>NC_080197.1:57998113-58619447 GCF_030028045.1 Hippopotamus amphibius kiboko
TTTTGTAATAACCTATAGGGGAAAAGAATCTGGAAAAGAATAGATGTATCAATATATATGTATAACTGAATCACTTTACTGTACACCTGAAACTAACACAACACTGTAAATCAACTATACTTCAACAACAAAAATAAATTAAAAAATAAAATTATATCTATTCTAGTGGGTTTTAAAAAAAAGAACCTAGAGGGGTTTTATTATTTTGGACATAAGGTACAAGTGATGGGAGTCAAAGGTGCCTCTAGGGATTTTAATCAAGGCAGCTGAAAAGGTGAAGTTGCTTCCCTGAGCACGTACTTTGCACTGGATACGATTCTGTGGGGTTTACAAGCTGCAAGTGTTATGGATGGCAAGAAGACCTTTCTTCTCCAAAAAGTTGTCTGCTGAAATAATTAACTTACATTCAATAAAACATATAAATATTCAGTGTAAGCGCAAGTGTATCAAGTGTAAGTCTGACAAATTTCTACATATATATATTGATGTAACTACCATCTAGAGCAAAGAGTGTCATATAAACTATTTCAGCCTGAATAGGTTTCCTCATGGCCTTTCCTGCTCCTTCTCAGTTCTGCTGCTTAAAGTAACCACTGTTTTTACCCTCATCACCATAGAGTAGTGTTGTCTGTGTTTGACCTTTATGTAAATAGAACCATATCTTACATACTGTTTTTTGAATTTTTTTGAGCTATGATGTACATACCATAAAAATTCACATTTTAAAGTGCACAATTCAGTGTTAGTTAGTGGACTTACAAATTTGTGCAACTATCACCACTCTCTAACTCCAGAACTCTTTCAACATTCCCAAAAGATAATGTAGCCATTAACAGTCACTCCCCAATCTCCCCCACTTCTGCCCTGGCAGCTGTGAATCTACTTCCTATGGATGTATATGTTCTGGACATTTCATATAAATGGCAACATATACTATGTGGCCTTTTGTGACTGGCTTCTTTCACCTAGTGTAATATTTTCAGGGTTTATTTGTCTTGTATCATGAATCAGCACATCGTTCCTTTTTATTCCTGAATAATATCCCATCATGGGAATATACCATATTTTGTTTATCTGCCCTCAGCGGCTGGAAGCTTGGGTTGTTTCCACTTTTAGGCTGTTGTGAATAGTGTTGCTGTAAACATTCATGTACAGCTTTTGTGTGGACATATGTTTTCAGTTCTCTCGGGTATAGACCTAGCAGTGAAAAGCATATCCTTGCGTGGCTGGCTTCTTCTGATCAACATGATGTCTGTGTAATTAATTCATTTGTGTTGTTGTGTGTGCAGCAGTTCATTGTTTTTCATTACTTTTTAGGATTCTCTTCTATGAACATACCACAATTCATCCATCTCCGATGGGTGGACATTTGGGTTGTTTCCAGTCTGGGGCTATGGTGAATAATACTGTGGTGAACATTCTTTATGTGTCTTTTGGTGGAAAAAGTGCTCATTTCTCCTGCGTAAACACTCAGAAGTGGTGTTGCTGGGCCAATCTCCTTCATCTGTCTTTCCGCATCGTTCTGGCGTGCTCGTTCACGTTGGTGCTGGGCCGCCCTTGGCTTCTTGCCGACCTGCTGCAGGAGTCCTTCCTTGCCTGCGCACACATTTTAGGACTGATTTTTCTTGCGTGGAGTCTGTCTGAAGCACCTTGTAACAGTCCTTCCCGTCATTACACACGGTTTCTCCTGCTGATTAGCAAAGCAGGGTTTAGCTCACGCCGGCCTACGACTCACTGTTTGTACAATTACCAGCTTGAGAGCCTAAGATGATTTATAAAGGTGCATCACCTTACTGTAGTGGTCACTACAGGTTTTTGAGGGGCCTAGATCCGTTTTAGAATCTGAAAAAAGCTATAGGCCCTCCCATAGGAAATGTACACACACAATTTATCTCACACCTTTAGGGGATTTGTGGACCTCCTTGAATCCCATCCAACTGTGTGTTCTTGGTTCCCAGTTTAAGAATCTTCTCAATTTTGGGGAATTTCCTGGCCGTCCAGTGGTTAGGACTCCATGCTTTTACTGCAGGGGGCATGGGTTTGATCCTTGGTTGGGGAACTAAGGTCCTGCATGCTGCATGGCACGGCCAAAAAAAATGAAATGAAATGAAATAAAATAGTATTAAAAAAAAGAATCTTCTCAATTTTGTAATGCCTGAAAAATATCAATCCTCTTCAGCCTTCCCCTTACTCATTAAGATCTTCTATTCCAAGCTGTCATTGTAGCTGATGTACACATAGGGAGGACCTTATATTCATAGGTATAAAACTGGCTAAGACAGAGATCCTGACCTCACAGGCGAAAGGGGTAAGAATTACCAGCACTTAGAAGAGTCACTGTTATTGTGGTGAAGTCCTCATTCTTTCAGTTCTGCTAGCATTTGAGAACTTTTCTAATTGTGTCCTTCACCACTCATGTTAAACTCCTTAGCTGGAGATTGAAAGGGATACATTGCAGTTGAACTGGACGCTCCTAGGCTGAGAAGGCGTGGCAGTGGCTGCAGGCACAGCTGGCATCCGAGTGGGATGTGGGTGCCTCCAGCTTCCTCCCTCACCAGGAGCCTTCCCCTCCTCAGCCTGGGAGAGTTCCCTGTCTCGCATTTTCTTCGTGGGTGAATCACTGGGTGCCACTCAGTCACAGAGTTCCATGGAAAAGGATGTGTGTGGACTAAATGAAGTAGACAATTCAGTAGTCCATGAGAAGTTAGATCTTTTTCTTGGAAAAATGAAAATTTTTTGTTTAGAAAAATTATTGGCGTAAAATTTTTATAAAAGCAGTAAAAAGCATAAAGTGAAAATCATTTTCCATCCTCTGCAATGCCCATTTCCATTCTTCAAGGCTAATAGTTTATCTTCCTGCAGTTTTTATCAAGCATATAAAAGCATGGTAGAGATTTGTTTGTTTTTACAACACTGAGATCACATTGCGCAGTGTGGTGCGGCTTGCTTCTTCCACTTTGCAGAGTAGCACAGACATGCTTCAGTGTTTGTGCTGCTTATGTGCTAATTTACCTTCCTCTTTTCTTGTCTTTCTTTTTTAATGCTTAGTTTCCTTTACTTACTTGTATTTAGAGCAATGAGTTGGTACCGATCTCCGAAGAGGACTAATAAATATTTTTCTTATAACTATGAATTCATGGATTTTAACATATTTGATGTGCTTTGATCCAATTTAGTCATTAATCTTTGTGCACAGGTAGGCTCATCCTTGTTCAGTGGGAGCCTTCTCAAGTCCTTTTGATATGACTCACTCTGTGTCACTCACTTTCAGGTAGGACAAGGTATTCCAGGCTGTTCTTTCCTCCAAATTAAAATTAAAATTTGGATTAAGCCTCCATTTTATTGTGTGCCGTGTTTAGGAAAATGTGTCTCACTGGGTTTAACCAGACCTCCCAGCTGCACCCCTGGGTGTGCCTTATCAGTCCATCACAAGTACCTGTGAGAGCCTCCAGGTGCAGGGAAGGCAGCTAGAGCGTGTTATGTAGCCAACAAGTCACCCTGTCTTCCTCTTCCTCCCAGACCAAGCAAGCCACGACCCAAACAGCAAAAACAAATCCTTATTACGTCCTCGGAGTTTATCTTTTATCTTAAGAATATTTATGGGACATCACTGATCCATTGAAAAGTAAGCAGTTGAGGGCTGTCTACAAATTTATTGATTTTTTTTCAGTTTTATTGCACAATAACTTACATACAATCACATTCACCCATTTCAAGTGCTCAGTTCAATGAGTCTTGGTAACAGTTGTGCAGCCAACACTATAATCATACTTCCATCACGGCCCCCCTCCCCCCCCAAAAAAAATTCTTCTTGCGCCTTTGCAGTCAATCCTTGTCCCCAGCCCAGTGCCAGGCAAACCACTGACTTTCTTTTGGATGCTCTAGTTTTGCCTTTTCTAGAATTTCATATAAGTGGCATTGCATGGTGTATAGTTTTTTGTGTCTGGCTTCTTTCACTTAGTATATGTTTTTGAGATTTATCCATGTCGTTGTGTGTATCAGTAGTTCACTCCTCTTTTTGGCTAGTAGTATTCCATTGTATGGATGTGCTACCACATTTGGAGTTGGGTTGTTTCCCTTTTCTTTTGGTGTGGCTATTATGAATAATGTTGACATGAACGTTTGCATCTGAGGCTTTGTGTGGATGTGTGTTTTAATTCTCTTGAGTAGATACCTTAGAATGGGGATTGCTGAATTATATATTCAGTGTATGTTTAACTTTTCAAGAAATTACCAAAATGTCTTCTGAAGTAACTAAACCATTTGCATTCATACCATGAGTGAGGGTATGTATATATGTATGTGTGAGGCTGAGTCAAAAATTATCTGCACTCTGGCTATAGAATTTATTTATTAACTTTTAGAAAAGACAAATGCATCATTTTTCGACATAACCTCCTTGCTTTTCTATACACTTTGTCCATCTGTCAACAAGCTTTCATATTCCCACATTAAAAAATGTTTTAGGCTGAGCTGTGAGCTGTGAGCTGTGAATGCACCTCTGTCTTTACCTCATCGGAAGTGTATCTTCATCCTCTTAGGGCTGCTTTCAGGGGACCAAACAGGTGAAAGTCTGATGGGGCAAGACCAGGACTATAGGCAGGATGCTTTAACATCTCAAGACAAAGTTTTTGCAGAGTGTCGACACGGTGGGCAGAAGTGTGTGGACGTGCACACCCTCAGACTACAAGAAACAATTCACTGCATGCTGCTCTTCTTTCGTGCAAATCACAAGTGGGGCATCCATTTTCACTCACACCCCAGTTACAAATGAACTGATGTAATACGTTCACACCTGCACAGCAGTGACTGGGGAGACAGTAGCCTTGAACAGAAAGCGCTGATAAGACAGTGCGGCCAGCAGAAATTTTGATATAACTGGAGTGCGGATAATTTTTGACTCCTCCTCGTATATACCATGTATGAGGCTTCCAGTTGCTCCACATCCTCACCGACATGTGATACTGTCATTCTTTTTTATTTTAGGCTTTCTAGGGGGTGTGTAGTGTTATGTAATTGTGGTTTTAATTTGCATTTCCCTAATGATCAGTGATGTTGAGTATCTTTTCCTGTGCTTTCTGGCCTTCCATGTATCTTTTTTTGGTGAAATGTCTGTTCATATCTGTTGGGTTGTGTGTGTTCTTTTATTGAGTTGTAAAAGTACTTTCTATATTCTGGATCCAAGTCCTTTGTTAGATATATATTTGCTTTTACAAGTTAATATTAAGTTGAGTGTTGATAAGAAAATGTCCGATTCATCTATATTTTATTTGAAATACAAAAGATATAATCTTATCCAATGAAAATAATAAATACTTCTTAAGCACAACTTTGTAGTCATGTAAGGAAGAGAAAAAAAGAAAAAGGAAAAGAGAAAGTTCGGAGAAGAGATAAAGGGAAGGAGTAAAATGAGAGAGAAAGGAAGAAAATGATTAGAAAAAAGGAAAGAACTAGGCAAACCAAAGAGAGAGATGGAATGAGAGAGAACCTAAGAAGTGAAGGAAGAGGACAACAACAAAAAAAATCTACAGTTGTGGAGGAAAAAGGAAAAAGAAAGGAGAAGACAAAAAATACAGGGAGAAGAAAATGCCTCCCCGATGCTTTGATTTCCCCTGCCCAGTCTCCTGCAGCAGCTACTCTGTCACCCTGTCTTTCAGTTTCCTACTTCTGAAAAGTAGGAAACTACTTCTGAGAAGCAAGCTCGTGTCCGGGCTGCTTTCTGCCACTTGCCAGTTCTTCCATATCTTACTGCTCTGACTTCCAAATGTGCAAAATAGCTGGGTTATGTGTGTCCTTTCCACCTTTAGCCTGTAAAAGCACAGACTCTGAAGGTAGTAGTGTGGGTTTGAATCCCAGTTCTGCCACTTGTTTAACTCAGTGACCCTGGGCAGAACCTAACCTTCAACCTCCAGTTTCACCATCTGTAAAATGGAAATGATAGTAGGACCTGTCTCTCATTTTTCTGTAAAGATTAATGAGTCCAGGTGAAGCTCTTATTGTAGCGCTTGGTACATAGTGCTTGATCATTCAGTGTTAGCTGCTGTTAGAGTGTGTGTGCGTGTTTTGTGGGGAGAGGGTGTTTCTTGGTTATCGTTCTTTAAACTTTGGTTTTTTTTTCATCTTCTTTTCATCTGGGAGTATCTTATGAAATTAGAAAACTTAAGAGACAGAATGTCACAACAAGCATCAAGCTTCTGAAACTCCGAGATATAATAAACACAACTGTATTTGCTCATCTGGAATGTGCAGATGGAAGTAATAAGAGTGGATATTTATGTACTGCTTTAACTTTGAATGCTTTAACTTAGTACTGACAGATATTTAATAGTGGAAAACTTATAAGGTTCAGGGCTGCAACTTCCTGGGCTCTGTAATAGTGAGATGCCAGACCAATCCACAGTGTGATAAACACAGCTGGGGCAGGTGTGATAAACACAGCTGGGGCAGGTTAGCTGTCTGAGCTTTTTATCAGTAAATACAAGACATGAACTCTACCCTTTCATGCCAATCATGTCTGCCACAATTCCTGTCATAAAACAGAAGGTAGTAGGTAGTATTTGGAAGGGGCCGTCTTCCTGATGCAAGATCCCTTCGACAGCATTTCTCATCTCCCTCTGCTTGAACACTATTGTAAAAGTTTTCCTGTCTGTGATTAATTTGTGTTTTTGGGACATTTCCAATTGCTGGCAAGATTTTCCTTACATTGAACTAATTGATGGTGAATTAGTATAGCAAACAATGCCTTCCCCCTTTTACATGTAGACTTTCAGTTTTATAAAGTAAGATTATGCCTTCTATTTCTTGTCTCTGTTGGGCAGTGTTTTCCAGTTCCTACCATTGTTCTCCAAATAACATGATCTCTATATTATGCCTGCTTTCCCATTTGCCCAACTTCGGATACAGGCTACTTTGTCAGGTGCCACTTAAAATGTGGCAGCTATAATTGAGCCCAACATTCTAGACATAGAATTTTTTTTTTGGCTACGCGCCATGTGAGATCTTAGTTCCCCGACCAGGGATTGAACCTGTGCCCCCTGCATTGGAAGCACAGAGCCTTAACCACTGGACCGCCAGGGAAGTCCCAAGGTGTTTATAATTGAGTCTAATATTCTGGATATGTCCCTGCTTCTCTGGTTGAGGCTCCATTCTTCCATGAGGCAGTCTAAATGGCTCCATCAGTTTTCCAGCTGCTACATCGTGGTACTCATTTATTATATTTGGGGTGAGCATATACTATATCATTTAAACCAGGACACTTTTGAGAGTGAAAAAGAACACAATTAATAATTAGGATCAGGCAACAGACATAAACCAGAATTGTCCTGGGCACATAGGGCTGTATGGTTACTATAATTATATGAAGTTGAACTTAGGTCTGTCTCCTACTTAAGCAGTTGAATTTTTCTGAATTTAAATGCAGAACTCTATGTTTGTTTAAAGTTTGTGTTGATGTGTGTCCTACAGAGATTATTTAAAATCTAGATTTTTGTCTGTCAAATTAGTTATTCCTCTCCAGTCTGCTCTATCTGAAAATCTGATGCACACCTTTCCTGCACATCCTTCCCAGGTGCTGGTAATGTGAAGGGTGCTTCCCCAGATCTGCAGCACAACCCATCTCCAGTTTTAAACTGAGAACCAGGATGTTAGTGTGTTCCCTTCCCAGGTATTTGCATTTTAGTAGGAGACAAAAAAGACTAAAACCTTTCAGAGCAGAAAGAATAGAAATCTAATGATTGTTTCTCAGGCAACTTGGCAGGAGTTTCCTCTGCAGAATCTGAGCATCTACCAAATACCAGATAATAGGTGCTGAGTGTAGCGTTACATGCAAACATGTTAACTAACGAAAGATACCATCTGATGGATAGGTGCTGTAGTAGAGGTAGAGGTCGACTAGCGTGGGAGTGGAAAGGAGGAAGATATATTTAAAAGGACATCTTCCCGTTTCATTGTAATTGCCTATATAAAAATTTGATGGAGAATTAATAAAAAGTTAGTTTTTTTATTTCAAAATAAAAACTGGATTTCAAAGTCATTATAGAACATAAAAAAAGGTCCCTTGGTTGTCTCAGTTTTCTCTCCTCTTGACCACAGGATTCCTTCCTCCCTCCCTCCCTCCCTCCCTCCATTCCTTTCTTTCCTCCTTCTCTTCCTTGCTCCTTCTCCTCCATCCCCCACCGTTCCTCCTCTCTTCATATATATATATTTTAAAAAAAATTTTAGTTCCTTAACCCTAACCTGTATACATGTATAGTCCTCTAGAATAGTGACTTTCAAACACTTTTTATTGCAACTCTTAGTATGGAATACTGTACATTTCACCTTGTAATCCAGCATGTACACACACAACACACACACACACACGCATACCAGAAATAAGTTTCTTGAAAAGATTACTTGCTATTGCAGTGTCCTCTATTTCTCTTCCCTTCCCTTCCCTTCCCGTTCCATTCCATTCCATTCCATTCAAAAAGGGCTGATTGAAACCAAATTGACTTGAAACCTGCTTTGCATAATTACAGCTTTTAAAACACTGCTCTAAGGTTATTGTCCATTGACTTCTAAATTATTTATAGAAATAGAAGCTTTGTGGCTGTAATAATCAACAAAAAGCTAGTCTCACTTGGGCGTGTCTACAATAATAATGATGATTAGGACTTTATGATCTTTTTTATTCTTATGGGTAAATATCTGCTCACAGAGGACCCTATCACAACAAACTGATTTTGTTTTGGTTCTTTCAGATGAGAAGAGCAATTGATTTAGTAGCCAGACAATGAACCGCGAGCAGTTCTTCAATCTAAATATTACAGAAGTCTCCATTACATAACTGTACCTTGGCATAAAATAACCTGTGTTCAACTTTAAAAAATTTAGGCCAGAAATTATTATTGCCATGCTAAAATTGGTTTAAAAGCCTATCTCTGTAAAGTTAATTTACCTGTCTTAAGAATTTAGTTGTTCAGCTGTTTGAAAATTGTGACTTTCCATGTGGAGGCCTTGAGGCCATAAAATTCCCTGCCCACCTGTTTCTAGCTTGCTACTTTGTTACTTTTATTTAAAAAAAATTTATTTATTTATTTATTGGCTGTCTTGGGTCTTCGTTGCTGTGCGCAGGCTTTCTCTAGTTGTGGAGAGCAGGGGCTACTCTTCATTGCGGTGCAGTGGCTCCTTTTGCTGCAGAGCACGGGCTCTAGGTGCGTGGGCTTCAGTAGTTGTAGCACACGGGCTCAGTAGTTGTGGATCTCGAGCTCTAGAGCACAGGCTTAATAGTTGTGGCACACGGTCTTAGTTGCTCCTTGGCATGTGGGATCTTCCTGGACCAGGGATCAAACTTGTGTCCCCTGCATTGGCAGGTGGATTCTTAACTACTGCACCACCAGGGAAGTCCTGTTACTTCTATTAAGTCATAGTTACAGATACTCACAAAGTCTCTTTTTCATACACTTTGGGGTCCTTGTAGGAGAATTTCAGCATGTCTAGAAGTATGAAACCAAGGAAAGCTAGACTATCATGTTCTGTGTTTAATTTCAGTGAATATACCTGCGTGTACCTTTCCAGCATGTATCAGAATTATATTCTTTTTATGGCTAATATTCCATAGTAAATGTAAACCACGTTTTGTTTATCCATTCATCTCTTGGTGGGCATTTGGACTGCTTTTACTTTCTGTCTATTGTGAATGATGCTGCTATGAGCCTGAGGCCCTACTTTCAATTCTGTTTTATACTCAGAAGTGGAATTGCTGGATCTTATGGTAGTCTTATGATCAAATCTTATTTTTTTGGAGCAGTTGCCATACTGTTTTCCATAGTGGCTGCACCATTTTATATCCCCACCAACAATGCACAAGGGTTCTCATTTCTCCACATTCATGCCAACTCTTGTTATTTTCTGCTCTTTAAAAAAAAGTTGTGTTCTAATGGATGTGAAGTAGATGTATTTTTTTTAAGTTTTAATTTCATAAATATGGAGTATCTTCTGTGAAATTACAAAGATGGACTTTGGACAGAGGTTGATCTGGACTAAGTCTAAAAACTAGTTTTGAAACTTTAGGATAGATCTTTAAAACATTCAGTTTTTCTTTCTTCATTTATCAAGTTAATGCTTGCTGCTAAGGGTTTTTAGAAGAATTAAGTGATAGATTGTGACAACCACTGATACATAGGAAACACTACAGAAGTATATTATATACTTATAAATGAAAATACAAGTAAACATATATAGAATATATATATAAGTATTGTGTATGTGTATGTCTATATGTATAGACACACATTTATGTATGTATAAATTTCCATTACTTTTCTTTCAGACTTGATATTTGTGTAATGGGATTTGGAGACTTGCATTTTATTTATTTATTTATTTATTTATTTATTTATTTTATTTTTTGGGGGGTACACCAGGTTCAATCATCTGTTTTTATACACATATCCCCATATTCCCTCCCTTCCTTGACTCCCCCCCTTCGAGTCCCCCCCACCCTCCCCGCCCCAGTCCTCTAAGGCATCTTCCATCCTAGAGTTGGGCTCCCTTTGTTATACAACAACCTCCCACTGACTATTTTACAGTTGGTAGTATATACATGTCTGTGCCACTCCCTCGCTTCGTCCCAGCCTCCCCTTCACTCCCCGCCCCCTCCCACACCTTGAGTTCTCCAGTCCATTCTCTGCACCTGCATCCCCGTTCCTGTCAGAGACTTGCATTTTGATTTTGTAATCAGTCTGCTTATTATACTTTAAAAAATTTTTATTTATTTTTATTTATTGGCTGTATTGGGTCTTCATTGCTGTGCATGAGCTTTCTGTAGTTGCAGCGGGTGGGGGTCGCTCTTTGTTGCGGTGCGTGGGCTTCTCAGCACGGTGGCTTCTCTTGTTGCGGAGCATGGGCTCTAGGTGTGTGGGCTTTGGTGGTTGTGGCACGTGGGCTCAGTAGTTGTGGCACACGGGCTTAGTTGCTCCGCGGTATGTGGGATTTTCCTGGACCAGGGATCTTCCTAGACCAGGGATCGAACCTGTGTCCCCTGCATCGGCAGGCGGATTCCTAACCACTGTGTTACCAGGGAAGCCGTATTATACTTTTTTTTGATTATCAGTGTTAATAGGATACTTTGAGGATGGGAAAATTAGTTGAAAAATTATACATTATGATGTTCTGGTAGTGAATTCTGCTTATGTCTAGTGTAATGGTTTGCTGACTGCTAAAATTTAAAATTTGACAAGAATGAAAATTAGCATTGGTGTATTTGAATTTTATTTTTCCTCCTTATTCCAAAGGAAGCAAAATATAAAGTTTCATTTGTTTTGATTTCATTTCCTACAGTAGCCATTAATGTAGGAATCAGGTAATTAATGTTTTTGAGACTAAGATTTTGTAACGTTCCTATCGATGTCTTAACTTTTAATTAATATATATACACATGTGGCATATTTCCTGTGAGAAAACATAAATGTTGCTTGTGAAGTGTTACAACTGTTTTATATCTATCTATCTATCTATCTATCCATCCAGATATCAGATATCTGTATATCTATGGATGTAGATAGATATAGGTATATATCAGAGGATCTCAGTTCAAATTCCAGCTCAATTCCTTACCAACTTTGTGGACTTAAGAAAAGTCTCAGTTTCCTTCTCTGGAATATGGAGAAAATAATCCTGGCTAAATCTCGAGGTTGTTGTGAAGATCAAATGACCTTTTATCATCAATATGTAGTGCTCTTTATAGTTTACAAAGTGCTCCATGGCTGTAAACTGTAATGAGCAAACCAAGTATGGTATTTAAAATTTATTTTTATTTTTATTTTTTAATTTTTATTGGAGTTTAGTTGATGTACAATCTTGTGTTAGTTTCAGATGTACAGCAAAGTGTATGAGTTACAATATACATATATCCACTCCTTTTTAGATTCTTTTCCCATATAGGCCATTACAGAGTGTTGAGTAGAGTTCCCTGTGCTATACAGCAGGTCCCTACCAAGTATGGTATTAACATCCCTGCCACTGAGGGGCCAGACCGTCACTTGTCAGGGCTTTCAAGCATCCTATGTGTGGTTGAACTTGTTCATATTTATAAATTATTTTAATCTAGAGATTCTATTGTGAATGACTAAGGCAACATACTCTAAGTTTGTGCTTCTCTATCTCAGGGAAGGGAAAGGTTGGATTTTATCTGGGACCCCTTCGAGTTCTAACATCTTTGTTGTCTACAAGCCTGTAACTACAAAAGGCCATTTCTCTCCCTCCTCAGTAGTAAAATAGCTGACTTTTGCCTAGAGGAAGTTATCCTCAATCTTCATGGTTGTCCAGCCACGTATTGTGATAAATTTTCATGTTTGCTAACAACTGCAATAAATTTTCTTTGGTCTTTGTAACATTCTAGAGGACACTTTCCCTCTTAGATAACCCTCTCTATACTTGCTTTTGACTGTGATCAAAGGAGTAGATGTTTGGTTTGAAATTTCCATGCATAAACAAAACAAAACAGACTCCTTTTTAAAAACACACTCTAAACATAGGAGTTCTTAGAGAAACTGAAAAACAAGAAGAGAGCTACAGTTATATTTTTGGCTAATGGACGTGTACCTCTCCCCTGACTCTGAATTCTAATTGCTGGTGTCCAGTGGCCCCTTGTCTGCCTGTCCCTGACCCTAGGGAGAGTTTTGTTACCACTTTCCATTTTATCATTGAGAAGGTCCTGTTGTCTTCATGGAATTCTGCTCCATCCTGTTTGTATTAAAAAGAGAAAAAGAAAGGCTCTAGATGCCTTCCCTCCGCACCTTCCTCCATGTGGAGGTAATAAAGCCCTTGGCAACCATGTTCCCTGTACTCAGTATGAGGTAATTTACAAGCTACCATGAAAGAGCCTTTTGTTGAATGCCCGCGTTGTGACAGTCATCTGCTGATGGTTTAATATGTCTTGCCTCATTTAAATCTTGCAACATCTGGGACGTCCATGGCTGTCCAGTGGTTAAGACTTCTCCTTCCAATGCAGGGGGTGAGGGTTCAGTCACTAGTTGGAGAGCTAGGCTCCCACATATCTCTGGGCCAAAAAACCAAACACAAAAAACCCAGAAACATTATTGTAACAAATTCAATAAAGACTTTAAAAATGGTCCACATCAAAAAAAAAAAAATCTTACAGCATCTTTTGGAGGGAGGGGAAACGAAACAAATTTTTCTTTCCACCATTACCAGAGGAAATTGCTGGCCACTTCCTAACTTGAACTGCATATATAATAGCCGGGACTGGAGTCCTATAGACAGTTTCTGGGGTGCAGAGGCTGCCTCAGATACAAATAGTTTAGGAAGTACTTACATATGTACAAAGCAAAACATTTCAGAACTATTTAGTGAGGTATTTTGCGCAGAGGTTTAGACCAGTTTCTATCCAGACGTACATGGAATCTCGTGGGAAGGTTAGTTCTTTGATTTACAGCCTTACATACTGTGGAGTGCGTGCTCCACACCATTTGAATGGCTTTCATATGTCTTCCCTCCACGAGCATTTATTAGCAGGTTAAAGATGCCAGCAGATCTTTCAGTTTAATGTGAACATTTCTGAGAGGCTTGATTTCCTTTCACACTAGTAAAAAAAAACGTTCTAATTCTAAGGCATTGTTTTTACAATATTGCCTGACTGAACATAGCCCATTTTGTCGAATTTCTAACATTTCCTGAACTTTCGTAATTCTGCAACATTGCTGGCCTTAGGTCTTAAGGTTAAGCTTTTTAAAAATTTAACTCAAATTACTTCCTTCTATTTGTGCTTTTGGTGTTTGCTCTATGAAGCAAACCTTTCCTTTTTTATTTATTTATTTATTTATTTATTTATTTATTTATTTATTTATTTATTATTCTTTGAGTCTTGAATTGTTGTTACCTAGTTAATAAATGACACTGAGCAGGTTTCTAATTGGAAAACCCTCTAAGACCTTTTTTTTCTAGCAGTATATACATCTGTAATTTTAGAGAATGAGCAGACAAGGGATTCTAGAGAGCTAGTTCTAGAAGCAGGGTGAGGAGGGCGGTGAGAGTGGAGAGCTCTGAAGTCACTGGGTTCCTGCCTGCCGGAGAAAGGCAGGCTTTTTGTCACAGGCTGCGTCCAGGCTGGTGCTAGTGATTGCTGCTGTGTATTGTAAAAGATGGTACAAAGTAATGGCGATTGCGCCCCCCCCCCCCCCCCCATGCCGTGCTGTTTCAGGGAATTCAAGAACTGTATACAAAAACACATCGTGACGTCTTAAACCAAAGGGCTGAATACCTTGCGGTGAGTTGGGCACTTTTGGGTTATGTTTGATGTAACCTGAGAACTCTGCTTTTTGAAGCACTTTGCTGAGAGCTCTCTAAGGGTTTAGTCACCTCTTAATCTTAGTGAAGCTGTTGCTGAGTGAATGAAACAATATTAATACCCTACATTTAACACATAATAAGGCTTTCGAGTTCACAGAGTAGTTTCACAGATTCTCGTTTTTGCGCATCTCAGCAGCCCTATGAATTAGGCGTGGCAGGTATTATCAACACTTTTATTATGTAGTAAATTTAGAATCAGACAAAATACGTGACTGGAGCAAGGCCAGCAGATTTAAAAAAAATGTTTTCCAAAGGAGGCAGAGGGAGAGGTAAACACACGCACACACCCCGCCCCCACCCCCATCACTGTCACCACCACCACCACCACCACCACCAGCACCAGCACCACCAGCATTTTTACAGACATCTGCATGCCCTAGGTTCCCTCCCATCAACCAAAATAGTACTGTGATATTAGTTCCCACACAGAAACAGATCAGTTATTTACAAAATGAGACACCTCCTGGGGGAGGTTGCGAGGAGGATGGTGCAACTCAGGGCCTGAGAATGGAAAGGGCTGTGGACATGGAAGGCTTAGTGTCTCAGAGGGAGCAGGAGGAAGCCTGATTGGCCCGCCTCACCCTCCCTCTCCGTCACCCTTCCCCACCCCTCGCTAATAGATACGACTACGCCTGTTGGTTCTGCTGCTTTCTTTTTAAACCGGCAGCTACCCTAGGACTCCCATTCCCCCAGATTCACATCCTCCCCGATTCTCATCACGTTGTCAGTGGGTGCTGGGCTTCTCACCTTGTTATTCACATCACACTTCACGTGCTGTAAGAGCTGGAAACCCTGTGTAAGAGTTGGGCATTTTCCCTGGGGTCAAGTGCATACTCCGAGTCTAGAACATGGTACCCGGCAGACTGCGATTTCAGCTGGCTTTGCCTATTTCATTTCACAGCCTGTGCTGTCGTTGTCCGGTATGGTTGGCAGGTCCCTGGGCAGTCTCCTTGTCTGCCCTTGTACAGGCCATGGGCTCTGTTTGGGACATGCCTCCCCTCTGAGCATTTGAACCCTCTTGCCAATGTGCTGAATTAGTATTGGTTTTTAACTCGTGACTTGTATCTTCTTTTTTGGAAGATTTTTCTGGCCTCCCCTAAAGAATGTGAAAGGTCACATTCATCTTGAACCCCCAGCACCTTCTCCAGAGCCCTGTCGCGAAACTTTAGCCTGTTTCATCCGCTAGACTGAGCGCTTTCTGGGGACAGGGTCTGAGCCCCGGCACCCAGAAGCACAGCCTAACCAGGAGACCCTTGTTGGCTGGATGTTTGACTTTGCTTCACAATCACTTTAGCTGTGGATCACAACACACAGTTTCTTTGCTAGTTACCCAAGGATACCACTAGTTAGGAGTGCTACTGGTGGTCTAGAAGTTAGGACAAATATTTTCTTTGTCAAATGACCATTTCCTAATGAACTTAATTAGGAATTTGAGGTAATGGAGAACACATTTTTTTTTCTCTTTTCATAGATAAAGGAAGTCAGAAGTAGAGACTGCAGATTATAGAGTTCAGTTCTACTTGAATATGGACTTCTGTTCTTAGTGCACTAAGTAATAATGAGTTTGGCCACTTGCCTAATATAGGACAGTCAAAACAGTCTGCTGTATTAAATTGGGAGTAGTCTTTTGGAGCTATCTGTAAACAACTTCTATATGTGTACTTGAAAAAATTGTGTATTCTCTTTGTAGATACTAATATATAGGAAATATTTTCTAGGGCTTATTAAATATGTTGCCAAGGAAAACAGTTTTCAGGTCTAGTTATTTGGTTTTCACACACTTGTGCCTAGTGATGATTCCTGTACCGTATTGTTTTATAACAGGCTCTCAACCTACTTTCAGCAGTTAGAAGGTGTCTGTTTTCTGTTGCTTATGAAATATTTACTCATCCACATCAGTAACTTTTAGACCAAAAATTAATAATGTTTTCTGTAGCTTTGTATGTGTAGCTGGGAGGTAATCAATAGAATTTGTGTTTATAATTACAAGTTATAGGAAAAAAGTCATTATTTCTTCTGAATTTTAAAAATTTCTTAAAAAAATCTAGTCATTTTCTTGATCATGTGTGCCATTAGAATCATAAGAAAGTGAGATTTCAAGTGAGATTGTCTCATTTAATTTTATAATTAATTTTAAAGACAGTAACAGAATGAGCATATATAATATAGTCAAGAATGTGGCTAAAATGGATATTTCAGTTGACTGAATTTTATTTTTGTGAAACGTTTGAAAAATGAAAATGACTGTAAATATTAACACATAAAACAAGGTAAATTTGTTATGTAGAAGTCTTACAACTTTTGTGAGAAAAATGAAAGTAATGTTTGGATCTTCTATGTCAATATGCCTTTATTATAGAATATCGGGAATTGACCTTTATTGTAGATTATAATCCTTTCCACAGATGTGCGGAGTCATTAGCATATGAAGGCATTGTTTAGTCAGGCTTTCCTTTTCCTCATTAAACAGGAAAAAGAAATTTGATATCAATAACTATGTTATTCCACTATGATTTCCTAACTTGGTATTCAGTAATAGAGTTAGGACTACAATCTTGGTTTAGTTTTTTGTCTCTTTGTTTTGCTTTGTTTTTCCCTTATAATATACTGCATCTCAGATTTCCGCACCATGTTCCCCCCGGGTATGTGGAAACTTGGGGAATGGATGACTGAAATGTGATTGCCTGATTACTGTGGTTGTTTCTACTTCTTCCGTCACTTTGGCCATCAAAGATGCATGCCATGAATAAGTGATTGATTGTGCAAGGTCAGATAAGGCAGTGAAAGACACTAATCTCATTCTGTTGACTTCCTAAGACCAGGTACCCCCTTATAATTAAGAAGGGCTTTATAATGATTACATTGGTTTGATTTCTTTATAAATCACACTATGATTTCCTTTAAATTAATGCAGAAGGTGGTATTTTAACAGGCTAAATAATTATTTGAAAAGGATGTTTTGAGGGTAATTTAAGAGCTGATTGGAGTAGGGGCTAGATGATGTTTAAATGTTATTTATACTCAGGGCTCCCAAGATTCCAATGCTAGTGTATAGAGGAAATCTGAGAAATGCTGGTCTCCTTAGTTACAGTGTTTTCGTTTGTTGGTCTGTCATAGACTGCCTCTTTAAGGTGTGCCCTATGAACCGATATTCTGCTCAGAAACAATATTGGAAAGCCAAGCAAGCTAAACAAGGGAACCACACAGAGGCAGCCTTGCTGAAGAAATTACAGGTAAGGGCCAGCCTTTCACCTGTCTGGCTTAGGCTAGCACAAGTACAGCAGTAACAAAAGATCTGTGCCATAGCTTAGTGATATCACTCAATACATGGAGGTTCAGAATAGATGTGGCAACACATTGAAAGTGGAAAGGACTTTTAAGTTACAGGGTGTGACTACTGATTTCCTGGCACGTAGCTAATGCATTTCTGCCTTTTTTTTAGGGTGTGCCAGACTAATTCAGATACATCACACTGAAAACCAGTTCAGAATCTTTGCAGGAGTATCAAAGCCAGTTATGCGTTCCTTGACATAGTACCTATTTTTTTTTGAAAAACTATTCAAAAACAATTGAAAGTCTATCACTTCTGATATTTGGACTCTGGGTAAATTTAATAGACCTAAATTTGTGTCATTAACATTCCTGTTACTTTCAGAACTGAAATGGAATTTTGAGGCTTTTGAAATTGACCTACTATGTTTGATTTCTCTAGCAGTATTCCTTCTGAAAATAATTTTATAAGACCAGAGTGCCTAGGACTTTTCTGAAATTCCCAGCATAAAAGCATCTCACTATTTTTGGGCTACATTTCAGCATTAAACTGAGAGAATTCACACATTATAATCATGTCTTTAATTATTGCCTCTCTTTTCCCGAAGCACCAAGAGTAAAGCAACCCACCTATTTTAGTCTTGGTCGTATTCTTTGTTCCTAAAATAAACCTTATTTCTTTGTCAATTATTGTTCTTTGTTTACTGTGATTCCACACTAAATATTTGATAATAATTTTATAGCATGCCGCAGAACTGGAACAAAAACAAAATGAATCAGAGAATAAGAAGCTGTTGGGAGAAATTGTGAAATACAGTAATGTTATACAAGTAAGTGTCTATTTACATTTGCTTCAAAGAGGTGACTATTTTATGGATAATTTGCATTTGGTAGGAATGCCAACCTGCATTAAAATTGAGGGGTACAATAGTTTGTTCTTTGGTGGGAATTGTACAGACAGTGTGGTGTTTTCAGTTGATGTTCAGCATACCTCTCTGCATGAGTAAATCTGGTGTATACACCTAAGGAAGTGAGCTTCTCTAGAGGTATGCACAAATTACTAAATCAAAAGGAAGAAGATAGGGAAAGCCTTTAATAAAATAGTCCTTTAGAATTAATGGGACTAACCTGTAACATATGAAGCTTTATCTTTTCATTGTGTAGAGAGGAAAGTTTTAAAATTGTTCCTTTAGATGCGAACTGGCCTTGAGTTATTAGATCTTCTGTTTCAAGTAGTACTCACACTGTTTCATCCCAGCAGCATTTCTTTCTCATGCTTCACTTAGACCTTTTAGCTTTTCACTTGGGTAGCTGTTAATGGACGCCACACCTTGTTCCAAAAAGAATGTAAGGCATTTTTGAAAATACATTCCACACAACAAGATAAAATAGTAATAGAAATAAATAAGGCAACTGGATCAAAGGGAAAATGATTGCATAAATAAAGTCAAGTCGAGGGTGAGGCATGTTTATAAAATCCATGTTGTAAAGCCTGGTAAACTTTGGCTCGAAGCCTTTTCGTTGCCTGCCTACCTATAAGGGCAGCGTAAAATATTCACATAGGAGGGCATTCACATAGAAGGCCTGTACAGAGAACTAAGCCAGAAGTTTGGAAGCACAAACATTCCCAGGAAGAACACCAGAGAACTGTTTCTCCAATGAGCTCTCATAAAGAGGATACTGTTTAGTATAGTAAACAATGGCCTTAACAACTTCCTTACCGTAAATAGTACAATGAGGTGTTTCATAGAGCTGTTTTCAAAAATAACATCCCTGATGTTTTGGTATTGGCCAGTGGCAAAGTGCCAGAGCACAGGACCAGCAAAGCATTTCTCTGATGGGACAAGAGGAGAGCCCTTGGGTCTGCGGCTCCCCAGACCTGTGAGTTAATCCAGTGATAGATCGTGTGATACCTGTGGCTGCATGTCCCTTGGGCGGTCCTCTATAACTAGAGCTTCTCTTAATCAAGTTTTGATTCATAGTAAGCGCCAGCAAGCAGACCTTATGTTTCTTGTCAAGACCCTGATGTGCAAATGTTTGCCTGGTGAGGTAGGGGCTGAGCCACGTCCTCTAACAGGGTGGATTCCAGAAGGAGTGGGGTTGGCCCATGAGGGTTTTCTGGAAATTTCTGAGATAATTTCCTTCTTATATTGTGGCTATTAAAAAGACCATTCTTTTTTTGAAATGATAATAGTAACAGACAGGAAGGTTATTTGTTTTAGTTTTCCTACTCAGTAGAATAATGTCTTGGAAAGGTTTTGCCTGTGGAACCCAAATAACCTGAACAGTGGTGCTTCTGCCCTCACCTGAGAAAGAGCGGGATGGCGTCCTCTTGTGGAAGCGGCAGAGTCTGGGTAGGCTAGGCAGCTTGTCTCCTCACCCCGGGGGCTGAGGGCTGTCTTCGGCAGGGCTGGTTAATAATACGAAGGGGGTTGGTGCATTATAACAGTTCCTCAGTTGTTCTTTAATACGTTCTGTTTTTGTAGCCAGCAGAAATTGAGAAAGAATGTAGTTTGCAGGGGACCTCCTGGTCTCCTTTGGAAAGCCTGGGTTTAGCATATTGTTTATCAGTAGATGAAAATCATTCAGAGGTATCCGCCAGTTTGTTTCCCTCATGTGCTCACTTCATTATGAAACAGAATTGGGGGTGGAGGTGAGGAGGAACCAAAGAAAGTCAGCTTGGAAAGATGGTGAGTGTGGAGTCTGAAAAGAGCTTCTTTGTTTAATCTCTACCCCGAGCCGTGTTATGTGGGCACATGATATAAACACATACATGTAATTAACAGAGGAGATCAAAGAATAAGGGCGCTAATCCATATCTTTCTCCTACAGCTGCTGCATATAAAAAGCAACAAGTACCTGACTGTCAACAAGAGATTACCCGCTTTACTGGAGAAGAATGCCATGCGTGTGTCCTTGGATGCTGCGGGGAATGAAGGGTCTTGGTTTTATATACATCCCTTCTGGAAGCTGAGAAGCGAGGGCGACAATGTACGTAACTATAAGATTAAGAGAAAAACAGTGTGTTCTTAAAGACAGTAGTTCTTAATAATAGGGAATCCAGAAAGTGCAAAGAAAGGAAATATAGTTTTCAATCTTCAACATATTATTTTTATGTTAATTTCTTTAATAGTTCGAAAGCATTTATTTATGTACAAATTGTGCTCAGGTATCGTGAAAAGACAAAGATCAGATTAATTTAAAATCATCCTCCAGCCAGAATTTGTGTGAAAGAATTTAAGTAACATTAATATTGGCTGAGACTTAAGGGAGAGCGAGGCAGAGTTTGCTTCTCGGCCTGTTCAGGAGAGAGCATAGTTGTAAGGAGAAAGAGCTGTGTTTAGAAGATGGGGTCTATTCCTTTAAATTGATAGAGCAACACAGCAGATCATAACAATACGTCATTTACTGGCTGTGGCCAGTTGTTTAGTCTGTACATCTTAATAGACATGTAACGAATGAGGAGCTATAGATTGGCAGTAGCTCACTGATGACAATATGTAAATATGTTGTGGAATGCGAGCGTGTTGTATCATGAATTTTAGTAGTTGCTAAAATATTTTCCTGCTACTTTATAGAGTAGAGAAAATAAAATTATGTACAGTGATTCAGTAGGATCAATAGTTAGATATTTTTGTGTGTAGTAAGTGAAGTAGCAGGTGACAGTCCCTGGCACATGGGAGATACTTAATAAATTCTGGTTGACACCAAATACAGAATAACTTTCATGAATAGACTACTTTACAAATATTGGGTCAGGTGATCAAGAAAAGTAGCTGAGATTAAAAAAAATAACAAAAATTCAAAGTAATATAAAAGTGTAATTATTCTGACAGTTTTCTCAGTCAATACGGTGATGATACTTTAAAATGTATTGGCTGTTTCTTGTCTTAGAAATGCCTTCTGTTGTAGTGAATCTATTTTTCCAGTGAATTTTGAAGTCCAAATTCAATTCCACAGGATGCAAGCTTCATGGTTTAATTTTGTTGATAAGTTATCTGATGATACCCTCCTTAGGTAAGGTTTGGGAGAAGCATGGCATGCAGGAATGTAATGCACTTTAAATCTTGTGTTGGTTTCCGTAAAAATAAGTTCTTTTTTTTTTTTCCTTTTGGCATCAAGTGGTGTGTGCTGTGAGCATGACATATATTTCAATTTCAGTAGGTAGTTAATTACAATCAACTCTCAGTTATTCAGGGACTGGTTATGCAGTTTATGAACAAACTGTGTCTTTGGATGCCCTGTTTTGTAATGCTCGGTCCCTTCTCCAGCCCCCGCACTGAGTAGGGTCCCTGTTTACAGGTGGTCAGTGAATATTAAACATCAAAGCAAACAAAACCTGAACTCAAGCTCTAAAGGAATGCGTTGAAATGATTAGATACATTGGGGCCTTGAGATTAGCTTTGGATTTTGTTAATTCATTCTATTTTCTCATCCTATCTATTGCTTTCCCTGCTCCCACATGCCTTTACAGGGTCAGAGAGAGTTGAATGTAATGAACTATTTCAGATGATTAGCTGTACCGGGTTGTGGGATGGGGAACAACCTACCACCCAAACACTCCATCTTGGTTATATAATGGGCAGTGTGATTGTTAAGTGCGATATAGAGATCCTCCTTGTGTAGATGTGCTCTGTAAAGCATGGCTAAAACAAGCTG
The DNA here is from genome assembly GCF_030028045.1 of Hippopotamus amphibius kiboko. NCBI lineage: Eukaryota > Metazoa > Chordata > Mammalia > Artiodactyla > Hippopotamidae > Hippopotamus > Hippopotamus amphibius. The sequence goes on from NC_080197.1 coordinate 58,020,395, forward strand.
ACACATCGCTTCTTGCTCACTGATTTTGCTCTCCACTGTAGCTTTTGTGTGCGATTGAGGTTGCCGTGAAAGCAGAAGCACATCCATTTGCCACGTAAATAATTGTATCGTAATGCTCATTTTCTTTCCTAGGAATAGGTAGCATTTTTCTAAAACACAAGCCTACTGTATTTTATTGAAGGCAATTGGAAACGCTGTCATTTCATAACAAGTGGTATAATTACTATTGATTTTTTAAAAACCGTATTAAACTAAGAGGAAGAAATTGCAAGGTTTAAAGGACTTTTAAATTTCTATTTTACTATTTAGCAATTAGTTAAGTTGCGATTTTAGGTTGTAAGTATCCACAAGATGTTTCAGTGATCAAAATGAAATGTAAGAATGAGGCTGATGATAGTCTGGGAGAAAATTGCTCATATCCTCAAAAATCAGTGATTTCTATCATTTAAGGACACCTCTGTCATATATCCTCTAGAATTTTGGGGTGGATAGTTTTGGGGGAAAATAGATTCATGGATCCTTCAACTTTCAGCTGTATAGAAGTCCTTGCTTGCGGTTGCTCAGTTAGAAAGTCATTGGGGACAAACTTGAGCAGGGTACATAAATATTTCATTTTCATTTATTTTCCCATGATTGAGTAGTTAATTTTTCATCTTCAACTTTAGTTCTTTACCTTGATGGTAGATTTTAAAAGGGAGAGAATGCCAGACATTCTTTCAATCAAGAGAAAATAACCCAACCCTTAGGGAAAACCTCTTTATAGCAAGTAGATTTTGCTGTTTTGCAAAACTAGACCCCTTGGAATGCTGGTGAAGGCGGGACTCCATCCCTGGTGTTTTGATTTCTATTGCAATGTTCTTTTCACCACACCAGGTACCACTTCAAAAGAAGGGTCGCTACCAATAGCATTATGTTGTTCTTCATTTTTGGTAAAATCCCAGTGTGAATCTTACATGACTGTTACGTACAATCAACAGAAGTGCTTTTGGAACTGCAGTTTTTTAAAATGTTTATGCACCAGGGTGAATGCATTGTGGCAGAAAATGACTTCACCCTCAAGTTCTGTATTAAATCTATGACTTCTCAGAAGGCATCTGACCCCATCAGTGGATCAGGCTCCACGCCTGCACTCTTCTGAAAATATTACCAAGTTCCATATTTACCAGGTTATCTAAGCTGATGTGAATTCCCTGAGAAGAGAGATTATTCCTTACACACTTGTGTATTATTCCTGGCACTTCTTACGGTTCTTTTCATATCTTATGATCAGCATCCCGTCCATTTCATTTGTCAGTTTTATTCAGCATGGGTAGTCAGAGTAACCACTGTCAAGAACAAGGCCTAGGACCTGGAGATTAGTGAATTAATGTTAGATTCTTCTTATGAAAACCATTCTTTTGAATCCTTGGAGTTGGTGACATTTGGGCTATATGGCTAACCTCTTAAAATTATATGACTTTACAGGTGGCTTTAAAGAAATAAAACTAGCGGAGGGATTAATCCAAAGCTTACAGACAGCTATAGTAAGAGTAAGACTTAGGGACTTCCTAGGTGGCTCAGTGGTTGAGAATCCACCTGCCAATGCAGGGGACATGGGTTCGATCCCTGTTCCACGAAGATTCCACGTGCTACAGAGCAACTAAGCCCATGTGCCACAACTATTGAGCCTGTGCTCCGCAACAAGAGAAGTCACTGCAGCGAGAAGCCCTCGCACCACAATGAAGAGTAGTCCCCGCTCTCCGCAAGTCGAGAAAGTCCGTGTGCAGCAATGAAGACCCAATGCAGCCAATAAATAAATAACTTTATTTAAAAAAAAAGAGTAAGACTTAGAGCAGTGAATATAGGTACAACCAAAAGTATTCTTTTAACTGGAAAGATCTAGCTAAAATATGTCATTATATTTAGCAGATTACTGGCTAATATTTGTATGGTACAGATAAGAATGGCAGTGATGAACCAAATCGAATGGTTCTTTAAGAAATTGTAAGACCAGGTGTAGCACTGGCAGAACGTGGTAGCAAGCCTCAGTGTTTATAGTATGGAAGACTACTCAGGCTTCTATGTGATTCTGAGACTTGGAGCTGCCTTGGTGTCATGTGAAATAACACATTTTTTGGTTTTTTAAGGGGGATACTGAAAATATGTCTATGTCATGTTGACTTTCATTTTTTTGTTTATAATATAATTGTTTAAAATAGGTACAAGTTCATGGTTCACAGATAGAAAACAGTATAAAGATATATTGGGAAAAGTCTCCCTCTTATCCTTTTTTTCCACGTCCCCAGTTCCCAGTTACTGCTTTCACAGTTAACCAGTGGGAGGATTTCTTGTGTGTACACTCCTACTGTCTCTCCCTTTTTGCCACAAATATAGCCCAGTTCTGCCCCCTCATCCTCTCACGTAACACAGTTTCTTAATGATTTTTCCTTATCTGAACATGTAAAAGCTTCCATGAAGGGTCTTTTTGAGTCACAGCATCTGCCTGATTATGGACTTGAAAGGCAGAATGGTGAATTGCGACCAGTCCTGTAAATAACAGAAGCTATTCCTGCTAACCAAAGAAGAACCTTCTTTTGCTCCATTAATGAACTTGAGGCTTCTCTATCATATCTGAATCTCCAGATATAGTTTGTGCCAACAGTACTATAGGTAAATGTAGACTCTCATATATAATTTATATTGAAAATGTGAAATTGTGTGCCTTAAAGTCTTGGTCTAGGTTCAGATCCAGGGAGAAAATGTTCTGTTTTTATTGTCTAAGTCCTAATTTGTTTTTCAGTTATCTACTAATCTATTCTATTATTTAGTTGATATGAAATATGCAAAGGGAAGATACTGGTTTTCATTTCTGAGCTGGTGAGCAGTACTGTGGAGGAGAGTGTAGGTACCACAGCTGCAAGTCTTCTAGCGGAACTTAACGTCAAAAGTAACTTTAACAACTATAAAATAACTGTTCATTATTACCATTAAGAAAGCATAACTTCATTTCCCCACAATCTGAGTTATGAATAAAAATACTTAAAGATCAAGCAGACATTGTTAATGATAGCATAAATAAAAATTCAGCTTAAACTTACTCCTTTAGAGCACTTTTCCCATAACGAATCTCAGTTTTTATCTACAAATGAGCACCAGGTTTAAGGAGCAATATTAGTGTTGGATGTTTAAGATAAAAGTGAACCAGTTGCCCAAGGTCCAAACTATAACGTGTTCCTACCAGGTCATACCTGATTCTGCATTTCCCGAATCCAGATATTAGCATGTTTAATAAATTTCTGAGACCATGGGGAAGATCAAGTAGAACAGATTTGTTTTTAATTCCAGAGATAATACAAATGAATAAGATTTTCTGCTTGCACTTGAACTGGTTCTACTATTTAGGCAGATTGGGGTTTTGTGGCGAATGCATTCACCCTTTGTATCTCCTGTGTACCCGGCATAGGACCTGGTGTGGAGGGGTGCTGACCTATTTATTGACATTAAGAAAGCTGTAGTTGAAATGGGAGATAGATTAGAAAAGGGTCTAGGAACTTCCCCAGAGGTCCAGCAGTTAAGACTCTGGGCTTCCACTGCAAGGGGCACTGGTTCAATACCTGGTCGGGGAACTAAGATCCCATATGCCGCTCAGTGTGGCCAAAACAAACAAACAAACAAACAAACAAACAAACAAAGGATCTACACCAGCTTTATGAGTCCAGACTGATAGACACTGCGGGACATGATTATATAATCATTTATCAGAAGACATTTTACCTGAAAGAGAAAAAGAATTGACCTAAAATTTGTATGAAGTCCTGCATGAGGACTTCTGTGCAGTTATTCTTAGCTTCAAATATAGCAGCACAGATCCATGCAGTGTCTCAATGGCAACTTATTTCTGATTTGCAGATTGTTGTTGGAGACAAAGTTGTTTTGATGCCCGTGAATGCAGGACAGCCACTGCATGCCAGCAACATAGAGCTTCTCGATAATCCAGGGTGTAAAGAGGTAAGTTTGGAGGAAAGGAAATGAATTTGTTGGTATTCTCATGAGAGGAAAAAAAGTCATATAGTGTCTTTCATTGTTTTAGCCCAGTTATGCCAGGTATTAGTCCTAAGGTACCTGTAGATTTCAGATGGTCTTTTGAAGGTATTTTTTGACATACATACCCCGTTGTCCAAAGTTGTTCTTTTTTCTCCTTCTACTAGTTGAAGTAATAATTCCTGGTATAAAATGGAGTCTGCAGTCTTATAACTTAACATTTTTTCATTAATAGGTGAATGCTGTAAATTGCAACACTAGCTGGAAAATCACTTTATTCATGAAATATAGTTCCTATCGAGAGGATGTACTAAAAGGAGTAAGTATATGCTACATAGAATATTTGCTGGAAGAATTGGAGGTAGTCTTACTGAGCTTCTAGATGCAAAACCTTTGTATTCACTGGTGTTTGAAGTTTAGAATGTGACTATAAATCTTAAAACTCGTATTGAGTTTCCCCCGCTATATTTGGAAATGTATAAATAATCGTTAAAACCCAAGTGTTAGCAGAAGGACCCAGAGTATCAAAACTATGAAGAGACACCTACTTCTTAGGTCTATTTGTTCAGACTTTTGTTGGAAATACAGTTTTTTTGACCTGTTTTTCTAGGGTGATGTTGTTCGATTGTTTCATGCGGAACAAGAGAAGTTTCTGACTTGTGATGAATATGAGAAAACACAGCACATTTTCCTTCGTACAACCTTGCGCCAATCAGCCACTTCTGCTACCAGTTCTAAAGCACTCTGGGAAATAGAGGTGTGTACGTATTTTTTGGCTTTTAATTAATACTTATATCAAAAATACAGGGTCACTAGGCTGTTTGTTTTATTGTTATAGCATCATGGTAGACCCACACAGTAATTTTTGTGAACCAACTTGTACCTCTTTACTGCTGTGACCCATTTGGAATGCTACTACTTCCTTATCTTCTCAGGGGCATCTCTCTCTCTTTCTCTCTCTCTCGTTTAATGAGGGCATATGTATGCTTTTGCTTTTTAAATTTCCATTGTGAAGTGTTGTCAAGACTGATCAGACTGTAGGCCTTTTGCCTCGAATGGCACTGGAGTTGAGATTACTAGTGAGCATCAGAAGTGCACAGTCACTGAAAAGAACGTTTGTGTCTTCTGGGGATGCCATTTCTATTGGAGTGAGGGGACCCATAGTTGAGAATTCATTCATCCTTTAAGAGGTATTTTCTTAAATGTGCCAATGTGATAGAGTAATTGAGAAAATGTAAGGCATGGATTTTTCTTCGAAGGACCTTTCTATACGATGGAAGAGATAAGATATACGTAATTAACTACAAACAACCTGATAAGTTCCATCTTGATTTAATGGACATCCAGACCCTACAGCAGTGGTTCTCAACCATTTCAAACCCATCACCCCTCTTTTACAGCATATATTTTGTTACACTCCCTTTATGTCTGAAAATGAAATTCATAGTTAATGTTATTATATATTCTCATGATTAAAAATTAGTAAAATGCCCAAATTCTAATATAAAGAAGAAACAAAAGGAAAATAATTTATAATAAAATAAATATGTATTTCAATATGTAAGTACCTACTCTAGAAGATATAGTACTTATACCTATCTTTGATGGATACATTTGGATTTGAGAGAAGTGGTAGAAGAAGAGGATCAGAAGACATTCTATGCAAGTACAGGGAAATGAAAGAGCAGAGGTAAATGTACACCCTCAGATAATATTACCTAGTATTAGGAGAAGTAGTAACAGAACAGACTTATTTGCACATGATTTAAAAAAGAAATCACTATTATTGAAATAGGGATGAGGCAAATTACAAACTATTGAAACAGAGGAAGTATAATGTTTATGCAAATAAGCTGAGCCTTAATTATAAATGTAACATCAAAATAATTCTCTAAGTCATTCTCTAAATTATGACATGGTTTAGAATAGAGATGAAATAGCACAGAAACATAGTTTTCATCTTGAAACCCCACTCATGTTGAGGCACACTTTGTCTCTAGCATTCAGAAGAGACCATGTCCTTCAATATATTTGGAGACGATATCCTTCACTAGGTGACAGGGAATTGAGACAGTCTGAGGAAAACAACCACCGCTAAAGCTACATGGCATTCTTCCCAGAAGCCTCCCTCACAACTTCTCTTATCAGCGTAAGAGAAAGAGACCAGGCAGCCGGAAAATAAATACATAATTAAAATATATATTTTTCACACCATAGATTTCTTATCATTGTGCTTCCAACATTATCAAAATATAGAGATAGCAGTAATGTGAAATATTATTTTAAAACTTTATTAGCAAAATACAGTGATGAAAATGTCACAAAGCAACTTCCCTACACAGTGAGTTCCTTGCATTTCGTGTGTCTCTATTTAATGTTTGATTCTAGGTCTGTTAAAAGGAGTTTTGAATCTTCTCTTTTATATATTTGCTATTAGTTTTATAGGTTTTGCTGTAATTGTACCACTGCATTGAAATCCTTTCTAACCAAATATGTGGTTGGAAATGCTATGACCTATTGAGCAGGCAGAATGGAGAGAGTGAATCAATTATTCAGTAATTTTGAGATAATGTCTGGAATTCATTTAAGCTTTCTTCTCCACAGTGAATTTCTCTGAAGTTATTAGCCTTTTCATGTAAAAGCTTTTTTGTATGATTATATGTTAAAGCATCACCAGTTTATATTTGTGGTAGGTTTATTTCTGTAGGAGATTTGAAAGCAATACTCTGGGACGTTTCCGTATTGTGTGCTGCATCAGCCAGGCTTCAGTCTGGAAGCCTGAGCATCAGGTGTTTCAAGCAGAGAGGTATTTAATATAGGAAATCAGGTTTCAACGTTGTTGGAAGGATTGGGTGGGAAAAAGTGGGGTGAGGAATGTGGTCTTATCTGAAGATCTGGTGGTGCCAGAAGCCACTGCTGCCTCCTTCTGTGCTTCAGGAGTCCTCACCCACGCCTCCCTGTGGGAGCCTGCACGAGGCAGCTGCCACCACCTTTACTGGAGCCCTAAGAGGAGCCTCTCTTTCACTATCCTCTGTTTCCCGCCCCCATGATACAGGGGAGCACTTAGAGGGGTGGGGATGGTCCTGAGTGTTGCACACAATATCTAGCCTATGCTGAACTCTCCTGTGAATTGCAGGATATATAATATCTTGGCCACTGCCCATTCATGCCAGTGGCATCCCTCCAAAGTCATTGTGATGAATGAAAACACCCTCCATTCTCTGTCTTCATATTGTCCCCTAGGGAGCTGTACTACTGTTGCTAGACCCATTAGTGCATAGGACAGGAGTTCTTAGTCTGTGATTCATGGTGAGTTTCAAGTTATTTGTTAACTTCTAGCAACTGTATACAAAAGGTGTGTGTGTATGTGAGACAACCAACAGATTTTATCAGATTCTTAAAGATATCTATGCCTCTCCCAAAGGAGTAAGAGTTGAAACATTGACAAGATCATAGTAGCTGGTGGGATTAGCAAAGGATTGGTTGTAGAAGGTTGATCTGACAACTGAGCTTTGAAAGATGGGCAGGCGTTTGGCCACAGGGGGAGCATTTTTGTAAGACTTCATCCACTTTGAAGTATTTTCATAATTATCTCATTGAGCTTTTGGAGTAGGGGAAGACAAAGGAGCTGGAGTCTAGCAAAAGGCATTAGAAAGTCCTGTACATTAGCACATGGAATTTGAGGCTGGGGCAGGAGGCAAAGAGTATTACAAAGAAGAAGGTAAGCTGCTGGAGAACAGTGGAAAGTTAATCTTCACAACAATCCTATGAATTAAACCCACTTAGTACAAGAAGAAACAGGCTCGAAGATGTTACATTACTTGCTGTGATCCGTACTCACTGGTGGAGCTGGGACTCAAAAATCGTCACCTCTGGACTGGAAGACCTGAGCTTTGCTGCAGCACCGAGCCACCTGTCTTAAGCGACAGTTTCAGACCTTCTACCGTTTTCATTCTCAATGAGCCTAGTGGCTCAGCATCTGGGGCGAGGCAGGTTTCTAGGGCGGCTGTCAAAGACATGGTGTTGGTGAACAAGCAACATGTGGAACGGGCCAGGAATTAAGTTAGTTCAGACCTCCAGGCCTTGGCGTTTGTGGTTCTTTCCGTCTGGAATGATCTCTCCCAGTCTCTCTGCATGACTGTCTCATCCTTCTCTGCAGAGTGCCCCTGCGGATTGCTGTATGGATCGAAAGTAGCCTTCTATTGGGGGATTGGGATTGCCATGTGTACATTACTAATAAGAAAAAAAATCAAATCGTACACTTTAAATATATGCAGTTTATTGTATGTCAATTGTATCTCAATAAAAGTTCTTAAAAAAAGAAAAGGAAGTAGCCGTCTCTAGGGACGTAGTCACGTGCTCTGTTTATTTCCTCCTGGCACTTGCCAAATTTTGTTCACTGAAAGCTCTAGTCTTATTCATAATTGTGGTCCCTGCTGCCTAGAAGAGTCCTGGCACATAGTGAGCCCTTAAGATAATCTGTTGAACGAACGAATAACAAATGTGGGGAAACCCCACAGTATTTCTGGTTTGGGCCCAGGAAACATGTCCTTTGGAGTAAGGCTGTATTTGCAGACGTGAGGCGTGGAGAATCGTGCAAGCCCAGTAAGTTAACTGTTCTCTTACTCACTTGTGGGGAATTTTGTTTTTCTGCCACATCATACTTCCGAAAACGTATATTAGATTTGACAAGTTTAGCGTGAACAGGCGGGCACCCCCTGTAAACTGTTGGCATTTGCTTGCCGGGAATATGCATGTCTTTTAGCCACTATTTTCGTTTCTCTTTTTGTCTGTAGGTAGTTCATCATGACCCATGCCGTGGGGGTGCAGGACAATGGAACAGCTTGTTCAGATTTAAACATCTTGCAACCGGGAACTATTTAGCTGCAGAGGTAAGGCTGATAGATACAGTGCTGTTAAATCTCTAATGCTGAAACAGTGGAGCAGGCAACACAGAAGATGTTGTTTTTGAAGGAACAGTTATTATACACATTTGATTTTGTCTGTCATGTTCTGGATTGGCAGGTCAGTTGTTCTCAAAATGTAAGTATGAATTGAAACCTTAAAATAATTTTTGTCTTGAAAATAAAAACAGCAGCAGCCACCACAACAGAACCTTGTGGTTGGTTTGCTGTAAGGGCATCTGGAAGGGGGTATCTGATTTGCATCTGTATGGGATTCATCCTGAGATTTGCTATGTAGCTTCACTCTTTCAGAATGTCTGTATTGGAGCCATGATCAGCTCACAGTTCATGGGTATAGTTAGATCGTTTCTGGTTGATCTTCTGTGGCTGTTCTTTCACTGGTGGGTGGCTTTCATTGTTCAAACCATTGGGGAGGAAAGGTTTTTTTTTTTTCCCTGAGATACTGCACTGTCCAAAAACTGTCAATAAAAGTGGTAAAGACATAGAAAGGTCTTTTCTTTCTCCACTAAATGCATGTTGACAACCAAAATGAAGAGTGGGTAGAAATAACAGTACAGACGTTTTAGAAATGATTTAATTAAAGTTTAGTTATCTGATTTAAAACATTCTGAAAATATTTTTTTTAATCTTTTAATTTATCTTTTTCTTATATCTTTTTTAAAAATTGATGTATAGTTGATTTACAGTATTGTGTCAGTTTCACGTGTATAGCAGAGTGATTCAGTTATACATATATATACATATATGTATCTATCTACTTTTTCTCAATTCTTTTTCATTATAGGTTATTACAAGATACTGAATATAGTTCCCTGTGCCATACAGTAAATCTTTGTTATTTATCTGTTTTATATATGGTAGTGAGTAGAAAATACTTGTTTTCAGATGTATGAAAATATCCATTCTACTCTCAACTCTGTTTTTCAATTTAGAGTTTCTTTGGGTATTCTAAACCAGAATTTGGTCTTGGTATTGTTAGTATTACTTACCTAACTTTTGGTTTTGGATGTGACTGAGGGTAAAGAAGTGGGGCTGGAGAGCTGATGAGAAAAAGGTGGTGGATACAGGAAGTTTCTATAACATGCTGACCCCAGTCTAAGCTAGAACCCTGTTACCCTCTCCTTCACGGTAATCTGTGATGATTTTCTTTATAGTACTTCCCACCATCTCACTTACTATGTTTTATTTTATTGACTTTCTCTGTCAGAATGGACACTCTCTGAAGGCAGGGATTTCTTTTTTTTGTAACATCACCACTGTGTGCCCAGCACCTAGGACAGTGCCTGGTACTTGGAAAGCATTTAGTGAATGTTTTTTAAATGAATGAATGAATGAATGAATGAATACAAAGAAGCTATTCAAGCTTCTCTAAGCTTAGAAAATGGGAAGAAGACAAATTCGGGATTTGTATCTGAGAGGCATTTGGAGCCATATTTGGGCAAATTAATCTCCCTAAACTCCCATTCCCGGCCTGGAAAATGGGGGTATTGACAGTATTTGTGCAATAAAACCATTAAGAGAATGAGATGAGGTAAAGTGCTTGGCATCAGTGTGTGACCATGGCAGGCATCCAGGAAGGGATGCCGGCATGATTAATTTTATTATATGATAAGTAGAGATTGCTCTTACTTTTATAAATATCTGACTCAATTTTACTGAGTCTGCTCAGTCTATGGGCTGTTTATACCATAAATGTTTTGAAGTAACTGTTTTGGAAAAGAAACCCTTTGAAAAATTAAGCAGCAAGGTAAGAGAATCTTGTGTAAAATAAGAATTAGAAAGGTCTACTGGATGTCCTGTAAAAGATTAGGAATTAGGATGAAAATTCTCTTGGAGATCGGGAGGCACTCAGGTGCAACACACCTTTGGTAGAGGATGCCAGGCGGTACAGGGAAGGGCTGCTGCCTGGTGGGTGAGTAAGGCAGATGGGGAAGAGAGAGGGGCGTGCTCAGGCAGTGAGGACAGTGAGGTGCGTGGCATTGTACATTTCATATCGGTAATTCATGTGTGTATCCCGTGTGCGATGTGTGTGAATTTGGAAGTGGTGCTAGAAGGTGGGAGGGGAGTGGTGGGTCCAGAAATGTAGCGCAGCTGTTTTTTTCAAGCCATTTATATTAAGCCAAGAGAATGGGTTTTATCTTTAACTTAAAGAGCAGTGTTCTAAGGACTTTCTAGGTGGTGCAGTGGTTAAGAATTACCTGCCAATACAAGGGACACGGGTTCGATCCCTGCTCCAGGAATATCCCACGTGCCACGGAGCAGCTAAGCCTGTGCACCACAACTACTGAGCCTGTGCTCTAGAGCCCGCGAGCCACAACTATTAAGCCCATGTGCCACAACTACTGAAGCCCACGAGCCTAGAGCCCGTGCTCCACAACAAGAGAAGACACTGCAATGAGGAGCCTGTGCACCACAATGAAGAGTAGCCCCCTCTCGCCATGACTAGAAAAAGCCCATGTGCAGCAATGAAGACCCAATGCAGCCAATAAATAAATTAAAAAAAAAAAAAAAAAAAAAAAAAAGAGCAGTGTTCTAAAATAATCTGTGTTCACAGCAAGCCCCAGGGTGGCACTGTTCAATGTGGTAGTCACCAGCCACAAGTTGGCTATTTAAATTAAGATTAATATTCTTTTCTTTAAACAGCTGTTTATTTTTTTTAATTAAAAGTTTTTCATATATATATTTTCTTGGCTGCACCGTGCGGCATGTGGGATCTTAGTTCCCCGACCAGGGATCAAACCTGTGCTGCCTGCCTTGGAAGCATGGAGTCTTAACCACTGGACCACCAGGGATGTCCCTAAAATTAATATTCTTAAAATTAAGCAAAATTAGAAAGACTGGCAGCCTGAGAAGTCATAGAAGCAACTGGAAAATCAAATGGGCTGAGTCACAGATGCCAAGCAAGGGAAGATAGAGTTTCAGCAAGGAGGGTGTGCTACCGAAAAGGTCAGGAACAAAATGTCTTTACAGCATTTGGCAAGAACGTGGCCATCTGTGACTTCACTGAGAGCATTTTTAGTGGAAACCAGGATGCAGCGGGTGGAGGAAGGGATGAGGAAGCCAGGAAGCAGAAGGAAGTTCAGACTGAGTTTGCATATAATGGCTGAGAAGGGGGAGGAACAGAGTCATAAAAGGAGGGTAAGGGTCCTGTTAGACAGATTTTTATAAAGTATTTTTAAAAAAGTAACATGGATGAGCTGTTTTTGGATTAAAGGGAAGGATCTATCAGAGGGCAGAACTTGGCGAAATATTACTCTTTTCCCCCAGCTTTTCCACGCTCAACACACCTATTTGTAGTTTGAAATATTAGTTTAATGTGCTTGAGGCACCCCTGGTAAATTGGATGATGTAATTCTTGAGTTGCCTTTGAGTTTATGGTGTTTATATTGGCCAGTGTGGCAAAGAGAGCCTAGTGTAGTGGGAAGAAAAGTCCCAGGTAGACTGCTCACAATCTCTCTGCCTTTAAGCAAATATTTAACCTCTCTGAACCTCAGTTCCCTTGTGTGTAAAAAAGGTGATAATATATATTATACGGGATTTTTTGGAACTAAAGAATATCTTGTGAATTTTCAGCACCTTGTACATAAAAGATATTCAGTAAGTGTTGCCGCTTCCATTGGGAGGAAGGGGACAGAAAATATGTAGTAGTGTTTATTATCGCCAAGTCCTGCCCTTAAGTTATCTGATTGACATTTCTTTGTCAATCAGATAACTTAAGGGGGAAAAAGTTTAGGGGCTCACCACTGGCTACCTTGTGCCTAGAACAGGGTCTGATATTTAGTTTACATTCAGTAAATACTGAATAGTCTAATGAATGAATCATAGAGACAGTGAGGTTGTAAATCCAATGATTTCACTTTGCAGAAAAGGAAACCCAGACTCAGAGAGGTGACCTGTTTTGTCCAAAGTTAAAAAACAAGATTAATGGTAGTATTCAGGCTGCATGCTACACTTACATTGCTTCATCTGTATCAGTGGTTCTCACTGGAGCATGATCTTGTCCCCACGGGATATTTGGCAATGTCTGGAGACATTTTTATTGTCATGGTTGGGGAGAGGGAGCTGCTGGCATCTAGTGAGTAGAGGCTAGGGATGCAGTTAATCATGCTATAATGCTCAGGACAGACCCCGCAACAAAGAATTATCTGGCCCCAAATGCCAATAGTGCCAATCTTGAGAAACCCTGATCTACGTTATACTGAAATTACATAATCATTTATCGACGGCCTACCAAGTGGAAGCACTATTTTGTTACTGTGAAGACAACAAGGATGATTAACATTTTGTCCTTGTCCTTTAAGAGTTTGCGATCTGGAGGAGAATTAGATTAACTCATCACGGGGACATCTCTTTTGCAGTTGTTTGCAGCATACATAAACATTCGAGATAACTGATTTTGTGCAGTGTTTAAATTATTGACGTCTATTGGTGACCACGATAAATCTCACAGTAAATTTAAAGGGCTGCAACATTGAATCTAAGCACACGTGAGAAAAAACAGCTAAAAGTATCACTTATACATGCACTTCCTAAACATGATACTCTATTTAACCAGTACTTACTGGGTGGCTGAGTTATTCAGAAAAATGTAATAAGCTTATTGTTTGTTTAGAAATGAAAGGAGAAGTAACTAAAGAAAATTAGACCATTTCATGTGATGAAGATTCTGTAGTCTAACTATAAACACAAAACACATAAATTGCAAGCTATTCAAGAATAGCACCATATTTTGTGTCTATTTGTGTGAATTGTGGAGAACATCTAGGAATTATATAAGGTATAACACGGTTTAGATTTTATTCTCTAAATTACTAAAGTGAACCAAGGTTTAGAAATGGGCCCTTATTCAATTTGAATATCTCCAACAGTATTGTCTTAGGGAATTCAAGGTTTATTTTTGAGGAATATGCAGTGCTAGAAACTCATGGACAAAATGTGGAACAAAGTATTTAATTATGAATTAGGTAATAAAGGCATTTGTGACTGCATCAGATAACGCATTACGGTACTGTATTATTAGACTGTCTTCCTATAATGTCAGTTTCTGTGGGCCATACAGGAAATGAGGTGACATGAGGGGAAAGTAAACAGTCATATATTTTTTGCTTTTAATATGCAGCACAGTTGCCAGCACATTTTGCTGTGGATCATTTTCTTGTATTGCCTTATTGGCTCAGGAGAGCTCGCTACCTTGTCTATGGGGGAGAAGGTAAATGTATCTTATGTTGAATAGGATAATGTGAGAACTGCAGTAAACAGTTCTTCTACAGTCATGGGAAGAATTACAGATCAAACACCATAACTTCTGACCTGCTGCATTTTCTTTCTTTGGACGTTATTAAAGCAATAACTTTTGATGATCCTTTCCAAAACAAGATAGAGCAACAAGTGCAAAATAATTTTGTTAAAGATTTTGTAATTGCCCTTTTAAAGACAGCTAGGTTATTTGTTGGTAGATAGGCCAGACTTCCACCAGATGGCAGTAAACACATATTTCCTAACGATACAGTAGTCTTTGGATTTAATTAATTAGCTAACAATGTAGTACTCAAGAACCTGTACATTAGCATTGAATCTTATGCATACTAGGGCTATAGTTTTAAATATCTCAATGTTTAGTTCTCTATCAAATGTACCAATCATAGTATATGAAAAGGGTCTCTCTCTCTGTCTCTCTCTATACACACACACACACATATGTATATATACACACACACACAAAATATTTATATATAATAGAGGAACATACATACCAGACCCTATATACACATATAAATATATATCAAAATAGAAATGATGCCTGGCACATATAAGCATCCAGTAAAGGTTATTTTTCCCTTCTTTTCTAGACCTAACAATCGGAATAATAGGTTGGCTCTGAAATGCCTAGTCATTCAAAAGAGGAATATATAATTATTTACAAATACACATGTCATGATTTTATGACTTCAGTGTTATATGTAATAAAAATTGATCAAAAGACATCTCATTATAAAAAAGTAACTTTTTAATGAAATTGAACAACAATTATGGACTTACAACTTGTGGTCTGCTTCTTGCTATTGTGTTAGAGGGACAGTTGCAGCTGTCTTTAATTTGATAAGTGGTACAACCAGGACTTTCAGTCTCATTTTCTCTCTCTCTCTTTTTAAAATTTTTATCTTTATTTATTGGCTGCATTGGGTCTTTGTTGCTGCACGCAGGCTTTCTCTAGTTGCGGAGAGTGGGGGCTGCTCTTGGTTGCCGTGCACGGGCTTCTCATTGTGGTGGCTTCTCTTATTGCAGAGCTCAGGCTCTAGGCACACTGGCTTCAGTAGCTGGAGCACACAGGCTCAATAGTTGTGGCTCCTCGGGCTCTAGAGCACAGGCTCAGTAGTTGTGGCACATGGACTTAGTTGCTTCGCTGCATGTGGGATCTTCCCAGACCAGGGCTCGAACCTGTGTCACCTGCATTGGCAGGCGGATTCCTAACCACTGCGCCACCAGCGAAATCCAGGACTTTCACTCTCCAGGTGTTCATGATATTACTCTCTCTGCTGCTTTTCTATTCTGACCTGTGACACTCTACCTGACTTCATTCTGATCCTCTTTGACCTCTTAAATGAGGACTCCCTTCAAAGCTTAGTGGTGGCTCTTTGCTCTCTCTCTTCTCTGTTGCTCACTCCCATGGCCCCAGTGGGCCATGACTCTGATCTCCTGTGTCCCACTGCCATTGAAACTCAGTAATCGTATCTAAGATGGAATTGTTTCCCCACAAAGAGTGAATTTTCTTACCTCTGGGTTAAAAACTTGGGAGTCATGATAAACGTTTATTTCCCCTCTCAGTTGATGCATTCAGGTTCTCCAGACTCTGTCTCTGTAAAATCTTTCACCTCCGCTGTCTCCTTTCCATGTCAGCATTGGTGTTGTTGCCGGGGCTCTACCACCTCTTACTTGGACCCTGCACTTGGTTACTTTGCCTCTTTCATCATCTGTCTCTGTCTCCTACTAACTATGTCCAAGTGAGGCTTTTTAACACACTATTTCTGCAACATTTTCCCAGTGATATTCAAAATCTTTCTGAAGATGCAAACCCTTTAGCCTGTGGCAAAAAGCCCCATCAGTGTGGCCTTCCTTCCTACCTTGGATCACACCACCCCTCATTATGGAGGTGAGAGGGAAGTTATATGCTACTGGAACGAAAAGATGTAGCTTTGGAGCCCTCAAACCTGTGCTTCTGAATAGCCCTGCCACTCGCCAGTGGTGTGACTTTGCATGGAATATTTCACTGGATGTGCCCCAGGTGCCTCCTCTGGAAAATGGGGTTAAGGGTCCCTTCCAATAGGATAATTGCATGGGGAAATGAATGAACCTTTAAAAGCATATGAAAAGGATTCCATAAATGACATTTATGGGTCTTCTCTGATCCAGGCTCATTTTCTCACCTATTTGGCATTGGCTTCCCCTGTACTGCCTGTCCTCTTCACTCCCTCTTGCTTCATTTTTTTATTTGCAGTTTTGTTTCATTTAATTTAATTTTTTAACTTTTATTTTATATTGGAGCATAGCTGAGGTACAATGTTCTTTTAGTTTCAGGTGTACAGCCAAGTGATTTAGTTATACATAGACACATATCTATTCTTTTCCCATATAGGTTATTCAGAGTATCGAGTAGAGTTCGCTGTGCTATACAGTAGGTCCTTATCAAGAATCAATTTTATAGGGATAATCTTTCCTTTTCTCCCAGTTATACAGAATCATTCTACCCATGCTTCAAGCCTTTGCTCATCTGCTACCTTCTCCATGAATAATTCTTCTATAAGTTTGCCCACCAGAGATCCCTCCTTCTTCTGACCTATATTATTTATAAATTATTCATTCCTGTCTTGTATCTCTTGTCACATTCTATTTTGTATTACCGCTAACTGGATTCATGTCTTATTTTCCTTCCTAGATTGTAAGGTCCTGTGGTCAGGGACCACATTCTCTTTGTCTTTGCTAAAATACCTTATGCCACCATGCTTTGCCCATTATAGATGCTCTATAAATATTTATTGAGTAAATGATTGAATAGCATATTAGATCTCTCTCTCCAGTGCCAGATTTATAATTTATTTTTTAACATAAGGAAATATTTCCTTTAAAGTCCTGAAAGATTCAGGAACCTCCACATCACTGTGTCTTTTTCCCCCTTCTTTAGACATATATTTTTTTAATTCATCCTTAGTCTAATTACTTAATTACTGTTATTACTATGGTTAGAAAAGGAAGTCAGCAGTATAATTAAGACGTACATTAAAGCATTTATGTATTTGGCCTGTAGTTCATATTGGGGTGAATTTAAGTAGCTGAGGGTGTGTTTGGGTGCCTCCTCCTCCTCCTTCTCCTTCCTCATCTTCCTCTCCTCCTCCTCTTCCTTCTCATTATTAGCACTTTAAAGAATTTGCTGAAGAAATACGTTTATATAAAAAAGACCACATTGCAGCCTGTGAGACACAAGATGAGGCGAAATCCAGCTGGTTGGCACCATCTTTAGTGTTGTTGCCGAAGACATGAGTATATAAAATTTACTGACGTGTAATTAGTAGGATTAGGCTTTAGTCATAGACTTTTCTGACTTTACAGATGAGGACCCTGAGTTCCATGGTGGTTAGGTGACCTTTCCTAAGGCCCATGGTATTTCCTTCCAGACCAGAGTCTGGAATTCAGTTCCTCACACATCCCTCAGGGGCTGAACTGGGTGATCCTAAAAGGGTGAAACGTGTGAAGCCAAGGTTAGAAAGTGACATCGTCTTTAAGGTAGACTATGACCTATGTCTTAAAGGGCATACATGATTCCTGTTTGACTTAGGTATGTTAATTCCTGTTTCTGTACACATTCTAATTATAGATACATCATGGCTTCTAACATGAATTTAATATATTTTACAGTATCTGTAACCAGTTTGTCTAAATGCTTATTGAGTGAAAACTTTGACCATAAGGTATATCTTGGTTAAACATGTTACGTATCTTTTGGATATAATTTAGCTATAATTTTAGTATGTATTTTTTTAATTTAAAATCCGAAAACAAAAAAAAATAAAACAATGATCCTTTTTTTAAAAAGACATTTTATTTTATTTTATTTTTATTTGCCCGCACCACACGACATGTAGGGGTCTTAGTTCCCTGACCAGGAGTCAAACCCGGTCCCCGGCAATGAAAGCCCTGATTCCTAAGCACTGCACCACCAGGGAATTCCCTAAAACAGTGATCCTTGACTAAAATGGCTGAATAAACCCCTTCTGTGCACTATGCTGGAACTTTCATTACTACCAAGGAAAAGTGTGTCTTTTTGAGCTTGATTAATTAGTAGACAGGAGGCTGGTTAATTCACTGTCTTTTTGGCTTTCTACCTTTTATTCTTGGATTCCAAAAACAAGAACAATCCTGTTTCGGAACTGATTCTTTTATTCATAATTCAAGGGAATTCAAGGAGCTTGAGGTATGCATCTCCATAAAAAAGTAAAGTTCAGCCTCAGATCTCCCCAGTTGCTGGCCCAGCACCAACAGGCAACTGTAACTGGATTCCTATTGTATCACCCCTCCCCCACCCCCATTGTCTGTCCACTCTGAAAACGGACAGACTACTGCTGGTGGCTCTTGGACTGGGTTCTGCTTTCCAGCTACTCATCTCATCCCCACACTCGCTTTCTGATTTGTTTAACCATAGTTTAGTTTTGTGTGTTCTTAGATTTCATGTAAATGGATTCATACCGTGTCTGCCTTCTTCAACTTATAATGTTTTATGAAGTCGAGATATAATTGACACATACCATTGTATTAGTTTTAGGTGTACAACAAAATAGATAGAGAGAGAGAGAGAGATAGAAATGATTACCACAGAAATGATTACCACAGTTAATCTTGATAACATCCATCACCACACATGGTTATACATTTTTTTCCTTGTGATGAGTGCTTTTAAGATCTACTCTCTTAGCAACTTTCAAACGTGCGATACAGTATTATTAAATGTAGTCACCATGCTATACATTACATCCCGAGGACTTATTTTCTTATCATTGGATGTTTGTACCTTTTGACCCCCTTCACCGATCTCTCCCACCCCCACCCCTACCTCTGGTAACCACAAATCTGATCTCTGTTTCTGTAAGTTCATTTTCTGGGTTTGTTTGTTTGTTTGTTTCAGATTCCACATGTAAGTGAGGTCATACAGTATGTGCCTATCTCTGGCTGACTTATTTCACTTAACATAACATCCTTAAGGTCCATTCATGCTGTTGCAGATGACAGGATTTCCTCCTTTTTTATGACTGCGTAATAGTCCATGGTATATGCTTTTGAGATCCATCCTTGCTGTGTACATCAGCAGTGCATCACTGTATTACTGGGTAGTACCCCACTGTTTGAATACGCCTTATTTTGTTGATGCCTTCTCCTGTTACATGACATGCACGTTTGTCTAAGCCTAACTTCTGGCTCTAGTTTATGTCCCTACCATTGTTCCCCCCACCTTTCGCATCATCCTCCAATGAATGTGTCTGTTTTGGTTGATTTTCCTGGAATGCAATCACCTCCGCACACACAGTCCTTCCTTCAGCTGAGGAGAGCTTTATTTTCCATTTTCTTTGATGATTGGTGATGTTCCACTTATTTTCTCTTCCTTCTAGTACTCCAGTTGCCCATTAGTTGATACCCCATCCTCTGCTCCTGTGTAACTATTTCTTTTTTCCTGATTTTCATTTCTTTACACCGTTCCTCGATGTTGAAAGATAGCTGTTCAATTTTTATGCTTTGCGTGACTCATTTCCTGTAACACCACCTGTGCTTGCTCCTGCTGTCAACGTGGACTTCAACTTTATGTTTATGTTCTCATTGTTACTGAGCTCCTCCTTAATTTAACTTCTTGTTATATTGTGATTCTTTCTTATATTATTTTATTATTTATCTGATTATTTTTAAATTATACTTTTAGCTGTTCATCTGCTGCTGCCTTCATATAGAGGCAGTGTTTACTTGCACTTTCTTGAATGTGCCAAACCATTTCTTGAACATTTATTTTGTATCATGCTGTAGATAGTATTCAGCAAGACTCTGAGAAATAATTCCCCCATTTTAACGTACTTTTTAATCAGTTCCACGTTGTTTTTTCTTGCTCTCCTCCCTTGTTATCCTCAGACGAGTGAGCTCTGTGCAGAAGCAGGAGGGTTGAGTGGACGGTCTTTTTGTTCCACTTCTTTTTTCTCAATCTCTCACTAAAGCTACAGGGCAGCCTGCAGGGTCCCGGTGAACTTCCCAGTTGCAGCAGGTGTCGACTCTGCATCCCTGGGCTCTCTTGTGGTTGCTTCTCTCCCAGGCTCCTCTGCTATTTCTCCGTTATCACGCAGTGTCATTGCAACCCGCAGCAGGTACCGTTCTTTCTCTTCTCTCTCTTTTTTCAGGCAGCGCTTCTTAGAAAGCCCTCTGCCATCATCTGCTGCCTCCGCTTTCTGCGCATTTGCTTTCTGAGCTTTGTTGTATCTCTCTGGTCATGAGAAGACAGGGAGAGGTAGTGGACAGTGGGTGGCAGGATGGGGCAAACAATTTTCTGCTCCATCTCAAAGCAGCTTCTCAGTGATGGAGAAGCACTTCTGTATAGGTCTTTGGTTGGTATTATTATTATTTTTTTTAAATAAATTAATTTATTTATGTACTGGCTGTGTTGGGTCTTCATTGCTACATGCCAGCTTTCTCTAGTTTTGGCGGGAGGGGCTACTCTTCATTGCAGTGCGCAGGCTTCTCATTGAGGTGGCTTCTCTTGTTGTGGGTCGTGGGCTTTAGAGCGCAGGCTTAGTAGTTGTGGCACATGGGCTTAGTTGCTCCACAGCATGTGGGATCGTCCCAGGCCAGGGCTCGAACCCGTGTCCCCTGCATTGGCAGGTGGATTCTTAACCACTGCACCACCAGGGAAGTCTCTGGTTGGTATTATTTATCTGACTATTTTTATATTCAGATATTTGGGGTCTCTGGGTCAGGGAGCATATAGTGGAACTGCAGCAAGTATCTTCTGAACTGTGTTCACTTGGCCAGTAGCTTGAAGTCAGGCTGAGGTTTGCCATGAAATGACAGCGGGGGAGTTATTGCCTCTCCCCCAGCACTGTTGGCTTTATAATTACTGTCATTGAAGATTTGGGGTTTAGATTGTTTTCAGCCTCCGTCTTCAAAGAGATTGAGAGTGTTTTGCTTTGTTTTTGATTTTTTTCAGCACCTTCATTAATATTTAGTGATAAGTTTGGAGGTGCATTCCTCAGAGCTACTAGCCAAGTGTCGTTCTGAGAAACACTCCTGGCCTTACGTTTTAAATGGTGACTTTCATTACCTGCAGTTGTGTATTGTATACACCAACTGATTCACATTAATAGGATTACATTCAATTGGACAACTTGTTATTTTGAGAAAACACCATATCAACCAGATGTTTTACAAATGATCAGCGAGGATGTCTTTTAAAAACCGTGAAGTCAGGTGGGAGTCAGGGGTTATGGATGGTAACCAGCTGGAAATGTGTGGGACAACATTATGGCATACCCAGGACCCAGGCTTTCTCACTGGAATGACCCCAAAACTCTGCAGTCCAACTCAGAGACCTGTGTTCTTGTTTGTTAGTTTCAATAGTCCTTATGCATTAGCTGTCGTTGCTGATATATAAATTTTCTTTTGCTTGACTTTCTTTTCTTGTGTGTACAGCACATGAAGCATGATCTTGAATCATTATTAAAACTTCCCTTTGGTCTGTTTTTAAAAATCGGTGTCTGCATTATTGGTCAATGGCAGATTTTGTGGTGGGCACAGTGAACTCTCTTGAATGTTTCATAAGAGGTGGTGAGATTGTCAGCTCTCACTTTTTCAGAAATGTCAGTTGTTTGATATAAACAAAGACCGTAAATTTGGCATTTTAACTCTTGTCTCCTGCAACTAGGGTTTGAATGTATTTACTAATAGTTTCTTTCTTAGCCTCTTTTTATGTTAAACTTAGTTAAGTATGCAGTGGTGAACTGGAGTTAAAGATCACTGGTCTTGTTAATGTGCTTTTAATAGCAATTCAAAACTAGTTTTGTTTTTTGTTTTTTTAGCTTAACCCTGATTATCGAGATGCTCAAAATGAAGGAAAAAATGTGGTGAGTAAAATTGATTTTTTCCCGTCAAATACAAGCACATTATATATATTTTATATGAACAAATTGGAAAGTTATTAGAAAATTTGAAGACTTGGGACTCTGAGAGAGAGTCTCTGAGTAGAGGCTGTGGATTGAAGATAAAAAATAAACGATGATATGGCTTAGATTGTAAGATGATCAGTAGTGGGTGTTTAGGGAGATTTCTAGCAACTCGGAGGCCATTTATGAAAGAGCACTGAAAGCAACTGGATATGGGAGGTATGCTGGGTCTAGGAAGAGCATAGAAATTAGGAAGGAGTGGAATTCTGGCATAATATTAAAGTAGGACCACAGAACAACCCTTTTCAATCAAAATAATTTGGGTTCTATATATGGGCAGAAATTGAAGCATGAAAGCAGCTAGATAATTCCTATTTCTGATATTCTGCAGTGTGCTGCCCCCCAAAAAACTCAATCTTAGTTTAAAGCCAGTTTTCATTAAAAATAATTATTATTATTTATCCTGCTCATCCCATCACCATTTGTAAAGAAAATGACTTAATGATGACAACATGATTTAATGCAATAGAAAATTCATAGGGAAAGGGAGTTACTGGCGGGGATGGGGTTGGGGTACGGGTGAAACTGTGTGGTGATGGATGGCAACTAGACTTGTGGTGGTGATCACTTTGTAGTATATAGGATGTCAAATTATAATGCTGGTTATTATAATTAGCCACCTGAAACTTATTAAAAAGTTCAGAAATTCAGGACAATTTGATGTGATCCAAATAAAGCCTGGATGATGGGCTGGATTTCCTTTTTTCCCCTGTGTTTCCTATTAGCATTATCATTTTTATGATTGTTGGTATATTTTTGATTACTCCTGCAGCTGCTGTCCACTGCCCACGGTGTCTGCTGCTTCCTAGTTCTGGTTACTACCTTTTCTGTGTGTGAATCTCAGCAGGGCTGGTTTTCTTTAAAAGCAATTTAGTGAGATATTTTGATATAAAAATAGACACAGTCTATAATACAATTTTGTTAGGAATTTTGCAGTCCCTTTTGGAATGGGTAGGTATTACTACCGCATCACCCAAAATTCTGCTCTTTGATAGAAACTGTTGGAATGTTTCATTAAAATGCTACTGTTTTACATTGGCACACAGATTTGTGTTTTATGAGGATACTGAAATGGGGAAGATGAAAAATAAGAATTTCTGGGCCTGAGTCAATCCTGTTTGACTCCTCTCTGCATATGATTATCATGTTTACAGTAGAAATAAGCTACAGTGTCAGGTCATTGACCCAGTGAAAACTTTAATTTGTGTCAAAATGTCTTTAGATATAGACGTAGGTTTGTTAGATCAATTGAATCTTTTATTTATAATTCAGTTTTATCCCCCCGTGTGGGCTTTTCTCCCCGTGATTTTCAGATAGCTGCCCCAGGATCGTTGGGTTCTTACCTTCCTATGATTTTGGGAGATGCTATCGGTAGCCATGTTTAAAAAGCAAAGTGTGAATCATAGCTTCTTTGGTTCTTCCTATAAGATTGTCGATGGTCTCAGTGGTTTCCAGCCAGAGACCACCAGGAAGATACCCGTTACAAGTGGGGTTTGTAACTCACTGCACGCACACCATGGGGAGCCATGGGGCCTCTCAGTAAGAAGCCTTAGAAGGAAACTGCTATAGGATTTGGGCTTGTGCAGTTGATTTTGGGGAGGATTTAAAGAAGTGGGGCTTTGCTATGGATAGGAATGCTGTTAGGAAGAGGAGGTATTTTATCTATGGGTAAGTCAGGCTAGATCTGTAATTGCTAAAGAAGCAGCAGTCGCTCATAGTTGCTAGAGGAGAGGAACAGGATTGTCCTTTCTTTTTGTGGCTTGGACAACGTTCACAGTCTGTCGGTGTTCAGACATGGTTATGGAGTGATGCTGTTTTGTCTTGATCCATTCTAGTCATGCAGTGGCCTTGCCTGGTGTTGCTGTTTGTGAAATTGTCCGTGTTCATCAGGAGAACACCGTGGCCCAGCTAGAGTGTCAGGCCAGCTCGTAGCAACACCAAGGCCTGGCTCATACACCAGGCCAGCTGTTGGATGTCGGGGACTGCTTTTCTCTTTGTCAAGGTTTATTTTTGTGATATTCTATGTGACTTCCTGAGCGTGGCGTAGAGACAACGCAGCTCTACTGTAGCACCACGATGAACTTGTGTAGCCTCGGACAAGTCAGATACTTTTCCCGAGACTTAGTTGCTGCAGCCGTCTGATAGGATGTGGATGTTTGCCCTACCTCCCTCACCTGCATGCCGTGAGGAAAAAATGCCAACAGACAAATGGAAAACTCTTTGAATAAAAGGTGTTCGTAGGCTAAAAATGTTAAGTTGTTTCTATTAAAAGGGCATCGTATCAAAGCTTCAAATTGTGCAATGGAGTTAAATCTCTGTGCTCATTTCGTTTCGGCTACATACCATTTGGAGATGCTACTGATGATTCTGGGCAGAGCTGAGTGGGAGAATATAGCGAATGAAGATTTATGGAGCAGCACGGAGCATATAAATAAGTAATAAATCCATGGTGAAGTTCACTCTGTGTTAATCAAGCTTTTGGTTAGACTTGCTAGGTTTTTTTCCTTTGTATTCTGAAGTACAGTTTCTTTATCCTCCTGTAAAGGTGAGAAAGAGACTCTCCTGTGTAAGCAGTGTTACTAGCAGTACTTTAATTGCATACAACACAGGTGGGTTTGCTTTTGCTGTAGAATTTTATGACTGGATCTCATCCATCATCTCAGAGACACATCCAGCTGGAGACATTTGATTTCATTTTGTTTCTCTCTAAAACCCCTAGCTTGGAAGTAAATAAAGTGAGACTATGAAACAGAAAAGCTAACAACATGGCTTCTCATTTTATACACCATTTACCGCCTAGCAATAATGATATTAATGTCTGAAAAAGAAAACAGAGGAGCATTTAGAGGGTAGCCTGTGAAAAATGAAATCAGTTTCCCAAAACAGTGCTATCTCACCTCAGATCTGGGTTCCAGTAACGCTGAGTTCACTGTGACCACGCTCATTATTTTCTTTCCTATTTCCCCCATGTTGTCTGTTTAATATCCAGTTAATATTTTTCCTGTAATTTAGAAACCTTTATCAAATGTTGCCTTCCATTTTTGAAGTTTCAAAGGTTAATGGATGGTGCCACTGAAATGAGGTGGAGTGTGTCAGAGCTCCCATTAAGACCCAAATTGCTGTATTTATTCTACAAAGAAGCCTATTATTTCCAGTCTTACAAATGTACGGCATCCGCAGGGACCCTGTAAATATTGGAACTGTATCAAGCCCAGCTGGGAACCTGACAGTCATTAGTTTTTGCTCCGTGAAAGCCTGCATCTTTTCAGATGGCTCTTTGAAGGGGATTTTTTTTTGGAATAACACCACCCATTTTAACATTACCTTATTTATGTGGAATGTGATCTGATTTTCCAGGGAATGTCTGTTGTCTGTGCTGGCGATTCTCAACCTCAGCAGTACGGATATACTGATGTTCGAGCCAGATCATTCTTGGTTGTGGGGGGCTGTCCTTTGCATTGTAGGATGTTTAGCAGCATCTACTCACCGGATACCAGGAGTGGTCTCCCTGTTCTCCTGTTCTTGTTGTGGCAAGTGAAAGTGTTTCTGGAAATTGCCAAATGTCCCCGGGGAGCCAAACTCTCTCCCTTTGAGAACCATCAGTCTTTGTGCAAAAGCATATATTAAACAGAAATGTCCTAGGAAGCACGAAACTTTGCTGAAATGGACTTGAAAATTCTATTCTGTAGAATTTTTCTTTTGGGGGAGGGTAGCAGATTCTGAAAGAAGATCCCCACATTTCTTTGAGTTTTACTATATATTCATCGGTGGCAAGATGATAAAGAAAAGAAAGAAAAAAAGGGTCATATTAGGAATTAGTTTGAGAGTACCTGATTGTTAAGGAACCGTGGCAAGAGACGTGTTTGCAGCTTTAAATGGCAGGGTTGTGTCTGTTACATAAAGTCTGCAGAGAGCCCCAGAGGGTCTGGACCAAAACGCAGATGCCTGCACATCGTTATGCTGTGGTGGCTGCACACAGGTCTGAATCAGCCCTGAAAACGCATACATTATTTCTTACCGAATGTCTCTGGCTCCTCACAGCAGAATAGCAACGTGATGTCTCTGCTGAAAATCTGATGACTCACAAATGAGTCAACAGAGAAGGTGTTACAGGAGGCTCTCTGCTGTGCGCCACGGGCAGGGCCCCGGGGAGCGGGAGAAGCTGGCGAGCCATTAGTATCCTCTCTGGCTTCTCATATGGGATTTTCGACTTGTGTCATCTGAGAGGCTGTGTGCCTTTCCTTCCAGGTGAAAATGCTAGTTTTCTAAAAGCCCGGCAGACTAGGTTAACATTCTGAGGCCCTGCATTCCATAAATTGAGAGTGTTTTGGAGAACGAGCTGATGTTAAATTTAACACCTGTTTAAGCTCTGTTGTACCTTAATGTATTTTGATGATGCAAAGAGGGAGGGCAGTGTGCTTCGGTAATTCTCTGCAGGAAACTAGTGTTTTGGGGCCATTTTTCTTACTTATAAAGAGTTGTGGGTTTATAAAGAAAAGGCACAAGCCCACAATTTTGAACAGAACTGCCTTCATATTATTGAAATATAATATTGATTTTCTTGTGTATTGAAGCTTGATCCATTCATTGAAAAATTGTATACTTATAACTCATTATTCATATTTCATTATTTAAAAATCCCAAGGGGCTGGCTTGAAATTTACTGTCAGCCTGCTTATGATGGCTTGCTAAGCAAATTAACAGAGTACAGGCGATTAATAGCAGAATGCTTAAGACCTCAGCACCATTTTAAAACCCTTCTAAATGTATTGGAAGCTCTTATTCACACATAAACAATTGTTATGCTGTTTATAAATGGAACTTATCTATTCATTAAAGGTTTTTTCCCCCAAGGACCTAAGCAAATTTTGGGGGGATTCAATAGTACATTCCACTTATCCTATGTAATTAAAATGAAGCCACAAGTCTTAAATAGTATGAATAATTTAGAGTGACCTCTTTTAGTTAGCCCTAATAAGTGAGGTTTTTCTGTGGAAAAGACTTTTATTATTCACTGTAAGAGTGTGAAAATAGAGAGGTCTCTGTAGGAGGGCAGTCTCTAGGAATCTGGATCTGCTCTCCTTTTTTAAGTCTAGAAAATTCATTTTATTAGCTTTTCAAAAGGGGGAAAAGGAGAGTGCTTACAGGAGGACTGACTCCACTAAATGAATTCACAAATGACTGACCACAGTGCCAGCTCTCAGTGGCTAAGTAGATCTAAATCCTTGGGTCAGTTAGTGCATTTTCCCTGAAGGAAAATCTATATCAAAAGCTAAATTATGATTAGAAGATTGGTGTGGAGGGGCTCAGGAAATCAGATGACACACATGCCTTTCAGGCTTATGGAATTCTTCCAGGAAGACTGGAATACCTGTTTGCTGCATCTGTGCTGGCCTACGGTGAGAGACTGTCAAACACTTGTTCATTGACTCTCTGTTTATTTAGGTTACCTGCTTATCTTCTGTTCATAAAGCCTTTCTTCAAATATGGTTCAATATAATTGATTAGATTTTATTTTCCTTAGCTAAAATCATATTTTAATTGTGCCTTTCTAGTACAGCTCTTAAACCACTTGTGCTCAAATCCCTTTGTCTACATACTCACAAAAATCCTTTGAGTTTTTTCTACAACTGACTGATTTCATCCATTATTTCTGCGTTCTTATCAATACATTCTGAGGCAGTCTTCCCTCACATGTATTAATAACCCTCATTTTGTTGGTGGTTCTTTCTTTGGGCTGCAATAGCATTGCCAGATACAGAAAAGAGCTCTTTTATAATATTTCTTTGTGACAGTAGCTCTCCTGATCTATTTCTCCCCAAGTTTTCATGTTATAATAAAAAACAAACTTCCTTTTCCTTATTTTAGAATTAGCACCTCCTCTTCCTAAACCTCCCCCCTTCCTCTTTCTCTGCTTTCTTCTTCTTTATAGTGATAATTACCTTCAATTTCAGATGTCACCACCAGTTTTACAGCTGAGAAGGAGTTCATAGTCGCACATGGTATTCTGTGTAAGAGGATTGTGCAGATTGTCTTGGGACCTTCTTGACTCAGTTATTTGGGGTTGGACAGAAGTGTGATTCCTGTGTCACCTTTACATTTCAGAGCCTCCAGGGAAAACTGCTGCTTTGCCATCCATATCTTAGAATAACACCTGGATTTTCACGTTGAGCTGCATGGCAGAGATCAGCGAAACAACACACTTTTTTTTCCCTTCTTTTAGTTTGTTTGTTCATTCGTTCATTCCTTCCCTCCCTCCTCCACTGCCTCCCTGTCTCTCTCATCTTCTTTCCCTCCCCCTCTCTTTTCATTCCTCTCTTCCTTCCTTCAACAGCTTTATTGAGATATAATTCACATACCATAAGAATCCTCCTGTTTAGAACTACAAATCAGTGGTTTGTAGTATATTCACAAAGTAGTGAAACCATAATCACTATGCAGTTTTAGAACATTTTTATCACCCCCAGAAGAAAGCCTGTATCCACTAAGAGCTCCTGGCAACCTGGATCTACTGTCTCTATGAATTTGCTTTTTCTGGACATTTCATAGGTGGACTCATACAATATATGGCCTTTTGTGTCTGGTTCTTTCACTTAGCACGTTGTTTTCAAGGTGCATGAGGTTGGAGCATGTATCTGTGCTTCATTCCTTTTCATGGCCAAGTGATGGTCCCTTTTGTGCATGTACCACATTTTGTTTATCCATCATTTGGATGATGGTTATTTCTACTTTCTGGCTATTATAAATACAGCTGCTGTGAACATTCATGTGCAGGTTTTTGTGTGGTCATATACTTTCATTTCTCTTGGGTGGATACCTAGAATTAGAATTGCTGGTTATATGTTTAACATTTTGAGGAACTGCCAAGCTCTTCTTAAGCGGCCACACCATTTTGTATTCCCCCAGCAATATCTGAGTGTTACAATTTCTCTGCATCTTAACACTTGTTATTGTCAGTGTCTTTGACTATAATCACCCTAGTACGTTTTCCTAATGAGTAATGATGTTGAGCACCTTTGCATGCCCTTCTTGGCCATTTGTATATCTTCTATGGAGAAATGTCTAGTCATGTCCTTTGCTCAATTTTTAATTGGGTTACTTGTCTTTACAACTATTGAGTTGTAAGTGTTTTTTATATATTCAGGACACAAGTGCTTATCAGATATATAATTTACAACTATTTTCTCTCACGACTGTGGGTTTTTTTTAATAGACACCTTTTTTTTTTTAGAGCATTTTAGATCCATAGCAAAATCCAGTAGAAGGTACAGAGGAGTCCCACATACCCCTGCATGCATACAAGTATAGCCTACTATCAACATTCTGCACCAGAGTGGTACATTTGTTATACTGGTAAACCTGCTGTGATACATCATCATCACCCAAAGTCCATAGTTTACCTTAGGGTTCACTCTTGGTGTTGTACCTTCTATCCGTTCGACAAAAGTATAATGATATGTATCCACCATTATAACATCATATGGAATAGTTACACTGCCTTATTGTTTTTCTGATTCATCCATCCCTGCCCCATCCCTGGCAGTATATTCACAGAATATATATATATATATATATATATATATATATATATATATATATATAATTTATTTATTTTATTTTTTATTTATTGGCTGCATTTTTATTTATTGGCTGCATTGAGTCTTTGTTGCTACACATGGGCTTTCTGTAGTTGCAGAGAGTGGGGGCTACTCTTCATTGCAGTGCATGGGCTTCTCATTGCCATGGCTTCTCTTGTTGTGGAGCACAGGCTCTAGGCGCACGGGCTTCAGTAGTTGCGGTGCGTGGGCTCAATAGTTGTGGCTCGTGGACTCTAGAGTGCAGGCTCAGTAGTTGTGGCACATGGGCTTAGTTGCTCCGTGCCATGTGGGATCTTCCCGGACCAGGGCTCGAACCCGTGTCCCCTGAATTGGCAGGCGGATTTGTAACCACTGTGCCACCAGGGGAACCCCACAGTATATTTTTATTGTGTTCATAATTTTCCTTTTTCCAAATATCATATTTGGAATCACACAGTATGTAGCTTTTTCACATTGGCTTCTTTCACTTTGCATTGAAGGTTTCTTTATGCCTTTTCATAACTTGATAGCTCATTTATTTTTAGTGCTGAATAGCATTCCATTGTTTGGATGTTCCGCAGTTTATTTATCCACTCACCTACAGAAAGATTTCTTGGTTGCCTACTGTGCATGTTTTTGTGTGGACACAGCTTTTCAGTTCGTTTGTGTAAATAATAAGGAGCGTGATTGCTGAATCATATGTTATAGAGTGTGTTTTGTTTTGTGTAAAACCTCTGAACTGTCTTCCAAAGCTGTACTGTTTTGCATTCCCACCAGCAGTGAATGAGAGTTCATGTTGCTCCACATCCTCATCAGCATTTGATGTTGTCAGTGTTTTAGATTTTGGCTGTTCAGTAGATGTATATGGTAACTCATTGTTTCGAGTGATATCTCATTAGAGAATTTGCTAGTCCCGAGTGACATTTGATGTTGAGCATCTTTTCATGTATATATTTACCACCTGTATGTCTTCTTTGGCGAGGTGTCTGTTTAGGTCTTTTGCCCATTTAAAAATTGGCAATTGTTGAATTTTAGGAGTTCTTTGTATATTTTGAATACAAATCTTTTGCAAATATTTTCTCCCAGTCTGTGGTTTATCTTCTCATTTTTTTGACAGTGTCTTTCACAGAGCAGAAGAAACTTGTTTTCATGGAAACCAGTTTATCAGTTATGTCTTTCATGGAATTTGGCTTTGGTGTTGTATTTTTCTTGCAAACTCTTATTTTTCTTCTAGTGTCCACACTCATCTCCCTTTTCTTTTCCTTCCCTTATTCCCACCTTCTCATTCCATCTATTTCTCTTTCTTTAGACTCTTACTGTCAACCTCCCGTGAGAACTGAAATACAGGAAAGAAACAAAACTGTACAAAGGCTGTCTAAATTTCAGTGGGGAATAATTAAAGACCAATGTTTTCAAGACCCAAAGGAATACATTCCAAGTAATAGAATTTCACTTGACCAGCTGCTGCCAGAGATTTATTTGGGAAGAAGTCTTTTTAGCTCACGGATGATATATAAAGATCCTTCCTGAGCTTGAGATTCCGTGAGCCTAAGGTATTATGTTCCCCAGGCAGCCTTCCTTCCCAACTTATTTGTCTGGCCAGATTACTCTTATTGGGTTATTTAAAGACATTTAGGTTTTCTAATCTCAGGCTGTGACAGTGTTTTTGCGTTTCAAAGAATTTTGTCTTCAGTTCACAGATTTCCATGCCCTTATTGCAGATCACTGTGAAATGGGTCTCCTCACCCATGAGAATTTTTTCAGAAGACTCGAAGAAGGTTCTCAGCCATGAGCTCATGCCTGCCCTTTGAGGAGTGACTCATTATTCAATGCTTGAGGGCTGCAGGCCAGGCCTCTGGCTTAGGTTAATTTGGATTGAGGTGTGGCTAGTTGAATTTGGGGTTGAGCATTCACTATAGCACCCACTGCTCCCCTCTCCTTCCTCTTCTTTTCCCCTTTTTATTCCCTCCTCCTCACCACCTTTCCCTCTTTCTCCTCTGGTCCTCCCCTCCTCTCCATCCTCTTTCCCTCTCTCCTTCCCTCATTGTTCATCTCCTGTAGATAATGGCAATCATCTCTTTGTTTAAAGGAAATAATGCTCATCTTCCTTCTTCTTAAATTTTTGTTGTAAAATTAGTTGAGAACAATCAAGGGAATGGTTTTGGTATTGTGAGGAGTTTTGTATAGATTCAAAACTGTGGTTTGCTTACTGCTTTTGCATTTCCTTCTTTCCTATTTCTCTACACTCCCTTCTAATGTATAGTAACTTAAGTATACCTTTTTCTGATGAATGAACATAGCTCATATTTACTGATAAGAAACAAGTCTTATGAGGGTCAAACCACCTGGGGAGAGTTTGCTAGACCCCTATCTTCATTTAAGTCTGAACTTAGATCTCTGCAGAAAACTTATAAATCAAAGATGACAAGAGCTACTAGGTGCTGCTGGGCTATGTGAGATTTAGCAGATAACAATCCTGCTTCTTCTTAAGAACGCTAGCGGTTCCTCTGCCCACTCTCAGTTCAGTGGTGCTACCAATTTGTGCACCATTTACAGAAGATGCCAGCATGAAATTGCAAGGGTTTACTGTTCCAAGGGCAATGATTTTCCCAGTCTTGGGATGGAGCTTCAAGTGAATGTTTTGGAATGATCAGATGTAGTATTTCATTGTCATGGCAGCCTTTAAAGAAATGCCTGTCTTTGGATATGGATGGCTTTTATTTGCCTTTGAGCATCCCTTCCTGCCTCTATTTTCTTTCAATTTCCTGTGATGGTACAATGACAATCTTTCTCCCTCATTTTCAAATTTAATTTGCTTTAATAATTATGTGTGAGTAATTATATTTATGTACTTTATTACCAAGCTTACATTACATTTGCTGTATCATGTTTTGGTTTTCTTACACATCAGATTCTTCCATGGGACATTGGAACTTGGGGAGGTTCAAGTGAAAATATACAATCATCAGTCTTGTGTTGTTCTCTGCTTAAAATTGTAGGTGTGTGCTGGAGATACTGACTGTTTTACGGCATCATGAAAGCTTCTATTCCATTTGATTTCACTTTTTATCCATTATGGTATATTCTGGAGTCTAATGGAACAAGCCGATGAACTGAATGGGAATGTTGCTGTTGATTCCTCTTTGTTCCAAGTTAATATCCTGATGGTGTTTTGGGAATTAGGCAGGAACTCTGAAACACTTCCATGCCTGCTCTGTAATTTATGAAATCTTGATGATCCAACACACTGCTTCTTCTCTGTGTTGTTTTAATGTGGTTGGTCAAAATTACTAACGTGAAAATAGCTTTAATACCAGGGAAGGACCATAACTGTAGTGACTGTTAGTGGCTTGATAATTTGCCTAGATCAAGTCACCCTTCCAGAGTGTATGACTTATCACTGTTGATAATAATTACCTGAAAGGCTGTTAAGCCTGACCAGCTCTTTCTGGATGGTATGAACTAGACATCATTATAATCCAATGAAGAAATAAATGCAGATTTAAAACATCTTCCAATTAATTGGAAAGTTTAGTAAGAGACCTATAAAAGTAAAAAAACCTTGTACCTCCTCAACAGAGAGATGGAGATCTTCCAACTTCGAAGAAGAAACGCCAGGCAGGGGAGAAGATCATGTACACTTTGGTCTCAGTCCCGCATGGAAATGACATTGCGTCCCTTTTTGAACTGGATGCCACAACTCTTCAGAGGGCAGACTGCCTGGTTCCAAGGTAAAAGAAAATATGGTTAAACAATAATGTTTCTTTGAAGAATTTAACTGGTAGGTAAGGAATTAAAATCATAATGTTAATATTTTTGTGATATCAGGAGAGCAAGAGTAAGTGAAGAACAGGAGTGTAAAGAATCATGCCTCTTTTGTGAGTATATTAATGCAGTCTGTTTTATTCTTAAAATAATTAAAATGTGCAGGACAAAAGAAATTCCAAAAAATTCATAAGAATCATTCATTCATATTACTCGTATGGTTTCTAAAATGAAAAATAATCTAGAAGCATTTCCATAAACACTTATGGAATTTTTATTAGGTCAAACTCCAGATTTCATTCATTCATTCATTCATTTATCCATTTGTTCATTTATTTAGTCATTCAGTCAACAAGTCTTTATTGAACATCGATTATATTCCAGGCTTTGCCCTTGGCGTTGAGAAGACAGCCATGAGCAAACTGGTTATGTACTTAAATTCAAATGGGAGAGAGAGGCAATAAACAAATAAACATAAGATATAAGGTCAGGTAATAAAAATGCTTTGAAGAAAAATTGAAGAGTATAGAGAGTTCTATTATGAGGCCTTTCTGATTTAGGACATTTGAGAAAAGATCTGAATGATTTGAAGGATCAAGTCCTCTCCATCTGGGAGAAGTGCTTCAAGCAGTAGGAACATGAAATGGAAAAATCTTGAAATTTACTAGGTATGCTGAAGGACCAGCTAAGGGACCAGGGGAAGAGAGATTGTTAGGGAGGGAGTCAGAATTTAATGAAAGAGAGTATTTTACATCCTTTTGCTTGGATTCGATTATTTTAATTAAGATTTTTTTTGCCTACAGTGGTCTACTTGCCAACAACAGCACTATGATGCAATCTCTAGATGCATAGAGGAGTGTTGCCCATATTATTAGGTCTGGTGGAGTGGTTCTAAATTGTCCTTGATCTAGCATGATTGTCCTTGGCCTTGGACAGATGGCAGCAGTTAGGCTGAAGGTACCTGCTCAAAATGCAGACATTATTGTGTAGGTTACTTTCAGGGAAGGTAAAAAGTTGCTGTACTAACACTGCTGAGAAGCTCTGCTCTTTGGGCTTCCTGGGCTGTTCATGGCTGTTGTCATTCATGAGAAATGTAGCCACACCACCCTGATGCGCCCGATTTTGTCTGATCTTGGAAGCTAAGCACGGTCGGACCTGCTTAGTACTTGGATGGGAGAAATGTAGCTGAATCCTGGACTTATATGAACATCTTTCACTCTGTTGTACCAATAGAAGCCTGTAGAGATCCCCTCTGAAGCTTTGACCTGATGCTGGTCTTTGACCTTCTCTTCTTTGACCTTCTCTTTTAACTCAGCAAAAATAGAGTCCTTTTTGAACTCTAACCAAAAAGTTTGCTTAGGGAAATGATATAAAGTTCTTACTCTAATGTGTCTAGGCCCTGAGCCTCACTCTATTCCTATTCAGAACTGCTGCAGCCCTTCTCAGTATAGAACAGAAGTTTGTATTAATATATATTCATTTGTAAGTAATTGTTTTAGTGCTAACACTAATTAACACAAAAAGTAACTACTATTATAACTCTGGAGCGCTTGCTGTGCTAAGCGCTATATCAGGTTCTTTATAAATGTCTTATTAAGTGCTGACAGCAACTCTTACAGATCAGGAACTAAAGACAGAGCAGTGCTTTTTAGTTGGCTCTAAGTTGGAATCACCTGGGCAGCGTTGCACCCTCTCCATGCTCTGGCCACACCAAGACCAGTGAAATCAGAGTCTTGGAGGTAGGATGCAGGCTTTATGTTTAAAAATCGGCACCCAGGTGATTCCGGTGCAGGGTCAAACTTGATATTGTACTCTGTAATCAATGCTTCATAAACTTTATATGATAGTCTGTAATCAACACTGGTCACACTTTACTGTGTACTGAATCACCTGGGGATCTGATGGCAGGGCAGATTCTGATCCACTTGGTCTAGGGTGGGGTCTGAGGTCTGCATTTCTAACAGGCCCTCAGGCAATGCTGATGTTCCTGGTGTTTGGACCTGAGGTATCGAGGGCTTAGAGCAATGGTTCTCAGTCTTTGCTGCACATTGGAACACCTGGGGATCTTTAAAAAATACTGATGCCTCCTTTTACTCCTAGACATCCTGGTTTAAATAGTGTGGGGTGCAACCAGGGCAATAGGATTGTGGAAGCTTCCCGGGTGATTCTAACGTGTGGCCAGGTTGGGGAACCACTGGCATGGTGTGATTTGGCTGATTGGCCGGGGTCAAGCTCATGCAGTGGAATTTGATCCAGGAGTGTGTGAACTCCAAGTCTACACTCTTAACCACTATGGTACTATGCCTTCATATTCTAGACACTCCGATTATATCAGTGTTTTAACAGCGGATTTATGTGGTGTAGTTTCTAAAGAGTTATTCATTTCCACAATTCTTGGAAATTGCAAATTCTTGTGCTCAAAGCGTAGTCTAGTTTGGAACCCAGCCGTCTAGGTTGACTCCATCAGCATCTATAGAAAGTACAGGGGTAGGAATACGGGGAACAGTGCAGAGCTGAATAAACGATGGCCCCACGTTCCAGATGTGTACGATATCAATACAGTGGGGAGGAAAACTGAGTCCAAACGACATCTGCTGTGTAACTCCATGTGGAGGATAAGCGGTAATACCACGAGGTGTTTCAGGATTGGACCCTCACTGATTATTTGGACAAGGATTGGACCTTTGTTGTTTTAGATTTTTGAAACTCAGTCTCTATTTTATCTGGTTTTGTGAATGAGAAGAATCACGATGTTTGAGAATGAATCTCTTTCCCTGAAGTCCTTGCTGCTTTATTTATTTGATTTTCTCTTTTTGGCCTTAATGCTTTCTGCCTCATGTTATATGATTTATTTGTCTTATCTTTCCTACTGAACTTTTAGCAATTTGAAGGCAGAGAACTTAACACTATGGCTTTCTTTCTTTTTTTTTTTTTTGATTTTTTTTTTTTAATTTTTTTTTTGGGGGTACACCAAGTTCAATCATCTGTTTTTATACACATATCCCCGTATTCCCTCCCTTCCTTGACTCCCCCCCATCGATATGGCTTTCTTTTAATAGACACTTTATCCATTTTGTTAAAGACATGATGATAATAAAAGATTCATTAAAAATGATAATATTTGAGTTGGATGAAGCTCTAGCTGTTCTTTCTTATACACTCTCTCCCAGTTCACATATAGTTGGTTCGTATTATTTCTGGTACATGATTTAGCAAATACTGACCCATTGCTCCTAAGGGAAATAGAGAGTTAGGTTCCTGCAAGCCTCTGGGCACAATATTTTTGTCAATTGGTCAATACTCAATCTTGTTTTATATGTTTTTGTTTAAAGACACCATATTTAATATATATCGTTGATTTATTAGCATTGAATGCACGACTGTCAGTGCTACAACTGGTGCCTGAGTGAAGCTTCTCTAACGAGTTATTTTCTCTTGTAATGCACCTCACAGCCTTGCTCTATAGGAGCACAAGACAGCACTTCAGCACTATGCTTAGACTGTTTTAAACAATGAGTTCACCAACAATAGACAGTGAAAAACAGGGCACTAAACAGACCGCAAAAAGACACGTTGACAGCATGAGAGCAGAAACACGAAGGAAGAGCATCGCCTTGTTTAGCCTCGCTGGGATGTGAGTGTCAGGGAATCAAGTTTATTGTCACTGTGTGCATGTCTGAGAATGACTCCCAGAGCTGCCTAAGTATTGATCTGGGGGTTACAGATAAATTTTTGTGAGGTACGGCATCTCTGATTAATGAGGATTGACTGCACTATATACTTTTACGTGCAGGTGATTAAACCATAAAAGGGACTACAGTCGGACAGTGGTTTTAACTCAGATGGTTACACAGTCCATGCTTCTGACTTTAGTATGCATCAGAATTGCCTGGAAAGGCTGGTAAAATACTCACTGTTGGACCTCACCCTCGGAGTTTCCGATTCAGTGGACTGGGATGAAGCCTCGGAATTTGCATTTCTAGCTAGTTCTCAGGTGATGCTGATGCTTCTGGTTCAGGGACCAGATTTTGAGAACCACTGGTCTAGGTAATAATACTGAATGCTTTGAAATAGCCTATAGTTCAGATTTTCCCCTTAAACCAGACTGATCTACACTTCAGTCAGTTACCAGTCTAAAATATATTTGTATTCACAGCATATGTGAAACTGGTAAATATGGTTAATATGTAAGTGTGCTAATTTTGTATAATCTGTTTTTTTAATATTGTTTTGCTTTTAGGAACTCATACGTTCGGTTAAGACATTTATGTACGAACACATGGGTAACCAGTACTAGCATCCCCATAGACACAGATGAAGAGAGGCCTGTTATGTTGAAGGTAAATGTTGCTGAGAATGGTTTACTTTTCAGCCAGATGTTGTGTGAATAGGATTAGGGGGTGACTGACGTGTTCTTACAATTAAGCTTCACCAGTATTAGAGATTATTGCAATTCATGTCATCAAGCACTCATGCCCACCAGTTGCTTTAGGTAGCTGAACTTAGAGGCTTGACTGCAGCAGGGCTGTGATACAGGAAGATGCACCAGAGATACCAAAAGAGTGGGAGCAACATATAGAAAGGGAAGAAGATTCCAGGAGGGCATTTTCCCTCCTCTGTTGAAACTGAAGCAAAGAGCAAGTGTGAAAGGTATACATTTCTAGTTGGGCTTTGGGAACAAGGCAGGAAATGGACACGGGCAATCTGTGTCCCTACAGGCTTTCATAGTGGATGATGCATTATCTACTCCTATTTTGTATCTCTTAAACGGTACTGAGATGTGTTAGTAATTGAAGAATATTGCATAGTTATTTAGTAAAGCAACTAATCTTAATGCAAAAACACATTGCAGATCGGAACTTGCCAAACGAAAGAAGATAAAGAAGCTTTTGCCATTGTGTCTGTCCCGCTGTCTGAGGTCCGAGACTTAGACTTCGCCAATGATGCAAATAAAGTGCTAGCGACCACAGTTAAAAAGCTGGAAAATGGCACAATAACTCAGAATGAAAGGAGGTTAGTAACTTGCTAAAATGACTTGTGAATCCTCAAGAGTCAGCTGTCAAGTCTTGCAGTAGACCTCAGGTGAACGAAAGACTCTAAGGGAGTGTGTAGAATGGTCTCCACAGCAGCACGGCTGCTTCTGAATGAGCAGAACCCAGTGAGTGAATGAAAATGGCGATGTTAAAAATTCTGGTGGAATATTTACTTTTTTCCATTTTAGCTTGGCTTGAACACAGTTGTTTTCAGTTACCTTCTGATCTTTCCTTTTAAGTGTTACATAAGAGATGGCTTTTGCTGCACTTGACTTGATATTTGAGTTGGGAGTTCTAAAGGTCCTAAAAGAAGTTTTATATTTTTCTGTTCTTATTTATTCAAGATACATTTCTCTGCTCAAGTACCACAAAACAAACATGTTATGTAATACCAGCAAACAATCTGCAAAGTGTACCTCTGTGCCCTTGTAACTCCCTTGGAGAAACTGGATCTTTGCTTCTTCAACTCTGGTTTTGAAAATAAATGAGACAGAGAATGATATGGGTAGCTATCAATCATTTCATCCCTACTTTATGCTGGTGCCGCGTTAGGCACTGTGACTATATTTCTCTACTCCTTCAAACAGCCCCGAGATGGACATTACTCCCATCTTACATAAAGGAAAATTAAAATGTTAAGCAAACTAGGTAAGGTCACACAGTAAGTGGAGGATTCAACCATGTGTGGTTTTAAAGCCCATGGGTTTCCGACACACTAGAGCACAGGCATTTTTCGCATTTCTCCACTTCATGGTCTGCTACGTACCTTTCAATTTGAACAAGAAAAGCTATTTACCAATTTCCCAGGCATTCATACGTTGGAACGCGCATGGTGAGCTGATAAATGGTATAAGCACTTTGGAATGTAGTTTGGCAGTAACGAGCCAAGTTAAAGAAGCACTCGCGCCTCGTGTAAGTGGGATCCTGTAGTGGATGCCCTCCGTGACCGGCTTACTTCACTAGCATAACGTCCTCCAGGCTTACCCACACGGTCGTGTGTCACAGGATTTCCTTATTTGTTAAAGCTGAATAATATTCTTAGAACAGTTTGCTTGTGCAGACTGTCAAGATGATGACTGAAACAGGTGTGTGCAGATGGAGAGGGAGGGCACAGATTTCTGACATTAAAGTATTGGCCTCCACATTCTAGTTCTCCTGATGTCACAGCTGCGTGGGGTCAGAACTGAGAGAGCGGGCAACTGGATGATTTGGTTCCGTTTCTTAAATGCATAGGTAATCTCCAGATGATCATAAAGTAGAGTAAGGAAAAACTGAAAAAAAAGTTGAATAATGTTCTATCATAGGTATATACTGTATTTTCTTTATCCATTCATCCACTGATGGACATTTGGGTTCCATATTTGGCTGTGGTTAATAATGTTGCAAAATAGTCTAACTCATAGAAACAGAGACCAGAATAGTGTTTGCCAGAGGTGGGGGGAGGGGGAAATGAGGAGTTCCTGTTTAACGGGTATAAAGTTTCATTTATACAAGGTGAATACGTTCTGGAGATCTGCTGTACAACACTGTGCCTGTAGTTAACAACGCTGTATTGGGACTTCCCTGGTGGTGTAGTGGTTAAGAATTCGCCTGTCAATGCAAGGAACACGAGTTCAAGCCCTGGTCTGGGAAGATCCCACATACCACAGAGCAGCTAAGCTCTGAGCCACAACTACTGAGACTGTGCTCTAGAGCCCACGAGCCACAACTGTTGAGCCCATGTGCCACAACTACTGAAGCCCGTGTGTCTAGAGCCTGTGCTCAGCAACAAGAGAAGCCACCGCAATAAGAAGCCCACACACAGCAAGGAAGAGTACCCCCCGCTCGCCACAACTAGAGAAAGCCCATACACAGCAATGAAAACACAATGCAGGGGCTTCCTAGGTGGCACAGTGGTTGAGAAGTAGTTGAGAATCCACCTGCCAATGCAGGGGACACGGGTTCGATCCCTGCTCCAGGAAGATCCCACATGCTGCGGAGCAACTAAGCCAGTGCACCACAACTATTGAGCCTGTGCTTTAGAGCCTGTGAGCCACAACTGTTGAGCCCACGTGCTGCAACTACTGAAGCCCACGTGCCTAGAGCCCTGCTCTGCAACAAGAGAAGCCATGGCAATGAGGAGCCCACACACCTCAATGAAGAGTAGCCCCCACTCACTGCAACTAAAAAGAAAGCCCACGCACAGCAAAAAAGACCCAACACAGCCAATAAAATAATAAATAAATAAATAAATAGATAAATAAAACACAATGCAGGCAATAAATAAATAAATTAATTAATTAATGTAAAAAATGCTGTATTATGCACATACAAATTTAAAATGGTAAATCTCATGAGTGTTCTAAACACACATACACAAACACACACACACACAAGCAAATTCTCTATGACTTACCAATTCTGCTCCTAGGCTGGACATTGTTAAACATCTGTCCAAAAGAAGCTCCTATATATGTGCACTAGGACACATTTAAGAATGTTCAGCCTTAGTCTAAGTAATCCAAATTGACAGCTATTAAATGTCCATCACCAGTTGAATAGGTGAGTATAGTTTTGGTATCGTCACATGGTGGAATACAGTATAGCCATGAAAATACATGACCTACATCTATGTATAACTACGTGGATAAATCTAATAAACTTTAGGCTGCGTGAGAACTAGACACACATGTATTCACCATAAGATTATTTGTAAAGTTAAAAATCAAGCAAAACTAAACCCTTCCTTTGGGGTTTAAGAAATTGGCAGAACTCTAAAGAAATGCAAGGAAAGAACTGTCACAAAAGCCAGGATGGTGTTCTGGGGCGGGATTTGAGGAGGCTTTTTCAATGTTCCATTTCCTGCTCTGCGTGGTGGCTTGATGGGGTTCACATGGTAAGCATTGCATAAAAAAACATGTATGTTTTATGAACTGTTAGATTTCTATCCTAAAATACAAAGGAACAGAAAAGTCCAAGTTCCTACCTTCCAACCCTATCAATAGAAAAACAGCATAACTATGCAAACAAATGGAATAGTTATTTCTCAACTTCCTCTGTTCTTACCTCTGTTTCCCCCCTAACAAATCTGCATTTGAGAACCACTGTTGTGTATGCAGTCTACTTCCAACCCCATTGGGGGAAATAAAGAAAGGCCATAAGCAGAAGCAACTGCTCCCCTGTTCTGGATGACAGATAATTAAACATCAGAACTAAATTATGACAGGCAATGGAATCCCATGTGTAGAAAGCCCTTTTTTTAGGTCTGCTATTTACCTATTAACTCTGCTTTTGATGAATCTGTTTCTCTGCCTCTGTCATTGTCACATATGCGCAGAAATTTCCTCAGCCTCGCTAAAAAGTCTCCCTTGCTAAGTATTAAGGCATTCCTTGAAGAAAAGGACAAATAAAGATTGATTATGAGCACTCCACCATGGCCGACTGTAACTTTTCTTCTGTTACTGCCCGAGAGAATCTTAACCTCTCAAGATGCTTCTCAGGAAGGTGGTGGACCAGGACTGACCAGGGATCATGCATTTTTATTTCCCTGCTATTTTAGAGTGAAAAACATCATCGCAAAAAGAAAGTCTTGCCTGAGAAATAGGAAGTTGCAATGATTGATCTTCATTTAGTAATTTCCGAAAAGCCACCTCCCATCAAAATGCGTTCAAAGCTGCCTGTCAGTACAGGGGAGCTTATTGGCCTGGTTGAATGTGCTTATATTATTTTCTTGGTTTTCAAATTTGATATAAAATTCTTTCTGAAAATTCTGCACAACTCTGACTCCCCCCGCCCCCCCCGCCCCCCCCGGAGAATGAAATTATTTTTAGAGATTCTTTTACTCAAAACCAAGAAGAATGATACAGGGTCAGAGGGAACGTATCGGAGATCTGTCTCCAAGTGCTTGTGTTGTTCTAATCCTCCCTGCCCCCAGCTCCCCTTTTCTTCACCCTAGGAGTGAACTCTGGAGACACAGCTCCTGCATTCTGCTCCAAGATCCTCAACCTCAGATATTTTTTAATGGAATTTTTTTCTGCACAGCTGCACCAACAGAATAGACAGTATTGGGAACATATGGGGGTGGGAGAGGAGAGAGGAGGGTAACTGCTGTTCAGAGCTGGAGGAAGTGACTCATGCAGTCGTAAACCAGA
This sequence comes from Hippopotamus amphibius kiboko, assembly GCF_030028045.1. Taxonomy (NCBI): domain Eukaryota; kingdom Metazoa; phylum Chordata; class Mammalia; order Artiodactyla; family Hippopotamidae; genus Hippopotamus; species Hippopotamus amphibius. The sequence goes on from NC_080197.1 coordinate 58,063,086, forward strand.
ATTTCTGCACCATGTTTTGCCTCTGAGGGTATAGAAAGAGAGGTGGGGTTCCTCTGCCACCTTTACAGTTCAGTATCTGTTTGTTTTCAGTATTACTGAACTCCTGGTCCATGCCAGGCACTGGGCCCTGCAGCTGTGTACACATGGTGCCAGTGCAGTGGTGAACAGCCCAGACCCCAGCCAAGTCTGCAATTTGCAGACTTGAGTACTGATTTGAATTCCTTGTGATAGGAGCTCAGGATCTAGAGTAGGGGTCATCCAGCATGTGATCACCAGATCAGATGTCCTTCTGATTCAAAGTTAATATTTTCAAAATATTAACTTTGGATTTTGGATTTTTAAAATCTCATCTGATAGTTTATTTGAATTTGCTAAAGTTTAATTTCCACTTGATAAATAATGTGTTTGGACTTATTTTAATACCTATGGGTATCTTACTTTGTTATTTTCTTTCTTTGATGTAGTTTTTTTTTTCTTTTCCTCCACTTCTTTCTTGCTTTCTGTTAGATTGATGAAGTTTGTATTTTCTCTCACTTTTCCTTTTCTACTGGTTTAAAAGCTATAGATCATATTTCTCTTCTTTCGCAGGTACCCTTATGTTCCTGTCATACATTTCAACTGTATATTCCTTCTTACAGAACTTGAAGATATTAGGTATTTCTTTCTCTCGTGGGAGAAAAATACCTCAGAATCCTTTAATTATACACTGACATTCTACCTCCCATCTTTTTTTTGGAATAGTCGTCTGGAACCATAGTTTTGTATTTATTCTTTAAATTAGTTGTGTCATGTAAATTATGATTGTATCAGTTTTTTTTTTAACTGAAAATTCAGTTCCTAAAAGTTATTTTTCTGTTATTAATTATATTTCTTAATGTATTTTACATCTTGTTCTGCTTGCTTTTATTTCTTGCATCGGACTCTGCTCTGGGTTCACTTTTCTTCTTGTTGAAATTTGTTCTTCAGTCTGTTCAATGAGGTTATAAGTCTTATTAATCTTAACATGTGGAGAATGTCTTTATTTTTCCTCCTCCCTTAAGTTGTACTTTATGTATGGAATGCTAGCTTGACAATTATTTTTCTTTAGTATTTTAAAGTTATAATTTAATTATTTTCTGTTATCTCTTGTTGCCATTAAGAATTGTTATTCTTTATTGGCATTTTTCTTTACTTTATGATAATTTTGTAGATTTTTTCCTTTGTCTTCAATGTCCTCAAGTTTCACTACAGTGTATTTACAAGTAACTTTTATTTTTGTTTTTCCCACTTGACTTAGGGTGTGCTTTTGATCAGAATACTTATGTCTTCCTGCAATTCTGGAAAATTGTCAACCGTTTTCCTTCAGATATTACTTCTTTGTCTTTTCCTCTTATCGCTCTCCTGGAACTCCTATTAGATGCATGTTGGATCCTCTTAATTCATCTTCCTTATCTCTTAACTTTCCTTTTATACTTTACCTTTTAAAACGTGTGCTGCTTCCTGGATCGATTTTTTGTTACTGTCTCTACTATGTCACTACTTTTTCTTAGAATGTGTATATAAGAGTTTACCTTCATTGAATTATATATATATATATATTTTTCTAATCCCTCTTTTTTTTTAAGCTCTTTATTGGGATATAATTGCTTTACACTCTTGTACCAGCTTTTGGGGTACACCAAACTGAATCAGCTGTATTTATACATATATCCCGATACCCCCTCAATCCCATGACTCCCTCATGCTCTCCCTGTCCTGGCCTTCTAAGGCATCACCCATCATCGAGTTGATCTCCCTTTGTTATACAGCAACTTCCCACTAGCTATCTATTTTACAGTTGGTAGTATATATATGTCTATGCTATGCTCTCATTTTTATTCAAATGATTATAATTTTATTTCTCAGATTTCTATTGGTTCTTTTGTGTAGCCACCTTTTCTTCATTTGTATCTGTCCTCTTTTATGTGTGTTGTCTTTTTTGGTATATAATTATTTTCTTTATCTATTTGAGGATTAGAAACACACTTATTTCAAAGGTATTTTGAAATTGTTCTGTTACTTGCATTTTGTTGGTAACAAATTGGCCTCCTGACTTTTTAGTATGATGGCTGGCTTTCTTAATGTCAGTTTTTCTCATGTGCTTTGGAATTTAAGTATGCAGGCTCTTCTTGGGTGGGCGATTTTTGCTTATCCTCTCTCTACATTCACTTATCTTATTAGTTTTGTAGTTGCCTCTGCCTAGCTTGCCTCAACAAGTCCAGAGCCAGATCTGATATTGAGGGCTGAGAGTTCTTGTCCTATGGTAATTTGAGGTTTTAGCCGTTGAGATCGCAGGTAGGTAGGTCCAGTCCTGTTTGTGTGCTTCTTCTCTTTCCTCCTACCACTCGCATCACAGCCACAGCCTGAATAGGGGTCCCCACCTTTTTAAGGTTCCCTTAAGAGATGGAGAAGCCCTGCTTTAGTCTCTGCTTTTGAATCTTTAGTTTATTTCCCTATCACATGCTATCAGTCCCTCTTGTCTTCCCAGTACTGAATATTGTACTTGTTTATCTCTGTCTTTCTTATCGTATTCCTGATCCGCAAAGCTTTTTATTATGTTTTTAGGTATGTCTTTTTAAAAATATATTTTCTCTCTCATTGCTGCATATGATAAAGAAGTCACACAAAAATTTTTTAGTAAAAGCAGATTAATAAGATTGAATGAGTTAGTGGGACCTAACCATCTCCCAGTATAGAATTGTAATTTGATTTAAACTGAAAAACACCAGCTTTGTTTGCCACAGATGGGATGCTTGAAGTGAAAAGACAAAAAAACAAAAAGGTTTCAACAGTTTTGGAGGTCAAAAGAGAAGACTAATTTTCTTGGCTCTCATTGCCTCATCATCGGGAAGGTGGGCTCTACAAACAAGGTTAATGTATAGTGATCCTTGGTCAAGACTCTTAATTTTCTTCATCATTTCATTAACTATCACCAGTTTTTAGACCATTTGGAAGAGTTTGAAGCAGAGTCATTTGTAGTTGCTCCCATAGTTGTGCTTTCTTAGGTGTCTAAACATTTGAATGCAGTATCTTCAAAACAGCAAGAGAAAAAGAATAGTAATACTTTTAAAAAGAAAATGCAGGCATATTTATGCTTGGACTGGACTTGTAGATTGAGCAACTGAAGTACTGAGGTTCAACTTAATTTCAGTTTGTTTAAGAAATATGAGCTCAAAATATATGTTTTACTATTTCTTTTAAGAATAATAGAAGGGGGACTTCCCTGGTGGCACAGTGGTTAAGAATCCACCTGCCATTTCAGGGGACATGGGTTCGATCCCTGGTCTGGGAAGATCCCACATGCCACAGAGCAACTAAGCCCGTGTGCCACAACTACTGAGCCTGTACCCTAGAGCCTGTGAGCCACAACTACTGAGCCCATGCACCACAGATACTGAAGCCCACGTGCCTAGAGCCTGTGCTCCGCAACAACAGAAGCCACCGTGATGAGAAGCTGGTACACTGCAACAAAGAGTAGCCTCCACTCGCCACAATTAGAGAAAAAGCCTGCACGCAGCAACGAAGATGCAATGCAGCCAATACGTAAATAAATAAATAAATACCATTAAAAAAAGAATAATAGGATGATTTAGAAGACATTGAGTCACAATTTCGAAAGAAATTCACAGAAAGAAATTCAAGGTCCTGTACAGTAGGACCTTGTTGTTTATCTATTTTATATATAGTAGTTTGTATCTGCTCATCCCAAACTCCTAATTTATCCCTCCCCCTCACTTCCTCTTTGGTAACCATAAGTTTGTTTTCTATGTCTGTGAGTCTGTTTCTGTTTTTTAAATATGTTCATTTGTGTCATATTTTAGATTCCACATATAAGTGATATATTTGTCTTTCTCTGTCTGACTTACTTCACTTAGTATGATAATCTGTTGGTCCATCCATGTTCTGCAAATGGCATTATTTCGTCCTTGTTATGGCTGAGTAGTATTCCATTGTGTATATATACCACATCTCCTTGAATAAAGCTCATTTAAATATTTGTTGGATGGCTTTTGTTGTATTAAAAATTCACATATGGCGCAGCTCCCTGGTGGTCTAGTGCCTGGGATCATAAAAAAAATTCATATAGAAAATGATAAAGCACAGGAAGGAGGAAGAAAAAGGATAAGGGAGGAAGGGTTCTCCAGACACTTTAGATACTAGATGCCACTGAAATTCAAGTAATCATTAAAATAATAACCAAAATGTAGAATTAAAGGTGAGCATTAGTGTATGATTTCTAGAATATTATGATTTTTATAGGTCAATTAATACTTTCAGAACAATTTAGAACATCTGATTACTTAATCTAGTCTCTGTTTGCAGTTCAATTAAGTTTTTCCTCTTTGGCACAGGGAGAAATTGAAATGTAGTAAAGATTAAGAAATGTACTTTGAGTTAATGGTAAAAAAAAAAAGAAGAATTTGAATTTAAGAATTTAGGTTAGCTATTCTTCCTTAAAGCAGAAATACTCTTCTTTGCTAATCAGTCATGGAAAAGCACCTGTTGGTAGGTAGTATGCTCTCAACACATCTGTTTTTGGGACTCATGGGGTTTTATTTCATAGTTGTCTTTGCAAATATTTGATTAGAGCTGGACGTGGGAGTGGGGGTTGGAGGAACAGAAGAAGGTATACTCTTTTGCAAAGATTTAAGTAAATGTTAATTGCATTAGGTGTTTTGTTAATTAAATAATTTTTATTGTAAAATACTTTCACTTTTGTAGTGTTTTAGTCCTTAGTGTTTATTTAAAAGTATTTCCAAAATTAAGCACACCATAATGTTTCCTTTTCATTTGATGATAGGTTTGTGACCAAATTATTGGAAGACCTTATCTTCTTTGTGGCTGATGTACCTAACAATGGACAAGACGTTCTGGATGTGCTGATCACCAAGCCAAACCGAGAACGTCAGAAATTAATGAGGGAACAAAACATATTGGCACAGGTGAATGTTTCCATGTACTAATTTTGCATATTTTACCTTTTTGAATTGTAGTATCAAAAGAGTTCTTGTGTTAGTTATCTAATGATGTGTAACAAGTTACCCCAAAACTTATCGTTTGAAACTATCAGATACTTACAGTTTCTGTGGATTAGGAATCTGGGGTGATTTAGGTGGGCAGCTCTTGCTCAGGGTGTTTTACAGGCTGCAGTCAAGGTGTTGTCTGGGCTGCAGTCATCTCGAGACTCAAATGGAAGAGGATTTGCTTCCCAGCTCACTCATGCAGGACTGCCTCAAGACCTGGCAGCTTGCTTTAGAAGTGAGAGATCCAAGACAGACCAAGAGAGGGCCTTCAGATGGAGGCCATAGTCTTTTTGTGACTTAATCTTAGGAGTAACATCTCATCATTTCCACTTTGTTCTCTTAAGGTTAGAAGTGAGTCAATAAATCCAGCCCACAGTCAAGAAGATAGGATTCTGTTAGAGTGTAATGCCAGGAGGCAGGGATCACTGGGGGCCATCCTGGAGACAGCCTACCACAGGCCTTTAAACACCTGCATGGTCAAACTGTCTCCAGAAAATATGCTGTAATAATTTTCCAGGTAGAATTTTCCAGGGGAACTTGGAAGCTGCCATCTCCATCTGCTTCCTACTTTTTTCCCTTTCTTCCCTTGAAAAGTAGGGCAGTCTGTTCATCAGCTCACAAGTGCTCTATACAATATTCTGTTTTTTTTCCTGAAAGTCTGGAGCTTCTCCTATGCTATGTCTTCCTGAAATTGTTTATAACATGCCAGTAAATGCCTACCTTCGTGAATTCTTTTTATTCTGTTAATTGCTGTATAAGGTAATGGGCTTCTGCATTAATTGTGGACTGAAGGAAGATACTTAAATATAAAATTTATGTTATTAATATTCATGTTCTTGTGGAGTTGGGAAAGGAAGACAGTAGGCATATTGTCAATTAATATTCTATAGCTGATTGTCTGAGTGTATAAAATCAACATTTTTCTCAAAGAAAATAAAGGTTGCAAATCTAATGAGACAGCCTTTTCTGGCATCAGCATTTCTTTTGTATAAAACATTTGATTTCAAGGACTTTTAGGACCTTGCATGATTTATTGATATTATTTCAACCAACATATGTCAGACATTTTATTTCAGTATTATAAATATACAATTCATGGTTTAGTGAATATGGAATTATTGAAGAAACTTTAATTCATATTGTATTTCATGAACTACAAAGGATAATTCTTTTCCATTCCTGTTCTTGTCTGACTCCTTGTGTGTTTCCTGGGTGCTCTTTCATACAGTTTACTCACCCTCCCAGTTCATCTCCAGGTGATCCTACCTGCTGTCTTGCTGCCTAAAAGAGTTATGTTCCTCAATGCTTTTTAAATACTTCTCAACTGTTAATCTTCTTACAAGAAGAATCTGAGTCACTGGTGTCACCATCTGGCCGTATGGCTCCATATTTGTTTTGAATGCTGATACAGTCATCGATTTGGCCACAACTTTATGTATAAGAGACGATAAATTAATTCTTTTATGAAGAGGTTTAAGAGCAATATTGGGAGGAAGTTTTTTTGATAGTTTCAGATGAAAAGTAAATATTTTTCTTATTTTTATTTTAGAAAGTTATAGAAAATAATAGAAGTAATTATAAAGCCTAGCGAAATCAAACTAAATTTTAGTTCATCTGAATATGTTCGTGTAACTTGGTACAACCTAACATCTTTATGTTTTTTATTTTAATAAAATAAAATTTCTAAACAAAATTAGGCATTTTATTTAAATGTCTTTTTTGTTATTCAATTTCAGGAATCCTTTTAGCAGAATTTTTCTGTCCCTTAATATGTTTGTCTTGTATCCTAGAAAAAAAAATCATTTTTTTTTACTTTACATTAATTCTATTCAAATATTAGAAAAGTGTTTTTCAGTCAGTTTGTTTATATAAAAAGTTAAAATGTTGCAAAACAGGTACCTGTATTCATCAGAATAAGTGATTTTTTGTTTTTTTGTTTTTTTCCTGATAGGTATTTGGGATTCTTAAAGCACCCTTTAAGGAGAAGGCAGGAGAGGGCTCAATGCTCAGACTTGAAGATCTGGGGGATCAAAGATACGCCCCCTACAAGTACATGCTGAGGCTGTGCTACCGTGTGCTGAGACATTCGCAGCAGGACTACCGGAAAAATCAGGTTGGAGGGTGGCCCTCGTTTTTACCTCTGTTTTACATCTAAAGTATGGACAAGGTTCTTTGGTTACTGTTCTAAGACATATAAAATAGGAACAGGAAATTCTGCTTTGCAATGAAATGTTTTCTCTTGGCAACACAAAAAAATGACCTGTAAGTGTATGTGAGCTGACATATGTATTTATTCTTCCATGTAAAATTAGAATCATCGGTGGAAGATGTCTGAGTCCTCGTATGTGCATGGTATTAGCTCCTGCTGGGCAGGAGGCATGCTGGATATAGTATGTAAAGAGGAATGAGACATTTCTTGGCATTTCTAGGAACATGTGAGGTACCACATCGTCACGTGTAGGCCAAGAGTTCATCATCTGGTGCAAAAGATATGACACGTGCCTCTGAAACATAAGGTAGAGGCATAGAAGGGACAGGAGAGATAAAGGACAGCATTGTGAGAATTCTGGAAAGAGAGGAACTCAGCTGAGGGTACCCAGGAAGGGTGCTTGGAGAGGAAGCATTTGGGGAGGATGAGAATCATTTTCAGAAATTGTATGGGAACAAGCATTTTAGTGGAGAGAGATTTCTGAAAAGAGAATGATAGATCCTAGAAAGGGCACTTTCGTCCCAAGATATTCCTAACTGTGGAGGACAGGGAATCCAAGCATATCTAAAAGTTGCCAACTACATGTGAAATTTCTTTTCGGTCTCATTTTTGTCTGAAAATAAATATATTTTGCAATGTGTTCAATAATACACATTTGCTTAGTACAAAATTGTTTTCAGTTAATTATCATTTGGTACGTTAGTTTCCTATGTTTCTCTTAGCCAGCTGGAGAGATGAGTGCATAGTCAATAAACTTCACGGACAAGTTTAGTTCTTAAGGAAGGATGGTGTGAGAGAAAGCTGGGAAGGTAGGTAGGACTGAACCATTGAAGGCCTAGGATGTCGGGCCTGGAGGCTGGAGGTTTTTTGGCAATAGTTAGTAGTATTTACTGAGTGCTTACTTTGTACCGGGCTCAGTTCTAAGCACTTTTCACAAAATGACTTGGTTAATACTGAGTTTAGATGAAGAACTGAGGTTAAATAAATTGCCAAAGATTATACAGTTTTGATTGGAGTCAGTATTCAAATCCAGGCTCTTAATAATCATAGTACTGCTTCTTAAGGAATCTAAACATTCTTTGGCAAGAAAAAAAATTGCTTTTTAAAAAGAGTATGAAAATGCTTTGGTTTTGAAATTCAGTTTGAAGCTTAAGAAAAAGTCTAAAAGGACTATATAAAACAGATTAGCCAGAAGATAAATAATTTGACAAGGAGCGAGAGTGAGGAAGCAGACAATATAAACAGATTCTTAAATGCTTTTTAATCTAATCCTAGGTATAAACATTTTTCTTCCCATTTGAAAATGCTTGTCATTGGAATTTTTCCCAACTTCACTGCATTCCTTTAAGATGGCAAGGTAACGTAGGTAGAGTTTTCTTGTTTTATTAGAAGGAAAGTTAAGTTCTAGAATGTCAAATGACAGACCTTCAAGCGCTCAGAGGAGCAGCATCTGAGAAGCCGCAGACACCAGGGCCACGTTATTCAGCAGAGGACAGGGATGGGGGCGGGGCTTGTGGTTGCTCCGTGGCCTCATTTCCCTTCTTGAGTCTGGAAAGATCTACTTTGCTAGACAGGCCACCCCTCCACACTACATGCAGTAGTCTACGAGAAAGATTGAATTAACTGAAAAAAATAAGCAGGTCTACAGGGTTTACCTGGTCCTTCTGAACCACGGGTCCCCCAATGTGCGCATCCTCAATTGTGCTCAGTCTTTGGGAGGGTCCTGTGGACCCTCTTACCGCAGCACTGCCCTGTGCTTCCGTGCCGGATCTCCTTGGTGTGGCTGTTCTGCTAGTACCTAGTAGATTGCCCAGGCAGCACGTCTCAACTGGTGTCCTTTCCCAGTCCCTCGAGGTCTGGCACAATGTTCTTTCTCAGTCCCCTCTGTAGAAGCTGGGGGCTCACATGCCTGGTGTCCTGAGCACATGTAGTTTCTCCTCTGAAAACATTCCCCCTTCCGACAGGTAGATACAGACACACACACATTAACTTACTCTCACATTCTGCTCCTATAATTTCTCCTCTCTTTTGTTCTTGGTTCACCCCAGCTGGGTGCATCCCCTCTCCAGGCAAATATTTATTCATTTTGGGAGACCAGCTTTCCAGTTTCTTTAGAGCAGTGGTCCCCAACCTTTTTGGCACCAGGGATCAGTTTTGTGGAAGACAGTTTTTCCACAGGGTGGGAGGGGGATGGTTCAGGTGACAATGTGAGCAATGGGGAGTGATGAGGAGCCATGGGGAGTGATGGGAAGCTGCAGATGAAGCTTCACTGGCTCACCCCCCTGCTGTTCACCCCCTGCTGTGCAGCCTGGTTCCTAACACAGGTACCAGTCCACGGCCAGGGATTGGGGACCCCTGCTTTAGAGCATGTCAGTGTAGGTGGGCGACTCCTTCTCTCTTTGGGAATGTCTCCCCAAGAGGTAGAGCACTGAGCTGACAAAAGAACAAAGACTCCCCAGCATTTATTGAGGGTGAGGTTTTATTTTTTCTCACGTTCTCTGCCTGCTCCAATTGAATCTCACTGATAGCTGGAAAATATTTTTCTCATTTCTGTTGAATTAAGAATGCTTTATGTTAAGTACAATGCAGCTTTTTTGATGTGTTTAGAACATGATTTTAAAGCATGAGCAGAAAGACTTTCTACTTTTTGCATAATTACCTTGGTTTCCTTTATCCTCACCTATATTTTATAGAGTCCTGATAGGGAATTCTTTTGTGATTTAGTGTTGACTTTCTGTTTATTGTTATTTAGAATTTGGTAACATCTCTAATTTCATTTGACTATTTATTGACATCCTGATCTATTTATCAGACATGTTGGAGGTTTGCCTTATAGCAGGAGCTGATTACAGTAGTCATACACGCATATAAATCAATACATATCTTAAAAAGGATACACTAATAGAAGATGTTTACTTTACTTAACTGGTACCCAATATACAAAGCCATCATTTTGAAAAAGGCCACAAAATTGCTGCCGAGAATATAATGAGATATGTGCAACCAGTATCATTTTCAAGAAACAGGTAGTTTCCAGTAAATTTTACTTAAGGCAAAACCACGTTCTAATCAGTAAATTTTCCCATCATAGAAGAAGTCTCCAACAAGAATCCCCAAGAAATTAAAGGGAAAACTTTGGGTGGTGGGTGGGGTGTAGCTTTGCAGCGCCGTGGCCGTCTGAGATGTGGCTGGTGGGAAGGAGGAGGAGCAGACGGCATCACGCGTGAGCGGCTGTCTCTCGCTCTGAGGATGAACGTTTCTGTCTGCACGGCGGCTCGCAAGCCCTCGCCTCCCGCGTCAGCTCCTGCCTTCTCCTCGCTCACTGCACTCCATCCGCAGTGGCCACCTTGTGTTTACAGAGCTCAGGAGGCTGGGGCGCCCCAGCACAGAGCCGTCCCCTCGCTGCTCCCCCTGCCTCGATGGCGTCTCTCCCCTTGTCTGCCTCCTTTTTATCATTTCCATCATTTCATCATTTTCACCACTTCTATCCTAGGTCAGGTGTCGCCTTTTCAGAGTCTACCCTGTCTAAATGTGCCACCGTTCTCCCTCCCTCTGTTTGTCTCATTTCATTTATCAACATGTAAAGTGATCCTGTTTACGAGTTCATTGACTGCCCTTTCTCACTAAGATGTGAGTTCCGTGGGAGCGTATCTGTCTTGTTTGCCGCCACATGCCTAGTCTCTCAAACAGTGCCTGGAATGGCTTTCCAGAAATATCTATTGGATGAATGGATCTGATCAGTAAAGTGATCAACCACATTATCTCGTTGGATAGCTTTTTAATGACAAAAAGTGCTATGGAATTTTATCATTATTTTAAAGAGATTTAATATATCATCGTGGTACGTGTACAAAAAAGAAATCACCTGTCACCTGGGATCTTCATGGAACAGTATAGAGCTCATGCTTCATGAGCAAAATGTCTGAGGGTCATTTTCATTTCTATAACTATGCCAGAATCCTAGGTTATGACTTTTAGTGAGTGTTCGAAGAAGGGCCTCTGTTACACTGATGAAATCTTTAGTTATCATATCATAGAAATTGTTATTTTAACTAGGTTTATTTCTGTTTTTCTCATTTGTAAGAGTGTAAGCACCTGTATTAAAGGTTATTTTTAGGCATGAAATAATTTTTGGTTATAATTTGAATGAGGTATATGCTAATATATTTCCATTTCCTTCCTCAAATATCCTATTTATTGAAGAATTACTTATTTGCTCTTCTTTTGACAATAATTTTTAGCAAGTTTTCTGTTATGAATAAATTAATCCGTGTTGCTGACCCTAATGGAACCTGTTATTTCTAAGCTCTTTGCCATTGCATTCTGACAGTCTTTCTTCTTTGCAGGAATACATTGCTAAGAATTTCTGTGTCATGCAGTCCCAGATTGGTTATGATATTTTGGCAGAAGATACCATCACAGCTTTGTTGCACAACAACAGAAAACTACTAGAGAAACACATCACAGCAAAAGAAATAGAAACATTTGTTAGTTTACTCAGGAGAAATCGTGAGCCAAGGTTTGAAGTTGTTCATGCAGTATTCTTTTCTTGTGGGGACTGTGGCTTTCTGCTTTATTTTTAGAACTTTTTAAAAGTTAGAATTCTTTCATGGACAAAACAACGTTGGGCTTATTGCTCTAATAATTGTATATCATAAAGTGTTGTTATCTCATAGGAGATCAAAACTCTATAGACGTATTTAAGTGTAACTGATTTTTACTCTGATAACTTGTGTTTTTATAGTACTCTGTAGTTTTTCCAAAATATATTTATATACATTGCCTCATTTAAATCCTTGCACATTCTCATGAAGTACACTGGCCATATAATAGTATCTGCATTTTATGGATGAGAAAATAGGAGCTTAGAAAGCAACTAGAAACAGAATTTAGAGTTTCTGACTCCACGTCAAGTCCCCTTTCTCTTATGCCATGCTGCCTGATCGGGGAGAAATGAATGCAGAAAAGTCAAGCAGATTGACAAAATTTTCTTCATTAGCACAGCAAATAGTGGTAGAAGGTAGAATTGGGCCTCAGACTCGACGAGGCTGTATTCACATTAAGTATGTGCTGTATGTCTGTTTTACTCAGTACAACATTAGCTTTAATCTAGCTTTGTTTTGATATTGTAAATATAACAAGTTACAGTGCTGTGGGGTGAATATTACCAAATAAATAGAAGCAAACTTACACCATTTTTGGAAATAAGATTTGTACTAAATACAAGGAATCCGATGTTTAATTTGATTCTAATGGTGCAGTAGGTAGGCAGCACGTTAGAAAAATGTTGCATTGAAATAATGTTAAAAATGTATCTAGAAAGTCAGTTTTGTGATATCCCAAAGTATATTTGGGGGGATGATTTTACAAGATGCTTTTCATTAACATTCAATTTAATTTTTTCTCTCGTCAGGTTTTTGGATTATCTATCAGATCTGTGTGTGTCTAATACCACAGCTATACCCGTAACTCAAGAACTGATCTGCAAATTTATGTTGAGCCCAGGCAACGCAGACATTCTCATTCAAACTAAGTAAGCCCAGATGATGGAGGCATCCTTCTCTGTTCATTATTTGTAAGCAGGACAGTTCCTTATCGTGTTTCTAAGTGAGCTTGTTCATAGATTTTGTGCGTGTTATTTCTTTCAAGGCTGGTCTCAATGCAAGGAGACAACCCCATGGAGAGTGCCATCCTTTCAGATGACATTGATGAGGAAGAGGTTTGGCTCTACTGGATTGACAGCAACAGGGAACCTCATGGCAAAGCTATCAGGCATCTTGCTCAGGAGGCAAAAGAAGGCACCAAGGCTGATTTAGAAGTTCTCACCTACTACAGGTTAAGTATTGCAGAGCATCATAATTCTCAGTCGCACATATTCATTGAGAGATGGTTCTCTGAAACCTCTAAAAGTTAGATATCAATGAAGAAGAAATTTAAGAAGTTGTGTCAGAACTAGGGTAGCGGAAATATTTAATTTTATTTAAAATAATCACAATAATGTAAACATCTGTGTTTTCCACTATACCACCTGCAATTTTCTAATTTTCCACTCGTTTGGAAATGTTGTGAAGCAACGGTTTTTTTCCTCTTGTTGACTGGTGAGGGTGCAGATGAGAGACATGTGGGGACCTAGGTAACTGAGTTGAGCGGGAGATGAAACTGGGGCTGGGGAAGCTGATCCGGTCGTAGGGGTGGCCTCAGAGAAAGTTAGCCACTAGTCATGTACTGATCACTTATGATTACGTGAAGACCTAGGGCTTCGGGGAAACTGGTGTCTTTAGCTGTGAAAGTTCAGCGGTGGCATATGGCCGTCTAACTTTCAATGATGATTGCTGGTGGTCAGTATCTTGGGAGCAAGAACCTAGCTGGCTTTTTTGAGCCTAAGGCATGGAAACCCAAGGCAGAAGCCCTTGGCCAAGTTGGGCCCAAATGACAGGCATCTGAGAAAGGCAGAGAATTCCATGTGTTCCCTGGTTTCTGCAGGTACAGCTACCACCCCAAAGGCTGCTTCCAGATTGCGGAGGCTGAGGACTCCGAGTATACTGCTGCCGTTTAGACTGCTCACGTCTGCTTTGGGCACTGAGTGGGTCTACACTTGGAGTGGAGATACCAGAGCCTGGCTGAGTGAGCCTGGGCAAGGCAGAGGGAGAGTTTCATGGAGTTGTTGTCCGTAGCCTTCAGACTTAGTGTATTTGCAGTCCTAGGAAACCGAGAACTGAGAACCTGGTGACACTCTCCACCAGATACATGTTGCTGGAATGAGTGAGAGAAGTTGCGGCTGAGTGGGCATAGAGGTGACTTCATCAATGTGTTGTCATTTGATCACGTAACTACTACCAGAAGAGCTCGACTCCAGTGTCACATACACTGGGAAATACTGCAATCATAAAATCAGATGCCGATTGGTACTAATATTTATTAACTTTATCCAGATAAGACAAATAATGTAATACGTTTAATATTTTTAAGGTACCAGCTAAACCTCTTTGCGAGGATGTGCTTGGATCGCCAGTATCTGGCCATAAACCAGATTTCTACGCAGCTGTGTGTTGATTTGATTTTGCGGTGTATGTCGGACGAGAGCCTGCCCTTTGACCTCCGAGCATCTTTTTGTCGCCTGATGCTCCACATGCACGTTGACCGGGATCCCCAGGAGTCCGTGGTGCCTGTTCGCTATGCCAGGCTCTGGACAGAAATCCCCACGAAGATCACGATTCATGAGTATGTTTGGAAAAATTTCTCAAGGACTTTAAATTCAGCAGATGAACTCAAAATCAGATGTTTTCAATGTTTTAAAAAATTTATTTTATTGAAGTATGTTGTGTTAATTTCAACTGTACAGCAAAGTGATTCAGTTATACATATATATATGTTCTTTTTCATATTCTTTCCCATTATGATTTGTTACAGAATATTGACTATAGTTGCCTGTGCCATACAGTAGGACCTTGTTGTTTATCCATCCTCTATAGAATAGTTTGCCTCTGCTAATCCCAAACTCCCAATCCATCCCTCCCCCAAATATCTTCAATTTTGAAAAGAAATATAAGGAAAGGCATTTCTGTGTTCAAACGAGGCTTGTTCATCTTCCAAATGCAAAGAAGATACTCTTTTTGGAAAGTAAAATGACAACTCTTGATAATAGAAACATTATTCTGGAAACCAATAAACAGAAAGCACATTGATAATAGGCATAACAATTTGTTAAGTCCTTACTATTAAGGTAGACTCTGATTTAAGTGCTTTACGTGTATTAACTCATTTCAAAATAGCCCCATTTTACAGATGAGGACATAGCATCTAGAAAGCTTAATTGATTTCCCCAAGCTTAGAAGTCAGGAGGTTAAAGTATATATATTTTCCTATTTTAATGATTACAATCAATTTAACTTACTTTACACTCTTTCTGTCTTCCCAGATATGATTCTATAACAGACTCTTCCAGAAATGATATGAAGAGGAAGTTCGCACTGACAATGGAATTTGTTGAAGAATACTTGAAAGAGGTTGTAAATCAGCCTTTTCCTTTTGGAGATAAAGAAAAAAACAAACTGACATTTGAGGTAATTTTTTGAAACAATTAATCCGTGATTATTCAGTTTACCCTGTCTAAAACTGAATACATTGAACATCAAAGATTTTTTTCCCTCTAATATTTAGGATGTTTTGGTAATTAGGTAGTTAAATGCATAAATATATGATTTCCTCTGCCATTGATTAAAAGATAGATTTGATGCTTTAATTATACCTGATATACAATGCAAAATATTTTATTTATGACTGTCAGATACTCATTTCTTTGATTTTTTTTGGTTTCATTTATTTGTGTAAACTTTATTGCATTTAATGAACAAAGGCAGTTTTGCATATTTATAATATGTTTGGATACTTTTTTTTTTCGTCTCCATGAAGGCGATATTTTTAAACATTGTTAAACTGAATTGAAATACCTCCAGTTTTAATATCACTTTGAGCATATAGTGACAAAACTAGAGAGAAGATGCCATTACATGATAGGGGTATTAGGTGCGTACTGGTGTATAACAGATTACCCCAAAACTTAGCAGCCCAAAGCAACAAGCATGTATTACCTCACAGTTTCTGTGGGTCAGGAATCTGGAAGGGCTTATTAGGTGGTGGTTCTGGGTCAGGGTCTCTCATGAGGTCACGGTCTCTCAAGCTGTCTGGGGTTAGATGATCTGCTTCTGAGCTCCCTTGTGTGGTTGTTGGTGGCTGTACTTCCTTGCTGCCCAGTGTCTAGACACCTCATCTTCTTGCTGTGTGGGCCTTTCCATCGGCTGCCTCCATGTCCTTACAGTGAGGCACCTGGCTTCTCCCAGAGCAACCATTAGAGAGAGAGAGAGAACCCAAGATGGAAGTTGCAATCTTCTGTAACCTAATCTTAGAAGTGTCATGTCATCGCTTCTGCTGTGTTCTGTTGGTGACACAGACTAACCCGGGGGCAATGTGGAAGAAGACCCAGCCTTGGGGGCCATCTTGGAAGCTGGCTCTTATACCTAGTGTGTCCTGCAGTATCCAGAAGACCACACAGTGGCATAGGGAACATATATTTCTACACAAATTTCAGGGATAATATTAATCTATTAAAGTAACTCATTAATGTAACTGTTTATTAAGTGGTATCCTACTGACTTAAATTAATATTTAAGTAAGAGGTAAGTCATGCTAATGTAAACCTCTTTTAACCACCCTGATACAACTATAATCTTGTCTTCTCATTTCCTTGCTGACTGCTGACCAGACACCTCGTCTTCTTGTCACATGGGCCTTTGATGGGGTTGATGAACTGTTCTTATTTGGATTTAATTCTAAACTTGATTAAATTGGAATTCAGTGGTTGCTTCTGCACGTATTTTAATTCCTAGGTATTAAAGAATTAGAAAGATTAGAAATACCTGCACTAACTTAGATAATAAAAAGTCAGTGCTAATTTCTGTTCCTAATGTTTTTTTTTCTTTTCCACTCCCCCCGCCCTTTTAAAATTAAGGTGGTCCACTTGGCTCGGAATCTTATATACTTTGGATTTTATAGTTTCAGTGAATTATTAAGGCTAACAAGAACACTTCTGGCTATCTTGGATATTGTCCAGGCCCCCATGTCATCGTATTTTGAAAGATTAAGCAAATTTCAAGATGGAGGTAAGAACTTTGGAGAAAAGTTGTAATCTTTTTGGTATTACTTTGAGGTGAGATAGAAAACAAACCTATAGAGAAGTGGCTGTTAACATGTACCTGCTAATATACGTGTGCAAATGGAGCGTCATCCTGGAATGTCATGGTAGGACTGAGTGACAAGAGGCTGGATTAACAAACATGCTTCTCTGTTTTTAATGAAAACCTTTAAAAGACAACTTCATAAGATCAGTGAACTCCATCTTTAGCAGCTCATGTTATACCACTAGTGAAGTATTATGTGTTAAAAAATAAAAACATCTTGCTGTTTTTGATCCTCCTGGTGTGTGTCCTGCGCTGGCTATGCTTCATAGCCTGGCACAGAAAAATGCAGAGAATGGGCATATGCAGGGTCACAACAGAGAAGCAGTGAGTGCAAAGCTAGCACAAGAGGCGCTATAGGAAAGTGGGTAAGAGAGCATGTGCTTTTGAGTTAGAGTACCTGTGTTCAAATCCCGCCTTGACCTTTTATTTATTAACTTAGGCATGGTACTTATCTTCAGCAAGAGTTTCTTTTCTCATCTGAGATGTGACAGTGATATTAATAGTGTCTTCCTCACTGTTTCCTTGTGAGAATTAAGTGAAGGTGTACAACATATATTCAAAGCACATATAACAGTGCATATCTAATAATTCAATACAGTTTTTTCCGGATGATGATTAGGTTGAATGCCCTGAAGATACCCTGCGGTATAGAATTGTTTTCAGAATGTATATTGAAGAGTGCATTTAGGACATACACCTGTAAGGAAGTGGAGAAGGTAGGACTGGGCAGACAGAGAAGCCGAGCCACAGTGAGGTTGTAGTTGAGGTCTTTACTGATCCTACAGAAAGCTCTGGAGCTGGGAGGGCACTTCAGAGTGGTCACAAATGAAGGCAAAGGGCCTGAGCTTTGTGTCCTTGCATTAGCCAGCCTTGACTGCTGGCTTCATCACAGAAGGGGTGTGTAGCCTTGGGTAAGGCAGTTCCCTTTGGACAAGGGTCACTCTTAGTGAGAAACACAGCTTTGAGAAGGCAGCAGCCAGGATGCCCAGCAGCTGAGGAAATAGATGCCTCAGCTCTGCAGAGGTGATGTGGGTGGAGCACAATGTATCCACTGCAGTATCCACTACAGGATTAAACCCTGAAGCCAGAAATCTAACTTGGAACATGGGGAAGAAATATCTGAACTAAGAGTGATACACACCCCCTCTGAGATGAAGCCAGAAGTCCAGGCTGGCTAATGCAGGGATACAAAGCTCAGGCCCTTTGCCTTCATTTGTGACCACTCTGAAGGGCCCTCCCAGCTCCAGCTCCAGAGCTCTCTCTGTAGGATCAGCGAAGACCTCAACTGAAACCTCACTGTGGCTCAGCTTCTCTGTCTGCCCAATGATAAATGATAAATGAACAGGTAGCTGAGGTCATTAACTGCTGCTGCCTAAATCGCAATTCCTGCCAAAAATCTGTACAGATCAATAAAAAGCAAACTACATCCCATAAATCCCTCACCTTCAGCAGAACTAGAAGACAGAGGACAGTAAGAACTTCAGTTATTGTAAGTGGAAAAGTAACATCAGTTTTTAGTGGCAGTGTCTCACTGTTCCTGCTGCAAGCCTCTGTGGACAGTTAGGGGGTTCTGGAAAAAGTATGTGGAAGAGACAAGAAGGGATAGTGTGAAAATCACCCTTAGAATTCCTTGGTGGTCCAGTGGTTAGAATTCCTCACTTCCACTGCTGGGGGCCCTGGTTCGATCCTGGTCAGGGGACTAAGATCCAGCAAGCTGTGTGTTGTGGCAAAAAAAAAAAAAAAAAAGAAAAAAGAAAAAAATCACCCTTAGAAAGAGAAAGTCTATTCTAAGGGTGAAAATATTGAAAAAGAATCCAGCTAGATGTGAGCACTGTGTAAAGAGGAAGGAACTTGAAAGTGCACAGGTAGCAGTTGTGGAAAAGCAATGCTTCTAGGGATGAACAAGGTTAAAAGTAAGGAAGAGGCACCCTTTGGAGCCTTGTTGGTGAAGGGAAAAAGAAGCAAGGTGTGGAAATCTAGAATACCACAAGATAAGAGAAAAAAGAAGTGAAGAAAATGTAACTCCTCCTCCACTGCCCCTCAACAAAACCCAGACTTTAAAGAAACTGCACTTCATGACTCAGACAGAAGAGGGTGCTCTTGAACTAAAGATCATGTAAACCAGCTTATGCTGTTGCCTTGTCCATGCAATGCAGAGATGTAGTCAGTCTTCATCTATATGAAAGGACTGTGAGATCAAAACAGAATTGAGAATCAAAACATTTCAGTTGATGGAAATTTCTCTCTGGACATCAACCATGAAAGAGAAGAAAATTGTAACATAATACTCTAAACTGAATTAAATATCTTCAAACGTGAAAACGTGAACATGTGAAAAACACCTTGAATCATAAATTCAAGAACTAAGGTTAGACCAACAAAAATCAGTAAGAAATGAAATGAAAGTTGATTGAACTCAGAAAAGAAAAAGACTATTTTTAGAAATAACAGACTAAATTACAAGGTGTCAAAGGGAGAATAGATTTGAATGAAACTATAGTAAGCACCATTGAAGAAAGGCAGGAGAACAGTGATGAGAATGTTAAGGATTTAAAGAAACAAGGGGAAAAGGTCAGCGAGAAACTAGTTGACATGGAAGAAAGGCAAAGAAGAGCCATCATATGAATAATCGGAGGTCCTGAAAAAGCAAAGCAAAGCAGTGGAACAGACCTGAGACTTAAAATTCCAATCCAAGAAAACATTCTGTAACTAAAAAATAACCTGAATTCTACATGGTGAGGTTGTGCAGAATGGTAATCTCCAAGACTTAAGATACGGAATAATGAAACTATTATATAGAGTATATATTCAGAGAGAGTGGTGAGGGGGACAGGCAGGCACTATGAAAGCAATTGGAGAAAAAAATGAAAGGAAAGGTGCTTCCTGGTATGATGCTTTTACAATATCCAGTTTTCTTTATACCAGACCATTCTTTAAAAAGTTAGAAATTGATTTTGACTTTTGTTCTCAGTGCTTATACTCTGCTTTCAGAGTTTTACCCTAAAGAAAAGTATTTTATTCCTTTGAAAATATGCTGATATCTTGTATGTCCATTGTCCTGTGCATGTCTGCCCTCTAAGACACATTTTTTACGCTTTTCAATATTTTATAATTCTCATTTTTTTCTCATGAACTCCATTCACCTCTGGATACCTTAATTGTTCTTTCAGCTATCTGAGAACCATTAATTATTCAGTAAGAACTTATCGAGCAACTGTTGCATGCCAGACACTATTCTAGTCACTGGAAAGAAATGACAAGATAGAGTCCTTAGGGGGAACCGACAATTAATAAATAAATAGGCATAATCCTTTCCCTCTCCCAATTAGGGGAGACAGTCAGGTAATAAACAAATGAATATACACTGTTACATTCAGTAATACTATGGACAGAAATCAAGTAGGACAATACAGGGCATCATGGAGAAGGGAAGGGCAGTTATTTTTAGCTAGAGTGGATTTTTTTAAATTGAAGTATAGTTGATTTATAATGTTGTATTAGTTTTAGGTGTACAGCAAAGTGGTTCAGTTATACATACAAATATGTCTATTTTTTTCAGATTCTTTTCCCTTACAGGTTATTATGAAATATTGAGTATAGTGTCTTGTGCTATACAGTAGGTCCTTGTTGGTTATCTATTTTATATATAGTAGTGTGTTTATGTCAATCCCAATCTTCCAATTTATCCCTCCACTCCTACCCCCTGGTAATCATAAGTTTATTCTCTACATCTGTAACTATTTCTGTTTTGTACAGAAGTTCGTTTGTATCGTTTTTAAGATTCTACATGTAAGTGATATATTATATTTGTCTTTCTTTGTCTGACTTACTTCACTTAGTGTGACAATCTCTGGGTCCATCTATGTTGCGGCAGATGGCATTATTTCGTTCTTTCTCGTGGCTAATATTCCATTGTGTATATGTATATGTGTATATATATCACATCTTCTTACTAATCATCTGTTGCTGGACATTTAGGTTGTTTTATGTCTTGTCTATCGTAAATAGTGCTGCTATGAACATAGGGGTGCATGTATCTTTTCAAATTATGTTTTTTTCTGGATATATGGCCAGGAGTGGGATTGCAGGATCATATGGTAGCTCTATTTTTAGTTTTTTAAGGAACCTCCATACTGTTTTCCATACTGGCTGCATCAATTTACATTCACACCAACAGTGCAAGAGGGTTCTCTTTTGTCCATACCCTCTCCAGCATTTATTATTTGTAGACATTTTGATGATGGCCATTCTTACTGGTGTGAAATGATACCTCATTGTAGTTTTGATTTGCATTTCTAGCTAGAGTGGATTGAACAAGCTCTCTGACATTGGAGCAGAGACCTACCCACATCAAGGAAGACAGCCCTGAGGCAGAGTGAACTTGATGTGTGAGGAGCAGCAGAAAGGCCATCTTGGCTGATGTGAAGTGAGGGAAGGGAGAACATAGAAGAAGTTGGAGAAGCTCAGATTGTAGAGATTTGTAGACACTTGAATTTGAATTCTGTTCTGAGTTTGATGGACAACTTCAGAGGGTTTTGAGAAGAGGTTGGTATGATTTGATAACTTTGGCTGCTGAGCGGACAGTGGTAAACATCTATGTGGGCATAAATGTTGGAAAGACCATAGAAAGGAGGCTGTGGCAGGACTGGGTGATGGTGTTGGACTAGGATAGAAGTGGTAGAGGTGGTGAGAAGTGGGTGAATTTGGAACGGTACAGTCCTGACTGCTAGGACTTGGATGTGGAATGGGAAAGAAAGAAGAGAGTCAAAGATTATTCCTGGGTTTCGAAAGCAGTTGGATGAATATGAATGAACGTGGTACTGTTTATTGAGGTGAGAACGACTCATGGATACGTGGGGTTGTAGGGACCGTCAGGATTTTTGTTTGGGCACATCCGGTGTGAAAGGCCTATTGGGCATCCAGTTGGGAACGTTATGGTGATGTCGGATATATGAATGAACTTAGGATATTGTCAGTGCAGGAAATATGAATGTGAGAATTGGTGCATAGGAGACATTAAAAATATTAGACTGAATACAATCACTTAAGGAGTGATTGTTAATTGGGGATAAGTGATGTCTAAAGATTGAGTCCTGGATGTACCAACATTGAACAGTGAGACAGAAGAGGAGTCCGCAAAAGAGACTGGGACAGAGTGCCAGTGAGTAAAGAGGAAAACCAGGAGAACACGTTGTCTTGGAGGCCAAATGAAAAGTAATTGTAGTTGTTAGTTGGCTTGTATAACATACTTCCTAGACAGCTGCTATTCATGGAGTACTTTATGTGTGGAGTGGTTTTACACAGATTAGCTTCCACGTAGAGAAACTTCTGCTTCACACTGACACAGTTTTACTCCACTAGTGAAATATGAGACAGCATAATTCTACTCCAGTATAAAAAGTGATTCATGGTACTTTTTATCAGCCAATTATAATTCTCTAAGAAACTTCTTGTTGTGTTGGTAAGAAATACCTTTATGTGTCCTGGGTGAACCAAGACTCAGAGTTCTCTTCCTTCTGGGGAAATGCAGTGTTGTCTCTTTATTTGGGGAAATGCATTTTCCTAATTTCTGGAAAAGATTTGTGGATTTTGGCTCGATTTTTGGAATCTGTAAGAATGTTTTTATCCCTCTATTTAGTAGTAAATACCCTAGAAATCTGTTATTCTAGTTCTTGGTGTATTGAAATTAAGTTGAATTTAAGAACTATAGTTTAAGATCCCGTCTCTTTATATTTGCAAATCAGAGGGTAAATTATTTCTTTTATACACTCCTATTATTGGAAACATAATGTAAACTGTGAGAAAATACAGGTTAAGCATGATTCGATAGTGATAGTTATACTACACAGATGCCTCTGAGAGAATTTGTTACGGTGTGCTTTCTTCATTTCTCTCCTCTCTGAGAGTCCTTCGCAAGGAATCATTTTTGCTTTTACTCTCACCAAATGTTTATTTAATATCATTATCTTGCATACATATGGAAGGACAATGCTTTTATGTAAAACACTCTAATTTAGGTTACTTTGGAGCATAACTATATGTACAGGACAAAAAAAAAAGTACTACACTTGCTGTCAGTGTTGCCTTGAGGTACATTTGAAAGAGTGAGTATGTGGCTTTATTTACATCATATGAAACAGAAAAGAATGTATTCACAGGGATACATCATTTCCCTACAAATGTTGCCAGTATGCGAATGTAATGGAATTGTGTCTGGATTCCGCACTGCTTTGTAAAAAGTTTCTTTTTAAAGTATCAATATAGAAAGCCATATTCAGGGAGATTAATTAACTTGCCTAAGATTCATTAGAAAGTTAGTAGCATTGCTAAGAATTAAAGTGCAAGAAATTAGTCTTCCTATCTTTTGCACCTCTTGATTATTTGTTAGTCTAATGAGTTAATATTTTAGAAAAATTGTTATCAGGGTTAGAATTTTGGTCCATAAATTTTTTTCAGGTTTACACTTCTGTAGGGGCTCAGTCTTATAGATATTCTTTAAGCTAAGTAAACAAAATACAGAGTTGAAAATAAAATTTTAAAATAAAAAGATAATAAATTTGGGACAAAGCAACATCGTTTGCCTCTAGATGTGATGTACTGAGAAGGACACAATGTTGCCTATTTATTATTTCTGACAAAAATTCATAATCTCTATCTAATCAAGAAGAAATATCAGACAGGTACAAATTGTGGGGTATTTTACTGAACTGGCTTGAATATTTCAAAAATGTCAGTGTCACAAAAGGCAAAAGTTGAGAAACTTTCAGAATAAAGGAATTTAAAGAGACATGACAACTAAATACAGTATGTGGCTTTGGATTGGGAAAATTATTATCTACAGAAGACATTATTGGCACAATTGGTAAAATCTGATTATGGAGTGTGTATGGAGTTATAGTGTTGTATCAGATTCCTGAATTTTATAATTGTACTGTCCTGTGGTTACATAAGAGAATGGACTTGTTTTTAGCAAATACATGCTGAAGAATTGAGAGTTAAAAAGGTCATGATGTCTGCAACTAACTCTCAAATAGAACAGGAAAGATTGTGTGTGTGTGTGTGTGTGTGTGTGGAGAGATAGGATGCAAATGTGGCAGAATTTGTGAAGCTGATAGATATGGGCAGAGGGTGTTCGTTATGGGAGTTCTTTGTACCATTCTCCTCTTTCCATAAATTTGAAAGTATTTCAGAACAGAAACGTTAAGGACTTAAATAATTAGCTGAGTAGGAAAATGACTTATTATATGTAAGATGACACTTCAAACTCACAGCATTATCTTGCATTATCTTCTAGGAGATGTGTTATTACAGCTGAGTTCTGTTAGGTTATAAATTCCTTAAGAAGTCCTATTAGATGCTATAAATTCTTAGCAAAAGAAGCAAGAGAGAACACATTTCTGGAATTTCCAAATGTGGAGGCAGGATTGTCAGGCCTGGGAAAAATTCCTGTGGTACAGGGTGAGACTGAGGTTGATGCCAGAGAGGAAATCCCAGATTACGGGAAGTACCTGGAGAAAAAAGAATTGTTATTCTAAAGGACAAGTCAGGGAACCATAGCGTTATTGCCACATTACAGTACCCGGTGTAGCATCATCTTGGCTCTTGTATGTTAAAAGAGTTTGGATTATATTTTCTTATTTTTAGTAGAACTTTATTTTTAATTGGAAGTCATTGGCAAAGCACAATTTTTAAAAAATAGGAGGTACTTTTATAAGCATCATTGCTAGACAAACCAGCTCTTTCAAGTAAGTGATAACAGATTTCTTTTCTCATACTGTGTCTGGAAAATTCTGTGCAATAGAACTATGTCTTTTTTTATCCTTTTGATCTACTTGCCACTTAGGAATTCTGCTCCAGCACAGTTGGGGTTGGACATCCAGAGAAATGTGTCTGGTCATTGTTCGGCAGGTCAGACCCAGGGGAGAGGAAAGAGAGGCGTGTGGAGAAGGTAAAGGCTTACAGTTCCCAGAGTTCCACTCTGTGCCGGCCCCAGTGGCACCTGTCTTAAATAGCGTGTGCACACAGCATTCATGTGTTTTTCTGGGAAATCCTGTAGGCTTAGATGCCAGTGATTAGCGTTTGAGGCGATGGGGAAAGTGGCAATTACAGAAGTTTTCCTCTTCTGGGTCCTTGGTTACAGTCCAGCCCTCCATGTCCCTGGGAGCTGTCCTCACCCTGGAGCTGGTGGGCAGTCTGAGTCCAGCTCCCAGGCTGTGACTGCTCACTGTCACGTGCCTTTTTGTTGGCACGCTTAGCAGAAATTGCTAGGCTCAGACGCAGCTTCTCATTTTCGTGCCCTAGAGGTGGTCCTTTCAGAAAATTATCCAGGCATACTCACCCGGAGACAAAGGGAGGGAGCTGGCGCTGCTCTGGCCTTTACTGTAGTGAGGCAGAAGATTCTCGGCTTCGGAACTATCAACTGTCAGCCTTTCATTCGCTCTGGACTCACTTAAGGAAAGAAATAGTTTTCAAACAAATGTATTCACTCCCAGCAGGCTATGTTGTTTAGTCAATTTGCTTTGCCTAATACCTGTCATTTAGTCTCAGTGATTTAACATGCACAGGCACCACTCAGTGTAATTGATCTTTTGGGTCGGAGGAGTATGTCAAGCGGTGCTCTTCTTTGTCATGTATAGACATTCAAAGCAAATGCATATACAGGCTGATAAACTGGATATTTTCAATATACTTGTGAAAGTACATTTCATCTAAAAAATCATACCTCTTTTTATGCTTGCTGAAGGATGTACAGCCCAAGGATTGATACTACTGCAGGCACACCTCCTTTTACTGCATTTAGCTTTATTGTACTTCACAGATGTGTTTTTTTTGTTTTTTTTACAAATTGAAGGTTTGTGGCACCCTGAGTCCAGCAAGTCTTCTGGAGCCATTTTCTCAACAGCATTTGCTCACTTTGTGTCTCTGTGTCACATATTGGTAATTTTCACAATATTTCAAACTTTTTCATTATTAATGTATTTGTCGTGGTGGTCTGTGATCTTTGATGTTGCTCCTGTAATTGTTTTGGGCCACTGCTAGCCGCACCCACAAAAGCCAGCCAACTTAATCAGTAAATGTTGTGTGTTCTGCCTGCTCCACCAACCTGCCATTCCCCATCTCTCCTGCTCTCCTTGGGCCCCCCTATTCCCTGAGACACATCAATATTGAAATTAGGCCAGATAATAACCGTACAATGGCCTCTGGGTGTTCAGGTGAAAGGAAGAGTTGCACGTTTCTCACTTTAAATCAAAAGCTAGAAATGATTAAGCTCAGTGAGGATGGCATGTTGAAAGCCAAAACAGACTGAAAGTGAGGCCTCTTGCACCAGTTAGCCAAGCAGTGAATGCAAAGGGAGGGTTCTTGAAGGAAGCGAGAAGTGCTACTTCAGTGAATACACAAATGATAAGAAAGGGAAACAGCCATATTGCTGATATAGAGAAAGTTGCAGTGGTCGGGATAGAAGATCAGACCAGCCATAACATTCCCTTAGGCCAAAGCCTGATCCAGAGCATGGCCCTAACTCTCTTCACTTCTCTGAAGGCTGAGAGAGGTGAGGAAGCTGCAGAAGAATAGTTTGAAGCTAGCAGAGGTTGGTTCATGAGGTTATAATGAAAGAAGCCCCCTCCATAACATGCATGTGGAAGGTGAAGCCCAAGTGCTGATGTGGGAGCTGCAGCAGCTCATCCAGAAGATCTAATTCATGAAGGTGGCTGCACTAAACAATGGATTTTCAGTGTCGACAAAACAACCTTCTATTGGAAGAAGATGCCACCTAGGACTTTCATAGCTAGAGAGGAGAAGTCAGTGTTTAGCTTCAGAACGTCAGAGGACAGGCTAACTCTTGTTGGGGGCATGTGCAGCTGGCGACTTTAAGTTGAAAGCAATACTCATTTACCCTTCTGAAAATCCTAGGGCCCTTCAGAATTATGCTAACTCTACTTTGCCTGTGCGCTATAAATGCAGCAACAAAGCCTGGATGACAGCACATCTGTTGACAGCACGGTTTAATGGATATTTTAAGCCCACTGTTGAAACCTACTGCTCAGAAAAAAAGATTTCTTCCAAAATATCACTGCTCATTGACAGTGCACCTGGTCACACAAGAGCTCTGATGGAGATGTACAACCAGATTAATGTTGTTTCCATGCCTGCTACCACAACATCCACTCTGCAGCCCATGGATCAGGGAGTAACTCTGACTTTCAAGTCTTATTATTTAAGAAATACATTTTATAAGACTATAGCTGCCTTAGATAGTGATTCTTCTGATGGACCTGGGCAAAGTAAATGGAAAACCTTCTGGAACGACTTCTCACTCTAGATGCCATTAAGAACATTTGTGATTCATGAGAAGAGGTCAAAATATCAACATTAACAGGAGTTTGGAAGAAGTCAGCCCTCAGGAATGACTTTGAGAGTTCCAGAACTGCAGTGGAGGAAGTAACTGCAGATGTGGTATACATAGCAGGAAAACTAGAATTAGAAGTGGAGCCTGAAGATGTCACGGAAATGCTGTAACCACAAGTTAGAACTTGAACAACGAGGAGTTGTTTGTTATGAGCAAAGAAAGTGGTTTCTTGAGATGGAATCTACTCCTGGGGAAGATCCTGGAAGACTGTTGGAATGACAACAAAGGATTTAGAATGTTATATAAACTGAGTTGGTAAAGCAGTGGCAGGGTTTGAGAGGATTGACTCCAAATTCGAAAGAAGTTCTACTGTGGTTAAAATACTGTCAAACAGCTATGGAGAAATCTTTCATGAAAAGAAGTCGATCGATGCAGCAAACTTTTTTGTTGTCTTGTTTTAAGAAGTTGCCACAGCCACCCCAGCCTTCAGCAACCACCACCCTGATCAGTCAGCAGCTGTCAACACTGAGGCAAGAGCCTCTGCCAGCAAAGAGATTATTATTCAGTGAAGGCTCAGATGATGGTTAGCATTTTTTTAGCATTAAAATACTGTTTAAGTTAAGGTGTGTCCATTGTTTTTTGTTTCTTTGTTTGTTTGCTTTACACATACTGCTTTTGTACCCTTAGGCTAAACCATGGTGTAAATATAACTTTTATGTACACTGGGAAACCAAAAACATTTCCTGTGACTCACTTTTATTGTAATATATGTTTTATCGTGGTGGTCTGGAACTGAACCTGCAATAATCTCTGAGGTATGCCTGTATGAATGTGATTAATTAAGATCACTTATTGCAAGTGCATGGGTGTATTTTGTTCTGCTAGAGAGTCATTTAAATAGTTGGGACAAATGTGAATCCTACTTACACAGTCTTCTAAGAGCAACACAACATGTTAACTCAGAAAGGTGAGACTGTCACTCCATTTGCACAGAGTGTGGAACTTAACAGCTTGGAAATAGTTTAGGTCTAATTTGTTTTTTTAAATTAATTAATTAAGTAATTAAATTTATTGGCCGTGTTGGGTCTTCTTTGCTGCACGTGGGATTTCTCTAGTTGCAGTGAGTGGGGGCTACTCTTCATTGTGGTGCACGGGCTTCTCATTGCAGTGGCTTCTCTTGTTTCAGAGCACGGGCTCTAGGCGTGCGGACTTCAGTAGTTGTGGCTCGCGGGCTCAGTAGTTGTGGCTCACGGGCTTAGTTGCTCCGAGGTATGTGGAATCTCCCCGGAACAGGGATCGAACCCATGGCCCCTGCATTGGCAGGTGGATTCTTAACCACTGCACCACCAGGGAGGTCCTCTAATTTATTTAGTTATCCTGTCAATATATTTTCATGTATCTGTGTGTTGTTTGAATGGAACTGGGGTTCAAATTTAAATCTCCAGAATCGAGCAATGAAGTCTAACCATTGAGTGAAACTTGGGCTCGTTCTGTGCGGGCCACCACTGTCATGTCTCTCTCAAGTGTCCCCCCACCCTTGAACTCACCACAGTTTGAAAAGACAATAGATCAGAAAACTACCAAAAGACCAAACAAGAGCCGAATCGTTTCTTTTCATCTTGTATCATTTTGCTTTTTCACATCTCCAAATTCTTGGGAGTTTCCATAGTCAAGCCCTGAAATGTGGGCCTGTTCCCAGTTGGTAACCAGATAATCTCTTTTTTTTTGGCATGTATGTTATACTATTGAAAAAGGGAAATCACCAAAAAAAAAAAAAAAAAAAAATCAATGGAAATTCCATTTACTTTTAGGATTTCCTTTCCTTTGAGATTTCAGGGTTGGAGTCGAAGTGCCTTTGGTCTTAGAGAATAAGAGACAGGTAACCACAACAGCCTGAAATTATCCTCCTGCCCTAAACGCATTCCAGCTGCACTGGTGACTCACATAGCCCTGTGGGCCCAACCGAGGGTAGGGAAGAGATCAGGAGGGAGGGTAGTGGGAGACGCCTTGGACACGTGAGTGTCTGTCCAGCAGCACTCCTCACCACGGGAGACTGGGGGAGGAGAGTAAGGGTGCTGACTCCCCATCTAGAGGCAAAGACCAGCTGCTTCAAGTTGACTTTTTTTTTTTTTTTTTTTGCCTTGGCTGGGACGTCACATGATCCACCTTGAAATGCTCTTGCTGGCAGCATAGTTGCTTTTTAAAAGGAGAAGGGAAATTGAGATGGGAGGTGGAGCAGAAACATTTTTAATAGTGTTATATGGGTGGGAAAGGAAGAAAATATTTGCAGCAAAACGTCTGCCAGAAAATAGTTTCTTCCTTTATAAAATCAGGAGGTTAGTCTACATGAGATCTTTACGACTTCTTTCAGTTCAAAAATGTGATTCTTCAAAGATTTATATATAATTCTCATTCACTCACTCAATGGTGTTCTTTTTAATGTGTGCTGCAAAACACTCTTTTTAGCAAATATCCGTGAAGCATGTCTCCTGGTTAAGAGCTGTGGTTGCTCTTTGTAAAGACACCAGCTATGATGCCTTGAAACCAGGAGCCGTAATTCGCTTCAAATATCGAGTATGTCACAAAAAAAGCAAGCGAGTAAGCAAGCAAGAAAGGCTTACCTGGGTGCAAGGTGGGACCCCAAGGATGTGTGGAGGTGGAGGTGGAGGATGAGAAAGAACAGAAATGAGGTGTAGTACAGTGACCGTCACTGAAGAGCAGGTAGCAAAGGTCCATGCATCTTCATTTCAAGGACTCTCTCTAATGTCCCTTCAGCTCCTGTTAATGTTTTATCGGACCGAGGTCCTTCCAGGTTGGTATAAAGGACATACGTTCACGTAGCAGAGCTCACAGTGCTCAGAAGTGTCAAGCAGGTTGACTTGCCAAAGGAAGATGCCACGGTGACCAGTCATCATTTGAACATCTCTTTCATGGACTTCTGGACTTAGTTTTCCCCACCACCATTCTGCCCCTTGAGATGCTCCTTTTTAGATGGTCCTCCCTCATCTCTGCTTCCAGGTCTGCTTCAGGCAGGTCTGTCTCATTCACTCTGGGTCTTGTTCCCCACACCTGCCTGCCTCTCATATGCTTCTCCCTTCTGCCTACATCTTCTCTCCATCCATATCATATGCTTCTAGTGAAGGGAGCTGGAGGCTCGAAGAGGAGGCAAGGACACATGTGAAACCTTATCCGCAGTCCTCTGTGTGTGCGCCTGTGTTAGATGCGTGTGTTGTTCTCATCATGCCTCGAGATTCTTCCCCTGACAACAACCCCCAAGGAACTCTAGAGTTCCTTACTGCAGGTTGTGTTCCCCAGAAAGCAGACTCTGAACAGAGATTAGCACGTAGGAGGCTTGTTAGGGAGAGCTCTTCGGACCAACACAGGTGGAATGGAAGGGAGAGAAGCAGGGCTGGGCCAAGGGAGAAACTGGGTTGTGTTGCAGTCTTAGTGGGAGCCTCTGGGCAGTCTGAAGTTGGGATGTCCTTTCAGAGTTCTCTCTCGTTGGAGGGAGGGGGCTACGTTTTTATGCCCCCGTGGGCTTCCCTGGAATGATGCGTGGCCTTGCTTGAGGCAGCTATCTTTAGACCAGCCAGTCCCCACAGGGCTGACTTTTTATTTTTCCTTAGATATTTGTTAGAGTATAATTGTTTTACAATGTTGTGTAGTTTCCGCCATACACCAAAGTGAATCAGCTGTATTTACACATATATCCCCATATCCCCTCCCTCCTGAGCCTCCCTCTGCTCCTCGCTATCCTGCCTCTCTAGGTCATCACCCGTCATCGAGCTGATCTCCCTGTGTTATGCAGCTGCTTCCCACTAGCCATCTATTTTACATTTGGTAGTGTATATATGTCAGTGCTACCCTCTCATTTTGTCCCAGCTTCCCCTTCCCACCTCCTCCCGCCCATGTCCCCAAGACCATTCTCTTCGTCTCCGTCTCCTGCCCCGTTTTTTTTTATTTTTCCATATTCTTTTTATTATTCCATATATATGTGTTAGCATACAGTATTTGTTTTCATCTTTCTGACTGCCTTCACGCTGTATGACAGACTCTAGGTCCATCCACATCACTACAAATAACTCAATTTCATTCCTTTTTATGGCTGAGTTGTATTCCCTTATATATATGTACCACATCTTCTTTATCCATTCATCTGTTGATGGACATTTAGGTTGCTTCCATGTCCTGACTATGGTAAATAGTGCTGCAATGAATATTGTGGTACATGTATCGTTTTGAATTCTGGTTTTCTCAGGGTATATGCTCAGTGGTGGGATTGCTGGGTCATATGGGAGTTCTGTTGTTAGTGTTCTAAGGAACCTGCATACTGTTCTCCATAGTGGCTGTACCAACTTACATTCCCACCAGCAGTGCAGGAGGGCTCCCCATAGGGCTGACTTTTGAGGGCTGGCCCCCAAGTGGCACTCCCAGCAGCTGAGGCAATAGTCCCTCGTTCCTGAAAGGGAATCTGGGCAGGACCATCACAGCATCCACCAGAGGTATTTTCCGCAGAAGTGCCGTGATTGGAAAGAACTGTAGGTCAAGATTAAGGTCTCATAGGAAATGCAGATTAAGAAGAAGAATTAAGATGATTCAGATCGTATAGAAAATAGAGATGAGGGAGACAAATAAAAACAACATTGAGACATTTAAATGCACAACAAAGTTCTAGAAAAAAATTTCTAGCGGCTACCTACTTCCAAATGTCCCAGAATCACTGGCATCAGAAACCTACTCTAGGCAGCAGGTCTTTTATGGAATCCTTTTCTTCAGATATGAAGGAAGAGTTCTGTGACATTCTGATCTTCTGAGTCTGGTTCTCCCACCAGCTTTGTGCTGTGCTGACTGTACCTTTAAGTCCATTCTGCCTTCATGTATAGTGTCTTTTACACTTTTTTTGTATATTTTTCTCCTTAAACTTTTACATGTTTTAAAAAACAGTGCCTATAACTGTCAGGTTTTCTCTTAGTTATCAATGGTGCCTGGGAGGACTTGTTTTCTCCTTCTGGGCTTAGTCTTCCCTCTCTGTATCGAGAGGTTCTCAAACATTATCTACCCTAGATCATGTCCCTTTCAAAAATCAAATGCATGTATAAAAATAGAGAATAACTATGTAATATATCTACTTCACACTGAGTTTCCACCATTTGCCAGACCACACATTTGGCAGAGGACTGCTACAGAAAGGTATCTATTATTTATATTTAACACCTAGCACACATCTAGATCTTGCATATTTTTATCTGTAATCCTTGTCACAATCCGGCATGTTAGGTATTATGGTCACGTTTTGCCCAGGAAGTAGGCTCTTACAGAGGTTAAATACTTGCCCTGAGACCATACAGCTTGCAGCTTGCTGAACCAAATTTTGAATTCAGGTTTCTTTCTCTTTTTCTCTAGTTCTTCACAAAAACCGACAGCCCTGCCGTGGATGTGCTCGCTGCTGTTTCACTACTTTCTGTACAGATGACTCCTTCATCTGCAGGGACTCTGCTTTCTACTTTTTCCAAGTTTTCCAAGAAAGTTTAGTATGAAACAGTAGGTGTTTACTAAGGAGTTTCGATTTAACTTGAGGTGATTTCACAGGTCAGATCCAAAAAAATTTTTAAGCCAAGTACCTTGCCGTCATGAACCACTGTTTGGCTTGTCTCAGAAACAGAGTTTCAATCACAAGTCTTAAAACTTTTAGCACTTAAATATCTTGAAGTTAGATGTTCTCTTCTCTCCCTGCTGGTCTCCCTGACTCTGTTTTTGGCTCTTTCTCTACATTCCCACATAAGGATCCTTCTGAATCACATACTCTACCTCTGACGAGTTCTCATCATCTCCAGGTCCTTAAATTAGTGCCCACAGGTCTTCATGTCTCTGTTTCGGTCTCTTGCTGATTCCCCAGTAATAAAAAACAGTTTTATCCTCTAGAACACCTTGCTGTGAACTACTTCTATATTTCATACATACTTTCAGAACTCGCTTATCACTAGGATGAATGTATATGACGTGCCTTGTATAAATATGCATGCATTTGAAGGAGGGAATAATATGGTTCAAATATTCACTTGCTAACTGTGTAGGTTCGTAAATTTCAGAAGGGTTTCATGGATGTGATGCATGCATAAGTTCCATTCCACACCAGTCATGAAGCAACTCTGTAACTTCCTTAGAGTTCTCTCAGTTGGGGGTCGCTCCCTGTAAAGTTATGATACATAAAAATATTTTTGTTATACTTTGTAATTAATTTAACTCAGTAGAGGCAGAAGACTCTGATTGTAGGTTCATCTGACTTTCTCTGGGATGTGTCAGAAATATAGTCATCGTCTGTAGTACTTTGGATTTTGGTTTCCCCAAGACATCAGCTGCACAATGGATGAAGCACCTTCCACAGTTCAGTGTGGAGTTTATTCTTATTCTTTAAGCTATAAGTGACTCCGAAACCTCTGGAGTGCTCTAGGAGTGGTGTGAATGATTCCTGGCTGCCGGGAAGAGCTACTGACATCACCGGGTGGAGTTAATAGGACAGAATCAATACCTAGATGACCTCACAAATAATGAGAATGACTGAAGAGGACCGGGTGGTCCTCACCTTCTCTCTACTCAGTTATTTCCTCCAATTGTAAATACTGTTTGAGCTTGAAGGTGTTAATACACTGGGGTAGGTTTCTTCAGTTCCCTCAATTTCTCATCAAGTGCATCGACCAGTGGACCCTACAATAAGGCACCTTATTGGAACCTAATCATAGATTTGTAGAACATTAGCATGTAAAGAGACTGTAGAAATCGTCTACACAATATATAACTTCACATCTTCATAACACCTATTGCAAATGGTCATCTGGGATCTTTCAGAACACCTGAGTGACCAAGATTTTACTGCTGCAAAAGGTAGGTCTTTCTTATTTACGACAGCTCCAAATATTAGATCTCTTTTGTTAGGTTATCCTAAATATACCTCCCTCTCACTTCCAACAAGCTGCCCTAGTCTTGTTCCCTGGAGCCATGTTGAAATCTAGCCTCACTTTTCACACGTCGGTTCTTTCTGTGTTTGAAAATGGCCAGTGTGTCACTTGAGTATCACTTCCTCTCTGTGTCCTCACCTGCAGTTCCTTTAGGTAATCCTCTTATGATTCAAATATTTATGATCATTGGTTTGGCAAGAACAGTTATTTTCTCATTCACTCTGAACACTACTTTTGTAATATAGTCTAGGTGAAAATGAGTGTTATTAGTAATTATGACAGTATGATTTCTACGGAACTTGAATGGAACTAAAGTTGTAGTTTGTGCTCTTTCAACATCACAGTTTCCCCATCATATACTTGAGCTGGTTTTATTTGGACCTAAATGGCAGGGCATTTTATGTTTTGATTTTACCTTGTTGGATTTAACCCATTCGTTTTCTTTTCTTTTGTTAATGTGGTGTATTACATTGATTGATTTGTGAATGTTGAACCATCCTGTGAACCTGGGATGAATCCCACTTGGTCGTGGTGTATGATCTTTTTTGTGTTTTGTTGGATTCGGTTTGCTCGTATTTTATTGAGAATTTTTGCATCTGTATTCATCAAAGATACTGGCCTGTAATTTTCTTTTCTGATGGTGTCTTGTCTGGTTTTAGTATCAGGGTGATGGTGGCTTCATAGAATGTCTTTGGGAATGTTCCCTCTTCTCCAGTCTTTTGGAAGAGTTTGAGAAGAATCGGTGTAAGTTCTTCTTTGCATGTTTGGTAGAATTCACCTGTGTAGCCATCTGGTCCTGGACTTTTGTTTGCAGGGAGTTTTTTAAATTACAGATTCGATTTCACTTCTAGTGATTGGTTTGTTCAAATCATCTGTTTCTTCTTGATTCAGTTTTGGTGGGCTGTATGTTTCTAGAAAGTTGTCCATTTCTTCTAGCCTGTCAAATTTGTTGGCCTATAATCAATTGTTCATAGTGTTCTCATGGTTTTTTGCATTTCTGCAGTATCAGTTGGGATTTCTCCTTTTTCGTTTCTTATTTAGTTTATTTGGGCTCTCTCTCTTTTCTTCTTGGTGAGCCGAGCCAGAGGTTTGTCAATTTTGTCTACCCTTTCAGAAAACCAGCTCTTGGTTTTACTGATTTTAATCCATTAGTTTTCAACCTGTTCGTGTAGTTTTGGGATTTGATGGAGTCCTTAGTTATCTTTCCTTGTTTCGTGTTTTCTTTGCATTTGCAAAACTTGCTCTTGCTGACTTCACCTGTCACTGACAAAAATATGTATCTGGTCGAGGCAACAACAGAGCAGCAAGGAACTAGAGGCCCTTGTGTACTTTCACAGTGATTGTTTTAATAGTACTCTTTGGCTATAATAATTTAGCTAAAACCTTACCTATGAAACTGTACGTTATTCAGTGTATATCTCTATGGTGTGATAAATCAGAGAAGTGGTTGTTTTGGGTGGTGGTGGTGAGGGGGAATGTAGAGTGGATTAACTGGGAAAGCGTACGAAAGAGCTTTCTGGGGTAATGGAAATGTCTGAATATCTGGATGCCATGTGTTTTATATGGGTCCTTCCTTGTCCAAACTGCTAAAACCTTTCATTTAAGATCTGTGTATTGCACTGTATTTAATTTACATCTCAATTATAAAAATAGTGTGTAAATCCACTTTTTGCTTGCGTTGCCAACTGTTAAGAATTAAAGATCAGTTTGGCAAATTAAGATGAAATCTTTAGGTTTGGAATACTGAAATGACTTTGTCAGTATTTGACAGTGATGGAATCTAAAATAAGATGTAGGACTCAACCAGTGTTTTGTATGAATTGCTTTTTCAATTCATCCTTTGAATAACACTTCTTTAGGGTGTGGGATGGGAAATAATTTTCTTCTAAGCAGTCTACTTGGTATTCAGAAAAAGGTGGCTAATCACGTTACTATACTTTAGTAACATGTTTCCAGTAGGTTTTGCTTTGTTCTGTTTCTGAGCTCTTGGGAAGTTGGAGTCTGTAAATGGCTTAGCAACGTGCTGTGTTCATTGAATGTTTATTCAAAATGAAGAAAATCAGGTGTCACATCATCTACTCTGTCCATTGAGTATTCTCCTCTGCAAGACTTCTCCTTTTAGAAGTGATATTTTGTGTCAACCATGCCATAGTGTAAGAGATTATGAGTTACGTGTTGGGCCACGACGTGCTCATTAGTAAGGTGGTGACCACTGTCATAGAACATCATGAAACAGAGAAGAGCTGTTTTTCAGAGGTGCAGAGAAAGCATGCATGTGTTCTCTGTTGTTCATTTTGAGGTAATACCTTACAATTATATGGTATTTTCCATTCTTCATGATTTTCTTGCACACATTATAGAATTTTATTCTCACAAGGAATTGGGACCTATTTTATTAGGATTAACATTCTGAGCATTGGATGGCAAAATGATTTGCGAAAGATCACAGTACCCTCAATCCTTCACTCCATGCAAAGCCTAGTTCAAAATTGTATCTCTTCCATGAAGCTGCCTTTCACTGTCCTCACCCTAAGATGCTTTTCCCAATTAAAAAAAAAGTCTGAAGCAATTTTGTATACTGTCCATACTGTACTATTTCTATCTTATTCGCTTTGTATTTGTTCTTCAACTGGGGAGGGGGAAGACATGTATTCTTAGCTATATTATAAACTCTCTACTTCTCTTAGGTCCTCCCATCCTCGATATCCCTGATATAGAGCCAGATGAACATTGGTTACTTAATACATACTTTCTGAACAGGGGTTGCCCTTAGAATTAAATTGTGTAATATAAACATAATGCCATGAGTAGTGTTGGTTCATTTTATAATAATAACTGGTTGGATAAGCTTGCTTGAGAATAATGTGAGCAGATTCATGATATAATTAATAGTAATTCCACGTTTCTAGTATACAGTTTTAACTGGGATATTTTCTTTTTTTAAAAAAAATCAATTAATTAATTAATTTTATTGGCTGTGTTGGGTCTTCGTTGCTGTGTGTGGGATTTCTCTA
Source organism: Hippopotamus amphibius kiboko (assembly GCF_030028045.1). Taxonomy (NCBI): domain Eukaryota; kingdom Metazoa; phylum Chordata; class Mammalia; order Artiodactyla; family Hippopotamidae; genus Hippopotamus; species Hippopotamus amphibius. The sequence continues at coordinate 58,100,392 of NC_080197.1, forward strand.
GTTGCAGCGAGCCAGGGCTGCTCTTTGTTGTGGTACGTGGGCTTCTCAGTGCGGTGGCTTCTCTTGCTGCCTGGCACGGGCTCTAGGCACATGGGCTCAGTAGTTGTGGCTCATGGGCTCTAGAGTACAGGCTCAGTAGTTGTGGTGCACGGGCTTCGTTGCTCCGCAGCATGTGGGATCTTCCCGGACCAGGGGTTGAACCCGTGTCCCCTGCATTGGCAGGCGGATTCTTAACCACTGCACCACCAGGGAAGTCCCAGGATATTTTCTTTCTGCGCTTGGTAGGTTTCTGAGGGCTAGTATGAAATCTTTGGAAACTTGGAAGGTGATTGCCTTTGGTGAAGCTACATGGTATGGGGCAAAGGTGCACATTGACATTAGCTGACCTGAATCTGAGGCTCTGCCGCTTTCAGGCTGTGTAAAAAGGGATGGGTCCCCCACCCCCCTACCCTGCTGTGAGTGGTGTATGTGGCCTAGCAAAGTACCTGGGGTGTGATATGCCCTTCAGAAAGTCAGATTCTCTGCTCCTTATTTCATTGTTATCTATTGTGGTAAACATTTTTTTCTTTTTAACCAACATGTTTTTAAGTAACATGAAATTATATATTATATATGCTTTCAGAAAAAAATTAGGAAATTCAGAAAGTATGAAAGCAGAAACCCACCTTGATGAAACTTACCATTAGTGTAATATTTTATATATAAGCCTTATAAAAATTTTCATTTTTAATAATTCCTTTGTTCATCCAACTTTTTTTACTGGTGCAATAATCTAACAAGCATGTATGGAATGACTGCTGTGTGTCAGACACTATTCCTGGTGTCAGAGAAAGAGCAGTAAAGCAGGCAGAATCCCTGTCATCATGGAGTACATGTTCTTTTTGAGGAGGGGTACAATAACCCCCACATAAACAAATATAAAATATGATGTGAGATAGTGATAATGCCATGACTGAGATGCAAAGCAGGATCCAGAGTGGTGGCAGTCATCGTTAGAGAGAGTGGCCAGAGGAGGCCTGAGGAGGTGGTGCTGCACGAGAAATCAGAAAGGATTTTGAGACAGCAAGCCGGTGACCATCTGGGTGAGAGACCTCCCAGTGGAAAACCAAGTTCCCTCCAGTTCCAGGTCTTGGATTAAAAACTCTGTGTGATCGATAGATGAATGGATAAAGAAGATGTGGTATGTACACACACACACACACACACACACACACACACACACACAATAGAATACTACTCAGCCATAAAAAAAGAATGAAATAATGCCACTTGCATCAACATGCATGGACCTAGAGATTATCATACTAAGTTAAGTAAGTCAGAAAGAGAAAGACAAATACCATATGATATCATTTACATGTGGAATCTAAAATATGACACAAATGAATTTATCTACAAAACAGACTCACAGACATAGAGAACAGACTTGTGGTTACCAAGGAAAAGGGAGGGTGGGTTAGGGTTGGGATTAGCAGATGCAAGCTATTATATGTAGAATGGATAAACAACAAGGTCCTACTGTATAGCACTGGGAACTATATTCAGTATCCTGTAATAAACCATAATGGAAAAGAATATGAAAAAGAACATGTATGTTTATGTATAACTGAACCACTTTGCTCTTCACTGGAAACTAACATATTTTAAATCAACTATACTTCAATAAAATAAATTAAAAAAATAAAATATCGAGCAATAAAAAAAAAATCCTACGAGGACTGGATATGTAGCTCACCAAAATACTGTGATCTGAGTTTGAACTGGGAAAACTGGTTATTTATTGTCTTCTGGGGTGTTCAATCTTGATCTTTCTTTTAATCCAGCTTGATACCATGTTCCCTATTACTCTGATTATATCACTAGCTTAACTAAGGTTTTGATCTCATGTTAATGTTTTTGTTTTCTTTGCATTCAGAAATGTCCTTTTATAACCCGGACCCTAACCACTGGGAGGAAGCATTGCGCCAGAAAATGTTCAAAGTAGAAAACTGCTCTAGTTCTGGAGGGTGTAGGCATTTTCCAGTACGTGGAGGTTTATAAGGAGATGCTGAGCAGGGAGGGGAAGTAGGAAGACTTCCTGAAACATGTCTTTATGGTTTAACATCATTCTGTTTCAAATGAATTATAGTAACAGCAGATAGGTTTTTCCAAGTCCAACTATACAAATATGTTTCAGGGAAATAAGAATGATTTGGGGGTTATCTGTTTTTTGGCTTCTGTTACTCTAAAGCATTGAGAGTTGCCTTTGGTAGTCACAAAACAAGAATATTGCTGTGGACAACTATTCACACAACTCTTATCAAATGTTTGTTATCTCTTATACATGCTGAGAAGATTTCAGGAGTGTCTGTCTGAAATCTAAACAACCGGAAGTTCGAATGATCATTTTTATTGTTATGTGTTCATAGGGGGAAAGTGTTTCTAATAGAAAGAGGTAACAGATAAAGATGACTTCAAATGAGACACCAAGGGGTATCAGGCATCAATAAATTCAAATCAAGTAAGATTCTGTTACATCTCTCATAATGTCTATAAATCCACAAAACTGCTGCTGATTGCTGAACCCCGTGGTGATCACCAGCAGTAAGATAACTGTGGAGTAAGGAACAAGTGAGTTATGGTCCACACAGCTGTAGTGTTACGTGCATTCCTTATTGCTGTCCACGTCTCTGTGATGGGTGATGGAAACTGGGCTCACTGGAACCATCAAAGGAACAAAACAATACACTCTCAACCCGCTTCCGGTCACCATTTCTAGTATGCATTGACAGTCCTTCTCTTACTTGTGGGTTTTTCTCTTGAGGGAATTAGGATTAGTGAAAATCTATAAAATCATGGAAGGAAAGAACCTGGGAAATCTGTCTCCTTTTATTTCTAAGCAATTCTTTCCCCTGTACTTTTACTTAACAGAGATTACTCCGTTTTTCAAACCATCTCAATACACTTTAGACGTAAATTCAAATTCTAGTTGCTGGGTGAATATAAAAGACATAGAAAACCTGAGTTTATCCAGAGGATTTATATTATAATATAGTAGCCCTTTCACTGAAACCTTTTTAGTAGTAGTATCTAATTACAGTTGAGAAGAGGAATAGTAAGATTTCTTCTTTTGCATTGTTGAAGACTGATCACCTCTGACTTCTCTCAACAGTCTAGAATTAGAAATTTTTCTGTGGAAAAACAGATACCAGGCGCCTTGCATGTTTGTAATTTATGTGGTGTTTGACTTACGTTTTCCAAGCTGTAGTAGTTCATAATTGAAGCACTTCTCATCACCACCAAGTGACTCTAGAAAATATAACATCTTTTAATTTGTGAACTCAGAGTTGGCCGTACACGGAGATGTTAGGAGAGTTTTGTGGCAGCTACGTGCCACAGGCATCTAAGGATGTGGTACCACTGGAATGAACCCTCCCATTTCATTGACAACATGTGTTATGTATTATTATGGCTCTGGCCTCTAGATTTTAATTTCTTGGTGACAAGATCTGTATTTGGGGGTACGAATTTTCTGGGTGACGTTTTGTATGTAACAATAATTGGGATTAAATGATTATTTTCCATGCAAATCTAAATAAGATGCAGACACTGTGGGTGCCAAGGATTTTTGTGTGAATCAAGGGTAAGGATAACAGAGGCGCCTGTCTTGGTGCTGAGAAAGCATCTCTTGGAGGCTAACATACATATATATAGTGGAATCAAGGCTTGGATAAATGTACTGGTTGAACATTGATGACCCCAAACTATTGCCAGCAACTAGATTGCATCCCTGCGATCGGTGGGGGGATTTGGAAATACTTAACTGGTGTAATGGTTTGAGAACCACAGACAGTGAAGCATTCTGCCTTGAGGTTTTTCTGTTGGAAAATGGGGCTGTCTCAAATCCTTTGTCTCAACCTTGTCCAAACTTGGAAATTATCTTTCATATATTTTTTTATCCTTTTTTTTTTTTTGGCTTATGCAAGCAGCAGTGTAATAAAAGGTCCTAGACTCTCAGGATGAAAACCCAAATTAATTTCTGCCTGAACGATGCCACTCTAGAAAAAAATGTTCCTTCATTGCCTACTCAAAAATGTATTATTTGAGCATTACCCTTTTTTATGTATACTAATTTCATCTATGGTTAAGATAATGAATTTTAAAAGGCATTTCACCTTTTGCAATGTACAAATAATATTGGTTACCACTGGTTCCATGGTAATTGCGGTCTGTGCACAGGACCATGAAGATTCTCTTGAGTCATCCTTTACATATTTTCCTTTTCTTTATTTGTTTGCCTTTCAATCCTGTAGGTATTCCCACAGTTTATGCTCTTCACTTAGAGCTGAGAGTTTTATCTCAGCCCATCTTATTTCCATTTTCCTTTCTCTGGGTTTACACCCTGAGACACTTGAAGAAAAGAAAATTCTTTGCCAGATTCTTTGGGCTTTGCTTGAGGCAAAGCTTGACGAACACCCACGAAGCAAAGACCACTGTTCTGAAAGGAAAGTAGACAGTTGTTCTTTCAATTCCTTGTTGCTTGTTGTAGGGATTTAGGAGTGAGAAGCAGCCGTCAGGCTGGAGAGGGTAAATTGTAGCCATGGCAGGAGGATGCTTTGGTACAGCTGCTTGTGGTCAGTGTGAGGAATGAGTGCGTGGGCAGCTTTATTGGAGGACAAATTAAATGCGAAGCCAAACTCAAGAGAAAACGCAGAAGAAGAGTAATACCTCATTGAAAATGATCACTTGTCAGTAATTTGTTTCTGTAATTATCTCAAACATAATTGCTTTTTGTGGATTTTGAATTATGATTTTCTATTCAAATTGATGAAGGAATGGATAAAACAGTGCTTCCTTTCTAAATAAGAGTTTTTCTTAAAATGAAGCTATAAAAATCCTCCTCCCAAGCTCTTTTCACAAGTATTATGAAAGCAAAGTCAAAAAGTCCTTGGTCTGAGGGTAGGATTAGGACACTAATTTAAGTGCTTTCATGTAGTCTTTGTATCCTCACTTGCAACGCACTTTATCGTAGATATTGGTAACCTTTCTTCCTCATTATTGTAAGAGTTACTGCCTGTTGGTACGGTAGTTGGTAAGACTTACTGTGTTCCAGAGGACCTGATGTGGATATTGTTAGAGCTGCCAACAACTCACCTGCAGTGTGTCATTTGAAAGCATTTTCTGAGAAAAGGAAACTTCCGTTTCTAAAATCTGTCATTTTGAAATGTGTCTGCACTATTTTAACTTTATCTGCAAGGAAAGAGCTGGAGCAGGGCTGGTGCCACGCTTTGCCATCCTTCATACTCTTCCTGCCACCTTTTCAGTCTGGTTGTGGCCAGCTGGATATAACAGCTGTCTCCCGAGGTGGCATGTGTGTTGACTTCGGGACTTTTCTCGTGCCAGGAAACAATGTCATGAGAACCATCCATGGCGTGGGAGAGATGATGACCCAGATGGTGCTCAGCAGAGGCTCTATCTTCCCCATGAGTGTGCCTGACATGCAGCCCAGCCTGCATCCCAGCAAGCAGGGGAGCCCCGCCGAACATGAGGATGTCACCGTCATGGACACCAAGCTGAAGATCATTGAGATTTTACAGGTATGGGGCCTAATGGAAGGGAAGTGGCAAACACCTAACTGAGCCTGTTGGTTTAACTTCTTCCACTTTTTGTTCCAGCTCACTGTGTCAGTATTCTGAAATGCTACTGATCTAATTTTATTTCTTTTAAGTTGATAAGCCTGGTAAGACATCTCACTGACACTTTTTAACATATGAATTACGAGTGTGCATTCCCACTAAATATAATATACTGGTGATGACCTCTAACAAATGTGGAGTGCTTTGAGGTTGACATAACTTCTTTCATATGTATTTTCTCATTTAGCATTGACCCTGATTTAATTTTACCTAGATTTAAGAAAGATTTCAGAGTAGGCGAAATGAAGATCGAATTCCAACTTTTTCTATTTTTAATTGAATTGGACAGATGATCCTACTTTTACGGATTTATCGTAGTAAGAAACTCAAAATTTTATTTGTATTGACAAACATTTCCAAGAGGCTAGGAATAATATATGTATTTTAACATTAACCTAGTGTAATACCTATCTCTATGAGTTTAAAGGTGGTAAATTACTATTTCATGATCAGTGGTTTAGTGGATAAATTCTCCATTACTGTAGCTATGAATTCTTAGCATTTTTTTTAAGTTTGGAAAGTAGTTTTATGATATTTTAATTATAGCATTTATTCCAGATTTGAAGAATGGAGCCTGGAGTTTTTGAGGATCTATTAAAATTCTGGAAACAGTTTACTAAGTCTTTCATCATAATTTAATGTAGACTGAGCTACCAGAAGTGTGTTAGTCGTCCTGGAAGGGTCTGTACATTTTTATTTAAAGTAATTAGATTTATAATCATAAAAGATTTCACAGCTCCTCCAGGAATTCCAAAGGCTGAATCCCAAGAAATATTGGCAGGCCTCCCAACCCGTTGCTCATGACCCTGAGAAGTCACTCAGTTGTCCTGTTCTTAACCTGAGGAAGGTGGTGATCACCTGACCTGTGGGCCTATTGGGTCCCCAGCTTAGCGTCATCCTCCCTACGGGACAGCCTCTGAGATACATGCCCTCATTTTAGCCCAGTAACAGTTACAGAAAAGCAGCATTTACAAAACAGTCCCTGGCAGCTGAAAAATGATGCGATGGAGATACTATGGCAGGCAGGCTGGGGCTGACTTCCTTTAGCAGCCCCTTTTAGGTTCTTTACGTATTTCTTGTGGAACGTCTGTTCTCGCTCTGATTTTTGTGTCTCAGAGTCTGAGTCTGATTCGCTGTGTCTGTGTTCCCGTGTGCTGCTCTTGAATGTTTCTTTCTTGAACTTCTCTTCAAGAATTTCTTTGTATCCACGTTCCTTAAGCAAGTCTCCTGCTTTCTGCCCTCTCTTCCTCCTCTCAGCCTCTTCCTTTCTTTTCTCCATCATTTTATGTATCTTTTTTAAAATCTTTTCATTTCTCTCACTTTCTCTTGCTCTATTTTTGGCCCTCCCTCAGCTCTCTTTCTCTGCCTTTCTTTTCATTTTTCCCTTTCCCCCTTCCCTTCTGCCTTCCATTGTTTTTCATAATTAAATATAGTAAAGGATGAAAGTTTGAACTTTGGCTCTATTTATAAAATATAATTCATGGAACACTAATCTTCACCTAAAAGCTAATGTGTTTCATTAACTCATGTTTTAATAATTTATTCTTTACATAGGTTTGTTTAAAAAACACGCTTCTTTTTAGGCACCTGCAGTCTAGCTTCTGCTCCCACCCTTCTGCTCAGGGCCGCCAAATCCACTCGCTCTTTCTCAGCCTTCTTCTCCCACGATCTGTCTCTTGCTTTGAAAATCCCCATATTAAATGGAATCATTCAGCCAATATGTGTTGCAGTGCTTGCTGCATGATAATAAAAGAGTCTTTGGTGTTCACTTCTGCCTCTGGATTAGATGCTCTTCAAAGGCAGGTTTTATATCCTTGGCATCTTTTCTGTACCCTTGGTACCTTCCTCAGTATCTGCCTCAACAGGTTTGTTGAACTTGATGAACCATAGCTGGCATGGAACATGGCTGCTGCCAGGAGCATAAAGGTGCAGCAGAGGGTGGGGGGGAAGAAGGGGAGCAGGAGGGAGGGGGAGGGAGGGAGGCAGAGAGAGAGGGAGGGAGGGAGGGTGGGAGACTGATTCAACGGTGGACCTGTAGGCGTAAATAATGTGTTGGGTGAGCAAAAAGGAGAAAAATTGATTCGGACTGGGGAACGAGGGAAAGCTTCATTTCAAAAGGGATTTAAATAGGACCTTGGAAGATATCTCAGAAGCTGGTTATTATGGGGTGGAGGAGAAGAATACTCAAGGTAAAGTGAACAATGGAAATGAATGTGCGGAGGCAAGAGGGAAACCGCAGGCATTCCATCCTGTGCTGCTGGCACGGGGAAGAGTGGGAGAGAGAGTGAGAAAGGGGGCGGGAGGAGGGAGGGAGGGGGAGGGGTCTGATGCGATGGTGGTGTCCTCAGCGAGAGATAGGGTTAGATGGTACCTCCACATACCGAGTTTTCTGAAAGTTGCGTGCCCATTGTTTGCTGTAACAGTGAGAGTCTCTTAAGAGAATGTAGGGGACACTGATAATAATTATATTGGGCGCGAAAGCCAGCCCAGGCCTCCGCCAGGCAAACTGGGATGGAAGGTCACCCTGTGTAAACCCGCCTCTCTGCTGTTTCCCATCTCCACTCAAATGTCGGTAGTACGTATTTCTTCCCTCTCTGATCCCCACTGCATTCTGTACCACGTGAGGTAGCCCTCAGTAGTTTCCTAATTATTTGAACAATGCTATATCTTGTGTTCCCAACTCCATCACTGGCACCTTGAGGGCCCTGGGCTTCGGGCATTTACATCCTTGTCAGTGCCGAGCACAGATGGGAACCTCATTGGCACTTAGTTTCTATCGATATGTCCATTAAGGAGAACGAGGACGAGAACACACACCCAAGGAAAAAAGGCACCAACGAGGCACATCCCTGGTACACTAGATGCTGTTACTTAAGCTGCTCTTTTGTCACTTAGATCCAGGACTCGTTGTGGTGTAGCCAGAATCCACCCTATTGTAGATGAAATCTTGCCTTTCTGTGCCTGAGTGAGAGTCACAGCTCCAGCCCTTTTCTTGCAGAGCTGGTGGAAACTCTGCAAAGTGCTTGGGAAATTAGGTCATCATTACCTCTTCATCCAGACCCATCAGAAACCTCTACTTGGAATATTCCGAGAGTAATTGTGGGAAGTCAAGTTTTCTTCTTTCTTAAAACTGTTCAGGGATTTTACTGACATTGGCTAATGGAAGTGCATCACTTTTCTTAGTGTTATGACCGATGCTCATGTATGTAACAGAAGTGTTAAGAGATGACCAGTAATGTTTCTAACTAGTTCACGTGACTTGTGGATCGTTACCTTGTCCTTGCCATCCTGTGATGAACTGAATTTTTCAACACCATGCTGATGAAGGAAACTTACGTTGTTTTTCATGTTTCTTGTAGTTTATCCTGAGTGTCAGACTAGATTATAGGATCTCGTATATGCTGTCCATATATAAGAAGGAATTTGGGGAGAACAATGGAAATGCTGAAACGTCCACCAACGGCTCTCCTGATACACTGATGCCATCAGGTATCTCCTTTGTGACATTTCCTCTTTGGGTGGTGTTTTCCTGAGATGTGAAAGTTCCTTTTATGTTTTAAAATAAGAAGTATTCCTGTGAGATAAAAATGTCAAAATAACCTCCACCAATGAAATGAAGGAACTGAGACAGAAATTAAATAACTTGCCTAGAATGGCAGGGAGGGAGTTTGCCACTGCTGATGCTTGGTCCTTTCAGTCTCTCTTGTAATCTTCACACCTCTATGAGGTCAAGGTAGTGTTTCTTGTGCCATTTTACAGATAAGAAAACCGAGGTCAGAGGGCTGAAGTTACTTGCTAAAAGTCATGAAAGTAGTGGAAAAGGGATTCTCTTTGAGGTCTTTCCAATTCCAAAGTCTGAATTTTTAAGCATTATGCTATTTTGGTGAAAATCCAAGGGAAATTTTTTTTTCTTTTTTTTGGCTTGATCAAAGAGCAGTGTGAAATGCAGCTATCAGGAGGGAAGGTATCTTGCAGGCATCACCCAACTCAAGAAGAAACACATTGCATTCCCCATAAAGGCCTGGATGTGGGTGTTGGTTTCATTGTGTGTGTATGCATGTGTTGGTTCTTTATTACCTTGCATGGTTGTGAATTGGTACTATATTTCAGTTTTTCACATTTAAAATGTGAAAGAATGAAGCCGCTCTACCTGTGAGTGTAGGAACATAATAACCTAAGAGCATGAAAAGTATTGTAAAAATTTTGTGACTCTAGAAAGTACCTTATGAAACCAAAGAAATATTTAATTACCATTTTTCTGGATAGATCAGGCCAGTCATGGCAAGTCAGAAGCTATGTATTCGTACTGAAGATTGAGCCAGTTAACAGAATTCTTTTTGCTGGGGGTAGGATTTATACACAGATATGCAACTTTCTTTTAACCACAACCACTGTGACAGCATCAGGAAGTCTCCTCTTCTTTGTGCATCAATCGATTTGATAGGAATGAGTCAGTGATTATAAGTGTGTCCTGCTCTCTGACTCATCTGTACCATCCAAAGGCAGTGTGCCTCTAGGAAGGAGTTAAGCTCTCCTGAGCTAGAAGTCTCCCTGGAACATTTGCAACAGTGTTTTTTTTTTTGCTTCCCAGAAGTGTAGAACCCCAAAGGGCTGTTTCCAGGAATGTTAGGGCAGAACCAGAAAGTCTTGCTGGCGGTCGCATTGACACTAGCATAAAAAATATTGGCTCTCAGAAGCCAGACTTCTGGAAACAGGAGCTGTAAGTGTCAGTAAACGTGTGGGAGGGAAGGTCTATAGGAGCAGCCCCAGAAAACCAGTTCTCTCTGATTTCCCTGATTTCTTAACTTGGTTGTATTCATAAGAGGTAGCTTTCTGGGAAGAATTCTTTTTACCTTTTTATATCTTGCTCTGTTTTCGTTTCATACTTTTTGGAGATGAGAAATAAATTGTGCACTTATCATAGATATCTCCAACATGTTAGTGGCAGGGATGAGTGAAGAATCATGATTAGTTCACATTAAAAAAAGAAAAAATCAAGCACCCTGTCCCACAAGAAGAGAGGATGGAATTATAGACGTAAGCTCAGGTTAGAAGATCATGTTGTTTGGAAGTACCACTTAGTAGCAAGGTTCCTTATAGGTATATTGTGATTCTTTAAAAAATATTATCCTTCCATGTCATTATGCATTTCAATTAAATGTGTGTATACGGGGGGTGTGTGTGTGTGTGTGTGTTTAGTTGATATATATATACTCATATAGATGAGGAAACTTTGTAAATGGTACTTCTGATCTTTTAAATGTATTTTTGACTATAATAATATGTATTTTAAAATGTAAACTTCAGCTTAAAATATTGACTGATAAGAGGAACTGTATTGTGACTTTCTAAAGTGTTGACTTTTGGTGGCATAAAGAAATTAAGACAAAAATATTTTTAGGCATGCTAGTATTATAAATATTGGGATTCCTAATTATAAAAAGATAAAGAATGGATTTTACCATTTATCTTTGCAGCTATTGTTCCTGATATAGATGAAATTGCAGCTCAGGCAGAAACTATGTTTGCTGGAAGGTACAGTAACATTTATACATCTTTATCTCCTGAATTAAGTTTTACTTAAAATTCTATTGACACTTTGTTTGTTTCCCTATATCTATTTAATTTTAGATCCTTTATCGTTGTCAACATAATTTCTGCCAGAAACGAAGCTGCTAATTTACTGTATTAGACAAAGCATAGCTGTTCTTTAGGTCAGGTGAAAAAAAAAGACAGGAGCGATGAGGTTGGTGTATTGAACTTTCCGCTGAATTCTTTGCTTTTCTTTCCTCAAATAATGACAGCACACGAATGCCCTTTAAGTCCCCTGGTATAAGTATCGCTGCATCTTGCAAAACATTGCTTCCCCGACTCTGAGAAATTTGAGGCAAGAAAGTAACTTCTTTCAACGTTATCATGAACTTTATATGTGAGAAATAACGCTGTTTTCTGCCAATTGGAAATATCCATGATTAAAGAAAATGAAACGTCTCTGCCATGACTACCCTCCTTTGCTATCAGAAGCCCTGCTCTTCATTGTTTTTAGGTTGTTTCTTTTCTTTTCTTTTTTCAGAAGTGAAACTAATAGTCAAAAAGAAAAGCAAAAAATGTAAAATGTCTAAGTTACAAATTAAGTTTCTGGCATTCATTTTTATTGTGGATTTGACATGAGTACCTAACAAATTTCTATGCTAAGGCTTTTGTTGCATTTTCTTTGGTTAGCAAGAAAGACAAGAATAAAGAATCAGGGGAACCAAAAAGGATTTTTATCTCTAGTGAACGTTTGGTTTAGGTTTGCTTTTACATTGTTTTGCCAGTTTTTGCTTTTGTTATTGTTGCTTCGTTTTCCTATTCAAGTATTTCATTATTCATGAGAAGAGAGAATAAACCAGTGTATGATTTTCACCTTAAAATAAGTGGACTTTTTATCAGAGGACTCTTGCCCGGAGTCCGAATACACTCAACTCGCAGAATTACCGTGGTGCCGCCTGTGTGCCTCTGCGCATGCGCACTGCCTTCCCCGCGCCTCACCACCTGTCCTGGGGAGGTTTTTGAACTCGGGGGAAATTCAGTCCTTGATGTACATCCAGCCAAGTATGTCTTCTCAATAAACGCTTCTGGATTGATTCAGGTTCTATCTTTTGTCTGTGCCTAGATGGTTTGTCTGCTGCTTTCCCAGTGCAATCACTGCAAGTCCCCTATCCTGGGACTTTGGTCACCCCTACTTTCATGGACAAACACAAGCTTTTCTTTATGTTTTGTCTTCTCATCAGTTACAGGAGGCCAAAAAAGAGTAAAAAATTATTCGTTTGTATTTTCCAATTTTTGGGGGGCGTGAAGTGGAGATGGGGGTGTGATATAACTCAGAATGTACACAAATTTTAACCACGTATGACTACATTTTATGTAAATATAAGTTATTTTAGAATGATTTTTGGTTTTATAGAAAGGAAAAAAACCCAGTTCAACTTGATGACGAAGGAGGCAGGACGTTTTTACGGGTCCTCATTCATCTGATCATGCACGACTACCCTCCTTTGCTATCAGGAGCCTTGCAGCTGCTGTTCAAGCACTTTAGCCAGCGCGCGGAAGTTCTACAGGCATTTAAACAGGTGAGAATGAGTGGCCCTCAGCGGTTCCACAGCAGAGGCTCTGGGAATATTGTTTATAACATCCAACCTGACTTCATGGTTGCAGAGTTAGTGAGACTGTGCAGCTTTTCCTGGGGACACTTTCTATTTTTAAAGATAGAAATGGCCTTGTCTTAAGCCAAGACATGATCTGTTTTAGAAAGAGTTCCCCACAAGTGATTTTTCAGTTAATATCTTTAATGTGAATGACAGGCCCTAAGATTTAGGAAGGCACGGGGGGGATAATACCGTATTAGGAATTTTGTTGCCACCGCTGTTATTTTGACCCCCAATTTTGCTGATAAATGTGGGTACTGCACTGGAATAAATGTTTTGTGATTGAAAAATGTGTAAATCCAAAAGAAAGGAATTGTGATCGATCTAATCTTTTTCTTTATCATCTTTGAATGATATCAATCTTGAGCAGGGCTTACATGTATTTCCCTAATATTTATCTAATAGAGCATTGATCTTCATTAGGAAGTTTTACAAGAATATGTTCAACTATGAATTAAGAGAGTAATTATATAAATAGATATAATTATTTATATATTTCTAAATGTCACAGAATACATATAAATTAAAGTTTAGACTGTATCAGTATTTTCTTCCACTTATTTTTATGTTTCTACCTCTTTTCAAACAGAGAGCATCTCAGAATAATTAACTTTAGCAGTAAAATTAGAGTTAGAGTATCTTTTATTTTAAATTACTCTTTATAACACTTTGAAAAGCTTTGGTAGGGCTCACCTTATTTTTTTTTTTGGCGCACGGGCTTAGTTGCTCCGCAGCATGTGGGATCTTCCTGGAGCAGGGATCAAACCCGTGTCCTCTGCATTGGCAGGCGGATTCTTAACCACTGCGCCACCTAGGAAGCCCAGGGCTCACCTTTTTTATAATTATAATTATAATGTATAATTAATGTATAATGTATAATTATAATGTATAACTCTTTATAACATGTGAATGTATTGAGTAGAGCTCACAGATATGTTCAGGTAAATTTTCATGATCAATATACATCTAAAATATCCATAAATATTCCAGAAATACTAAACTTCAGCTGAGGGACAAATATGTTTTAAAGACTTGGGATTTTTGACATAAATGAAATAGGAATAAGGAAGTTCCATAAGTAAATTAAGGGTGGAAATTCTGCTTTCAGGTGCAGTTGCTGGTGTCCAATCAGGACGTAGATAACTACAAGCAAATCAAGGCAGACCTAGACCAGCTTCGACTCACTGTGGAAAAATCCGAGTTATGGGTTGAGAAGAGCAGCAGCTATGAGAATGGAGAAATGGGTGAAAATCAAGTAAAAGGTGGTGAAGAGCCCATCGAGGTTTGTTTTCAAGATCTATTTTGAAATAATCCAAACAATATCTTTTAAATCAGCATAAAATTTCCATTTGCCAGTCAGTTGTCTGCATAAACTTGTGCTTTGGTTAAGTCTTATCAATTGCTCTCACTGGTTACCTCACCTGCCTACTTTTTCACTCTTTCTCCTTCCCACTGTAAATCCGAGAATCCAGGAATCAAGACAACAGGAGGGAGTGAGGTGGAGAAAAAAAGGACTGGGTCCTACGCCAAGACCTGTAAAGAGAGGGGAATTTGTGTTTTTACCATTCATGGTGGCTTTTTCTTGCCAACCTGTAAATCATTCCTTTCATTATTGAATATCCTCATAAATATGTAAAAATACCCAAATGGAAGGGCAACGTGCTTTACTGCCAACGTAAAAATCCCCCAAGTCCGTTTGATCTAGAGAATGGTAAGACGGTGATCATAAGTCTTCTGTTATATTGGTTTTAGTTTTCAGTGGGTTAATTAGTTGCTGTTTTCACATCTTGCTAAGTACTAGATAAACCATTAAAATTTTTAAGCAGTATTTTAGCAGACCAGTGCCAACACCGTAATTGATAATGTATTGAATTTCTTAAATACCTGTCTAGTATTTTATTTTGTTGTTATTTTAATCTGGCAGGAATGTAAACTATTTAGAGGGGTTTACCTACTCCAACTTTTCCATTTGTTGGAATACCTAAAATATTTTGTAATGCAGGGTGATGAGTGGGAGGTAACCAGTGGGAGTGGGAGGTAATCAAAGTCATCGAAATACGGAAAAGTTCCAAAGGGAAGTTGAATGGTGGGTAACCACTTACTATTTATCTCAGGACTAATTACCACTGATATGCAAAAAGGTTTTAGGAACTTTTTCTGTGATTTTATAATGTACGTTAGTAGAATGGAGAATGTAGAATTTCTACAGCTTTTTTTTTTTTTTTTGGTTGAAATAGAGTTCTTCCATAGTATATTTAAGAAATTAGAGAAAATTCACTGTTTGTTTAGTATTTGCTATATACCAGCTTTTATAGCAGACACTGTCATGCATGGTATATCTTTTAAAAGGTTACAACAAACTTTGGAGATAGTTATAAAGATCACATTTCTGAGGATGAATCAACTGAAATTCAGAAAACCCAAGGATTTTCTCACTGTCAAGCAACTCCATGTGATTTTAACTCACGTCTTTTTGATGATAAGTTCTAGGCTCTTTAATGTAAGATTGTACTTTCTGATATAATATTTAAAGTTATTGAGATATGTATTACGTTTTCACGAAGTTAGAATACCTTTTCCTTTTACAAATACATATTTTGTAAATATTCTAGAGGATAAATATGATGTTTACCCTTTCAGAACATTTCATTCTTTTATTGTAATAGAGAACTGCACTAAACCTTAAGAAAATGCAGTATGCTCTTTGTAAAAGTTTGCCCAAAATAATCACTTAAGAGTAGAGGTGAGATGTTCCATGAAGGATGTTAGTCACTAGTCTGCAGTTTAAGTTCCCAGTCATGAGGGAAAGTAGAGAAAGAACCTCTGTTGTAGTGTATATCCATGGCATCCTTGTAGCAGTTTAATAAACAGTTTGTATTGATGGGAGAAAGAAGATGAATAAGTCATCTGAGGATAGTCATCTTATTAAAGATAAAACTGCATTACATGTGGGCTATAAAACTATTTTCCTAGGGACTTCAGACGAATATAAGTCAATGAAGCTGGAATGTATTTATTTATTTGTTGAGTTCAGGATTTATCAGTTCAGCAAATGGTAATAATTTTAGGTACTTGAAGCAGGAAATGATTTAATACAAGGAATTAAATTTTTGCACAGTCTGGAGGAACACGGTTCAGAGGCTGCCACTGGCCTATTGATTTCAAGGTCAAATAATCATAGCTACGATTCAGAGGTCAAGAGGCTGCTTTAGCTACTGCCAACACTGCTACCACCACCACCACTGACTCATACCTTAGAAGTATGTGACCAGATAATGCAACCCTCGAATCTATTGAGATTTTCTTTTCAGCACTCACAGCCACAGGAAGGTGGCCTTGAATGGATAGTGTATTAGGAGTATAGGCTTTGGAGAGAGACACCCCAGAATTTACCACTAACTGTATGTGTGACTTTGGGCAACTTATTTTAATTCTTTCAGTTTTGTTTTCATTGTCTGTTCAGTAGACTTAAAAACGGTACTTAGCTCACAGGATTACTGTGAAGATTAACTGAGCAAACTCTGTGCATATGGTGTGTCAGTTAATATGACTTCAGTAGGAAAATATAAACAACAAGGTGACATATTATTTACCAACAAGTCAAGGAGTAAGGCTCCAGTTTTAACTGTTGTCTCAATGCAATCATCATGGACCAGTGGCCTTACTTGCGTGACTGATCTTTCTCACAGTGGCATCATGACAGCATGTGATGATGTCTAGGATGCTAGACATCACAACACTGCCGAGAAAGAATATCTGTGCTTTTCTAGGTCTCGTGTTTAGGAGCAAGTAAACCTTTCTCAGGCGCCCCTTAGAAGATTCTATCTCATGTCTCCTTGGCCAAAGCAGGACCACATGTTTACCTCTAAACCAATGGACTGTAAGATTAGCTTAGACTAAGTAAAAGATGCTGTGCAGGCTAGGATACTCTCCCCTGAGTTACATGGGGGAAGGATAAACAAAATCAAAATCTACTGGCAAGAAGGAAGGAAAGGATGTAGGTGTTTGCCGAAAGAACACAGTCAATGAAAGCTTGTTATAATTATTATTGGTTTTTATGTGCAGCATATTGTACTGTTTACTATGATGCATATGGAATTATGAAATTTTAAAAGATACTTGTTAAATTAAAAGATACTTGTAGGGTTATCACGTCCATTTCCTATGTAGTATTTGTTCTCTCTAGATAGCTCACCTAAGTGAGATATTTCTTAAAACAAACTTCTGTGGTGGGAAATTCACTACCTCCTGAGGTAGCACATTCTGTTGAAATTAATGTAGAGCTTAAGAAATAGAATATTACCAATAAAAAGTCCCTGTAGTCCATCCCTATATTGCAGAGGAAACCATTATCATGAGTTTATGTTAATAATTTCCTTGCTTTTCTTAAGTGTTTTACCATGTATATCTGTGTTTCTAAAACATTTAACAAAATGAAAAGTATTTCATTTAGTCTGTTTTAGATATGTTTTTGTTCTCCATCTTTATCGTTGTATAGCAGTGACATTCATTTTCTCTAATATACATTATTACATTTTAAACACATGTTTATCTAGTAAACTGTTGATGGATATTTTCATTCTTTACAGTTCTAGTGTTTTAAAAGAAAATTTGCTACCAAAAGGAGCTTAAGGAGCTTAAAAAACCTTTAATGTCACCTGATACATGTTTGAGAGTCCCTTCAGGATATATATTTAGGTGTAAACATCTGGTATGTTTACCTTTACCAAATAATGCCAGTTGTTTTCCAAAGACCAAATGATACTCCATCCAGAGTGTATAAGAGTTTCTGTGATTCCCCATCCAATGACTGCTGGTTTCCTCACATTTCTATTTTTGTGTACTTGGTGTGTGTGGTATATTATCCCTGTTGTGATTTTCATATTGCTGGAATTATTATGAGGTTGAACATGTTTTTATATGTTTATTGGACATTTCACTTCCTCTTCCAGTTTAGATTAAGCTAAATTCTGTGTGGGCAGGTAGTTAGGCCCTACCAATATATATATACCTAAGTTTAAAAATATTTTGACATCAAGTCATGTGATGCTATAAGTTCAGAATTGAACACTATCTTTTCATCTATTATTTCTTTTTTCTTGCTTTATTGTGCTTGTAAGATTTTCCAGTACAATGTTGAATAGATGTGGTGATAAGGGGCATCTTTGTTTTGCTTCTGATTTTAAAGGGAATAATTTTTTTTAAACTGTCCTTTTTTAAAAATTATTTATTTTGGTTACATTGGGTCTTAGTTGTGATGCACAGGCTTCTCTCTAGTTGTGGCTCGTGGGCTTCTCCCTAGTTGTGGCGTGCAGGTTTTTCTCTCTCTAGTTGTGACACACGGGCTCCAGAGCATATGGGCTCTGTAGTTTGCAGCATGCAAGCTTCTCTAGTTGAGGCGCGTGAGCTCAGTAGTTGTGACATGCAGGCTTAGTTGTCCCTCAGCACGTGGGATCTTAGTTCCCCAATCAGAGGTCAAACCTGCCTTCTAGTCTGCTGCATTGGAAGGTGGATTCTTTATCACTGGACCACAAAGGAATTCCCTTAAAGGGAATAATTTTAATATTTCACTATTGAACATAATTTTATTGTATTTTTTTTGTAGATACTTTTTATCAGTTGAGGAAATTCCCTTGTTTTTTGTTTGTTAATTTTTACCACAAATGATTATTGACTTCAATTAAATATAGTTTATGCATCTATCAAGATTGTTATTTTTCTTTAATTTCAATCTGCTAATTTTAATAATTTGAGTCATAAATAGAGCTTCTACCATAGTAACCTTGCATTCTAGAATAAATGTATCTTGGTGATATTTTTTACAGCACTACATCCAGTTTGCTAGTATTTTGTTTAGGATTTTGCGTCAGTGTTGTCAGTGAGATTGGCCTCTAATTTTCCTTTCTTGTACTGTTTCTGTCAATTGTTGGTATCAAGGTTAGACTAATCCCATAACAAAGTGAGTTACACAGTCTTCCCCTTTCTTTGGGTGAGATTGGAATTGTCTCTTCTGTGAATGTTTGGTAGAACTTGTCTAAATTTGCCCGGGCCTTACATTTAGTTTGTGGGAAGATTTTAGCTAGTAATTATTTTTTAAGGTTATGAATTCATTACAGTTTTCTCTTTTGGGTTGACTTGTGTATTTTTCTAGCTATGTACTTTAGTTTTCAAATTTATTCATCTTCTTTCATTGTCTTTTGCGATTTCTGCTATATCTGTAGCTTCACACCCCTTTTTCATTCTCTTCTTTCTCCCTTTAGATTTCACTCTTTGTGTTGTACAATTCTATTGATTTTGACAAATGCATGATGTCAGCTACAATCTCACTAGAGCAGTACATATTCTATTCATCCATTTAACGAATCTATTTTTAGCTTTCTTGAGCTCCTGGGTTTGTTCTATTTCATTGTATTTATCCTACTATACTCTAGCCTTTTATGTTGACATACTTTTCAGACTTCAAAAAAATTTAATGCTATACTTTCCTTCTAAGGAGCTGCATGCCACAAATTTTGACAAATGGTATTTTTATTATTGTTCAATATTCGATATTTAAATAATTTCATTATGATTTCTTCTTTGGCCCATAGTAGTTTCTTGGAAATGAGTTTTTAAATTTACAAAGGCATTTATAAAATTTACCCTTTTTTTGGGTTATTGAATTCTTAATTAATTCTTAATTATTCTTAATTATTGAATTCTTAATTAATGTGATTAACGTGGTTATGATGATATCAGTTCTCCAAAATTTGTTGAGATGTGCTTTTTGGTCTATTATATCTTCAGGTTTTAGAAATATTTCATGTGGGCTCGAGAAAAATGTGAATGGGTGTAGGATGCCTTATATATGACTAGGAAATTGAGCTTATTGTATTTAAATCATCTATCTACTCACTAATTTTTTTGTTTTCTTGATGTATCTGTAATTGAGATTTGTTGACATTTCCCACTATAATGGTAGGTTTATCAATTTCCCCTATAGTTCTATCAAGCTTTACTTTATATGCTTTAAGGCTATTTTATTAGCTGCATGTAAACTTAAAATTATTTTTAACTAGAAACAAAAAGCTTTTATCAGTTGGGAGTTATTTTTTCCCACTTCTGATGAAGATGTTCCATGTCTTCTGGCTGGGTTGCTGCTGTTGAGAAGTTGGTTATGTGTTGAATAGTGGTGCTTTAATTCTGATTTTAAAACTGATTAAATGTTTGTTAAACCTTATTCTTGCCTCCACATCTATTAGTTTCCTTTTTAAATTTTCCATACCTGGGACTTTGTGCTGCATTTGAATAATTTCTTTAGACATGTCTCAGTTGCTCTTCAGGTATGTCTTATCTGTAGTTCACGTTCCATCTTTTTTTTTTAATTAATTAATTTATTTATTTTACTGGCCGTGTTGGGTCTTTTTTGCTGTGTGTGGGCTTTCTTTTAGTTGCAGTGAGTGGGGGCTACTCTTCGTTGTGGTGCGCAGGCTCCTCATTGCCCTTCTCTCGTTGCGGAGCACGGGCTCTAGGCGCGTGGGCCTCAGTAGTTGCAGCACATGGGCTCAATAGTTGTGGCTCACGGGCTCTAGAGCGCAGGCTCAATAGTTGTGGCGCACGGGCTTAGTTGCTCCGCGGCATGTGGGATCTTCCTGGAGCAGGGATCGAACCCGTGTCCCCTGCATTGGCAGATGGATTCTTAACGACTGCGCCACCTAGGAAGCCCCTCACGTTCCATCTTGACTTTTAATTTCAACCATTCTACTTTTTCACACCCACCATTTGATTAAAGAAATCTTTTTAGTCATTTTTTATCACCGTCTGTTGCCTGCTAATGTTTGTAATTTCATGTGGCTATTTTTATAGTCTGTATGTAATACTCATCCCAGGATCTGAAGTACTTGGGAGTTTCTTAACGATTCTTACCCATGTGGCTTGTTTCGTTATGTACTTGGTCATCTTTAATTATGAGCTCATATCTTTTGGTTTTTTTGTGGCTGCGCCGCGTGGCATGCGGGATCTTAGTTCCCCAATGACCAGGGATGGAAGTCGTGCCCCCTATGTTGGAAGTGAGGAGTGTTAACCACTGGACCGCCAGGGAACTCCCTCTTTTTTTTTAAATAGACTTTGTTTTTAGAGCAATTGTAGGTTTAGAGAAAAATTGCACGGAAAGTTCAGTGAAAGTCCGTCCATTTCCTCCTCCCCTTCCTTCAGTTTTCTATGATTAACATCTTGCATTCATTAATGTGGTACATTTGTTGCAATTGATGAGCCAGTGTTGATCATTATTATTAACTAAAGTTTATAGTTTACTTTAGGTCTTGATGTGTGGATTGCATGATTCCATGGGTTTTGACAAATTCATAATGCTGTGTGTAGTATCATATAGAATAGTTTCATTGCCCTAAAATTCCTCTTTGCTCCACACCTATTGGTCCCTCTCTTATGAATCCCTGAGCCCCTGGGAACTCCTGAGGAACCCCTGATCTTTTTACTGTCTCATGTATCATTTTGCCTTCTCCAGAATATAGTTGGAATTTTACAGTATATAGCTTTTTCAGACTGGCTTCTTTCATTTAGCAATATGCATTTGAGGCTTTTCTCTGTCCTTTTGTAACTTGCTAGCACATTTCTTTTTATCGCTGAATAATTCTCCATTGCCTGGATGTACTACAGTTTGTTTATCCTGTTCACCTATTGAAGGACCTCTTGATTGCTTCCAATTTGGGGCCATTATGAGTAAAGCTGCTATAAACATTTGGATGTAGGTTTTTTCTTTTTTTTTTTAGCTCTTTATTGGAGTATAATTGCTTTACACTGCTGTGCCAGTTTCTGGTGTACAACAAAGTGAATCAGCTGTATTTATACACATATCCTCTCCCTCCCACGACTCCTTCCCACCCTCCCAATCCCAGCCCGCTAAGTCATCACCCATCATCGAGTTGATCTCCCTGTGTTATGCAGCAGCTTCCCCACTAGCTATCTGTATTACAGTTGGTAGTGTATATATGTCAATGCTGCTCTCTCACTTCTTCCCAGCTTCCCCTTTGCTCCCCGCCCCCCCACCCAGTGTCCTCCAGTCCATTCTCTACATCTGCATCTTTATTCTTGCCCTGTCACTGGTTCATCAGTACCATTTTTTTAGATTCCATATGTATGTGGGTGTAGGTTTTGACCTTTTAGACTTTGAATTTGGGGCTTGAAAGCTGGCATGTTTTCCTCAGTATTTGTGATTACCTCCTCCCGTGGCCAGGGGGCGCTGTGAGCCTGCGATCACGTGGCTCCCTTCCCACACACCTGTCTGAAGGCAGGAATCTCGGGTTTAGCTCCCTGAACTTGACAGTTGCTTAGAGCTGGCTTGTCTTTCTGGGTTGCAGAGCTAGTACTACTGGCATTTGCCTTCAGGGAGACTTACCATGTTGCCCTGAAGCTTGGAAGTCTCTGATCTGGTTTCAGGTTACTTTTTCTCTTTGTAGTTGGAGGGTGGGGTCCTTTGGAGTTGTCCATTTCCGGTGAGTGCAGAAATGTACTTAAAATAGGCTCTGTATCTAGGATCTAGTGGTTTTGTAATAGGAAGGCCATTTGCAGTTTTCAGTTTGCTAGTCTTGCTGAAGTTCTTGGGACTGTGTTTACGTAGATATTTAATAATTTAAAAATTGTGTTAAGAACGTAGATTCTTCGGAATATCTAAGTTCTTCTGAGGTTTGTGTTTAGTCCAGAGAAGATTTCGTTTGCCTCATGGAGGCCCTTTGGGATATGACATTTTGTAAACATGTTAGACAAAATTTTTGGCTTGAAACTTTTGGGGACCTTTTATTAGTGGCAATTCTAGTCCCAAAGCTTGAGTGAAAGTAGGCTTGTCTTTGTACATAGGAGCTCAAGAGAGTTTTTCTCCCTTCTTTGCCTTTGACCAAGCCACCCAAGACAGGTACCCCTTTGTTCTTTTACAGGCCACGTCTTTCCTTAGGGTGTCTCTTGATTACTGCTTGGAAATTTCATGCATTTTTCTGGTTTCTGGCATCCATTTGCTGCCTTCTCTTTACTCAAAGGAGATAGTTTAAATATTTTATCTATCACTTCTGAGTGTTGTTTAGTCAGAGGGGTTTCTCTGCACTTCTATTTCAACATTTTCTATTTTTGACCATACTTAAAATTAGAAAACTCTTCTTTATTTTCAACTCATATATTTACCCTTGTAATGTCTGTTACTGATGCTAGATTTGAGTCAATGTGGACCATATCTGAACCTATTCTACTTGATTTGCTGTCATGTTTCTCCAGAGAACCCTTCTTTTGAACATTTTGCTTAAAGTACAATTTTATCCCTTCAACCATCATGCTTCCTTGACTTTGTACACACCTGAATTTCTCATTTCCCTTCTTGAAGTTTGATATCTAGAATCAAATCTAGTATTTGAGATTTAGCTCTTGCTCTCAAAGAATGAATACACAGGATAACACACATAAAACAATATGACGAATGTGTGATTAAATATTGAACTGTTGTAGTACAGAGAAGGGAGCAGTCATTGTGTTCACTGTTTTGAAAGATTGGGAGGATTTTGTTAGCTAGTGACTCAAGAATAATCACAAGAGAAGCAGAATTCAACAAAAATAAGTGATTTGTATTTGAAGTGGCTGTAAATTGGGAGCCTTTGAAGATTTTGGGGAAGGATGATTCAGCAGAACAAGAGACTAAAGGTGGGGACCAATTAGGAGCCTTTTGCCCAAATTCAGATATGAAGTTAGGTAAGTATGAACTCTAGGGAAACAGCACTAGAAATGTATACTAGCAGGCGTGTTGAGAAGCCAGAAGAATGGTATGAGGGTGAGTCAAAAAATTATCCGCACTCCAGTTATATTAAAATTTCTGTTGGCCCATTGTCTTATCAGCACTTTCTGTTCAAGGCTACTGTCTCCCCAGTCACTGCTGTGCAGGTGTGAACGTGTTACATCAGGTCATTTGTGACTGTGGTGTGGGCAAAAATGGATGCCTCACCTGTGATTTGCATGAAAGAAGAGCAGCGTGGGGTGATTTGTTTTTTATGGTCTGAGGGTGTGCATCTCTGCACACTTGTGCCCACACTGTCGACACTCTGCAAAATCTTTGTTTTGTGGTGTTAAAGCATCCTCCCTATAGTCCTGATCTTGCTCCATCGGCCTTTCACCTGTTTGGTCCCCTGAAAGCAGCCCTACGAAGACGAAGATGCACTTCTGATGAAGTGAAGACAGCAGTGTATTTGTGGCTTGCAGCTCAGCCTAAACCACTTTTTTAATGAGGGAACACGAAAGCTTGTTGACAGATGGGCAGAGTGTATTGGAAAGCAAGGAGATTATGTCGAGAAATGATGTATTTGTCTTTTCTAAAAGTCAATTCAAATAAATTCTATAGCCAGAGTGCGGATAATTTTTGACTCACCCGCATACATTTATAGTAGATTAATACAGGGAGAAAAAGTAAGAAACTACAAAGTTACTAACTTGTACACAGCCAGATAATCTACATTATACTATGAACCAACTGCCAGATAGTGAGAATTTGTTGTAAACAGGATGGAACGTATCACAGTGTCAATGGAAACAGCCAGTAGCAGGCAGCGTGCACTCTGGCAGGCCAACATAGATAATAATCCTTTGTTGTTTAGTAAATCTTGACAAAGGCTCTAAACACAGGGTGATTGGCATTGTTTTAAAACAGCTCATAATGGTCTAACTTTGTGCCTGCTTAGATATCAGAAGACCAGGTGACATGAAAGTGAGTCTTCATTTTAATAATGAGAAATGTTTCCACTAACATGAAAGTGTGCTTCCCCTCAGTGGTAAATTGTGTGCTTGTTGGCAATAAGTGTGAATTCATAATCCATCTACAAACACTGAGAAGTCTCAGCGTAGCCAGAGTTATCCCATTATTGTAGCTGATCTCATATAAGCAGGGAGGAGGATGGGGTGGATTTGGTTTTCTGGTAAGCCCATTGCATCCCTGGCACCTATGAGCCTTATTACCTATTATATCTTACAGGGTTTATTAACTTACCTTCCAGGGCATTAAAAAACTATACCATTGTTGCTGCGAGCTTAAAGGCTAGGGTATAGCACGTTGACAGTCTCGGTAGTGTTCCTAGCTCATCACATTCAAATATGTGTTGACTGCTAAATATAGGAAGGAAGGATTAGCTCAGGGAACCGTATCCCAGTGGGTCAAGTCAGGATTGCCCTTGCTGCTCATTCACCTCTTAAGAGCTGAGAAGCAGGCCACACAGGCATCACGTGGCTTGTAAGAGAAGTTCCCACTCATGTTAAATATTTTGGTGGTGGTTAATTTTTCTTCACAATGATTGCGTTTCTGTGTCGGTATATCTGTATTTTATTTATCTCTACATCTAGCTACCTACCTATATGTGGTTGCCTGCTCCTTTAAAAAAACTTACTTGTGGTCTTCACTGATTTAATCTCTGATGTTTAAACCATCTATCTAGTTTTCACTTCAAGGACTATTTTTTTTTTCCTTTTTGGGCTTTCTTTTTTTTTAATTAATTAATTCATTTCTGTCTGCATTGGGTCTTTATTGCTGCATGTGAGTTTTCTCTAGTTATGGCGATGGGAGGCTACTCTTTGTTGTGGTGCACGGGCTTCTCATTGCAGTGGCTTCTCTTGTTGCGGAGCACGGGCTCTAGGTGCGAGGGCTTCAGTAGTTGCAGCACACGGGCTCAGTAGTTGTGGCTCGCAGGCTGTAGAGCACAGGCGCAGTAGTTGTGGTGCATGGGCTTAGTTGCTCCACGGCATGTGGGATCTTTCCGGACAAAGGATCGAATCTGTGTCTCCTGCATTGGTAGGCGGATTCTCAACCACTACGCCACCAGGCAAGTCCCCTTTTTGAGGTTTCTAACTGATTCTTTTTCATATCTCTGCATTCTAGATTTATATCTGCCCGTTTTCACTTCATAGTTTTTTGCTCTTTTAAGGTGTGTGATGTAAGGGGCAGAGTTAACTGGAAAGCGTCTCTGGGGGCTCACTCGGGGCTCCCTGGGCAACAAGTTGGCTGGCTCTTTGCAGGGTGGGGGTGGGGTGGGATGGGGTGGGGGTGGGGCATCGCCATCTCTGCTAAGAGGCTGTGCACTCATTTGGCTTCTCATGGGACCTGTGGCTTCTGCCTCTCAGTCTCATTTCTGTGGGCCCCATCGCTGGTGTTCCTGATCAATTGCTATAAACAAGAGGCACCTAATTCCAGACGGCCTGGTGCCCGAGACATTTTGTGTACGTTCATTGCTGCATCGCTCTCAAACTTGCCGCGTGGAAAGTCGCTGTGAGGTGGGAGCAGGGTGGTTACTCAGAAGCGTGGACCCAGACTGGTGTCCGACCGAGCAGCCATACCTCTGTGTGGGCTGATGGGAGGCTGGGGGACACACGCCCGCTCTTCTCTGCTGACCCGTGGCTTGTAGCTCTCCCTTCCCCAGGGAAGCTCTGCCTCACCCCTGCCGAGGGATGCTGTGGGGTCATCCGAGCGGCAACCACAGAGGGGTCCACCGGGGGTGAGAGATGTTCTTCCTCACTTTATGATTATTTTAAACACACTTACACTTAAAAGTCCTTTCAGGATATTCCTTGCTTGTTTGCATTTCATTGGGAATGACATAATCTCATTACTGAGTTTTTGTTTTCTCTCTTAGCATTAACTTTCCTCTTAGGCATTTGAATGTTAGTTCGCAATCTTATCTTACTGAGAGAATGAATTTAATTCCCTTCCTTCTCTCCCTCCCTCTTTCCTTCCCTCCTTTGCTTTTTCTCTGCTTGTCTCTCTTGGCATGCGTTCCTCGTCTGGTGGTTTTTCTCTTGCCTCCGCATCCCATTACTCTTTAAAAGCAAAACCCGGCTTCCATTCTTTGCCGACCACTTCTGATCTTTTTTCTTTGGTGAAGCAAACAGGCAAGGAGGCTGATCCCTCTAGAAAGACATCTTGAAAGAAAATTGTGCTTTCCCAAGTGTTAGCACTTTGATTCCGCACAGCAGGGAAATAGTTCTGTATAAACTTGGTTTCTTCAGCAAAACTTAGGACTAACTGACAAAAGTAACTGGTAGAATGTTTAACCTTCATGGCCTGGTACAGAAAGACTCCATGAGTTTCAGACAGGATATTCCTACAGGATCTGACCAGTGAGGGACACTGTGGTAACTACATGGAGCACTTTTATCTATTCATTTGGGAGAGTGGTTTCCTGAACTTTCCTTTTATGGAATTTGTTTTCTTGTCTCCATTTTCTGTTTTTGCCCTCAACCTCCCTGAATATTCATTTTGCTTGTTTATGTCACGTTACATATCTCTGTCCTCTATGGCTGAGCCGATGTTACTGAAGGTGATTGCTCCATGAGTGTCACTCAGTAAGTCCTTTCACAAGTCATGCATCTGGAAACTAATTTTTGGCTTTGAGCCACATGCTACTTATTCACATCCTCATTCTGTTTGATTGTAATGCAAGTTCTTCAAGGTAATGCTTGTATCTCCTGAATTTGTTTTCTTTGAGTTACTTCCTGGGTAAGAACCTTTCCCCCCTCTTGTCTTCTGGCTTACATTTAAAATTAATGACATTTTAGCATAAACGTATTTTTTTAAATTTATTTTATTTTTTATTTATTGGCTGCGTTGGGTCTTCGTTGCTGTGTACGGGCTTTCTGTAGTTGCGGAGAGCGGGGGTTGCTGTTCGTTGCGGTGCACGGGCTTCTCATTGCAGTGGCTTCTCCTGTTGCAGAGCACGGGCTCTAGGCGCGTGGGCTTCAGTAGTTGTGGCACATGGGCTCAGTAGGTGGTGGCTCGTGGGCTCTAGAGCACAGGCTCAGTAGCTGGGGTGCACGGGCAGAGTTACTCTGTGGCAAGTGGGATCTTCCCAGACCAGGTCTCAAACCCATGTCTCCTGCGTTGGCAGGCGGATTCTTAACCACTGCGCCACCAGGGAAGCCCCCATCATAAATTTATTATTTCCCTTTATGTTTTAGAGGACAGTTACTACTTTCTTCATTTTTTTCACTTTGACATTTGTTCTCAATTTTGTATAAGTTGATAGCAAGGTTCCTAAGTTCCTATATGTTTTTTTCCTCAACAACTGGCTTACAAGGTAATTATGGAAATTGATTCATTCAGATCAGAGTGTGCCAATATCGTTGGGCCAAGCAGCAATGATTGCTTGCTGAAGAGGGAGTCGAAGAGAAGGTGCTGATTCCTTCTCCTCACCGGTACATACAGCCCCCTTCTCACAGCCACATCTGGGTGTGCTCTGGGATGACTGTGACTAGGGATGGTTTCTTCACGTAACATCAGGTACCAGACATAGTCTGTAAGGGCTCTGGTATATTGCTGTTTTCATTTCCTGCACAGCGCTTTGTTATTCTTTGTCACCCTGATGACTAAAGGGTTGCCTGTCCTTCCTACATTTCATATAATACTGGTGAGGAGCATATAAAAAAGTATTATATAAGTGAAGTATTATAGAAAGTATTGTAGAAAAAGTACTGCACATGGCTGTGCTACCGTGGGTTCCTGTTGCACTCCTATGAAAGTAGCTATTGGTTTACATTGAACATACCTGTCATCGGTACAGTCTATTTTTTTTAGAATATATCTTTAAGCAAAGAGAATGCACTCCAGTAGTACATCCTTTTTTGTTTCCTTATTATCGGAGATAACGATAGTCGAAGAGATCTGGGGTGTTTTCTAGGACATCTGATTAAACATCATCAAATACTAATTAAAATGGCATCAAGTGAATCAGAAAATGCCATATTTGTATTTGTCTTGGGATGAAGGGAAGGAAAACAGGTTTGGAGTAAGGCTAAGAATTTGCATTTTAGGGACTTCCCTGGTGGTGCAGTGGGTTAGAATCCGCCTGCCAATGCAGGTGACACAGATTTGAGCCCTGGTCCGGGAAGATCCAGCAACTAAGACCTTGTGCTACAACTACTGAGTCTGCACTCTAGAGCCTGCAAGCCACAACTGTTGAGCCCATGTGCCACAACTACTGAAGCCCTCATACCTAGAGCCTGTGCTCCACAACAAGAGAAGCCATTGCACTGAAAAGCTCTCGCACTGCAATGAAGAGTAGCCCCTGCTCACTGCAACTAGAGAAAGCCCGTGCACGGCAACAAAGAGCAAATAAATAAATAAATAAATTTATTTAAAGAAAAAAAGAATATGCATTTTACCATCTAGAGGGGCAAGGATTTGTGCCTAGGTTGAGGGAAATCTGGAGGGAAGTTGTCCTCCAGCCTCTTCCCTGCACTGTGGATCTTGGGCTAAGTCTTCAAGCCGCCTTAGGTGCCAACCAGGGAAGCAGAAACTGTCGAACAGGACCCCATGATGGTCTGAATTAGCTTTACAGGCAAGGTCAGATAAGTAGGTCTAGGCTGATGTTAGGGTCTCTGCAGCCCCCTGGATATCATCCTAAATGGCTGGTATATGATGTTACTCTTAGAGGGGAGGGAGAGAAAAGACCTCATCCTCCCACAGCAAGGCTGTCATTCAGTTGTCTGGAGGAGGTGGTATTTACTAGGAAGAGCTTCAACTAAATTATCATCTGGTTGGTCAGTCAAGCATAAAAGACTGATTATTACATGTTTTTTCTTGTTTTGGTGGGAGGTGGGAAGGGGAAAGGATGGCACCTGACATCTGAAGTTGGGAGGAGGGTGATTGGTAAGTGATGCTGCTGATTGGGTTGACCAGTGGATACAGGAAGAGAAGGCTGGGGTCCAGAGGGTGAGCAGAATACTTCCTGGTCTTGCTGACTTGACGATGTTGCTGAGGAAGGACATCTTTTCGCTTCACCGGGGTGGCAACAAACAGAAGACATGCACTGAGCTACTTTAGTCACAGCTGTAGTAGATGCAGGCATTTCTACATTGTAGGATTTGGAAAGTTCTTTTTTTAAAAGCATGATTGCCCTTGTTTAAACTAAGGAGCCAGATCTTCATTAATTTGTGCTCATGTTTAGTTCACCGTATAGTTCATGTAATATTTTATGTCATCTTTTCTTTTTTCTTTTTTTTTGGCACACGGGCTTAGTTGCTCTGTGGCATGTGGGATCTTCCTGGAGCAGGGATCGAACCCGTGTCCTCTGCATTGGCAAGCGGATTCTTAACCACTGCGGCACCTAGGAAGCCCAATGTCATCTTTTCTGTTGATCTGAAAAGAGTTTCCTTACCTGATGTAAAATAAATTTGGGAGCAGTGCTGTGTTCAGAACCAGTATTTGTTTAGGTATTTACTCTGAGTCTGTCTAGATCCCTGCTGCCCATCCAATTGCTGGACTCCTCCAGAAATTTCTAGACCCTTCTAGACTATCCTTGCTATGTTGTTTCTGAATATACTGCTTTATGTTACAGTTGATAGGAAACGGTTACAATAAAGTGCAAGTACTTTGGGAGCGCCATATTTATTCTTCAACACTATCGTCAAAGGGATAATTTGGATATTTACTATAAGCATGGCACTGTTCTCAGTGTTTCACTTTTTTTTTTCTTTTCCTGAGACTGCTCACCTCTGGGACTCTGCGTGAATCACACTTCTACATTTTGCACCTTACTAATATTTTGTCATTAGAATAATGCCAGGGATTTGTAGATTTTTCCATTGACCTAGGACCAAAGTTGTATAGGGTGTAAAAAAATATAATCAATCTCTTCCCTTTCCGGAGGAAGACTCTTGGAACATCTTTACTTAGAGCATTTTGGCATCAAAATAAGGAAACAAAACCTAACTGTAGTTATATAGTTTACATATTTCTTAAATTCCCCCAGTTGCTGCTTTGGGATCATCCAGATGTTCTGTGAGTTAATATTTTTGTTTGATTTAATTATATTGAATTATTTTCTGAAATTTAAAAGGGCTGTTTATTGCATTCTCTGGCGTTGCCTCCTTTTGTTGATTGCTGGCAATTTTAAATTAAAATAGTTTTTCTTCATAGTTCCCATACTTAAAGTGTTTAGCATTGTCTGTATCCTCTCTTGGGTAGAACTAAAGAGCATAACTTTTTGTAATGTAGTACATCTTGCCCGAGATTACTTTTCTTAAAACAAGACAGGTGCTTTTTCTTCAGGCCGTTGTTTGAAAAATAAACTTAAATATATCTGCCAAAGCTTTGCCTGTATTTTTGACTGATTTTTTTTAAAGTTGACATATATCAGAAAGATCTCCTTTCCACCTTAGGAGCTTTGTCAGTCTTTAGACTTGGTAGCATCTTAATCCTGGCTTGAAATACAAACTTTTTTTTCCTTTTAATATTTCTTCTCTTCCAGAAAAAAAATGAATATGACATTCATTTTTTGAAATTGAAAATTTGAAATTCAGCCTTTACCTTTGTGTTCAGAAAAAGGAAATTTAATTATATTTCTAGCTTTGCAATTTCTACTTCTCATCAATAAATTATTTTTGCTATCAAATAGAAACCCTGTTTGTCTCGTGCTCTGACCTCCAGCCTCTTCCATCTAAACTCTTTACATTCATATGAGCCACTGGGACCCCTTCCCTCTTCTACACTGGTTTCACTTACGTATATAGCTTTACATTTTCTTCTACAACTTTCTCGGATTCACTTAGTGTTTATTGTCTTGTAGATAATATCTCCCATTCTTTTTCTCTTTCATTTACCTGGGTTGGAGATTGGATTGCTTTCATTTCTTACCTAGAATTTATTATCATAGCTGACACAACCCTGGAAGGTAATGGTAACAGTTTGAATACTTTCAGTGTTTTTATTCTTCACTTTTTGCAATTCCAGTTTCATTGAATGAAAGGGACAGAGTGGTCAGAAAATCTTGGAGAGTATCCTGTCACAATAAAACAAAGTGGGATTTAAAGAAAATGGTAGTGAACCATAGAATCAGATGATAAAGACAGTTTTAGTAATTATGAGTCATTGACACATAAAACACTTTTAGTATAGTAGGTTATTATTTTGAGAAATTTAATGGGGGTAATAATCTGAGATGCAAGACTGCTTCCCCGAATGGGCGATATCTTGGAAAGTTCTTAGCCTCGACTTGGCCTTATTGTCAGAGTTCAGAAAGAATCAGTAGAAGGTAGAAACCATTCGTGCACCAGCAACAGATGATGCAGAGAGAAGAGGCAGGGGGAGATGGAATTGAAAAATCCATGCTTTGAAAATTTTTTTCCCTGAGACACAACGGGGAAGGTAGACAGTTTTGTGGATCATCCTGGACATTTTCAGATGGAGAAGAGACAGTGTCCTATAGGGGAATTTCCATATGCTCAGTAAAATGGGAGAAGAGTTACTTGCTAAGATGGAGTTCAGATTGAGAGCCTGCATCTTGGACAGTATTTGCCTGGAGAGAAGTCAGAGAGGAACACAGAGCTTACTGAGCAGTGGGGATGGATCCACACAGACCAAGTCACTCTCCTGCTTGAAGCCTTCCATCAGAATTCTTTGACTAGCAAAGAAAAAAATATATATATATTTAACTTGGTTGCATTGGGTCTTAGCTATGACTCTCAGGCTCCTTAGTTGTGGCTTGCCAGCTCCTTAGTTGTGGCATATGGGCTCCTTAGTTGTGGCAGGTGGGCTTCTCAGCTGCGGCATGCAAACTCCTAGCTGTGGCATGCATGTGGGATCTAGTTCCTGGACCAGGGATCAAACTCAGGCCCCCTGCACCGGGAACGTGGAGTCCTATCCGCTGTGCCACCAGGGAAGCCCCAGGAAAATATATATATTTTTTCTTTCTTGGTTTGCATTAATTTTGTGATTTTTCATGAAACACAGTAGGAAAAACAGGGGCAAATAAAATTCTATCAATTGGCTTCACATATTTTTAACTTTTTCCTGACCTTAGCTTGGAGTCCCCTTTAACTATGAGAGTCTAACATCTTCAATGTAGTCAGGACTTTAGGGTGTTTTCTAACCCACGTTGAACTTGACATTTGTCCCAAGTGCAGTTTTTACCTGTTGTAAATCAGGGAGGTGGTCAGGCCCCACTCCATCTAATTGCTCACTTTTGCAACATGCTGTCAGTTCTTGTCATTTTCTACACACTGTTGTGCGTTTCTTTCTACAGCACTTTTGGCTAAGGTGACTTCTTCACCTAGCAAGTGTCCCCCTACCCTTCCACGTCTCTCATACTTAACTAAATAGTTTTCATCTTTCAAGACCTTGGCTTAGACTTGTCCTCCTTCATAAAGCTGTCTGAAGCTATAGCTAGCCTCTGTCTCTCTCTCTCTGAGTAGTGAATTTTGCTCAGTTCAAATCTTTATTTTCATATTTCTCCCTGTTTTCTTAGGTAGACTAATTTTCTTGTGGGAAGGACCATATCTTCTATTTCTTTTATATCCATTCACCATTGTCTAGTACCAGGCATGTATTGTCTTAATAAATGTTCAGGTATTAAATTGTTTGTAAATGGTGTTTTATTTTCATATAGTAACTCCAATAGTTGATATTTAAAATATGTAACTCCCTATGTTTGTTTTTTTATTATATTTACAAATAGTAGTTGTTGTGATGAAATGTTTTTGGTGTTTCAGTTCCTCTTAATAAGCTTTATTAATTTCGTAATTTAAAATATTATTTTTAATTTAAATTTTCTTTTATTTTTTTCATTTTCATGGTTCTGTACATGGTTGGTTGGCCTCCAGTCATGACTCAAGGTTGTCATGGTAACCTGTCAGCGAAGTCTTGGGTTAAGGTTTTTTTTACCTCCCATCCCTGAAGTGTTTTCCACTGTTACGATATGCTCCTTCAGTCTTCTTTTTTTTCCTGCAGTTTATCCCCAATAATAAAGTTATGCCTCCTATGCCCTGAATTTTTACTATTCCTTTTCCTATAGGCAGTATAAAATCATGATATGTTTGATACAATTAGCATAAGGAAATGCACTGATAATGTTACGTGTAATACCTTTTCCTTTTTAACTTAACTCATTTATTAGTAATGCCATAGATCTTGTATTTGGTTGTTATTGGGAAGTGGTCATTTGCATGACTCCTTTAAGCCAAGGAACTTTTAATGGGATAAAAAAATACAAAGGAAACATTTAAGTTGAGTAATAAATTCACCATAAAATAATTACAAAATGTATTTATTACAGAATAAATATGTTTAATACAAAGCTATATAGGGCATAAAATACATCTTTGTGTTTGTTTTAGGATTCAAACATTTTAAGTCCAGTGCAAGATGGGACAAAGAAACCTCAGATTGACAGCAATAAGAGCAACAACTACCGGATT
Organism: Hippopotamus amphibius kiboko; assembly: GCF_030028045.1. Taxonomy (NCBI): domain Eukaryota; kingdom Metazoa; phylum Chordata; class Mammalia; order Artiodactyla; family Hippopotamidae; genus Hippopotamus; species Hippopotamus amphibius. Next base: position 58,134,455 of record NC_080197.1, read on the forward strand.
GTAAAGGAGGTCAGCAGATGTAAAGTATTTCTGTATGGGTTTATATCGGCATGGCAAAGACGTTTTCTTATTTATTATATTTAATATCATATTTGTTATATTCAATGCTTTCCTTCTTCTTTTGAAAGATTTTGATTAGGCTAAGTAAACTCTGTGTTCAGAATAAAAAGTGTCGGAATCAACATCAACGATTACTGAAAAATATGGGCGCCCATTCAGTGGTGTTGGACCTGCTGCAGATACCCTATGAAAAGGTAAGTTCTTAGGTCCTGTTTTCCTTTCTTAATTTTGGTACAGTTTCAATACAGCAAAGTTACAAAGAAATTTTTTCCCTGAACTATTTGCAGGTAAGTTGCCAACCTGATGCCCTATCACCCCTGAGCCCTTTAGTGTATATTCCCTTACAGACATAACCAAGTAACAACCTTCCAGATGGGGAAAGAGCATCGCGCTCTACTGCTACCTACCTCAGCCTCACATGCCATTCACATTGCTCCCATCATCCCAATCAAGTCCTGTTTTACAGAAAGTTCCACTGCAGAAGCAGGTGCTGATTGGTGTCGTGTCCATTTAAATCTCCTCACGCTGGAACTCTCATGACATTGACACTTTTGAAGACACATCAGCTGTTTTGAAGACGGTCCCTCAGTTTGGGTCATCTGGTGTTTCCTCGTGATTCGATTCAGTTATGCATCTTTGGCAGGAATGTAACAGAAGTAACACTAAGTTTTTCCCACCACTTCCTATCAGGCAGCATACGATTTTGATTTGCCTCATGACTGGTGATGTTTACTTGGGTCACGTGATTAAGGTGGTGTCTGTCAGGATTCTCACTGTGAAGTACTCAGTTTCCCTTTGTAATGGATTTTTTGTGGCACGGTTCTTTGAAACTAAGTAAATATTCCATTTTTTAAAATCAAACTTTCAATTTATTCATTTATTTTTATCAGTATGGACTTATAGATGCTCATCTTATTCAATAGGTTATATTAGGTTTCTACGTTGTTTATTTTGATTGTCCCAGATTTGGCCAGTGGAGCCCCTTCAAGGCAGCTGCCCTGTCTTCTAACACGGCCACGTCGTTCTTCAATTAGTTCCATGCTTTGTTGCACATTGAAATATTCCAGGTGCACCTTGCATTTTTCTTGTTCCACCTCTGGAATTGGCTATTTCTTTAACAAGCCCCAGTTCGATTTGGGGGAGAGTGGTATTTGGGAGAAAAATTCTGGGAACTAAATGTACTCATTGCTGTGGGGGTTTTGCCCCTCCAGGCCTTCTAAGTAGACAGATCTAGAGAATTTATGTGTGTGTGACTGTAGTTACTTGCTTACTAATATCCTGTTTATAACTCATCTTCCATCACCACTGCTGCCCATTCCTCCTTCTGAATGTCCTCTGCACCTCACTCAGGCTCTGACCACCCCCGCCCCCCAGGGTGGATACCCTCTTCATCTCTCTTGGTCACCAACCTGCCATGCCAGGCCCCTCTCTGTGGACACCCTCCCCACTTGGACTTTTCACTTTTCATACTGAATTGCCTCCTCTCTGATTTAGTTACATTCTAATATGTAAATTTATAAGGTGGTATAATTCAAACTATGTTAGAGAATGCAATAAAAGAATTATTGAAAAGCAGCAAAAGGTATTAAATCCTTAGTATTTATTATCCAAATTATTATATCTTTAATATTGCAACACAGGCATTGGACATGTGATCAAGTCCCTTTCTCTAATAATATAACTGTAGTGTTGAGTATTTTGCTACTGCTTTGTGTTTGTGGGTTTGCTGTTTTGTTCTTATTATATTTTTATTGAAATGTAATTCACTTGCAATATTATATTAGTTACAGGTGTACAGCAGAGTGATTTGATATTTCTATACATCACAAAATGATGTTACCGTACAAAGTTATTACAGGATTATTAACTATATTCCCTATGCTGTACATTACATCCCTGTGACTTGTTTATTTTATACCTGAATGTTTGTACCCCTTAACCCCCCCTGTTTCACGTATCCCCCTCTCCCATCCCTCTCCCTTCTGACAACCACCAGTTTGTTCTCTGTATTTATGAGTCTTTCTGTTTTGTTATGTTTGTTCATTTGTTTTCTCTTTTAGATTCCACATATAAGTGAAATCATACAGTGTTTATCTTTCTCTGCCTGATGTATTTCACTTAGCATAATGTCTTCTAGGTCTATCCATGTTGTCCCAAATAGCAAGATTCCGTTCCTCTATGGCTGAGTATTGTTCCATTGTACATATATACCACATCTTCTTAGTCCATTTGTCTATCAATGGACACAGTTTGCTTTTGTATCTTGACTATTATATAATAAGTAATGCTGTAGTGAACATATGGGTGCATATATCTTTTTGAATTAGTGTTTTTGTTTTCTTCAGAAAAGTACTCAAAGTGGAATTGCTGGATCATATGATAGTTCTATTTTTAATTTTTGAGGAGGCTTTATACTGTGTTCTGTACTGGCTGCACCAATTTACATTTCCACCAACAGTGCACAAGGGTTTCCCTTTTTCCACATTATCACTAACACTTGTTATTTTTTTTTGATAACAGCCTTTCTGACAGGTGTGAAGTGATATTTTACTGTAGTTTTGATTTGCACTTCCATGTTGATTAGTGATGGTGAGCATCTTTTCATGTGTCTGTTGGCCATCTGTGTGTCTTCTTTGAAAACATGTCTGTTTAGTTCCTATGCCCATTTTTAAATCAGGTTGTTTGTTTTTTTGTTGTTGAGTTGTAGGAGTTTTTTTGTATATTTTGTATATTAACCCTTTATTGGATATATCACTTGCAAATATATACTCCCATTCAGTAGGTTGCCTTTTCCTTTTGTTGATAGTTTCCTTTGTTATGCAAAAACTTTTTAGTTCGATTAGGTCCCTTTCATTTACTTTTGCTTTTGTTTCCCTTGCCTGAGGAGACATATCCAAGAAGGATTGCTGAGACCCATGTCAAAAAGTGTACTGCCTATATTTTCTTATAGGAGTTTTATTGTTTCGGTTTTATGGTAAAATTAATCCGTTTTGTGTCTATTTTTGTATGTGGTATGTCAGGTAGTCCAGTTTGATTCTTTTGCACGTAGCTGTCCAGTTTTCCCAACACTGTTTATTGAAGAAGCTGTCTTTTCCTCGCTGTGTGTTCTTACCTCCTTTGTCACTCCTTCCTGATGTGTTTCCACCAGTCTTCACTAGCCCAAGATGTCTAAATCAAGTGATTTTTACTTGTATCACCTAAAGCTTGAATAAAAGGTTGAAGAATTTTTCTGCACATCACTGAAAAGCACATACAATGTGGCATTGTCTCTCTCAGAGCTCATTCCTGGGTTAATTGACTGTATATTCTTAGGTTTATCTCTGGGCTCTCCATTCTGTTCCACTGATATATGTGTCGGTTCTTGTGCCAGTATCATACTGTTTTGGTCACTGTAGCTTTGGAGTATAGTTTGATATCAGGGAGCATGATACCTACAGCTTTGTTTTTCTTTCTCAAGATTTGTTTTGTCTATTCAGGGTCTTTCATAGTTCTGTATAAATGTTAGAGTTATTTCTGTGAAAAATGCCATTGGGATTTACTTGGTTTTAATAACTAGATTGTTCAGAAACAAACAAACAAAAAGACAATTTCAAAGAAATACCAGTTCCAGCAGAACTGGCCCTGATGTTGTTCTGCACTGTCTGGCTTTTCTGTGGGCAGTGGGTGGGTGTTCCTGCAGCTGAAGTTTCTTTGATGTCTTTTCACTATCCCTGGATTACACACATAAAGGAAAACATTAGTAAATTTTGAAATAAACACTTCCTATTTTCAAGATAGGAATGGAGATTTTTAGACATATTTATCAGCCTAGTTAGTTCATCTCTATTTTAAATATGAGGAAATGAGTCTGTTAATGATCTTAGGCTGTTTGTTTAGTTATAGATGGCATAAAATATAGACTCTCAGATTAGGAAAAAAGAAAGCATTAAATATAAACTCTTCGTCAAAACACAAGTTCATTTTGTATATCTGACACTGACCACATGATCTACCCAGAAAAATTTTAGGTTGTTTCAGTGATATTGTTAAAAGACCACTTTTAAGAAGAGAACATTGCATTCTTTGTTGAGTTTTGAGACTTAAGTTTCTTATTGAGATTCTTATTAGCAACGAAGCACCTTATTGTAGGACTTTGGAAAATGACAATAAATAAAGAAACAAGTTAAGAGTATGTGTGTTAAGAAAGAGGTGGATGAAGAAAGAGAGGAAACGAGGAGGGCAGAAAATGAAGAGAAAAAGGAAAAGGGGGGCACAGAGAAGGCAGAGGAGAGACTAGAGGTAAGGTTACAAATACATATACAGAAAGAAATTTACAGAGTGGGGAAAAGAGGGCAAGTGAGTGGAGAGAAGAAAGAGTAGGGGCAAAGCAGGAGAACAGGGATTGAGAGCAGGAAAAAGGAGCAGAAGTAGCCAGAGGAGGAGGGATCGATGCCTCCTAGAGGAGTAGAAAGGGAGGAGCTGGAGAAAGAGGGGGACCAAGATGGTGGGGAGAGAGGAGAAACAGAAAACAAAAGGAACAGGAAGATCCAGGGACATGGAAACACTGGGAAAGACGGGAAATCCAAGCAAGGGGAGGAAAGAGAGGGATTGGAGGGTGCGGGACAAAAGGGAGCAGAACCTGGGAGGATGAGGGGGCCAGGGAGAGGAAGGAGGGGGTGGCAGAGGAGGTATGGTTACAGAGACAGGGGAGAAGAGGCAGCTTTGTACGGGGATGGGAAATTGTAGTGGACAAGCAGGAAGATTGGGGAGAATGAGAGATGGACTGTGAAATAAAAAGGGGGATGAGAGAGTGGAACAGAACAAATAATTGGAGGAGAATTAAGAGAAGGGGAGAGGCATCTACCAAATGGGGAGGGTGGATGCAGATGGGGCCAGTAACCAGGAGAGGTGTGGACACAGAAGGGGAGCATAAAATAGTGGCAGAGAGGAAAAAATGCATGTGCGAAAAATATATTTTTTGATCATATTTTCGCTTTGGCGTGTTTCTCTGTGTCACATGTTACTTTTTAACTTCCAGAATGATGAAAAGATGAATGAAGTAATGAACCTGGCCCATACATTCCTGCAGAATTTCTGTCGGGGAAATCCACAGAACCAAGTTCTCCTCCATAAACATCTGAACTTGTTCTTAACCCCTGGTGTAAGTATATGGGTGACTGCATCTCGCTGGTTTTAGCAACACTGATGGGTGGAATTGTATTCATCCTCATGGCCTCATTTTTTCCCTTGTAGGGGGTTCTCCTCCTGAGAGTCAGTATCTTTTATTTCCATTAAGGAAACATTTAAAGAAACTTGAAAGATTGCACAGATCTTACCTGCAGATGACAACTTCACTTGTATGTACATTATGTTAGGGGAAAGATATGGTAGGACAGAGACTGACTCTGATGCCACGAGTAAGTTAGATATGGACAACTCGAAGGTGGAGTTAAGTCTGCTCTTGTAAAGCGTGTCAGTGAATACTAAGGAAGAGCTACCTTTGAATAATACATAATTAAATTAATCTCAAGAACACTGTTGCCAACACGTTGACCTTCATAATAAGCTCTCTTTTCCAACTAAATTCCTTTGTGAGCTCATTTTTTTTTTAAATGCTGAATGATCTCATTGCATTTTGTCGAAGGCTTGCACAGAAAACACTACAGTTTTGCATAAAATAGAAATCTGATCACAAGCGGGGCAGTTGGTCTAAGGACAACTGTAGAATAGAAAATTGATCTTGTCAGAGTTACAAGGGCACATTCCTCTGTGTGTAGCTCCTTGAAGCAGAAACTATGCGGCACATCTTCATGAACAATTACCATCTGTGCAATGAAATTAGCGAGAGAGTTGTCCAGCACTTCGTGCACTGCATTGAGACGCACGGCCGCCACGTGGAGTACCTGCGGTTTCTGCAGACGATTGTCAAAGCAGATGGTAAATATGTGAAGAAATGCCAGGATATGGTGATGACTGAGGTATGTTCTCAGTTTGCATTTTATCAGCTTCACATAAACAGAATGCTCAAATATGGGTTTTCTGTTAATTTAGAGTGAAAAAAATCCCCCAACAACATAGGTTTAGAAAGTAATTTAAGTATGACTACTTAAGCACAGATGTATTTTGCTTAGACCTAGGGAAGTAACATGTCATAAATTGATGTTATTTTCTCGGAGTTTATTTTTCTTTTTGATTCTTAATGAATTTGTGTATTTTAAATAATGGGTAAAAGCCTGTGAAATGTTATAGATTTAGAATGAAAGTGATTAAATTTAATATTTTTAAGTTTCAGTATATAACAAAAATGGATTAAGCTCTGCTTTTCAAGTGCCTTTATTACTCTGTTCCTGAAACACAGAATGGGTGTTCTTTGCTACTATTTACAGAGGGCTTTGAAGGGAATGAAACTAATTAATAGAAATTATCCATCCATGATTTATAATATATGGAAACTTAGCTATTTAGAGTAAGTTAAAAACTTAAGAGAAGCACATGGATGAAGTACTTCATTTATTTTGCCCTTTTCATTATGATGTTTGGCATTGAGCAAGATTTATGCAATGAATGCGTTACTCACTAGGAACCGAGTGATGCTTTGGAGAACACTTTGAGCCTATTTGGGTAAATCATTGCTCTGTGACCTAATGGTTCTCTAAAGGCCTGTGTGGGTTAGGCAGCCTTCAGCCATGGCTACAACGAGTTATATAGTAGATTATATTGATTTGGGGGAGAGTTTCACAATTAAATACCTTAAATTTGGGAACGGGAGTAATTTCTATATTGATACAATGTGAGTCCCTCTTGCCCCACAGAAACCTTAAAATTAATTCAGCTTAAAGCCTTGAGTTTTTAATGTAAATTATTGTTATTAAACATTTAAGGAGCATTTTAAACTTATAAAATTTACCTCATCTCTATTTACATTCACATTAGTTCTTCATTGCCTAGAAATGTGGGAATTAATTTGCTTTTGGAAAATCATCATGGAAAGAACTAAAATGGGAAAGCAGCCAATAGTGAAGCCAGTCCTATCGCATTTATTAGGTGAAATGTTTCTATGTGTAAAGAAGTATTTATAACATTATGTTATTATATAAATGTTGACATATACATTCCCTTTCAACAACACTTTCAGTGTAAGCCAATTAATTATCTTATCAATTTAAATAGGTTACCAATTCAAATAAAATAGAGAAAAAAATTATGTAATCTGTATTACCTGCCAAAATAGTTCCCACTGGGGTCAGAAAATTGGTACTGGAATAGACAATAAGAATTGAGGCCTGCGCAGGTCCTGACCTGTCTGTGGTTTGGGGTTGCTATCTGCCTCGTAAAGCAAAGGAGAGGGTTTGTCTTCTGGGAGGACCAGAGTTGTCTTTTCTGCAAAAGCCTCTTACATAGTCAGCCTTGGCATCTTCCAGGAATAGGAGAGCAGGGATTGAGACCTCCTGAGTCTGGGTTTCCAGCTGAGGTAGAGAGAGAAGACAGTGGTTATAAAGTCTGGAGTGGGGTGGGGTTCCCTCCAGAACTCTTCACTGTCAGCTCCGCTTGGGCTTCGTGACAGTCGAAGTGGATTCCTTAATAAAATAATAATACAGTTTCTCCCCCAAATAGACAATAAGTCATTATGGTGATTGAACAATAAAATTGCCACCTGCTGGAATTCTCCACTAAAATTATATAAGCAGAACGGGAAGGAAAATGTATGTCCTAGAAGCCCCTACTTATTCATTCTTTGTCTCCCTCTCTCTTTTTTAAAAGTTGTCTTTTTCTCTTTATTTCTCCCATCTCTGCTTTTACCTCCATTCTCTACCACTATCCATGACACATGGAATCTCCAGATTCTTGTAGAGCTGCATTTGGTTCAGGGTACTTGCTTACATATTCTGTCACTATTGAAGGGATTTTAGTCTACAGTAAAATTAGACAATGAGATTTCTCATGCTTGACAGTGGAGTCTGCCATTTGAAGCAGGAGGAAGTAGCTTCATTGGAATATTTTGCAGGTTTAATGTCAGTGGGTAACTCACTGAACAGTTTACTGTCATCGGTGTCTTTTATTCTTGACCCCACCCACCTCTCCCATGTCTCCCCAGCTGCTTTTGTTAGCATTCCTAACAAATCACTTGACACATGACTAGAATCCTTTTACCGTCCTGCCTTGGTGTAGTTCTGCTCTTGCAATGTTATCTGTGTTTTTACAAAGAGATGTACGTATTTCCAGATAGACCAAGCCTTTGGAAATAACTGCGAGGATGAACATTTGGCCTGCTATGTAGACTCTCTTATTATCATTTCAGTTGATAAATGGGGGTGAAGATGTGCTGATATTTTACAATGATAGAGCATCATTTCCCATCCTTCTCCATATGATGTGTTCAGAGAGAGACCGAGGGGATGAGAGTGGCCCCTTAGCCTACCACATCACCCTTGTGGAATTACTGGCAGCATGCACAGAGGGGAAAAATGTCTACACTGAAATCAAGTGCAATTCCCTTCTGCCCCTGGACGACATAGTGAGGGTGGTGACCCACGACGACTGCATCCCTGAGGTAAGCCTGGCAAAAGCTTAGCAGCCACAGAATTGCTTTTAATTTTTAATAAGTGCCAGAAGCCCTCCTACTATTATTTATAATGAGATAATATATTTAGTCAAGGAATTGTACTTAGCTATTATAATTAGGAAACTTTAAAAGAGCTTGAAAATTTACTTTTTTGTTCTACAAGGAACTATGAAAAATGATAAACCTTTTTAAAGTATAGCCACTGTTGGCTTACTAGAAGCTGCTATAGAAATTTCTAGGTATGGCATTGTGCTCAAACTGAAAAATTGACTTGTAACCCCTAGTATGTTCCTGAGCATAAAACAAATGCTTCTTAAATAATTCACAGTCATCAATAGGAGAGCCTGGGATGGTGCTGCTGGATCACTGTTAGATTCTTTAGATTTACCTTTGCTTTATGGAATAGGTGCAGTCGTGGAAATACGGACACACATTGTGCTTTATTCACACATTGTCTTTTCCCCTCCATCGTTGTTTGCCATTATGGCAGGGAAGAAACTCATTAAAAACTGGTTGTCTGCCAACAAGATTAATGAGGCTTCCAGGAATGTACATTGCAATAATTTTTTTCTTTTCTACAGTTGTGGTGTATTGCTGCAAAGTTTATAAATGTGTGATACACTAAATCCAAACATTTTTAATCATGGTAACTTAAAAAGGTATCAGGTTAGGTTAACTTTCTTACTTCCAAATACTCCTACATAGTGATGGACTTGAAAGTATATTTTTATGAAATTTTGTGGAATCATTGACACCTCAAACCAAGGCACTTCATGCCTTGATTGATTTGAAATAAGATGACAAAGAAAGGAAGCGTAGTGTAGTGATTAAATCTGTGGGTTCTGTCTTTATTTGAGGTCGTGTTCCGGCCATGCAGTTCCCTCTGCCACACCACTCTTATATTCATCTACTTCACCCCTCTTCATCCTTCAGATCCTGATTCAAGCATTACTTCTTTGAGGAAGATCCTCCTGGCCTCTCACAGTAGAGTCTACAAGATCCATAATTTGAAATTTGAAGTTTGAATATTATTAGTTAAAAATGTCTGTAGCCTTCACATTCTTTCCCAAGACTATAAGCTCAGTAAGAGTAACCAATGGGTCTATTTGTTGTCACCATTATGTTGTCTGAGCCTGAGCTTACGTTTAATAAGTATATTTTGAGTGAATGAGTGAATGGATTAAAGAATGAGTCAGAATCTTGGATGCGTTACTTCCTAGCCATGTGACTGATTCCAACAGGTTACTTAACCTTTCTAATCTTCAACTTACACAAATGTGGAATAATTGTAGTATGTACCTGATAGGCTTGCTAGAGGACTAAATTAAGATATTACATAGAGAATGCTGAAGGTGTTCGGCATGCAGCAAGCGATGAATGAATGTTAACTGCTGGGAAGGTGATTAGGAGACTGCACTGACGGCTCTGTTGCCTCCCTGCGCCACGATCCATCCTTGACAATGAAGGTTTGCTTTAGACCTCAGTGGAGCAGAGATAAGTTCTAAGGGCATGAAAGCTGGCCCTATGTTCCTGACGGTTCGAACTTGAATTCTATGAATCATCTGAAATTGTTTACATGATTTTTTTATGTATGTGTATTTTTCTGGGGAGATTTATATAGCATTCATCACATTTTCATAAAGAGAGGGTGGGGGGAAAGAAAAGAAGAGAAAAGAAGAGGAAAGAAAAGAAAAGGAAAAACAAAAACTCTTGCCCTGTGCACTTTAGAAATGGTATATGTTGGTGAGACTCATCCCAGTCTTTATGGGGAATTTTGCTAAATCTATAAAGGAACGTTACTACATCTTAAAGTAATACAATTTTTAATTTTTAGTGAACTGTGAGCCTGTTTCTTCTCAGAAATAGCAATTTAAATGTTTTTGAATGGCAACAAAGTATTATTTAGTCAACAGATTTAAGCATTGTATTAGATCTATCTTGGTTGCAAGTGACAGAAACCTAAATTAAACTATCAATAGTTTAAATTCTAAAAGGAAATTTTACTGGCTTCTGTATTGGGGAATTTGAAAGATAGTTGTTCGAGAGATGATTCAAGAGGTTCAAGCTATGTCAGAGTTCCTTCCATCTCCTGCTTCCTTTTCCTTTGTGATTTTGCCTCATTCTCTTCATCTGAACATAATTTTCCTCTACAGACCTGGAGAAGATGGTTCTTGGAATTCAGGTTTATCTTGTTCCATTTGGACAATGAGAGAGAGAGTGAGAGAAAGAGAGAAAATGAGTGAATGGATGGATGAATAAATGACAGAGGCAGAGAAGGGAGGGGAAGTGGGGAGGTGAGGGAGAGAGGAGGGAAGAGAGGGAGGGAGGGAGGGAGAGAAAGGGAACACTTTTGACTCCTAGTGTCTTAAAGATGATAGACTTGGTTTACATGAAGCTCACATTCTCACACCAATCACTGGGCCCAGGGGAACGGAATACTAGGTCACGTATTTACTCTGGGTCAGGGGGTGGAGTATTTTAGTAAAAGAAAGGAGACGGGGGTGCTCTCTGGGTAGACATAAAACATACTGTAATTTACTATAGGAAATAACACACTTTTATTGAACCATTCATAATAGATATTTGAAAATGAAGAATAAAAAAGAAACTCACTTTCTTTTATATTTGAAACTTGCACAGGTTAAAATTGCTTACGTGAATTTTGTTAATCACTGTTACGTTGACACTGAAGTGGAAATGAAAGAAATCTACACGAGTAACCACATTTGGAAGTTATTTGAGAACTTCTTGGTGGATATGGCAAGGGTAAGTTACACTTTGAGCCTGAAATACTGCTTCATGTTTAGTAAGGTTGTTGATACATATTTTGACTCAAGAGCGTCAAACATCTGGATGAAACCATAGAATTAAAGCTGCTCTGTTTGGATGTCATCTGTTACATTCAAAAAGTTGTGACTGAGTTTCACAAGACTGTGAGTGAGATTTAATGAGTTAATGTACACAAAATACCAGTTCAGTGCATGTGGCAATCAGGTGTTCATTTTCACTTTTACAGTTGGCTACATTGGTCTGTTAGCAAATGGAATTTCAGTAGCCTTTTTACCTTGGTTAGAGATGGTATTTGGCAGAGGTCAGTTTGTATTCAGCCTTGTGTCATGAATGCAATTACAAACCGTAGGTGGAAGGGATCTCATGAGGTCTTGACTACTGCTTTCGGGCAGGTGGGTACTTGACCAGACTATTTAGGACCTAACACTGCCCGCTGTTGCCTATTCCATGCCTTCTTAGGGAGTGTGCTCTAGTAATTGAATCATCTGGTGTTTTCACTCAAGTCAGTCAAAAGGCAGTATGTTTTTTCCCTTTGAGTCCATTTTCTCATGTTTGGCTTTTTTGGGGGTTGGGGAGGACACGTGGAGCTGGTTGGCCTTTTCTAGATACTGTCTAGCATATGTTTTTGCTCTGTTAATATTGAATAAATGAATGAATGAAGAAAGGAAGGAATATTTGAGAGCACTTAATTTTAGTTAGTATATGTCAGCCCTTCTTTTGCATGCTGAATTATCATAATGTCAAAGTCTATTATTTTAGTGTTTTTTTTTTTTTCCGGGTCGGGGACTGGTCTTCTCCAGTTTTCCCTTTAAAGTTACGGGACATAATATTCAGATAAGGGTTTCACTAATAGAAGGTAGTGTACAGCTGACTCCTTAGACCTACTGTGCCTTATGGTGGCCCATCCCAGTCCTTTGGCTTCCTACAAGCCTGAGTGCTGGTAGTTTACGTGGGCCTCACTTGCACGTGTTGGAGGAGAGGGGTTGTGAAGTCCACCTACATGGGTGCTGCCTGCTACCCAGGAGCTCGCTGCCTTCCTACAGTTCCTTCTGGAAGGAGGGAAGACTAAGGGGATGTCATGAAACATTAACTGCAGACTCAGACATCCAAGAGCAATCTTAGATAACAGAATAAATCGCATATTCCAGTCCAGCAACTCTTTTACTTAGTTAAGGCTTGCAGGTGGAATGTACTCATTTCACCTTTGGCACGGCATAGTGTAAGTGAGCTCCGCTGTGTTCACACGTGTGAAGTAAGGCAGTTCCTGCTTTACGTCATTTCCGTAGACCTTAGAAGCCGCTCGTTACCTTCCTCAGGTAGACCTGCACCTGCGGAGAAGCCATCCTGTTTTCCGCAGGACTTCCATACCAGTCTGTCTACCCCCATGACCTTGTGAGAGCCCATGTAAATGACTGGCCACGTGTGTCTCCAGAGACCTTGGAGTAAACGATGGTTTATATGCTGATGGCTGAGCTTTAAAATGGCACGTGCAGGAAGACATGAAAGAGATTACAGGCTGATTTGCAGAGTTGCACGGTGCTATGGACTAAAGATAAGCTTGAAAAGACCACGGTCACATTCAAGGCAGCATGCGCTGCAAAGCTGAAAGGATTTTTATTTTTAAACCAAAGAAAGCTGATGATAACTGCCATTGATTATGCTACCTTGGAAACAGTCTTTCCATTGATGTGTTTATTCATAAGGCTAGGGGGGCATATGTTTTTTTTTTTAATTACGCATATAGGGAGGATTTTTATTTTCACTATTCAATATTTTGATTAAGTAAACATCGTGTTATTAGTATAGAAAGGCTCTAAGGGAAGTTCAAGATCTTCTTGGCCTATTCAGTCATTGTGTCTAACCACAACAGCTTAGCTATACTGCAGAAGCATTTTTTTTTCTTCCCTTCTCCTTTCTCTCTGATTTATGTTTTAAAGCAGCAACTCCCCTCCCTGAGAATGACAAAGAATCACCCTTCCTACTTCAGGAAAGGGACAGAAGACCTGACTTTTCCATATCCGGGATTTGTCTTCCTCCCCTTTGAAGAAAGATTAAGGAGCCACCACACACTTTAAATTCAAATAGAGAAAAAAATATGGTTAAACAAGTAGAATGTGGCCTTTTAGGCAAATTTGCAGATCAGTAGAACAGTCGTTCTCAAACTTTAGTGAGCAGCAGAATCACCTGGAGTCCTCACCACCAGATTCTTTTTGTTTGCTCTTGGTAAAGCTCTCTAAGAGTCCCTTTAATTAGCATTGTTCATTTTCCTGTTTGTACTCCCTTGTCATTTATCTTAAGACCCATATGAAAAAAGCTTCCTGAAAGACAAGTTTTTAACAAACTAAATTTGTGTATTTTTAATTATTTTATTTATTTTTTATTTATTTGTGCTAGATTGTTTCATGTATTTATTCTATTCTGATTTTTCTGACAGAGACGGCATCCATGCCCTGTAAATACACCAGATTTAGATAGGCAGCAAAGCTGTTAGACACATGAAAAGCTGTTCTACTGTCTTTTAGAGCATTTAACGACAGCCCACTTTGATCTCTGTGCCAGTGCAGCTGAAATTGGTGTTTGTAGGGCAGAAATGCTTTTCTTTGCCTTTATAACTGATGGTTGTTGCAAAGTCAAGAGATTTGAGTCATTACTAGAAAACATATGGAGGGGGGTGGGCTCTAGTGAGTGTTAGCTTCAGACTATTTTTTCTTTTGAAAATGTTCTCAATTTTACTATCAATTCCAAGATTCCGTAATGGCAAACAGTACCCTAATGACAGGTGAAATTTGACCAAGGGGTAACTTAGAGACACACCTAACCCAGTGTCATGTCACTGTCCCATCGATCATTGCTAAACAAGACAAATCAGAGTATTTCATTTCCAAATAGATCACTTGAGCATTCTCTCCCTTTGTGTAGCTTACCAAATAGGTGGGAAATAGGAGTAAAGATAAAATTTATATGTACTTTGAAACATGCTTTCCAGGTTCTCTAATTTGATGGAATTGAATAGGTTTTCTCTGCTTATTCAGTTGATTCCATAATTTCCTTCACTTTATGAAGTTGAACGAGCCATTGAAAAGTCTCATTTTAAAGCCTTCTTTTAATATGCCCTTATTAGCTAGCATTGCAGGCAAGTGAAGAGTGTAAGTATTCTGTAAATATTATTTTGTGTGTAGCACCTTTCCCTCAGTTGTAATTCTGTCTCCTCAACTTTCATGCTGAATTATAATGATGGTGTCCGAGTGGAATGAACACTTGTTTGGCTCTTGTTGGTTGATGATTGGTTGGTCCCTATCCTGCGTCATACTTTCAGCTCTTCAAGTCAACTTAGGCATTTATTGTAGTTGATCGGTTCCCTCTTGAAACACGTCCTCACTTGGTTCCCAGGATATCAGTCCTGCTCTCTGTTTGCCTCCCACCTCACTGGCCACTCCTTCTCAATCTCCTTTGCTGTTTCCTCTGAATCTTCCCAGCTTCTAAATGTTGAAATGTGGGACTTCCCTGGTGGCCCAGCGGTTAAGACTCCGCGTTTCCAATGCGGGGGGCCCGGCTTTGAGCCCAGGTCCAAGAACTAGATCCTGCATGCTGCAACTAAGAGCCTACATGCTGCAACTAAAGACCCCGCATGCTGCAACTAAGACCTGGCACAGCCAAAATAAATAAATAAATATTAAAAAAAAATTGAAATGTGCCAACCTCAGATCTTAGACTTGCTCCCTTCTTGGACTAAGGTCACTTTCCTGCTGATCTCATCCACTCTGTTAGCTTTAATCCCAGGCTGGTTGAAACTAGGGTCCTGTCCCTGAGAGTTTCACATATCTCACTGCCCACATGACATCTCCAGTTGGCTGTTGAATCTCAAACTCTTCGTTCACTTTCATGGCCCACTAAAAATTAATTCCTTCTCAAGTCTTTTGCTTCTCAGAAAATGGCAATTCCATTATTCAATCAAGGCATTCAGGCAAAAAAATCTTGGTGTCATCTGTAAATCTTATTTTTTTGCCCTCTAAATTTAATCCTTTAGCAAATTCTGCAAGCTCTAACCTTAAAATATTCAAAATCTGACTACCCCTGAATACTTGGATCACTGCCACCTTGCAACAAGGTACCATTAACTCTCATCTGGAAATTGCAGTAGCCTCATAACCTGTTTTCCCTGCTTCTACTCTCGCCCCCTCCCTTCATCTATTCTCTCTACAGCAGCCATAAAGATGAAAGAAGAGGAAGAACATTGGCTCAGGTCAGTCCTCTGCTCGGATTCCTCACAGTGTAGAACCACTACATGATTGGGCTCCCTTGTCCAACAGCCACCCGCATCCCCACCCTCGCTTCCCTGTGTCCTCTTGTTCTCCCCCTACCTAGCTCTCTGCTGCATCTGGTGGCCTGTTGCTGCTCCTCATATATGGCAAACACACTCTCATCTCAGATCTTTGCGTCTGTCTGGGATGCAATCACCCCCCAGGTACCCTCCATCCTTGTGACTTCTTTCAGGTCCTTGCTTAAAGTCTTCAGAGAGGCCTTGGTTGACTACCTGCTGTAAAGTAACAACCTCTTCCTCCCATCCCCCCCTCATTTGCTTCAGTTTATCCCCACCTGATATTTTTATATGTATTTGTGTTTGCTTCTGCTGAAACAAAAGAAGGACAGAGATTTTGTCTGGTTCACTGCTGCTTACCTGACCTAGAACAGTGTCTCACACATATAGATACTCAGTATTTGTTTGCTTGTTTGTTTGTTTGTTTCTTTGTGCATGCTGCACTGTGGGGCCTGCGGAATCCCAGTTTCCTGACCAGGGACTGAACCTAGGCCACGGCAGTGAAAGTGCTGAATCCCAACCACTGGACCATCAGGGAACTCTCAGTATTCGTGGAATAAATAAATAAATACCATCTGAAATTAAAAATATTTAAAAAGTGAATTTGAAAACAAATTAAGGGTAGTTTTAACATAGAATTAAGTGGGCATATTAATGGAATGGAATAAGTAGCCAGAAAAAGATTTTTACTTACGGAAGATATTAGGATATAATAAAGAAATTGTCACCTGTTAGTAGGTAAGTGATGGGTTATTTCTGGTGATTAGCAGACTTTTTTTGTAATGGTTGTGATGGTTAATATTTCAGATTTTCAGGCTGCTGTCACAACTCATAACAAGTACTAAAGGAAAAGGAGTCATAGACAATATATAAATGAATAGATATGGCTAGATTTGACCCATGGTAGTTTTGCCTATCCCTGGATTATTAAATTCATAATAATAATTAATAATAGTAAACTCCATTAAAGTTGTGATTTTTGTATATTTTGTTGTTCACTGATTGACCCCAGGTACACAGAATGTCCTTGGCATGGAATATGAGCATTAAGTAAAAATTGTTGATTTGAATGAAATCAGAATGACATTTGAAGACCCTGGCTACTTGGGGTGAAATGAATTCAGTTCATGTCTTCACATCCTATAATAGCATACATTGCAATAGATTTTAGAGATAAATTTGAAATGATAAAAATGGTTAGAAGTGTGTGTGGGTAGTTATCTGTCTTTGGATGGGAGAGTTATTTTTAAGCATAAAATCAATAGATGAAATTAGTTAAGGAAAAAACATTTTACTATTTGAAAATTTAAAACTTAAGTATGTAAAAACATCATAAAAATAAAAGACCATCAAAATACAAAAGGTTGCTCTACATTGAAAAAGGGCTAATTGCCTTCACACAAAGAACATAGATAGATAGATAGATAGATAGATAGATAGATAGATAGATAGGTAGGTAGATAGAGAAAAACACCAGCATAATCTAATGATAAAATGGGTCAAAATCAGGCAGACATACAGGTAAATCCCTGAAAAAATAGTCAACTGTTAATAATTTTAAGAAAATACAAAGGAAATAATGTCTAATTTCTAACTGTAAGGTTAAGAGTAAAAAGATAAAAGTAAAAAGATAACATTAAATGTTGGTTCACGGGAGGGTGCGGGGGGTGAAGGGGAAGCTGAGATGAAGCGAGAGAGTAGCACAGACATATATATACTACCAACTGTAAAATAGATAGCCAGTGGGAAGTTGTTGTATAACAAAGGGAGTCCAACTCGAGGATGGAAGATGCCTTAGAGGACTGGGGCGGGGAGGGTGGGGGGGACTCGGGGGGGGGGGAGTCAAGGAAGGGAGGGAATACGGGGATATGTGTATAAAAACAGTTGATTGAACTTGGTGTACCCCCCAAAAAATAATAAATAAATAAATTTAAAAAAAAATGTTGGTTCACATGCCTTGCTAAGTGTAAATTTATGCTGTCTTTTTAAAAAGCATTTTGGTAGTACATTAAAATAAGCTTTCATACCTTTTTAATGTGTCAAGTAATTTATCTTCCAAGAATCTGTCCTTAGGAAATAATAGGAAATAATTAGAAATAATATCACCGATTTACAGTCAAGAAAGTTCAACATACTTTTATAATAAAATATAGTAGGAAATAGTTTACATATTTAATAATAGAGAAATGGTTCAACAAATTTTGATATATCTATATGACTGAAGTTATAGTGTCACTGTGATTATTTTTTGAAGATTTTTAATGATATGAAAAGTGCTAATGATTGATGAGTATAAAAAGGAGAATAAAAAACTGATTATCCAGAATTATTTTAATTATGTAAAATATATAGGGCAGAGCAAAAAGATTAGAAGATGCCAAGATGTTAACCATGGTTTTGTTTGGATTTTGAAGATTATGGATAATTTTTGTTTTCCATTTTGTATTTTTCTATTTTTTACAGGGTACCTACAATTAATATTTTTCTTAACATCAATATTTATTACTTTTTTAAAAAATGAATTTAAAATTCTAAGAAAGCCAATTGCGTATAGGCACAGATGACTCACATAAAAAGGAGATATAAAAAGCGAATGTTTGGAAAAGTTTTGGCCTCATAAATAAAGGAATGCAAATTAAATATACGCTATCACCTCAGATATTTATAAGAACATTTTTACTGACTATGAGGAATAAAACAATGGTTTTGTAATCCTTGGTCTGTATGATCAAAAATATATTACTGGCAAGAGCTGCTCTATCCAGTAGGGTAGCAAGTTGCCAAACTTATATTTAAATTTTAATTAGATAAAATAAAATAAAATAAAATAAAAAATCCGTTGCAAGTGCTCAGTAAGCACATGTCTAGTGGTTACTGTCTTGGGCATCCCAGATATAGAAGATTTCCATCATTGCGGAAAGTCTTATTGGACAGGGCCACTCCAGCATATGTATGATAACTTATTTAACCCAATCTGTCATCTTGGAATAGTGACAGTCACTTCTAGAGCAGAAGAGAGAAGGGACATTGTATATACAAGGGGAGAAATCTCAGAAATAATTATATCTAGAAATTATACTTAATATTTATTTGTTTAACCAATAATTTTAAATACCTACTATGTGCTAAGCTACTGCATGTGCACTGGGGAGCAAGACAGAGCAGCTCCTGGGGTCTAGGGACTTATATTCTAATCATGGAGACAGATTTTTACTTGCTCTTCCCCCAGAAACTTCCATGGCTATTTCCTCACTTCCTTCAGTTCTTTGTTAAAATGTTACCTTATACAGAGAGGTTCTCCAAGCAATTTGGATAAAATAGTAATCCTTTTCCATACCTACTCCTCTTGCTGTATTGCCTGTACTACTTGCTTTTTATTTTTCTCAAGAGTCTATTCATTTGCTCTACTTTCACCACTTATATGTTTGTTAAATTGTTTACTGTGTCCCTCTTGGTTAGAATCAAGGCTCCAATAGAGTAGGGACTTTTTTTTTGTTTGGTTCACTGTTCTAACTCCTAGTCTAATAGTTTTAATTTAATAATTTATGTCTGTAAGAGTTAACCCATGAAATTTTACAGATACATAGTAAGACTCATCTGAAAGTAGAAAAGGACAGATATTTCAAATGGTGGATTTTTTTCTTGGAAAGGACAGTAAAGGTAGACTTGTTTTTCCAGTGTAAAACACATTACAAATTGAAAATCATTTCATTCTTATAGAATTGAATTAAAATATTTAAAAAATAATGATACATGGAGTATACTGGAGATATAGGGGGAGATTTAAACAGCGATTAATGAGTGATACACTATAAGATAAACCTCAAGTAACCTAAGAGTGAGGCAAGAAATTACTATGAAATAAATATTTGGAGGACAATTGGATTTCAGTATGGAAAAAAATTAATCAGAATGCATAAATCAGATCACTTACAGCAGGTAATTCAGACAGCTTAAAAAGTTAAGTAGGAGTCAAGATATGAGAAGGACTCCAATAAAAAACTAGAACAAAAATATACAGAATATTCTTTTCTTTTGTGGAAGGGATTTTTTTCTTCTTTATATTAAACAAATGGAAATGACCTAAATAAAAAAAAGTAGTGCCTGAATGCTAAAAACTATTTTACATACTGAAATGTAATGAAGAATATTCTAAAGAGTCAGAATGTGAAATGACAGCTGAAAAGTTTATGTAAAATATGTTTACTGATATGTAACATACAGCCAGTATCCAGATTTCATTTTAAAGTGGTTTAGAAAAACGGGTTTGAATCATCTCTACGTGACAAAATATAGGCATGAAATGATTATGTGAAAAATGTCCTGCCTTGTTAGCAATGTCAGAAATGTCAGATAAAATAACTTTTAGGTATTTTTGCCATTAAACTGGCAAACATAATTATAATTTACAGAGATAACAGTTCTAGCAGCAAACAGATGGCATGCTCCAAGAGGTGTGGGCAGGTGAAAGGAACTAGATGTGATGGGGAGCCTCCCGCACTTGGGAACAGTGCAAAGCTGTTTCCACCCCAGGCCTGAAGGAGCAAGAGTGGCACCAGTGTTACCAGAGCCCAGAAGGAACTTGGAGACATTGCAGCAGGGCTCCAGTAGAAGCTATACCCAGAGGTACAGACACTGCTGAAGCCTCAGCGAAGAGATGGAGATGGGGATGCAGGTTGAGGCAGAGGCAGAGTAGGTACCTGACTCCTTTCTCTTCCACTCTGTGATCTCCTGCTCGTGCCTTGCATCAGCTGAACCTAACCAGAGCCTGAAGCTAAAGCTAGTTAATGGTAATGAAGAAATAGCCTGTGTATGTACAGATAGGTTGTTGATATCATTGTAAATTTATTATTTTACAGGATGAACCCAGCAAGTAATATTAAACTGTCTATATACCCTCATCTGGTGATTCCTCTTTTGGTGAAATAAACCCCTAAAATCTGAAAGTAAAAATAATAATTTTGTACAATTCTGTATAATAGCAATGGGGGGAGAGGGTATCACATAAAAGACTCACAAGAAGGGAATAACTAAGAAAATAAGAAAATGATTTGTATTTTTTAACTACGTATACCTCAACTCATTCCAAAAATGGATTAAAGCCTGATTGTGCATTAGAGTAATGGAATAAATATAGCCTTTTGAAATAAGTGTTTAGATAATGGAGATACATGAGAATGTTTGATATGAAATAATGGTGTGAGAATAATATCTGCAAGTAGAGACTTTAAAATATACATATATTACACATAAAGTTAATTTAATGTGATGTCATTAAATTATTTGAGCCATATCTAATCTTTAGTGGAAGGAGACAGGAAAAATAAATAAAAGACAAAATAAATATTGTTACTAATTAGGTTCTCTTTTTCCTGAAAAGTTTTTAAGGACTTTAATAAGAAAAGTGGCTTCCTTATCTCTTGCCTGTCCATAATATTGCAGTGTAAGATGCAAGCTCTAGAGGTGAAAAAATTGTCATTCGTCTGAGGCATAAAAAGTATCTTGAATGATTATTTGAATTTCTTGTCCAAATGAATTGAGGAATAGGTTCCACACAGTTGTATAAACCCAGAATTTCCGTGACCAGGATTTCAAGGAAAGCCTTCATCTAGAAGTATTACAGATTACTTTTATTAGTCCACTGGCTGAAGCAAATCTGTGGGATTCTTTAGCAAATGTCCAGTTGCAGGTAATGCAGTGTGATGCTGTAGTAGCTCCCATTCAGTTGTGGGACTGTCACTGGATGAGGAAGAAGCTTCTTCAGGCTGCTTATGGTAGAATTGTTCAACCACCTATTCAACTTTAATATATTTTTATCTTACGCATCAGAAAAATTCACCATAAAAGCCAGTGCTGGAACGATACTAAATGAAATAAAACCTACTTAATATCCATCATGGGAAAATCAATTTTATATTAGTTCTGGGACCACATTAAATTTTCACCAGAGGTTTGGTGTTCCACAGATAGAGTCTAACTCTGAGTTAACCTAAGATAAAATGAGTCCTTTCTTATTCTCTCTTATTCTTTCATTTAAAAAATTAATTAATTGGTTCATTCATTTTACAAACATTTATTGAACATTTTGTATTTACCAGGTGTTATATGTTATATTCATATAATATATGTTATATAACTATATGTTATAACTAAAAGATGACATAACTTGACATAATTTATTTCTTTTAATTGCATCATTCCCTACAATAACTGTGAGCTTAGACACACTAAAAACCTTTTAGTTCTGATAATGCCCCTGTCAGGTAGGTGTCATTTAATAGATGGGGAAAAAGTGAGTTGTCCCTGACGGGAAGCGACTTAGAACCAAAACAAACCCTGTGCTCTTTCTTCTCTCTGCGTTCAGCAAACACTGTTATTTTTCAAACCAAAACATTGGGACACATGGTTTGAGGAGGGAGATTTTGGTGATTTTATTGGTGTGCAAGGTTTTAAAGCAATATCAAATTCAATTACGTTTCCTTACTCTTTTGATCAATTACCTTATTGAAAAGAATAAAAAATTACATAAAAATTCAAATTGTCTAAGAACATCTGGAACATCTGGCCACCATACTGACCCACCGTAATCTTGTGAATATTTAAACATTCTTCTTATTCTGCCCAATTCTTGAGTCTTTTCTAACACCCTGTGTTTTCCCCAGCTCACTTCTTCTATCTCCATGTTTTGTTTTTTTGTCACCACCCAGCTTTTTTTCATTTGGTTTTAATCTAGTTTATCTTAGCTTTTGCAATTTGTCAACCCTGACATGGTTGGAAATTTACAGTTCATTTAGCAGAATCACCAATTTTGGCCTCTTTGAATCCCACATAAAGGTCAGAGCCCATGTTCTTTGCTCTAGTGTCCTCTCTTCTTGCTTAGCCAACTCTGAGAAGAAGGCATGAACACACAGTTTCATGCTTCCCAGGTAATCTGTGGATGAACAAGACAAAATTGTTGGCAAGGGTTTGACCTCTTCTTAGCTTTCTGTTTTCCTTTCCAAATATTTTCTGTGTTTGCATCCTCCAATCTGGGCCAGGTATTTGAAGTGAAAATGTATAGAGATGTGGGCCACCATTAATCACTTTCACTTTCTTGTACTTACAATGGCTGTTTCCCTTTTGATTTCCTCACATCAGGTGGAAAAGAATTTTCTAGCAAAGCCAGGCTTGAGAATGGGAGGAGAAGGCTGTGTGCAGGAGAAAGGAGAGGCAGATCAGGACAGGGGTCTGGGGTCTGTGAAAGAATTCTGGCCCAAGCATGAAGGCGAAGCTACTCCTGAATGATAAACTTCGAATGGATTTTAGGCAGAAATGTTTTTATTCAAAGCAACTTTCAAAAGCAGAAGAAGTGTTATAAACAACCATTTCAGGACAATTTTTAGAGGGTTCCAGTATTGAGTTATAATTCAAAGATGTGGCAGAACACATTGCGTTGTTTTGTTTTTCTCTCCAGGTTTGCAACACAACCACAGACAGGAAACACGCAGACACCTTCTTGGAGAAGTGTGTCACTGAGTCAATAATGAATATTGTGAGCGGCTTCTTTAATTCTCCCTTTTCAGACAACAGTACCAGCCTCCAGGTAATGTAAACAAACAAGTACACAACATTCTGTCACACAGAATTTCTGTACCTTATTTGAATGGAGAAAACGTCAACGTGGCCAGGAAGTCCTTTCCTGCACTTCTGATGATCCCTCCTCTTTCGTGTTATTTGCTATTACGCCCCTTTCTGAGTTTCCCAAACTTTATTTTCAGTAAAGAGGCTCCATCTTCAAACTGAATTATCTTTGCTCTCCCTCTAAGCAAAATAGCAACTTCCGTATCTGTAGATTGACTGTTTGCCAAGTGTTGAAATAACTGATGTGATTCTTTAAATAGGTAGACATTTTGACTCAATAATTCCACTTTAGTCAATCCTGAAAGAATCAGCAGGGATTTTTATATAAGGTTTTCATCAAAGTATTTATAATTCTTAAAAATTGACATCGACATTAAATGTCCACAAACAGAGGAATAGCCAAATAAATTATGATATATCTGTAGATGGCTTATTACCTAGCAATTGAAAATCATGTTTTAAAAGAAAAATTGATGACCAAGAAACTGATCATGAAGCAATATAAAGTGAAACAGACCACAAAATTGCATCACAGTATCATCCAGGTTTGTATGTGTAAAGAATATATGTGCATGTATACATAGAAAAACTCAGGAAGTAATTATCTTTAAAATGTTGGTACGAATTATCTCTACATGTTAGGGTTATTGGTGAGTTCCATTTGTATGGTTGCCAAATATTCTACAGTGATTGTGTATTGCTCTTATAAAAATATTACTTCAATTATACTTTCTTTAGGGAAAAGTTTTGAACTATTAGAATCACGTAAAATGGTTTTTGTAGGTCAAAATTGTTGTCTCCTTTACTTACCCATCATATGAAAGCAAAATATACAATCAATGAAACAAACAAATAAACCCAAAACACCTGCTCTATTTATACTTGGAAATAAACCAGGGAGTATAAAAAATGTACTTAAATTCATGTCATTAGTGTCAAGAAAGGCCATATTTTCCTGATTAAGAATATAGTGAAAATAATTAACTTCCTGTAGTGTCTGGTGTGGTGCGTGTCCTGAGATGGGCACATAATAAATGTTTGTTGAATGAGATGTTCGTTAAATAGCACTGAGACTTAGAAAACAAGGTTGTACTTTATTTTGATAGGTCTTTTTTTGATAATGCATAGATACTACACCAGGAGCGTTAATGGTTTAGTGACCTGTTTGCCTCTTTGCTTTCTGTTCTCAGACACATCAGCCAGTTTTTATTCAGCTGCTTCAGTCTGCCTTCAGAATTTACAATTGCACCTGGCCAAATCCAGCACAGAAAGCCTCGGTGGAGTCCTGTATCAGAACTTTGGCTGAAGTGGGTAAGTCAGAGTGTCAGATTTTACTTATTTTTACATTTTGTAAAATAAATCAGGCTTTTGGCTAATAGGCAGTGCAATCAGCTTTCCAGTTTTCAACTTGAAAAGAAAGCAGGTGTGATTTCTATAAAGCTGATGAGCAGTGGTCAGCAAATGAATCTGAATGATGCATCCTTTTGGGGAGGGGAATATAATTGCTGTATTTCTTCTTTTTAAATATTTTAAAATATATTAATTTATTTTTAAATTATTGTATTTCTAAACTTAAATTTAGTATTGCATATAGTGCCTTAATATAGCTCAGTAAGATGAGTTACCTCAGATTTCATTATGGAATTGTCTTGTCTGTTAAGTGGCCTGATTTATTAATATCTTCATGTGGCAGGAGAACCTTTTGAGGGGTTTTCAGCTTTCTAATTTTCTGTGAAATTCATCAGTATTTATTGAGGCTCTATTACACATAGAAGGCTTCAGAAATTGCAAATAAAATGGGATGCAAGGCGATAACAGCTAAGGGAAGGTTAGTACATTCTAGAAAGAATTTCTTATAGAGTCCTCTTTTTTTTTTTTTTTTTAATAAAGTTAATTAGGGCTGTCCTAGATGGCAGAAAGGAGGGGGGTGGGGGAAGAAATGTAGAGTGGGCTGGACTTTAAAAAACAAACAGAGGAGCTGGATCATCCTCTTGACTAGTGGTGGTTCTGCAGGCACTGGGAGGAGGGGCAGCTCCTAGTGTGTTTCCTCATCATGGATGTCATCAGTGATGACATTTGTCAGCACGCACCATTTGCAGCACTAAGCAATTTACATGTGTTATCTCATTTAACCCTAAGATAGGCTCATTGTTTATTTACATTTTATAGTTGAGGAAACAGAATTATCTAGATTAACTAACTTGACCAGGGTTATAGTATGTGCTCAGTAAATATTTGATAAATGAATAAATGGTTTAATTAATGACCACTTAAAATACTTTTACTCTTTTCTTCCCATCTGCAATTTGGTCTAAGTAATTTAATATTAACAAAATTTAATGATGGCCCAGTTTTAATTTGCACACATTCAAAAGCAGTTCTAACCCAAGAGGATCAATTGAAAATTATTAGAACTAAGAGATTAATAGAGTTCATCTGGGTGATTAATTATAAATAAATATTAAACTTGATAGATCTTCTGTATGTCCAAAAAGGAGAATACATGTGAAAAAGATATGTCACAACAACAATAAAAATATTAATTGCTTAAGAAAAAACTTAACAAGAAACACAAGAGAATAAAATTCTATTGCTATTTTGACGGATGTAAAAGACTTTAATAGCTGGAGAGTTATACTCTTTCTGGATTAAAAAATTCAACTTGTAAGGATGCCAGTTCCCCTCGAGCTTATGATCTTAATGCTTTACATCTGGGACCCCTCCTTCACACATACGCTCCCGTCCTCATGGCCCCCTTGGGCTTAGGCACCCCGTGTAGAGCCACACCCCACAAAGACGCATCCTCTGACAGCCTGGCCCCTGCCCCCTCCTGCTGTCCCCACTGGTTCCCACAGTCCGTGTCAGCCTGCTGCTCTGACGGACGTCCTCGTTTCTCGGGTGGCCTCTGACTCTGCGCTGTATCCCCTCTGACGCCGTGCCAGGCTGACACCCTCCTCACCCGACTCAAGTCTGATTCTCCACTCTTGGCGGCCTCCTGTGCAGACGCCTTCCACTCCTGTCTGAGCCGAAATTCTCTGGACCCCCTTGGCCCCTAATGCTCCTTGTCCAGCGCTGGCACTTGACTGTGCTCTGCTCCTCCTGCAGGTTTTAGGATGGAATAGGTCAGGAAGGAAGGGAAGAGATAAAGGAAGAGCCCACCGTATGTATTGTCAAAAAGAAAGCAGGACAAAGAGGGAACCTAAATTTGATTTTAAGAAGATGCACATAGCAAAATGTCCAGTAGGATATAAATAAAGTATTAACACTGGTTATCTCTGGGTGGTGGAATTATAGGTCAGTCTGGTTCTGTTGTTCGTGCTTTCATGCAGCTTCTGAGCTGTTAATAATATACTTTTCGAAGTACTAGAAGCATTTTCATTTGGATCCAATCAGCTGGGAAATATGCTAAGCATCAAAAGATAAAATCTAAAGGAAAAGCAAAAGAAATATGATGACGTTATTTCTTTACATAGGAATACACTGTCTTTGCTGCCAAGTAGATTTCCATAGTTTACATTTTAAGGCAGTCTCCCCTCTTCCTCCTCTTCTTCCTGCCTCCTCTCTCCCCCCTCCTCCTCTTTTTTCTCCTCTTCCTTTTTTCCTCCTCCTCCTCTTCCCTCAGTATTTAGCAAATGCAGTGGGGGAAAACACCAGTAGGCCCTACACAGGGCACAGAGGGCATGCTGTTCAAACCACTTACAAATTGAGAGGCGAAGAGTTTTAAGCCACAGTGAGATTGCATGCTGTGCTTTCCATCCAAGTTGCTACTTTAGTGGTGTTCCCTGTGTATTCAGACCAGTTCTTGTGGAGCAGGATGGCAGAGCTTTGGAAGTTTAAAACAGTCACTGAAACTGTATCAATCTAAAGCTATCTTTTATTTCTAAGTTATAAGATTTCATTTTCTACCATTTCCTTTATTCTTTATGATTTAACAGGAAATTTTAGTCTCTTTTTGTATGCTATAAAGACATAGGTGATAGGAAGTCTAAAAATAATTATATCTAAGTCTATAATCAAGGTAGGTTTGGAAGAATGCTGTTTTGGTATAAAACCTCGGTTTTATCTTTGCGTGAAAGCATTTTTTAATTGAAATATAGTTGATTTACAGTGTTTCAGGTGTACAACAAAGTGATTCAGTTGTACACACACACACATATATATATTCTTTTTCAGATTCTTTTCCATTATAGGTTATTACAAGATATTGAATAGAGTTCCCTGTGCTGTACAGTAGGTCCTTGTTGGTTATCTATTTTATATATAGTAATGTGTATACGTTCATCCCAAATTCCTAATTTATCCCTCCCCTACTCTTTTTCCCTTTGTCAATCCTAAATTTGTTTTTTATGTCTGTGAGTCTCTTTCTGTTTTGTAAACAAGTTCATTTATAGCATTTTTTTAGATTCCGCCTACAAGTGATATCGTATATATTTATCTTTCCCTTTCTGACTTAACTTCACTTAGTACGATAATCTCTAGGTCCTTCCATGTTGCTGCGCGTGGCAAGCATGTTTTCTTATGCATCCTTGTTTGTCTTTTGCACCTGAACAGGAAAAGCCACGGAGATTCTATCCCCTCTATCCCTCTGCATTCGTACTTCCCCCTCTGTCCCCTCCATAACAGCCTAGCTTGACTCCTCTTTGCTTCCTTTTTGGACCATTGTAGGCATTCAGTGTTCTTTCCTTCTGTCTTTCCTCCCTCAAATAAATCTGCTGCCAGAATAATCTTCTGGAAGTGAAATTCTGTTCATTTAAAAGCATCAGCAGCCTTCAGCACCATCCTTTGTCTAACATACTAAGGATGGATTCCACTTCGCAACATGCGTGGCCTCCACAGCACAGCCCTGCCTCCTCTTTTGACCTTGTTGCTCACTGCTTCTCACCCCGCCCAGCAAACTGAACTATTATGCCCCAGGCATTGCTAATACAATAACTTTCTTCCTCTTTCTTTCACCAGTTTTCACCATTGCCACCTCTCAGCATCTTTTCCATCACTCATTTTTTTTTGTTGTTGTTTTTTGTTCACATTCCTCCAGAAAAGCCATTTCTGACTCCCAGGTCCAGATCTGCACTCACCTCCATCTGACCGTTTATACTTTTCTTATGGTCTTTACCTTATCCTAGCTTAATCATCATAGGTATGAATCTTATCTCCCCTACTAGGTTTTGACGGACAATGACTAAGAAGTGTCTGTCAAAAAGACATTAATAAAAGCTATTGTCTAGGATAAAGAAGGTGAAAGCAAATTGTGCTTTGTGATAGGTGGGTGGACCACAGTTTTTTTGTTTGCTGCTGGATGGTCTTCATGGAAAAACACATAACCAAGATGAAAGGCATTCAGAAGTGAGCATCCATGGTAGTAAAGGGATGTAAATCCATCTTACTTGCATAGTGATTGAAAACATTTGACATATTTAGACAAAGAAAGGAAATCTGAGGGGGAACATAATTATCTTCCAACGTTTGCAGGTGTGAATGGACTTCTTTTACCGGTTCCCAGGAATAGGATTATAATTAACATATGGTAGCTGCAAGAGGCAGATTTTTGTCCCAATGTAAAGAATAAATATTTTACAGTTGGTACTCTTTTAAAACCTTCTGAATCAAGTATGATTTTACCCTTTTGTTCACTTCCATTAAATACAATAGCAAGTTCTATTCATTCCACTTCCCAAATACATCTTTTTTTTGTTCTCTTATGGGACACTCTTGTCCAAATGCTCCACGATCTGATATGGATTACAGAAGTCTCCTTACTGAACTCCCCAGCTCCACCCCTGTCTCGCTGCAATCCATTTCCTACACGATACTTAGAGTGATCTTAAAATGTAAATCAAATCATATCATTCACCTATATAATTCTCCATTGCACTGAAAATTCTTATTCCTTATCATAACTTAGAAAGCCCTTCATCATCTGAGCTTCATCCACTACTACTTTCCCCCATTTCCTTACCCCCACTTCTGCTTCACCCACACTGGCCTTCATTCTGTTTCTCATCTACGAGCTTTTTTCTCATCTTAGGGCATTTGCACGTGCTGGTCTCTCTGTTTGGCTCCTTATCTCCCAGATGGTCACACGTTCAAAAGTTAAGTGCTCAGTGAAGTGTTCCAGCTCCTCCTATCCCAGCTTACTGTTTTATTTTCCTCTTCGCATTTATCACTATTTGAAAGCACCTTGTTTGTTTGTTTGTTGTCAGCTTCTCCGATTAGAATATAAACTATGAAAGCAGGGACTTGGTTTTATTCACTGATCACTACTGCCTAAAATTGTCTGGTTCTGATGAAGCAGGTTTTTGAATATTGTAGACTGACAATAATCAATGAGCTAGATATTTTGCAGACAGTGAAATTTAGGCCTAGAAAATTTAAGAAACTTGCCTGATTAACAAGCAGTTGAGCCAGATTTGAAATCCAAGTTTCTGTTAGTATGAAGTTGATGTTCTACCAGGTTTCCCTGGAATTCATATCTTAGGAAGCAAGCAGTTTGGCTCGCTGGGTAGAGAGCTGTCTGAAGTTTTAAAATTCAGGGGCAGAGGGACTTCCCTGGTGGTGCAGTGGTTAAGAATCTGCCTGCCAGTGCAGGGGACACAGGTTTAATCCCTGCTCCAGGAAGATCCCACATGCCGCAGAGCAACTAAGCCTGAAAGCCACAAGTACTGAAAGCTGTGCTCTAGAGCCCTCAATGAGAAGCCTGCACACCGTAACAACAAAAAGTAGCCCCTGCTCACTGCAATTGGAGAAAGCCCGCGCACAGCAACAAAGACCCGATGCAGCCAAAAATAAATAAATGAATAAATTAGAAAATAAAGTAAAAAAAAACAAAGTTCAGGTGCAAAGTCATTTTTGTGTTTCAGCAAGTCTTTAAGCATACAAAGGGGCACTTTTATAATTCAAATGTGTAAGAGTTTATAGTATTGAAACAAAGAATATACATATTTAAGAGAAATATTACAAAGTCGAGAATACTTAGTTTTTATAAAGCAAATTTTTAGTGCATTTACAAATTGGTAAACACATTCCTATAAATGCAAATAGCTCTTATATGATCTATTATGGTTACATTTATATAATATTTTGCAACTTGTAGAGTGCTCTCAAGCACATTGGCTCAACTCATCTATTATAAAAATATTTAATTCTCTTCCATATTTGTACATTTGACACAAAAGATAATAAAAACAGCAAAAGCAGTTCCTAAGTCAGCACTTACCTTATTGAGAGCAGAGAGTATTTACTAGTGTTAGACAGTGTGGTAAAGCCTATGATGTGGACATAATCCTTACCCCATTTTACAGGTGGGAACATGAGGTGAGCAAGGTTAGGCAGCTTGCAAGGTCACACAAGCAGATGTGAACCCGTTCTAGAGTGACATGCTACCAGGCATTTGTGATGGTCTACCATCACCAATCAGTTTAAATAAACATTGTTTTATACCTTTAAGGTACAAAATATTGATCAAGATGTTAATGCCCTTGGTCAATTACTGTCCCTCAGTTTATTCATTTGTGTAAAATACAATAGCACATGTTAGAAGTACTTTGAGAAAAAGCGTCCAAGGATTACTCCCATGTTATTCCACTTAAAAAGGAATTTTGTTCCATGTGTTTCATAATCTTCGAATGATTTGGGGGGATTAATGTTGGGTACTTTGTTGGAAACAATCATTTTTTTCCAAATGGAAATTCTATAAAGTATCTTTTACAAATGGTTTGAATAATGAACATCAATCTTCAAGCCAATTGTTTTCCCCCACAAATTTGAACGTGTATAAAATATTAACCCTTGGAGAAGAGAAATTCAGTCTCTGCTAAAACCAGCGTCTGTTTTCATCTACCTAGTTGCTATGGCTGGTTGTATAAAGGGTTTGACATAATACATCCCTGTAATTATGGTTTTAAAGTAATAACGGAAATTTTAAAACATTTATTTATTTATTTATTTATGGCTGTGCTTCACAGCATGTGAGATCTTAGTTCCCTGACCAGGGATTGAACTTGCACCCCCTGCAGTGGAAGCTCAGAGTCTTAACCACTGAACCACCAGGGAAGTCCCTCCATTATTACTTAAAAAAAAATGAAATCTGATTGAGTTAAGAGATAGAACAAAATCTTATAAACTTTTGCACTTATTTATTAATTCAGCTATTTATAATGAGCCCTAATCCTCTGCAAGACATTATTCTGGTTTTTAGGGAAATGCAGTCAGTCAAACCATATTTCCTGCCCTCAATGAATTTCTAGTACATTGGGGGTAAATGTAACATGTACGGAAATCTAGTACATTGGGGGTAAATGTAACGTGTTACGAAATGTACCAAAGTACCTTATCTGTTACAAAGCTCTAGAGCCTGACACTGTACCTAGAGCATGGTAGGTACTCAATGAATATTAATTGTATGAATAAAATACCTGGGTAAATAAAGAAATGAATGACTATCCTATTCTTGTCATTGGTGGCATTATATCTTATTGCGTGCCCATATTATAATTTATTTAACCCCATTGTTGGTTATTTACGTTGTTTCCAGTTCTTTTGCTCATGAGAAAGAGTAAGGTAAATACTAGGGGTAGAATTTCTGGGTATTCTAATTTTGACAGATACTGCCCTCTGTAGAGATTGTTCCATTTATATGCCACAAGCAATGTAGGGGAGTATCTTTCTCCTTGATAATGTGGTGTATTATCAGTTCTTCATCTTTATGAATCTTATAAGTAAAAGTATCATTATAGTTTTAATATGTGTTTCTCTTCTTAAGAGTGAGGGAAAAAATTTTTCATGTGATTGAGTCATTGGTATTTGCTTTTCTGTCACTTTGTGTTTTGCTTACTTTTTCTAAAAGTTTTGTTTTTCTCAATAGTTTGTATAGTGCTTTATTTATTAAGAAAATAAACTCTTTGCCTGCAAGTAGCCAATTGATTTTCAATTCTTCATTTGTTATTTGGATTTTTTTGGCGTGGAAAAATTTATTTTCTTTTAGGCTTTTTAGGTTTTCTTTCATCTTCAGAATGGCCCTGGTCAATCTAAGATGCTTTTTAATTCCCATTGAGAATTTTCATGGTTTTAGTTTTTCTCTCTGTTTGTGTTTTTGATGTGGCTGTTTACAATTTTGAGTTATCTGGAATATATTTAGTTGTAAGGTATAAGATATGGAATCAACTTAATTTTTTCCAGATGACTAGTCAGGTATGCCAGTACTAGTTCTTACATAACCATAAATTGTATGTTCTTTTTTTATTGAGGTAAAATTGATATGAAACAATATATTAATTTCAAGTGTGCAACATAGTAATTTGATATTTGTATACACTACAAAGTGATGGCCACAGTAAATATAGCTTCTATCCGTCACAATGCAATTGAGCCTTTCACTCTTTTCACCCACCTCCCAACCCCCTTCTCCTCTGATAACCGCTGATCTGTTCTCTGTATCTATGAGTTTTGTTTTGATTTGTTTGTTCATTTGTTTTGATTTTCAGACTTCACATATAAGTGAAATCATGTGGTATTTGTCTTTGATTTATTTCACTTAGCATAATAACCTCAAGACCCATCCATGTTGTCCCAAATGGCAAGATTTCCTCCTTTTTTATGGCAGAGTAGCATTCCATTGTATATATATATATATATATATATATATATATATATATATATATATATATAACACACATCTTCTTTATCCATTCATCCATTGATGGATGGATACTTAGGTTGTTTCCATATCTTGGGTATTGTAAATGATGCTGCAGTGAACATAGAGGGGTGTATATCTTTTGGGGTTAGTGTTTTCGTTTTCTTTGGATAAATACCCAGAAGTAGAATAGGTGTATTATATAGTAGTTCTATTTTTAATTTTTAAGGAACCTCCATACTATTCTCCATAGTGGCTGCACCAATTTTACATACCCACCAACACTTGGACAAGGGTTCCATTTTCTTCACATCCTCTCCAACACTTGTAATGAAATTATTTTATTTATTCAATTTAGGGATCAATTAAGTATAGTTTGAGTACCAAACAAAAAAGATACATTTTGTGTGTTTAGTTTCTTCATGTTAAGAACACTAGTGTTTCAGTACAGATTTATCCTGGATATTTTGACACTATTTAGAAAAGGTACCACTCTCTGCCCACTTCCTTGAGCACCAGCTGTTCTTGTTCTTCTGGGTGTGTTCAAGAGGGCTTGACAACAAAGTGTTATAATTAATGCTCGCCCTTTCTGTTGCCTTTTCCCCCTACCTATCAGTTTATCTATCTAAGCATTTTTTTCCATGGAACTTATCAATGCAGTACATGTGTTCTCAGAGATTTTTGTCTGGCACTTACCACCAGTAGTTTTGTCTAATTTAAAATTTTCACATAATATGCAATATTTAATGAATAATAATTAGAAATAAATTTCAATTACACCTTAAAATCACTGCAAAGTCTTGTCATATGTAGAGAATTTTCAGGATTTGTAAGCCTAATTAGTCAGCCCAATAACCACAATACCTGTGAATAAAGACAGCATGTTTTAGAGAACTAGCTATCTCTGGGCAGAACTCTATAAAAGATAAATGCATTAATAACAAGCCATCATCTCTCTTATTAGTTTTTTGTTTGGTTTGGTTTTTTATAAATTTTTTTACTTATTTATTTATTGGCTGTGTTGGGTCTTCGTTACTGCACACGGGCTTTCTCTAGTTGTGGTGAGCAGGGGCTACTCTTCGTTGTAGTGCGCAGGTTTCTCACTGCGGTGGCTTCTCTTGTTGCGGAGCACTGGCTCCAGGCATGTGGGCTTCAGTAGTTGTGGCTCGCAGGCCCAGCAGTTGTGGCTCATGGGCTTAGTTACACTGAGGCATGTGGGATCTTCCCAGCCCAGGGATCGAACCTGTGTCCCCTGCATTGGCAGGTGGATTCTTAACCACTGCACCACCAGGGAAGTCCCCTCTCTTATTAATTTTTAAAGAACTCCATATGCTTTTTCTCTGACAAAATACCCTTAACAAGATAGTACCTTAGTTGCACTCTAACTTAGGTGTGAAATAAGAACATGCATTTTTTTTTAAACATTTTAAACTTCAGTGTGATCATCAAAGCACAAGTTTGTGTTAATGCTATCTATGTGCTGGAAGAATGAGTGACTGTTGGTAAATTCATTGGTTTTTCCTTATTAGGGGTGAGGGGTAGAATAACCATTAACCCCGAGAATAGGTCCTAGTTCATATTGTAATATACTATTTATATCAGAATTTTTTTCTAGATTAATAAAAGGAAACTAAGTTTGGATCATATTTCCAGTTGCATTTGAAAAATATTATTGTAGTTATTAATGTTCTTGTAAGTGAGATCATGAATTAATTCCTTTCTTTTCCTGGTCACAATTTTCTTTTCTGCTTTAATTTTTAAACAATATATGAAAAGCTTAATTAGCATTGTCAACTTTGCTTTCATATTAATCTTTATAATATTTTGACAGTGCAGAGAATCTATTTCAGGCCCTGTCTTTAAGGTATTAATATTTTTACAATTGCTTGAAAAAGTTTCATCATTATCTACACAACCGACTTATTTTAACTCAAATTGTCCTTTCTCCAATTGCATAGTTAATTTTTTTTATTGCCTAGAAATAGTGATTTAGCCTTTAGCTAGAATTTACCTTTGGGCGTGAGAAAGGTAGTATACTTTACCCAGTTAATTTATATTGTGCCTTTTGTGCTAAGATAGGAGACTAGAAAAAGACAACTAGAGTGGTACAGTTTGGGGACCAAAAAAACCCTTTCAAGAAAGTTTGGGATAGTGGCGTCTCCTCAGTCTGGTTTGTCCGTGCTGCTGGCCATAGTGGAATAGTGGCAGCTGCCCACGGGAGTATCTGAGGGTGAGGAGTGAAATTTTCCTGACCACACTGATAGGAGGAGGGCTGCACTGCTGGAATAACAGAGGTGCTACCATTGGATTACGTTCCCACTGGTGTCATTGGAAACATACTCCTTGAGCACATCTTTCTGTAAGTGATGTTCGTAGCAACAGATCCTCAGTTGATGGTTAGTTGTATCTAAGGTACCTGGTTCCTAAAGGGGAGGTGAATCCACCCCCCCCCTCGCCCCCGCCACCTTTGTTTAAACGTTAGTGGAAACTTGGTTGTAATATGTTTTGAGTAACTTTAAGTTTCATAATTTTTGTTATTTTCTGTTGCTTGCAAAATAACATATAAGGAGTATTATCTTCTGTTTGACTTTTAAATGTTTAGAGCAAACCCAGCTTATGTGTGAAGCAGCCAGAAAGGGGTGAAAGTCTTGCCGGGATTTGATTATGGGGCAGGATTAAGTATTTATAAAAATATGTGCAGCCTGGCCTTGTCGAGGCTGTCGGTCCTTCAGGGGGGACAGGAGCGCAGTTGCTTTGCTGTGTGTGATGGACAGAAACAGAGACATTGTATGCTTTGGAAAAGGGAGATTTATAATGAATATTAGGAAAACATTCACTAGGGAAATTTGGGCAGTGGTGCAACTGATTGTTTGGGGTTGCCTTGGAAATGTTATTATTCCCTTAAAACTTGCGCTTGAGCTCTTGCTTAAATTGGGATTTTTTTGTGTTGGTAGCTAAAATTATCTATTTTCAAAGAAGTGTTTAAGTATCTCTGAGCTTCAGAGAATTTTCATCAGCAGGACGTGTACTGCGCCCTGCTGTTGCCTTCCTTTCATGATGTGAGGCAAGCCACATTCTCTCCTTCTCTCTCCCTCTCCTTTCTTTTTCTTCCTTCCCTCCTATTTTCATTCATTTAAAAAAAAACAACCTTCTGGTGACTATCATTATAACTTTAAAGAAAGTCTTTGCATCTCTTGAGTAACAGGTCTGAATAATATCTATATCTCCATACTTGAAAAATCAGAAAATTACCATATCCCCTTCATTTTTACCGCTCCTTTCCGTGTTCTGTGTTCTGATTATTGCATGATAGATTATTGGTTTGCATTGTTATGACTTGTGATATTTGTATTCTATTCGGAAATATAATGAAATCTCTATAGGTTGATAACGTTTAAAAATCAGTTTTTTTCTGAGGAAAAAAATTTCTGAGCCTCGCATGTTCTGAAATGTTTTTATTTAGGTATCACTGTTGACTTTTAGTTTAGGTGGGTATAAATACCTAGTTTCAAAACTAGTTTTGTCCTTTGGTCTTTTTTTTGTGTCTTTATCTTATTTTAAATTGAAGTATATGTGATTGACAATTTGTGTTAGTTTCAGGTGTACAACACAGTGATTCAGTATTCTTAGAGATTATACTTCATTTAAGTTATAAAATATGGGCTGTATTCCTTGTGTTGTGCAATATATCCTTGTAGCTTATTGATTTTATACATAGTAGTTTGTACCTCTTAATCCCCTACCCCAACCTTGCACCTCCCTGCTTTCCCCACTGGTAACGACTGGTTGGTTTGTCCAGCAGTCTTTAAAGATATTATTCTGCTGACTTCTAGCATCCAGTATTGATGATGAGAAGCCTGACGCCAGTCTGAATTTCTGTAGAAACCCATTTTTCCCTCTGGAAGTTCTTGCGATTTTCTTTTTGCTCTTGGCCTTTACGCTGATTTCATAGAGCAGCCGTAACACACGATCACAAATAGGGGCCTTAGAAAACAGAAATTTACTGTCTCGCAGTTCTGGCTCGAAGGCTGAAATCAAGGTGTCAGCAGTGCCACGCTCCCTCTGAAGACCTTAGGGAAGGATCTGTTCATGCCTTTGTCTTAGCCTCTGGTGTTTGCTGGCAGCCCTCGGCTTGCAGATGCATAAATCCAGCCTCCCTCCATCTTCACACGGTGTCCTTCCCTCTGTGTGTCTCTGTTTCCCTTCTCCCCTTCTTATAAAAACACCAGTTGTATTGGATTAGGGCCAACCCTGATTTAGCATGAACTTAGCTTAACTCGATTCTATCTGCAAAGACCCTATTTCCACGTAAGATCACCTTTCCAGGTACTTGGGATTAGGACTTCAACATATATTTTTTGGGAGGCACAGTTCAACCCACAACAGCATTATAAATGTTTGCTAGAACACAGCCAATGAGCTTATTTAATCCTATTTAACACACACAGTAGACCTTTTCAGTGTAAAGACTTACATTTTTCTTCAGCTCAAGGTAATTAATTGTTTTCTGTGTTTTCTTAATATTTCTTCCCGTCCATTGTCTCTTTCTTTTTGGAGCTTACATTTATTAGATGTTTGACTTCCCCGATGACCCTCCCTATTTCATATTCTCCGTTTTATTTTCCCTTTGACTCTTTCATGCTCTAGAAAATTCCTTGACTTTCCCAGATTATCAACTTGGTCCTTATTCCTATCTTTTTCTTTTTTGGCCAATTTTGAAATATTTATTTCTGCAACCATATTTTAATTTCCAAGATTTCTTCCTTCCTTCCTTTCTCTCTCTCTCTCTCTCTCTCTCTTTCCTTTCTTTCTTTCTTTCTTTCTTTCTTTCTTTCTTTCTTTCTTTCTTTCTTTCTTTCTTCCTTCCTTCCTTCCTTCCTTCCTTCCTTCCTTCCTTCCTTCCTTCTTTCCTTCCTTCCTTCCTTCCTTCCTTCTTTCCTTCCTTCCTTCCTTCCTTCCTTCCTTCTTTCCTTCCTTTCTTTTCTGCTAATTTTTTGGAGGCAGTATATGCTCACATTTTCTGAGGACAATACTTAGAATTATTTAAATATTTTTTGTGCCTCTCTGAATCATTTCTGTTTTCACTGGGGCTAGTTATTCCTGTTTTTGGTTTTCCCTGTGATTCTTGGTAGTGTGTCATAGTTGTAAAGGTCTATAATGACTGGCACAAGCTTCCACTGCAGTTTTTTTAAGAACTTTTATTGAGCTCTAATTGACACACACTAAACTGCGTGTATTTAAAGTGTACAATTTGATATTTTTTTCTTATTAGTAACGTGTATATGGCAATCCCAATCTCCCAGTTCATCCACTGCCGTTTTGAGGGTCTGTTTCTCTGCTAGCTTTCTCGTGTACATGACAGAGCTTCCCTGAGTTCTGGGTGAGGGGCTCAATAAATGATACACAGGCTTCCTTGGAGAGTGTGTGTGTGTGTGTGTGTGTGTGTGAAGCAGAAGACAAGCTGGGAATACTTACACGTGTTCAAATAAGGAGGGCTTTCCTCAAGGGTTGGAATCTTGCATATTTTCTCTTTTTGCTGGAGTGCCTCCTCTGCACCCCCCCTCCCCCCCCCCACCCCCAGTCCTACTGCTTATTTGGTGAAGATCTTTGGAGTTACTTCAAGCTCTGTTCTGCTTCTCTGTCAATGCCTAACCCCTTCATTTGGCATTCTCTCCAGGCAGGTATTCGTGTTTCTTGAGAGAACATTTCTACATTTCTCCACTTTATCCTCTGGGTAAAAACCTCTGCTGCCGCGGCTCTGTTTGTGCCAGTCAGAGGGAGGAGGGCCTTCCCTCCCCAGCTATTCAGATGCTATTTTTTCTTGAGTTGCCAGATGAATTTCGCATCCCCCGTGACCACTCTTTGTGTTCGGCTGGGAACCTAGGAAGGCCTCTTCTAACTCGAATCTCTCATAGAGCAGTTTCTTCTCTTTTCTTTCTCCGATGGACAAATCCCATCTTCATTCCGCTTGCAGAAATGCCTCAACCTTTCTGTTTTCCTTACGGCAAGCATTCTCATTTTTCAGTCCTGTGATATGTCTATTAAAATACAGATTTCAGTGGGTCTTGGGAAGAAGGACATGTACTGTGTACCATCTTCCAATGCAGATTTTTTTTATGCTTTTCAGTTTTTTGTTTCTCCTTTCAGATGTTTCATCACATGCAGTTTTGTACATTTGTGCAGTTTGTGCACAGACACATACACGTGAATTCTATTAATGAAATGGACTGGCAGGATGTTATCATGTGTTTTCTGTTTGCTTTTTAATTTTCTTTTGCATCTTGGAAGGTACAAATTTACATGGTGATTATACAGTGTTTTGCCATATTGGTGCTGGGTAGAGTGCATTTCGAACATTAACCATCAAGAAATCAAATAAGTTCTTGAATGTTTAATGAGCCCACTTTAGTAATTAGTCTTACAAATTGAGGTACTTTCAAGTTAAAAACTTTTATAGTTATATAAAATAACTTAATGGCAGAATTTGAAGGTTTGATATTTTTCTTTTTCCCCCCAGTTTTATTGAGGTGTAATTGACATACAGTATTGTCATTGATATATGTATATATTGTGAAATGATTACTACAATAGATTTAGTTAACAATCACCTCACTAAGTTATAATTTTTTTTCTTGTGATGAGAATATTTAAAATCTACTCTCTTAGTAACTTTCAAATATACAGTACACTATGGCTAATTACAGTCACCATACTTTACATTACATCCCAGAATTTATTTATCCTATTTTTTCTTTTTTATTTGTTCTGTCTTTATAAGATTATTTCGATAACATGCAAGTAGCTGTAGTCAAATTAAGAGGAAAATATTTTAAATCTTTCTTTTTCAGCAAAGAATCGTGGAATTGCCATTCCAGTGGATTTGGACAGCCAAGTTAACACTCTTTTTCTGAAGAGTCATTCAAATATGGTGCAGAGAGCAGCCATGGGGTGGAGACTGTCAGCTCGCTCTGGACCACGCTTTAAGGAAGCTCTTGGAGGGCCTTCTTGGGATTATAGAAATATTATTGAAAAGTTACAGGTACAATAAGAGCATGAAATGGCATTAATATTTTCTAAATTATAATTTTTAATATGTGTAGTCACATAAATAAAATATGGTTAAAAATATCAAATTCTAGTTCGGTGTCCTACCAACACCACCCTTTTTAAAAGCGTAGCTTCTGGGTAGGAGTCGTTGTGAGTTATTTTTGGTGAGTATGTATTATTTAATGTGCTCTGATAGTAGAGTAATGGGTCTTAATATCAAAATAATAACTATAATATATTTGGTAAGATAATTTACTGTAAAGACTCATGTAGTAAATTAAATATTCACAGCCTTGCTTCAGTTCATCTCTAAGTATCCTTTTATACTCCTTTGGTGAGAATGGTGTGAGCACCTTTACTCCCGGATTATTTGCATAGTATCCTACTCCTGTTTTTGGCCTGGATGTTCTGGGACACTGAGTAAAGAGAGACATTGTATTAATCTGCTCGGACTGCCATCACAAAATACCACAGACTGGGTGGTTTAACCAACAGAAATTTATTTTCTCGCAGTTCTGAGTTAGAAATTCAAGATCAAGGTGTTGGCAGGTTTGTTTTCTTCGGAGGCCTCTCTCCTTGGCTTGCAGATGGCCTGCTTGTCACTGTGTCCTCATATGGTCTTTCCTCTGTGCATATACACATTCGTGTCCTAACTCTTCTTATAAGCACACTGGTTGGGTTGGACTAGAGCCCATCCATATGAATTCATTTTAACTGAATTACCTCTTTAAAGGCCCTAACTCCAAATATAGCTGCATTCTGAAGTACTGGGGTAAGGGCTTTTTATCCTGTGAGTTTTGAGAGGGACACAATTTAACCCATCACAGACGTCTTCCCACTCACATAATTACTGGAAGATTTCATGAAAGGAACTGGGGTGTGGCTTGAGGACAGTTTTTGGCATGAAGAATGGTCAAGATGTGAACTGGAATAAATATTGTAAGTGGTAATGAGTAGATTAATTGGTGAAGGTTGAGTTTTGATAGATGAGTGTTATACATGAGTAAAAAGACAATTTGGGGACTTCCCTGGTGGTCCACTGGTTAAGACTCCGCACCTCCACTGCAGGGGGTGTGGGTTTTGATCCCTGGTTGGGGGATAAGATCCTGCATGCCACATGGCAAAACCGAAAAAAAAAGAAATACATAAAAAGGAGACACGTTAGACTCAGTCTGAAAACTTGAAGGTCATAAGTCATTAAATGTTTTGAGGAAAATGTCGTTGTAAATGAGTAAGCAGTTATTGGTTTCAGGATAGAAATATCAGGAAGAAACTAGAGGAAGGCAGATTAATAAGGAATTACTAAAGATATCAGCCAGGTGGTGGTATCAGTGAAATGAAGAAACAGGTGTTATATACAATAATGAAAGCAGAGTCAACAGACCTGGTGGTTCTTGGATGGAGACAGAGAGGGGACGTGAGGAGTGTGTAAGAGGAGCTGATGATTGGAGACCAGGTGGTGGTAGAGACTCTTCATTGTCAGAGAGAAGAGAATACAGTAGGAGGATGTTGGCTGTGATCATTGAACGTGCAGTGAG
The DNA here is from genome assembly GCF_030028045.1 of Hippopotamus amphibius kiboko. NCBI lineage: Eukaryota > Metazoa > Chordata > Mammalia > Artiodactyla > Hippopotamidae > Hippopotamus > Hippopotamus amphibius. The sequence goes on from NC_080197.1 coordinate 58,176,001, forward strand.
TTAGGTTTATAGGCTACTGAATGTATTGGCAGGTAAATCTGTATTTGGAGATAATAGCTGGAGTGAGGATAGTGGGTGGTGTTGCTGAGAGAGAGAGTATAGTGATCGGAAAAACAAATATTTTGTGAGCGGCAGGAAGTGGCAGAATGGCCAAAAAAAGTGAGGGAAAAGGCACAGTTAGAAAGAAGGAAGTCAGGGTCATGAGAGTCAGAGGAGTAGACATTTCAGGGGAGAGGTACATAGTCATGTCAACCAGCAGAGAGAAGGCGTGCTTTCAGCTTCTTTTAACACAGTCATTGGCAATCATTGGATAAATATATATTTGATGAAAACTCTGTTCCAGTCATTGTGTTAAGTACTGGAGATGGAATCATGAGGTCTGTGCCCTCATAGGAAATGCATTCTAATGCATTAAGTAAATGATATAATGTTAGAGGATGAAAACTGCTATGAATAGAAGAAATCAGTATAACAGTATGATGGGGAATCACTGGGAGAGTGATCCTGTAGTGAGGGAGGTCTCCCCCTTTCTATTGAGGAGACATCTAGTTGAGACCCAAATAATGCAGAGGAATAATCTATCTGAAGATATGAGGACAGAGAGCTTTATGGGGAGGAAAGAGTAAACTCAAAGATGCTTATGCAGGAACGAGGTTGGGGGTTTGAAGAACCAAGAGAAGCCCATGGGGGCAGGAGTGAGCAAAGGAAGAGAGTATTATGAAATAAGGTGCCAAATGATGTAGAGACGTCCACGGTAAAGCATTTGGACTTATTCTAAATGTGATGGAAAATCATTGGAGAATTTTAGCAGAGTATGGGCATGACTTGGTTTACCTTTAAAAAAATCTGTGGATTTCGAGTAGTGAATGGGTTATAGTGTCCAGACACAGAAGCAGTGAGTCTAGTGTGTTCGCTGTTGCATTAATTCAGGCAAAAGGTGATGGTAGCTTGACTTTAGAGGGTGACAGCAGCAATGCAGATAAGTAGATGAATTTTGATTTAGGTGGTTCTGGGGCCAGTGGGACTTGGTGAATGCATGGATGAGTGCGGGATGTTGGAAGGAGGATCAAGGGTGAGCCTGAGTGTGATGTGATTGGGGCATCTGCTAAGACAGGGAAGAAGGGGAGAGTTGGAATCAGGGGTTCTATATGGAGAATTTTAAGTATGAGATGCCTGTGTCAGTATCTATGTGGGTAAGTCAGATAGGCTGCTGGATGTATGAGTCTGGATGGTTTGGAAAGATGTCCATGCAGGAAATATAAATGTGGGAATTTTCGGCATACATATGATATTAAAACCATGGAATTGCATGAGATTCCTCATAAGAAACTGTACAAATAGAAGAAAGTGGACCAGGAGCTACCAGGAGTTGGTAAAGGAGTGGTCAGGACACAGGTGGAAAATAAGGAAAAATGTAATGTTACAGAAGCTCAGAGTAGAAAGTGTTGGCAGATTAGGGACAGTGTGTAAAATGCTTAGCAGTGATTGGGTGAGATGAGCACAGAGAAGTAACCACTGGATTTGGCAATAGGGTGATGACTGCAGCTAACTGGTACTCAATAATTACTAACATTTATTAAGAAATAGTACGTGGTCAATACATGTTAGAGGCTGTTTTCTTTTTTAACCATTTTAAAAAATTGAAGTATAGTTAATTTACAATGTTGTGTTAGCTTCAGGTGTTCAACAGTGATTCTTTTTCAGATTCTTTTCCATTATAGGATATTACATGACATGGTAGAGGCTGTTTTATGTATTTACTTTTAATCCCATGTAATTGCTAGTATCATTATCCTGGGTTTTCATGTGGAGAAATAACGAGTCAGAGAGATTACATAGTTGGCCCATGATCAAAATAGGAGATAAAGACAAAATTCACATCATACTAGACTGAGTCAAAAATTATCCGCACTCTGGCTGTAGAATTTATTTGAATTAACTTTTAGAAAAGACAAATACATCACTTTTTGACATAATTTCCTTGCTTTTCAATACACTCTGTCCACCTGTCAACAAGCTTTTGTATTCCCTCATTAAAAAATGTTTTAGGCTGAGCTGCAAGCCATGAATGCACCGCTGTCTTCACTTCTTCATCAGAAGTGAATCTTCGTCCTCATAGGGCTGTTTTCAAGGGGACCAAACAGGTGAAAGTCCGACGGAGCTAGATTGGGACTATAGGGAAGATGCTTTAACACCTCAAAACGAAGTAATCCATGACAGACTTAGGTTTCGAAAAGTTTGTGCGAGATGGGTACCAAAACAGCTCATGGGAGAGCATAAACAGAAGCATTTGGGTATCTGCAAACAAGATCTGGACCATACTCTAAGGAAGGTGAAAGTTTCTTAAAGAGGATCATTACTGGTGAGAAGACATGGATTCATCACTACGAGCCTGAGAGTAAATGGCAGAGTGCGGAATGGGAACATACTCAATTGCCAACGAAGGAAAAGTTCAAAGGTCAACCATCAGCTGGAAAATTGATGCTTACAGTTTTCTGGGATTTTCAAGGGCCTGTATTGGAACATTATCAGGAAGAATGTTCAACAATCAACAGTGTTCATTACAGTGAGATGCTTAATGAAGAGCTGAAGCCTAAACTTTGGATGTAACACAGAGGACTGCTATCCAAGGGCGCTGTGATCTTGCGTGACAATTCATGTCCACACAGGTCTGCTCACTCTGTCGACACCCTGCAAGAACTTCATTTTGAGGTGTTAAAGCATCCTCCATATAGTCCTGATCTTGCTTTATTGGACATTTACCTGCTTGGTCCCCTGAAAGCAGCCCTATAAGAACAAAGATGCACTTCTGATGAAGTGAAGACAGCAGTGCATTTGTGGCTCACATCTCAGCCTAAAACATTTTTTAATGAGGGAATACAAAAGCTTGTTGACACATGGACAGAATGTACTGAAAAGCAAGGAGACTATGTCGAGAAATGATGTATTTGTCTTTTCTAAAAGTTAACTCAAATTCTACAGCCAGAGTGCGGATAATTTTTGACTCACCCTTGTAGAAGCCTGGGCACAATTTGTCTAGTAAATGAAGTGAAGAGGAGAGGTAACCTGAAAGATAGGTATGTTTTAGTGATGTTTTATGAAATATGGTCACATTTGACAGGCATATTCTCTTCCCACCTGTGTATAATATCTAGTTTCCCATTTATGTGATTTCCTCCCTGGTAGTCTCTCTTAGCTGTCATGAGGAATTTCTCAGAAAGCTTATTTAGAGTAATTGAAGTAGAAATGATCACTTTTGCTAAAAGGGGAGGAGAGAGTTAAACAAGGGTTACCTCCTGTAATCTAGCCATCAGAAATCAAGAGAGGACCAGGAAGAAAATAACAAAAACATGCGCGGCTATAGCTGAGAGTAACAGTGAGGAACTGGCAGTCAGTCCTCTGCTTAACAAGATAAAGCCACAGGGATGGGCAAATGAAGTATTGCTTTATGTGCGCTTTTTGGGTTTGCTTTCTAACTTAGTTATTTTAAAAACAAAAAGGGGATGCTTTAATCATTAAAGAATGTTCAGTAAATTATCATCGCGTATAGTCCTTTTTAGAAACATGTCAGATGCTTTTAGCTATGATTAATACAATATTCAGCTAAAAGTGGCTTAAGCAATTAAAAATATATCTTTTCACATAGCAAGTGAATTTGGAATTGGGGCTCCTCCTGGGGTGTTTGGTTCAGTAACTTGACAGGTCGGGGCCTCAACGCCGTTGGTCTGTTGCCTTTGAGCTTAAGGCTGGTCTCCAAAGGTCATTTGAGGGCTGCCTCATAGTTTGGATTTTCACACTCTGGAGCGATCTTGAGAGCCATAGGTCGTTTCTGAAGAATCTGCCCCGCTCTTCCCCTCCCCCCCTCCCCCCCCACCGCCCCACTCAGCAGACGTCACCTGATGTCTTATTGGCCAGGACAGTGTCACAGAATCATTCCTCACCAATCACTGGCAGGGAAAATGGGATGCTCATGACTGGCTTAACCCAATCAACCTTGACTCTAAGCTGAGGGGTCTCATCTCCCTGAGAATGCTGCTCCCTGACTGAGACATGCCCTGGAGATTCTGTCAGCGAGAAGGAGGATGAGGAAACGCTGTTGGTAGCTGACCCATAGTATCGATCAGAAAACTTAATTTGAAATGCTGTTAAGTGTCATTGAACCCTCGTGTAGTACTAATGCTGCTTCAGATAGTATGTCAAGGAATTTCCTCATTGGAAGAAGTGGTTAGCTCTGGATGACCAATGACACATATGAAGTCTGTTTTAGCTGTTCGCTAACTAAGCATATCCCAATTTGATGAATACCTGCATTGTCTCTATTACAGTCCTAGACACTGCAGTGCTTGTAGCAGTGGCTTTACTGACGTTTCATCTTGTCTGTATATCCTTGGAAATCATAGAGCTACCCACCCTTCCTTTTTCATATAAATGAGAAAGGAGACCCAGGCAGTGTTCATTCAGAAAGCCAGCCTATGCCTAAAGCACAGACATCTGGTGCCATGGGAAGCAGGGTACCTCTTCTCTGAAGTTCCTATATCTCGTTCCTGGTTAGTATTCTTCAGCTTGTCGTATCTTCAAAGGATGAAATCTGAGTTAGGTCTTTACGTGGGTTCTTTTGTGCTTTCTTCCGTAGGATGTAGTGGCCTCCTTGGAGCACCAGTTCAGCCCCATGATGCAGGCTGAATTCTCAGTGTTGGTTGATGTGTTGTACAGTCCAGAACTACTGTTTCCCGAGGGGAGCGATGCGAGAATAAGATGCGGCGCTTTCATGTCCAAGTAAGTGGGTACAGCCTGAGATGCTGCCGGCACTGCCGCCCTGAGGTGGCCTCTGATATCCCTGCTTTTTACGCTGCTTGTGCCTCAGGACAGTCTGCAGAGCACGTGGAAGGTCTAAATTCCCCGGTAAAATATGCTTCCAAAATAATTAGTGTGATTCAACGGAAATTGTGTTTTGGTGATGTTCACGTTATCATATGTATTAACATTTACTGAAAGTGAAATGTCACTATTGGGCACCAAATATCACATGAAAGAATACCTTGGTTCTGATCCCTTTCCTATATGATGTCAACTTTTAAAAGATTCCAGTTTAAAGTCACCGATTTTTATTAACAAAGAGAGGAAGGAAGGGGAACTAGCATTTATTGGGGTCTTACTATCTGCGTTACTGTCCTGTGTGTGCTTGTGTGTGTTGTCCCGTCTGCACACATGCTCTGGGAGGTTGAGTCTCATTTTCGAGATGACAAGCCTGAGGTTCAGGCATGATTCGGGGACCAGCTGTTAAGTCTCGACCTGGCACCTGCCCTGCTATCTTGATGATCCTCCTCTGTGGCTCTTTCATTTACTTATTTCTCTGAGCCTTTTTGTGGCATCGTCAGGTCTGTTACAGCAGGTGTGTTTATCTCAGAACATTTTCATTTTAATGGTAAAGGAACCATCCTCAAGGAAATAAAAGCGGTTGTGAGAAAAAGTGTAAGTAGCTCCGGAAAGAAAAGACATGTCTTAATGTTGAGGACCCTTCACTGAGTGATGTGTACAGGTAATCACATGGAAACTCAAGATGGCCAGTTAGAGGTGCTTGGTCTCCTTGGGGACAGTATCTGGATGGAGAGTCAGAGAGGCTTCCAACACCCTTGACCGTTACCCAGCCTGTTTCTGTGGTTGAGGATGTGGCCGAAATGGTCTCAGAACCTCCTCTGTTGGCTGTGACATACTGAGGCAGAAACTAAAGAAGGAGGAGACATGAGAAATGTGTTCTTTTCTTTTACCAGTTAAAGCTGGGGTTTGGGGCGAGAAAAACAAGGTATGGGATGAGAAGAACTGACCTCAGGGATCCTGTTGAAGAATAAGTGAACTTTCTATATTACGGCCAGAATCGTGGCGTCTTGGCTCTTGATGACTGTATCTTAAGGGGCCTGCGAAGAATGGGTTTGTCTGGACACTGGCCAGTTTTCTAATAAGAATTTTTAAATGAAGAGGTCCAGGGTGTCTGCATAACTGATGACTGTGGAAGCCACTGGAAAAAAAAAACAAAAAGTAGAGGTATTGCCTGATATAAAAACAGGGTCTTTGATAAATACACTTTACCGCCCATGAATATATAGCAATGTTTAGAACATAGGTTAAAAAGTGGGTAATAAGCCTGAGAATTTTAACTCCAAGGTATTTGTGTGATACTATAGCTATATCCCAGAGACTTGAAAGTCTAGACAAGTGGTTGGCCAACTCTGGCCTGCAGGCCATTGATCATTTTTGCAAATAAAGTTTTGTTGAAACACAGCCACACACATTTGTTTACATGTTGTCATCGGTGTCGGCTTTCATACTATTATAGCGGAACTGACTAGTTGCCTGGTCTGCATGGCCTGCAGAGCCTAAACTGTTTACTGTTTGGCCCTTTAGGAAAAGAGTTTGCTGATTCAGTGTCAAGAATCAGAATGTCAATACAGTAGCTACTAACTATACACGGCTATTTAAATGAAAGTTTAAGTTAATTACAATAAAAATAAAATATTTAGTTCTTCAGTCACATTTACCACATTTTAAGTGCTCAGTAGCCATATGTAGCTAGTGGCCAACAACGAAGACAGCACAGAGATAGAACATTTTAATTATCACAGAAAAAGTTCTGTTTAGACAGCACTGGTCTAGAACTTAAAGATATACGTCTGTAAGGTCATATAAAGTAGCTCAGAATATCAAGAAAATATTGACCTGTGCAGAAGTGGGGGATGTCTGTAGCAATATTAGGTACATTCAGAGGAGAGAAGCAGAGCGATAGGATGGGACCATAGCACAGGTCCTACACTCGGGTGGAGGAGGAGAATGTCACACGCACTGGAGTGGTTAGAGGAGAGATTTTTGTGCTGTTGTATGTGTGTGATTATAGTATGGCCAGAGGCTCAGGGATGTCTGTTTATGTGCTCCTTCCTTAATTCTGGGAAGAACCAAGAGTTTTATTTGCAAGGATATCTAATAATATTAGAATCCAACTTCATTAATTCATGTAGGCCTTAAGTAGGGCTTTTGACATCCTCAAATGAATTTAGTTCTTGAAACTTACTGAGTCAGATGGGTCTGCTGGAGAATGTGAGCGCTAAACCCCAGGAAAGGAGCAGATTTCACATTAGTCACGTGGAGTGAGAGAGAAGAGGGTAAAGAGGGAAGAGAGGTCGTTGTGGATGTTAGCTTTTATGTGGCTGTTTATGGTTCATTCTTATCAGCACCTACTTCTTCCTTATGAAGGAGGAGCTCAGTGTTTCCCCAGCTGTGGGATGTGACTTGTGGAGAAGAGGCAACTGTTAATTTTAAAAAAGAATTAGGAAAAAATATAAACTATCAGAGTGCATCTCATATAGTAAAGGTAATTTTTGCATTAGTTTAACAAATACACTCACATACATGTAGTTGTATGGTGGGTTCTTTAGTGAAACTTATTTTTCACTTAGATAGAGAAAAAATTATTTGAAAGCCACCTGATCTAACTCAACCAAACATTATTTGGTAGATGAATACCGTATATAAGTCCCGAGCAAGTGGTCTTTCATTCCCGCTGATATTTTCAAATGGCTAGTGAGCTAAATATTTTATCTACAGAAGAGTTAATGAAAATGGAAATAGCCTACGAAAGAAAAAAAAAATCAAAAGAAATTTACAATGCCCACCAAACAATTTTCATGTATTTAAAAACTATTGGGTGAAAAAAGGACTAAATGGAGGAAGTTTTAGAGAGGCAGGTTTTTTTTCTTGCCAGGAGAACTTTAGAACAGTGATTCTGCCTTGCTGGACCTGAGGCGAGGACATATAGCACCTGGCCCAGATGTAACATGTCTAAAAGGAAATCACTGTTCCTTCACGTTGTGCTACTTCTTCAGCATTAAAAAGTATCACTGTCCATCTACTGACCCAGCTCATACGTTTCAGGCATCTGTGGTCTCCCTTCCCTCTCTTCTTCCACTTCCTGTGTGTCACTGTTTGCCAGATCTTGGCCATTTAATTGCTGTATTGCTTCTCATATCCTTACCCCATCACACGCGCTGTGCATCTCCCGCTTGTCCTCACTCTTCTGTGCCCTTGTTCCCACTGCCATCTGACGCTTCTTTTTTACCGGTAGGCAGAGTCATGCAGGTCCTTAATTGGTTCCTGATTTTCTATAAATTCCAGACTCTTTAGTATAATATTCCCAGTTCCTTCTTTTCAGAACGCACTTCTTACACTCTCCTCTTCCATGTCTTTAAGTGTTAGCTGGCGATCGGAGTAACTTGTTTCCTGGACGCGCCATCAGCTTTCTGCACCTGCCCTTTGTTTGTTTCCTTTGCACACATGCCTTTTCTCTCCACTCTTGCCTGCCAGGTGAAATCTTCGTAGTTAAGTGTTACCTTCTCACTGAAACCTTCTCTGATCAGCCCTTGGCAGCTCCCCCGACAGAAAGTAATGGTTTCTTTGTCCAGTTTATGGCCTTTGCCACTGCCTCTGCGACAGCACTTACCACGCTACGTAAGAGGCAGCTGTGTACAGCCTAGTGTGTGTCAGGACTCTTCATCGGTGGAATGTCCTGTCTCCACAGAGTGGTGCTTCAGAATGGTGGCTCTGAAGTCAGATGGACCTGGGTCTGTTTCCAGATCCCAACACTTAACAGTTGTGTAACCAGAGGCACGTTAACTCTATCTCTTTGGGCCTCTGCTTTTTCATTAGCAAAATTAGCCTGATAATAGAATCTATCACGCTGGCTTGCTGTGAGGAGGAGAGGAGAAAATCCACGGGAAGTCCTCATACTTCACCCTGAGACCCATAAGCACTGACTAGCCATTATCTAGTGAAGACTCACTTTTCCTCTGGGCTCTGTCCCACGGGACTCCTGTTATGTCACTGAAATCAGATCATTCCATTATATTCTACATCGTTTTGTTTTTCTAGGAGGACATGTCTCACGGGGTCGTTTTGAGAACCAGCTTTTTAACAACATGAGCTGTATGCTGTATGTGCGAAGCTGTAAATTCTGATTCTGAACAGCTTACTTGATTCTGACTTTTTGGAGATGTTATGTAACTGTGATCCTCAGACTTCTCTTGACAGAACACCAGTGCAGAGGTCACCACTCTAAAATTAATTAGAGCCTTTACACAAATTATAGTGGATGGACTGTCTTGATGTTACTTTTATTTTTCTTTTTTGCTTCTAATCACAAAAACTGCCTGTTTCTACCAACGCCTAGCAGTGAAAAACAGCAGTTATTAATGGAAACTGGAAAGCAGCCCATCAATACTAAGTTTCCAAAGTTGTATACTGCTACTGCTACTATATAGTTAATGTGATATAGTACATAGAAAATAATATAGTATGACAATATACTAAAATGTAATGTACTGCAAATATTCATATTTCTCTACTAGTAAAGTTGTTTTAGTTCATGTAATAGACCTGAGGATGATCAGTTTCATTGTTTTTTTAAAGAGTATTGTGTTTCACTAAAAGTATGCTACCTGAATAAATTTGAGAAGCACTGGGTTATACTGACTATAAAACAAAGGTTTTATAATACAAAGTTTGTAAGCTGAAGTATAATTTTAAAACTTTGACAGCATGTATCTGGTTTGCTTTATACTCTTAACTAATAGTGTGATTTTTTTTTCCTTTAGAATATGATGTTAGTATATAGCTTAAAGAGAAACCACTGTCCTATTAAAGCTTAATGTTTTGTTTTAAGGTTGATTAATCATACAAAGAAACTGATGGAGAAAGAAGAAAAATTGTGCATAAAAATTCTTCAGACTTTACGAGAAATGCTAGAGAAGAAAGACAGCTTTGTAGAAGAGGTATTTAAAATTTTTTCTTAGTATTTGAAAATAAAATAGAATTGCCCAGAATATTATAATGAATGAATTACAATAGGCTATTATATAATTACTTGCATTGCATATTAATAATATGTGTACTTAGATGAATTAAATAATTTGAGTTTTTATGTTATTTATCTCTCTCATCTGCTTTGATATGAGAAGTAGCTAAGATTAGAATGACCCAAGTATTTGGTTTATTTGTTTTTTTATTATATTTTATCTTGATAGGCATATTTTTCTCATTTAACATCAGTGGGCCAAATGAGTTTTTTTAACAATGAGCAACTGAGATGTATTATTAAGATTTTGTATAAAGTTCTGCTGCATATTGAAATGGTCAGTGCATTTTGGAATATGTTGATTTTTCATTGTAAATATATGTTCATGTCATTTTCTATAAAACTATGCCAAGTATTATAAAATAATACTTTTTAAAATAAATGGAACTGTAAGTTTCTATTCTTAACTGTATTAATTTAAGTATTGCACAGATGATTTTCAGGGAATATCAACTTATAGATAATAATTGTCAGTCTGTTATTAAAAATGACGGCTCAAGTGCTCATTAAGAGATAGCTAGCAGCATGTTTAATACCCGAGGTGATACACTTAAATGTAAAATATAAATCTAGTGTAGTTTTTTTTTCAGCTAGCTACCTTTACCCTTTACTTTTATGTTGGGTATCAGACAGAATTTGTGCCATGCTCCTTAATAATTTTTTGGTCTGTTTCTGTAAATACTAATCATCAGCTGTGTTTAAAATTGGAAGGATTTTATTTTTATTTATTCATTTATGTATATGCTGTCTAATTCCAAAAAGGTTGTAGTGGTAGGGTTTTTTAATGTATTCGTGTAGAAAAGAAATGCAGTGGAATCTTGGCTATTAATAGAAGGGGTATAGCTTCAAAATACAGCATTTGAACCAGGTGTTTGCTTCAGTAATCAAAATGATGAGTTCCCTTTGCATTAGTTCCCTTCATCATCTAATCTATATTTGAGGAACATTGTCAAAATACAGGTGGTCAGTGCGGTTTCAGCAAATGTTTCTGTGACATAGGACTCAAGAAATATAAATTTGAGTATATGGCATGCTTTTAAAAAATGGTACCTAGAGTTCTGTGGGACTTGTTGTTGTTTTTCTTTGGTTCCTCCAGATATTGCTGTAGATTGTTTGATCTTGGCTGAAGTACTAGATCCTAAGATAGAAAAATGGCATCATGTGAATTTTTGACAGAAGAGTGAGGTTTATGATCACAGTAACTTGTGCTTAACAGGAGATACATGATAAGCCTTCCGATTTTATATAATAGATTATTCTTGAATTACTGAAAAGGAAAATAGGGAAGCAGTCAAGTAAGATTTTACTCTGACTAGTCAAGAGTATTTCAGCGTATCTCCCAAACCACCATAAAATAAATCATGCTGGCATCTGTTTTTCCTTTCTATTCCCAGGGCTATCACTAGTTCAGGCTTTCATTTTCTCTCGTCTAGAAAGCTTGAGTAGCCCAGTTCCCTGAGACTTCCTTGAATGGAGGCATGGCTGCTGTTTTCATAACTCTGGGGACACTATTCCCATCACTTATGATGTGAATGGCACTCCCAGGACACGGTCCTCAGGGAAAGGGTCAGATAAGGAAGGCTATTTGGGCTCCTTCCCTCAGTCAGCTCACACACTTAATAGTGAGCAACTGTTGGAAGCTGGTTCTCATGCCTGGGAGCTGGGGAGAAGGTGATGAACAGCACAGCTTGCTAAGGGCCACCGCGGAGTACATTTCACGTGCTAGTGGACTGCTGTCAGAGTCTGCAGAGATCACGACAGGCTTTCAGGAAGCTTCAGGGGCTCTGCACTGCCTTGGTGTTTCAGGCCCTCCGCGGTGTCCCCGATGTTTTTTCCCCACCCTTCCTCCTTCATTAGCCTCCAGAAATCTGTGCTACTCAGTGTGCCTGCCATGTCCCTGAGGCTTTCCCTGCACTGAGCCTTGCTGCATCTGGAATCAGGACTGTCAAAATCCAAACAAGCCTCCATACCCCTAGTGTTATCTTTGTGAAGGAGCTAATGAGGAGTACTTATCAATAGTTTTCACCAGTGGTGACTACTTTCTCAATAGAATTAGCAAAATACTTTGTGCCTCTCTTTTAAGACACTGTATCTGGGTGTTTAGTTCAGGTTCCTTGTTTTATAGAGGATGTCACTGAGACCAGAGAGGTTATGTGATTTGCCCGAGGTCACACAGCAGTGCCAGAACCAGGGCTCCTTCCTCTCTGCCTAATCTTACTTATTAGATCACATTCAACTTTTGCAAATGGTGTATATCGTTATTAAGAAGGGTTAATATATTTTGTTGAGCACATTTTAGGGTCCAGATTTTAAGTCATAGGCAGACAGAATATAGCAGGATATAATATCCAAAATAAAGATTTAGAAAACCTCTAAGAAAATATTAAAGAGTATGGAAATGTAGTCATTAACTTAGAAAGAAAAACCTGAAAGGGTCTTATTAAGTATCATTTCTTAATTTCCATGTCTAATAAAGACAAAATAAGAAAAAAAAAATTGCAGCTGAAAGAATTCTAGATCTCGGACAACTTTTTAATTCTAGATGTTTTAGAATGAGAAATATTTCTCCTAGTGGAAGGAGAAGACTCCCCCCCCCCAAGAAATTTTTAAAAATTATATTAGATCTAGAATGATTCAAATACCTACACTGGGAGAGAGGCAGGACTGGACGATCTCTACGTGTTGTCACTCGGTCCGTCTTAAACAGCGGATGCTCCCTTATCCATGCCAGTGGAGGGGATCTAAAGGACTTGCCAGTCTGGGTGAAGTGGCCTTGGGTAACAGATTCAGAAACTGGTCAAATCTATTATTTTACAACTTATTGCGTGTTCCCAGAAAAAAATCCTGATTATCAGTCCGAGGATAACAGGCGATTGTGTTTTCATGATTATATTAGTTTCCTATTTACAAAAAAGTTAGTAGTTTGCAACACACATGTTTATTATCTTACAGTTTTGGAGGTCGAAGTTTAAAATCAAGGTGTCGATTGCGGTCTTTCTGGAGACTCTAGAAGAGAATTTGTTTCTTTGCCTTTTTTAGCTTCTAGAGGCCTCCTGCACGCCTCAGTTCATGGCTTCTCCCTCCATCTTCAAAGCAAGGGCCTTAGTGTCTTCAACCCCACCCCCCACCCCGTCTGTCTTTCTCACACACACACACACACACACACACACACACACACACACACACACACTCCATTGTCACATCCCCTTCTCTTACTCTGACCCTCCTGCCTCCCTCTTATAAAGACACTTTTGATAACATTGGAACTACCTAGATAATCCAGAATAATCTTTCCATCTTAAGATCCTTAATTTAATCACATCTGCAAAATCCTTTTGCCATGTATGGTAACATTCCCAGCTTCTGGTTGGTTAGGGCATAGATATCTTTGGGGAGGACCATTATCCAATCTATCACAATGATCCTTTTACTGACATTGAGAACTGGCATGTAGAATGTAGATGGAGAGCTTACCTGTGGCTGCTTAAAATGTAGGGCAGTTTAAATGTGAATGAATATGACAAAATATGCTTTGACTTTATAGCACTTTGCTATTTTCAAAGTATTTTAAAATATTTCGCTACCTTTCAACAGTTCTAGGAAGTATATAAAGCAGGCAGTGTTGTCTCCAGGTCTGCCATGTGGAGAGACTCAGAGAATTGAATTGCATTGTCACATAGGTTACCTAATAACTGGTTGTCTAACACTTAACTGGATTTCTACCATCTGTGTATTGAAGCATTCCCAAGAGATCTCTCAGAGATCTTAAATCAAAACAGAAAACTCACACCAGGGTTTCTCACACTAGCTATCCTAATACTACATTTGAGACTTTACTTATTTAACTTTAAATTGTTACCTTAAAAGAAAATCTCCATTTTCATTTTTGTTTCTTTGGTCTCCGATACTGGAAGTAGTGTGTGTGTGTGTGTGTGTGTGTGTGTGTGTGTGTGTGTAGCTGGTGAAAATTTAAAAATAGAGCAATGAAGCAAAATTGCTTCATGGTTGAAACCAATGTCCTTAAAGCAATTCCAACTTTGAGACCCTAGTTTTCTACCCTAATTTTCTGATTTTATTAGCCTTCTCTGTCATAATGTAACTACATTTTATCTGGCATTTAGTCTATTTTTAAAACATTTACAATTTATAATCCCTTCGATTGTAATTCCTAAATTAATTTTACTTAATATTCTTCCTTGATTCATGTTCCTTTGTGCCAAAAGGATGAGAGAAGAGATGGGGCAATATCTTGAAGATTCCAAATAGAATATAAGTAAATGAAAATTTAATTTTCTATTGGGCATGCCTGTGTGAAATCCTGTGATCATCTATGTACCATTTGTTATGTTACAGTACTTATTTTTATTGAAGGTTAAAACATGAAAACTGTATATTGAAAGTCCCGAAAGGGGAAAGTTAGCTGAGTTTTATAAAAATTTTATGACATTTTGTTTGTTTAGGCGATTCTGGTAGAAAAGCAAAAAGGTGCAAAGGATACGTGAGTGAGTCAAAAATTATCTGCACTCTGGCTGTAGAATTTATTTGAATTGACTTTTAGAAAAGACAAATACATCATTTTTTAACATAATCTCCCTGCTTTTCAATACACTCTGTCCATCTGTCAACAAGCTTTCGTGTTCCCTCATTAAAAAAATGTTTTAGGCTGAGCTGTGAGCCACGAATGCACCACTGTCTTCACTTCATCAGAAGTGAATCTTCGTCCTCATAGGGCTGCTTTCAGGGGACCAAACAGGTGAAAGTCGGATGCAGCAAGACCAGGACTATAGGGAAGATGCTTTAACACCTCAAAACGAAGTTTTTGCAAAGTGTTGATAGGGTGGGCCAAAGTGTGCGGATGTGCACACCCTCAGACCACAACGTTGCTCTTCTTTCGTGCAAGTCACAAGTGGGGCATCCATTTTTGCTCACAGCCCAGTTACAAATGAACTGATGTAACACGTTCACATCTGCACAGCAGTGACTGGGGAGACAGTAACCTTGAACGAAAAGCACTGATAAGACAGTGCAGCCAACAGAAGTTTTAATATAACGGGAGTGCAGATAATTTTTGACTCACCCTCGTATATAAAAGTCTACCGTGTTCCTTTGGGATGGGCTCTATTTGAAAGGCTCCTTTTAGGTAACAACATCAGGCATGTTTATTTGCACTTTAAAAATTATGTAGGTTCTGCTCTCATTTCTGTGACTCGCTACCACGAAAAGAAATACCTATTAGGATGTGTGTGCTATTGAACAGTGTAGCTTAATTATAGCACCACACCTTAGTTTTGTGTACTTCAAGGTATTTTAGGTCCAGATCTGAGTAAGGGTTCACCTTAGGTGGTCAGGAGATAGCTGTGTGGGTTGGATAGAGATGGGCTGGTAGGGGTGGGGAGCAGGAAGTAGGAAGAACTGGGTTCAGGGTATTGGTTTGCTTTTAGGATCTTTTTTTTTTTGATCAATTTTCTTCATCTTATACTCTTCAGTATATATTTTCATTAAGATTTATAGAGCATTACAAATTATTTCTCTTGTAAAAAGGGAGAAACATATAAATCATGAATAGTAAAGATGTCTATAAGATCTGATCCTGAATATATAAAATTTGTTGCTTCTGTACAGTAGAATTGGAAAAGATAATGAGTGCTGAAAATATTCCCTGATAGCCTGTGGGACTGATGATTTACAGTCTCTTTCCTTACATTGTAGTCAAAGAAGTTGACCTGTTTAGAATGCCAATCATAATTTCCCCTGTGAATATATTCCTGTCTGCTCGTAAGTTACCCTGACAATACACAGAATCTATAGGACAACAAAGATGTTTAGTCAAGTTCAATATTCTTAAAATGTTCAGGTTTGAAGTGCCATATATCCTTGGAATATTATCGCGAAGCGATCTAGAAACCACTTCTGCTCTGGTGTAGTTTTATGCTCTGGTTTTTATAAAGTAAGGATAGCTAGCATTTATTGGAGGCTTCCTAAAAGTTGGATACTGTTCCTGATCCTTTATATGTGTTATTTAATCTTTAACTCTTGGTCATAGGTAGTATTATCTCTCTCTTTTATTGATGAGGAAACTGAGGTATAGAGTTTAAAGTCACACATCTAGTAGAGCAGGAGCTGGTATCCCACCCAAACATTTTGGCTCCTGAGGTCTTAACTAGCATGTTAGAGCCGAACAGATGATACGACTTACAATCACAACTCTTCTATTTTCTCAGATACTCAGCTAAATATTCTTTAGTTTTGTCCTTGATAAAATTTGTATGCATGTGTACTAGAAGACATAAGGCATTTATTCAGTGAGCTGCTAAGGAAAGGCTCGAAGATTTTATACTGAGCTGTTCTGGAACAATATGGTGCAAGAGCTCTGCGGATTTTTAAGATTTATTTTTACAGACCTACAGATCAATATCAGAGCTCCCCAAGCCCCACCCTGTGATCAGGGTCTGAGTTGCTAGTAGCCTGAATATTATATATAAAAGTCCTAAACAATGCTTTGTAAGATGACATAGTAAATAGCCCCTTGTGAAAATGTGGCGTTCAACAAACAGCATAGCATCTAATTGAGAGCTGTGATCTTTACGAATGCCCAGGTGGGGTAGGTGATATTTACAGATTGAACAATGATGGCAGACAGAAGCTTCTTGATTTGAAAGATGGTATCTGGATTGATATGGAATAAAGATCTTTAAGAAATGATGCCTTGAGTTGTTTTAAAGATATCTTCCATCTTTTCTTTAACTCAAAAATTTACTGTCAGCTGAGTTAACTAGATTTTATTTTTCTCCTCAGCAGGAAGAAAAAATCATTGTAATTAATCTTTTATTTCTGATTTTGAGGAGCAGCAAAAAGAATGTCAGAAACATACCAAGGAACTTAACTCCTACATCAAATATGCAGGCTTGTCAGTCCTGGCACTAATCACATTATTGTGAATTTGTAAACTGTATGGAGCTCCTTTTATTGTAAGAGCCTGTGCAGAATCATTCCTCTTCTATGCATATACTCATTTCACTTTTTAGGAGGCAGATAAACAAATTTAAGTAGAATTGCTACACAGAGTTCATTGTAGCTTAAGAATTTGATAATAACTGTTTTGCTAAGGGAAAATAAATTTCAGTTTTAGCATCAGCTGCATTTTGTAGAATTTAAAAAAAAATGCATTTTAGAGGTGAGTGCAGTTTTCCCCCTATGTTCTAATGTTGTTTTAAAGTAGATTCAATAAGTGATACTGCAATACCACCATTTCTGTACTGTGACTATGTGAGTGTGAGTGTGTGTGTGTGTGTATGTGTGTGTGTGTATCGTGTTTTAACTACTTAACTAAATGGGTGGAAATATGAAAATATGTTGATGTCTCCTTGCAATAAGAGATCTGTTTTAGAAATATAATTAGCATACTCTTCCACTTTGGAATTCTTATTTTATATTTTTATCTGGGCAAAAAGACTTTGATCATTAAGGTGGGCATAAAGGAAACAATTACTTTTAGAAATTCACTCTTCAGTTGCTGGGGCTGGACTGGCTTGGTTGCTTGTTAGACTATCAAAATAATACATTTGTCAGATTTATTAAAGTCATTGTAACCTCATTATTAAAAAAATATAGAGTTCTTAATTACAGCTTGCCTTTACTCTCCCACTTAAAAATCTGACATAATAACATCACTGCCTCAGTGATTTTTGAGCTATGCTTTGATTCTGTGGAGAGCAGTGACTGAAACATCATATTGAAAATATTGCAAATCCTCAAAAATTAGCCAACTATTTATGCCTCCAGTAAGACATTTGGTAGTTAATGATTGTAGGTAAAAAATGATACTGTGATTAAAAAGTAAGCATGGATAATATAAATAGTTAAAAAAAGTGCAAAAAAGAAAAAAGAATAAAAGAAAAAAACACTAAAATTAATATATTACTAAATTATGTTAATTATTTCTGCCTAAGTCCAACCTAAACTCTTTTTCAGGAGGTATTCCATGATCAGTTTCTTTTAACTCTACATTATTCTAGTTTGTAATCATTTCAGCACTTATAAAATCACCTCTGTCTTGTTCGTGTAGACCTCTTATTATCTTGTCTTGGGAAGGATGTCTTTGGTGTGTGCTGTTATTTTAAATAAGTCACAGACTCCTTGAGGATGGGTCTGATACATACGATGAAGAAATGCCCTGAAGGCCTTTCAGAGCTGAGAGTCTGGGGGGTCTAGTTCTGGTTTTCTCTCCAGCCCACTTCACACACCATAACCGCTGCACTACTGAAGGCAGAGACAGGCGATCTTCTTTACCGCAGTGTTCCCTGTGACTGGCACTGTGCCCTGCATGAGAATGACATTTATACACAGTAGAAATACATGTGAGCAGCCATCTGCCAGTACAGCACATTACTATTCACTAGTCATATCCAAGAAGTAGGTTCTAGAAGTATCACTTCAGTTCTACTTTGCATCTCTTTGTAACCCAAGATGTGGTAGGTTTCTTGGAACTTGACACACCTGCAGAGTTGGGCCAGCTGCAGGGAGACCTATGCACAGCCTTGAGGGCTGGTGAAAGGGGTTATCGTGCAGCAAACACTTTGTCTGATGGGCTGTGTGGTCTCTGCTTGCTGTCTGGCTTGGAAGGGGAAGAAGTGGGGGATTCCCAGACATAGTAACGTGGGCGCTGAGCTCAGGGAGGCTGCAGCAAGGGAAGATGACCGGATCTGAAGACAAACATATGGGAGGAAGGCTCCAGTGCCTGGGCTTTGCTCTCGGGAAGGGCCTGTTCCCCGAGAAGGCACCTGGGAAGCACAAGCCAGGAACTCAGGCCACACAAGAAGCGGGACGAGCCCACTGTAAAACCAGGGGAACGGGAGAGTGACTGGGGCTCTGTAGAGAGGCTGAGGCCCAGTCAGTTGAACGGTCACTGAGTTTGTCAGGTTAACTAGCGTAACTAGTCAGAGCCCGCCAACTGTTGGTCTCAAGCAGCACCAGGATCTGCTGCCCCAGGACAAAACTAGTGTTTGGAACTGTTCTGCTGTCACCGCCGTAGCGAGGAAGAAGGAAGTAAAGGCTGTGAGGCTGATCGGGTCTGAGACGTTTCACTTTTTCTGTCTGATACCTTCATCCCTGGACAACTGTTTGAGGAGGTCCTCGCAGGGGAGATACCCGACCTAGTATATGAGCCATTGGAACCACATTGTGGTCCTTGCTTGTGCATCTCTAGAGGAGCCACTTGCAAAGTAACAATGTGCCTGTGGGCATTTGGAGCCTCACAGTAACTCTGTGAGATGGGAAAATATTTTTTCACCTCCATTTTATAGATAAGAAGACTGAGGCCCAGAGGGTAAAGTGATCTGGTAACAGTCATAACGATTCATAAGTGGCAGAGCTAGGGATGTGAATCAAGGTTTTTCTCATTCTGCTCTGTATATGATGCTTCTCCACATAGTGAGGAATTAAAGAATGCTGGAGAAAATAAATAATCATTTAAATTTGACTTTACCTTTTGAAACCACCTCTTTCAGACTTTCACTTCTTTTCCCACCTCTAGAAACCTGGAGGTTCAAGCAATCTTGAAAAAAATTTAGAAAGGAAGTGTCTTTTCCTTCTTTTTTAGGTATATACTGTAAATAATGGTAACAGCTATAACTTCTATATAGTATATAGTAAAAGGCAGGTGCTTGTATAAATGCTTTCCAATGTTAATTCATTTAACCTTCATAACAACATATTGAGAAAACTGCAGCACAGAAAGGTTAAGGAACTTGCCCAAGGTCACACAGCAAAAAAAAAAGTGGTGGAGCTAGGATGAAAACTCAGGCCTTCTAGCTCCAGAGCCCAGGTTTGCAATCACTGCGGGAGATTGCCTTTCATTCTAGTCTGCTATCGAGGACGTCACTCACGGCTGTCAGAAGGAAACTGTTTTCTTGTTTCGGGTAATATAAACTGCCTTAAGATATTTCTTCTCGTGTTTAATGATTTTGAACAGCTACCATGTGCTGATTTCTTCAGGGTAGGCTCTGTTTCTGCACATTCCATCTGGTACTTGAAAATCTCAAGCATTTTTGGATGAATCTTGGTTACTTACAACAGAGCAGCATACAACATTTTGAATATTTGCAGACTGCTCAGTGCGATGTGAGGTTTATCTTTTCTCAGTTGCTCTTAGCCTTTGGCTGAGTTTTTAATTAAAACTCAAATTACAGACTATACTAGTTGTACAGGCACGGAGTAGGGAAAACAGACGTGATGTGTTAATGAACACATCCTGGTAGCTTGGTTTAATGAGTTGGTGGCACAAAAAAATCTAAATGAGGGCACGTGACAGTTAAAATCAAATTGAATGCTTATAAGTGACATCAGGCAGATGAAATAATATTGATGATTCTAACTCAGAGACATGTACTTGTAAATTTTCATCCCAGGTATTGAGTCAATTTCCCTTTCTCTCAAAATGCCAGAGCACGTTTGTATAGTAACCAGAGATGTGCTTGCCAGAAGGTATGTGGCAACCAGCAGTAATCTCACACTTGGATGTACCTTTGAGAAGGATGCTTTCTTTAGGCTTCTCAGCCTCTTCCACCATGGTGCATTTGTTCATTCAACAAATGGGCTGCAGCATATGTAGAGGTGGCTGAGATTCCCCATCCCCTTGGCAGAGTTAGATGAGACCTCTTGCTGTTGGCCAATTGCCCACTCTCTTGAAAGAGACCTGTGATATCAATTGCATAAGCTTTTGCCACTCTGGGCACAAAGTGTAAACACTAAGCCCTTCCTCCAGTCCTGGTGCCACTGCTGTCTCCACGGCATTGCCTGTCTCCTTGTCGTGACACGGCTATTCCTCTTCTCTTCAGTCTCCCAGGCTCTTCCTTTCCACTCTGTCCCTCTCAGCAGATGCCCCTGTGTCATTATCTTCTCCTCTAAGTGTTCCCGCCACCTTTTTTGAAAAAAATTTATTTATTGAATTATACTTAATTTATAATATTGTATTATTTCTGGTATACAGCAAAGTGATTCAGTTATACATATATACATACTTTCTTTTTCACATTCTTTTCCACTATGATTTATCCCAGGATATTGAATGTAGTTCCCTGAGCTATAGAGTAGGACCTTGTGGTTTATCCATTCTCTACATAGTAGTTTGCATCTGCTAACCCCAAACTCCCAGTCCATCCCCCACCTTCTTGCTTGAAATGAAGAGTCGTTCTCCCTGAGGCCACCCCTCTTTGTCAGCAGCTCCGTGGATTAGAGCTTTTCACTTGTACCCACTGTGTGAGGAGGCTTTGTGTTCTTGTTGCTTCTCATGGTTCCTTCTAGACCGACTCCTCTGCCGTCTTTTAAAATCCGAGGTCCCCTGTCTCGATCGCCCTGGCTCTGCCAGCATCCCAGTCCCTCCCTCTCATCTCTCCAAGGTGCAACCTGGCTCCCGTTCCGTGTCTCCACCCCCAGACCTGCCATCATCAGGGTGACTTCAGTCCACGTGGGCCGTGACCCGACACTCTGGCTTCTCAGGCCTTTGACCCCTGCATTTGCACTGACCTTCTCCCCTCCAGGTACATCACCCACTTCTTTGGCAACATTTTGGAAGTTTTCATCACCAGGAACCGCTTCTTCCCTGCAATAACGAATTCAGACATCCTATTGGCTGCTCTGTCCTCTTTCCTGTTCAGCTTGCTTATTTCACTCCACCCATTATGACTGTCCTTTGACCTAATCAGAATCACTGACCCCTCTAATTTCCCAATTGCCCAGCTTGCTCCCTTCCTCTGCCTGTTAACCCAAGATTTCATAGTCACAAGCCCAACTGCTGAGCAGCTGTTTCTGGCGGGTCACTAACAAGCAGTCCTCACAAAGCAGCATGGAAGACAGGAGGGTGGTTCCCCGTGAGAGAATTGGAATATTGTTGCCAAAAGGTAGGGGGAAGGGTGCCAGGAAGGTCAAAATGACTGATGACCACTCCAGTTCTTCTGCAGTTTCTGCTTCTTGACAGATTGAGTAATTTAGATTATTTAAGTTATTTGGGTGATCTCATGTTCCGCCTAACTGTATATGCCACGTCTTTCCAAAACGAAACCAGAATTCTTGGCTCAAAGTGCACTGACAGAAAAGCTTCTGCTTCACTGTATACACAGGCACTCAGTGTTCTCCAGAACTGAAATGGCTGAGGGTATCTTTTCTCAGGCTGAGGAAACATATGGAGGAGAGTTTGCTACTTCTCGTTGTCTGTAGCGTTTTGACAAGACATCTGCTGCAACATTTTTTGCTCTTGGATCCTGGATTGTTGTTTGCCACTTGTTTTCATACATATTAATCTTTGAAATCTTGACTGATGTCTAAGTTGTTCTTTTTTGGATTTTTTTCTTCTTTATATGCACCATCTTTAAATAATTGTGTCATAACAAAAAAAGGTTTTTCTTATGAAAAATTCCTACTTTAAAATCAAGGGCTAAAATTTCTAATTCAGTACCTTACATCCTTTTCTTTATGTTTGAATTCTCCCTTTTTCCTTTACTTGACTAAATGTATTGCCATTGGAATAATACTTCTGCATTAGTGTTGTGAAAAGTAGTCTTTCGTTTCAGCCCTTGAAATCTCCCCAGGCAGACACTGAAGATCAAATCCCCCATGCATTTGACTGAGACCCAAGGTTGGTAACTACACCTTCTTTGTCTGAAACTATGAACTTGAGAACTGGATCATGATTTGGAACTGGGCTACAAATAGCCTGTTCAAGATGTTCACTAATGGTCTCAATTTCTAATCATACCTTTGTGTGAGCAGATAATTGACAAGGCTGCGATGGACGATACAGTGAGCACACCTTCCAACCCAGGGTGTTTTCCTGGACCTGGGTGGCCTCTGCCATGCTCTGGGCAGTGCATGGAAAGCAGTGTGCATGCTCCATGCAGCTTTTTAGGCTCGTTTTTATTATGCATGGTAGTTCCTGCTTGCTGTGCCGTTAACTCTGGGGACCAGTAATTCAGCCCACTTTAAATTGTTTCCCTTATTCCTCAATCAATGAAACATTAAAAAAAATTATTGAAGTATAGGAGATCTACAATGTTGTCTTAATTTCTGCTGTACACCAAAGTGAATCAGCCATGCATACATATATATATATGTACACGCACATCCTTTTTCATATTCTTTTTCATTATGGTTTATCACAGGGTATTGAATATAGTTCTCTGTGCTATACAGTAGGACCTTGTTGTTTATCCATCCTGCATATAATAGTTTGCATCTGCTAATCCCAAACTCCCAGTCCCTCCCTCTCCCCCACCCCACTTGGCAACCACAAATCTGTTCTCTATGTCTGTGAGTCTGTTTCCGTTTCATAGGTAAGTTCATTTGTGTCGTATTTTAGATTCCACATGTAAGTGATATCATATGATATCTGTCTTTCTCTTTCTGACTTACTTCACTTAGTATGATAATCTCTGGGTCCATCCATGTTGCTTCAAATGGCATTATTTCACTCTTTTTTATGGTGGAGTAGAATTCCATTGTGTGCGTGTGTGTGTGTGTGTGTGTGTGTGTGTGTGTATCACATATTCTTTATCCATTCACTTGTCAAGGGACATTTAGGTTGTTTCTATGTCTTGGCTATTGTGAATAGTGCTGCTGTGAACACTGGGATGCATATATCTTTTCAAATTATGGTTTTCTCCAGATATATGCCCAGGAGTGGGATTGCTGGATCATATGGCAACTCTATTTTTAGTTTTTTGTGGAACCTCCATACTGAATAAAACATTTTTTAATCGTAAGAATGAAAAGCACTTCATACAGATACCTGATCTCAAGGCCTATTAGCAAAGAGCTATCTGTGTGTTAAGCCAATATGCCAAACACAGCAAGAGACTTGTTTCAAAAGGAAACTGTTTGCTGACAGTGCTGTGGGATCTTCTCTTCCTTAGTAAACTACCTGTTCAACATTGAATTTAATCCTTTTTTTTAGACTAGCTTGCAAGATTGCATTACAAGATCTTGAGAGGGATTCTTCATTCTTGGGTTTTCATAAGAGTATTTTTTTTCTCATTTTTAAAGCCAGAATAGTCTATTATTAAAGCAGAGTTAATAAATTGGAAAATATGGTAACTCACTGATGTGTGATGAAATTGTTATTTCTTCAACTCTATCTAGAATCATGTAAAAATTAGAGTAGAAGAGATTTTTATATTTTGCTGTTCTAAAGGGTGTGTCAGGGTCTGGGAGTGTATCTCACCGTTGAGCTCAAGCATAATTCCCTCTGAGGGCTGTTGGCAAGAGTCAGCTCTCCTCGACATCTGACGTTTTCTAAAAGTAAAATGAGATTCACATGTTTGCATGCCATCCTGCTGATTCTTGCCAGGGATACTTTCTGGAAAGAGCATACTGAATATCTCTGCTGTGCCTCTATTTTAGGGAGAAAAGGGAATCTCACACAACTTGGGAACTATTCCAGGGTTGGGCCAGAAGTTGAGGAGTAGGTGAAGGGCCCGCCCCAGGGAGGCCTCCTCCATGGTGGCCAGTGATTCCATGCGACTAAGGGATGGATGTGTTGAGCGGTGGTGTTCCTCTGGGTCAGGGATGAGGCACCAGAGAGAGGACTATTCGGAGAAAAGCCTGGCCTCACTTGTACCATTCGAGTCAGATAACCACACCTCCTGAGAACCTGCCATGCGCTGTATCATACTCTGTGGTGAGATACTAAGGGTTGACATGATACCGCCTTGCATTAGTTTTCTGGGGCTGCCATAACAAAGTACCACAGACTGGTGAACAATAGAAGTTGATTTTTTCAGAGTTCTGGAGGCGAGATGACCAAGATCACGGTGTTGGGGAAGTTATTTCTTTCTGAGGGCCGTGAGGGAAGAGCTATTCCAGGGCTGTGTCCTTGCTTGTAGATGACTGTCTTCTCCCCACCATCTTTACATGGTCTTCTCGCTGTACATGTGTCTGTCTCCAAATTTCCTCTTCATATAAAGACACCAGTCATATGGGATTAGGGCCCACCCTGGCGACCTTGTTTTAATTCACTTACCTCTTTAAAGCCCATACCTCCAAGCATGGTCCTATTATTCTAAGGTAACGGGACTTAGGACTTCAGCTATGAATTTTGGGGTGACGTGATTCTGCCTGTATTACCACCTTGGTCTTTAATCTACTCATAGATAAGACATGTACAACCATTTTCTGTGTATGTTTCTGTTTTGCTCATTTGGTTGAGGGCAACCCAAGTGCACTGAGCAGATTGCTGGCATCTACAAACAGAGATTTAGGGAGTTATTTCTAAACATTATTATTTCAATCAGTCTACACCAGCAAAGAAACATAGAAAAAGGATTGTGCCTTCCTCTTGTTTTATATCTTGGATTAATGTTGAAATAAAACCTTTGATTGGCATAAAAACTCCAGTGGTGTTGGGAAGTACACGGATAAAGTTTTTCTACGTCTTGTATATTTAAAATCAAGTCTCTTATACTAACAAAGGTAAGATAAGTATTATCAGAAAAACACTTCAAGATACATTCACACAGTAATTCCTTCTGTTCATAAACAAGTGACTGTATAGCTAAATTAAGATTATTGATCATTTTTGTTTTGATTTTGGTATAATCGCTCCCATGGGATTCTAAATGTTTACTTCACTCATCGCACAAGAAAAGGGAATTTTCTTAGATCATTCAGGTAAACATTTATACATGTATATAAAGCAGTAAACATGAGGCATAGAACATGGTAGTAGAAAGTCAAAGGTGTATGTGAGAAAATATCACCTATAATTAAAAAGTGGACTGAGGTACATTGTTCCAGAAGTGGAATGCCAGTCTGAGCTATATAAAAACAGCCATCATCAGAGCATTGTTATGGATGTATCACAAAGCTAAAAGGACTTAAAAGAACCAGGAGCATTTTTAAAAACCACTATTTATTCCTGTCCACTGCTGAATTTGTCTAAGTTTAGTTTTTCAGTCCAATTTAATATACACTACCATTATGTAGTAAATGAGTGGTTAGAAGTAGGTTACAGACTTTAATGTGAAATCTTTTTTCTGATTTTACTGTTCACTGCTGTTATTTTCAATACGTTTATTGAAATGTCTTTTACACGTAATGCTATAGTGTGTTATGCTTGTTTGTACTTCACATTTGCCTTGGATATTTCAGTGGGCAGAATACAATGAGGTGCGTTAGGAAAGTCCCATGAATATTGATGGTACTCGAGGGAACCACATACAGAAGTGAACTTGCTCCAGGACTTCCCTGGTGGCGCAGTGGTTAAGAATCCACCTGCCAATGCAGGGGACACGGGTTCGATCCCTGCTCCAGGAAGATCCCACACGCTGCAGAGCAACTAAGCCCGTGCGCCACAACTATTGAGCCTGCACTTTAGAGCCCATGAGCCACAACTATTGAGCCTGTGCACCACAACTACTGAAGCCCATGCGCCTAGAGCCCGTGCTCCACAACAAGAGAAGCCACGGCAGTGAGGAGCCGGCGCACCACAACGAAGAGTAACCCCTGCTCACCACAACTAGAGAAAGCTGGTGTGCAGCAACGAAGACCCAACACAGCCAATAAATAAATAGATAAATTAAAAAAAAAAGTGAACTTGCTCGGCCCCTAGACATCTATCTTTTCTCTTACTCTTAAGGATATTTAAGATAACAGTTTGCTGTAATTGATTTATTTCAACAAATACACTAGATATACTGGATAGAGTTCAGTAACTTGTGAAGAAATGTTGTCCCCGTCAGCTTCCCCCTTCAGGTTTTCATAAGGATGGGTATTGTTATAACAAGTGACTAAGGAAGACTGTGGGAGAGGAGAATAGGATAGATGCTGTTTTCCTGGCATAGATGCAGCGTTCCTGGATGATCTAAGTGTGTTGGATTTTATGTTTAGCTCTGTAGCCCCAGATGAAAATCCAGCACCCTGTATGGTTCTAATTCAAACTATCTGTTAGTGTTAGAGTTTGAGAAGGCCCCTTAAATAGCATCATTCTGCCAGGATTTGGAACTATTGAGAGACATAGAAGTCACTCAGATTGAGATCAGAATGTCAGCTTACTAACTGGAATATCCAACTGGACAACATGCTTTCAATCTGTGGATATGTTTGCTAATATTTTGCCCCAACCTAATAACAACCCCAGATTCCCCCAAAAGGGCAAGCCTCAGAGTGGGGCAGAGAGCAGCCCAGAATTCACCTGCCCTTGTGGTCGGAAGAAGTCAGGAGAGGCTTTGCTAAGCATCTTCCTATTCCTTCCTTCTAACTCACCAAACAGATAAGATACTTCCCCTTTTTAGGGGGGAAGTGAGTGAGTGGGCAGAGAGAGGTCAGAAGTGTCACTAATAGGAGTTCCTCCACCCAAGACACGTGAGGTGAGGAAAAAGGAACTTCCCCACTGACCTTTCTCCATTTGAAGTTTTATTTCATTACATGATAAATTTTAAATAATTGCCTTTATATCTATGCCAAGCTCACATTCCTATAAGAAATACGGTATATGTATACTCCCTGCTTTATAGAACAGGAGCACTAGGTCTCTTTCCTTTTTTCACAGAAATATATTGAGTAATAACATCTGGTCAGTCTTGGTACCTCAGTCTCTGCTACTGCTAGACTGTGCATAATTGCCAATTTCACTGATGCTAAATCTTTTCTTTTCTCTGTGAGCTTGAGAAGCCCTAGCTTAGGTCCATTTTAGTCTAGACTGACTAAAGAAAATTTCTCTAAAATGAATATTTGGAACTGATTTTTTCAGTAAGCTTACCAGTAAATATGAATTGAAAGATATCGTCTGATTTCCATTGCTCAAAATGCTGAGCGTTCAGCTATATCTGAACCATTCTGATTGGTTGGTTGGGCACTGTTTAATAGAATTCTCAGGATGTGATGCTGCTGTTTCTCTTCATCATCAGCAACAAACACTTATCAAGAGCCCGCTTCCTACAAAGTACAAGACTACCAAATTCTGAGGCATCAGGAAGTTTCAATTATCTGTGCTCTAATGTAGAATGCATGCCGGGCAAGTACATGTGAAAAGTAAATAACGTGCATTAAGTCTGTGCTACCTGCTAAGTGAATTATATAGGTGTTAGAGGCTGAATGTTGTCATGCACCAAATACATTTTTGACAGGTTTGGGATGGCTACAAGCCATTTCCTAGGAATTATTCATAAAGTTTGAGACACTAAAAGTGTTACTGTTAACTTTGCAGGAATAGATTATTATGAGATTATTGGTCCTAGGAAATTTCAGGAAGGAGGTGGAATTTTAGCTGGTCGTCCGAAATCCCAAGGACCAAGTTGTTGGTACCTTTCTCATCCTACATTCCGCTTATTAGTAAGTAGCATCGCCATCCACCAAGCTGCTCATATCAAAACCTTTGGGGTCATCCTTGATCCCTCTTTCCTCTCATGCCTCATACAGCAAATGCAGCAGCAGGTGCTGTTGATTCTAACTATGATGTTTCTTGAACATACGCAGCTGTCTGTCTGCTCTGCAGCTCCCTGGTCTGGACCCATTGTCCTGACCTAAGATGTCATCATCTCTGCCTGGACTACCCCAAGGTCTCCTGATTCATCGCCCCTCTTCCATTGTTTGTAACCTCCAGTTCATTCTTTCCATAGAATAATAGTTGTAAATCATAAGTCAAATGATGCCATTCTCCTGGGAAAACCCTTTGATGTTTTTCTATTGCTCTTTAAAAGTCATGTTTCTTACCAGAATAAATAAGGCCCTGCTTGATCTAGCTTGTGCCATCTTTTTAATCTCTTTCCCTTACTATACTATAATGTAGCCACATAATGTCCTTTCTGTTACTCAAACAAAATGATCTCTTTCCGTTTAGAGGCTTTACATTTGCTATTCCTTCTGCCTGGAATGCTGTTGCTCTGGCTGTTAGTGTACCTGTTTCCTTTTATCCTTGGGTCTCAGCTAAGATGTCACATTCTCAGTTCAAACACCTTTTTTTGATGACCCCATCTAAAAATAACTGCCATCAGTCGTCTTCTGTTATATTATCCTATTCATATTTTCATAGCAAATTTTGGAAAATATGGCCAACTAGTTCCATTTTTATTATCTGTCTCCCTCTATAACCCTGTAACCCCACGAGAATAAGAATCTTATCTTCTGTGTTTATTACTCTATCTGCAGTGCACATCACAGTGTCTTGGGTTCCTCAGTAAACATTTGTAAAATGAATAAAGAATGCAGCTCATACAAGCAGAGGAGAAAGAGAGGGCATTCCAGCCAGGGTGAGAGTGTGAGCAAAGTGCAAAATAGTTCAAGATGTGGCTTGTGAACCAGTTATCCTGAGCACTGTTCATGTTGCGAGTAATCTTGTTTACATGGTGCACAGTTTTCTGTTAATTGTACTGGGATATAAATTGGAAAGTAAAACTCACTTATAGACGATCTTAAAGCTAAAGCTGTGGGAATAGAATTCACCATCAGCTTGAAGCTACTGAAGGAAGATTTTTTTTTAAAGCTCTTTATTGGAACATAATTGCTTTACACTCTTGTACCAGCTTTTGAGGTACACCAAAGTGAATCAGCTGTATTTATACATATATCCCCATATCCCCTCCCTCCCATGACTCCCTCCTGCTCTCCCTGTCCTGGCCCTCTAAGGCATCACCCATCATCGAGTTGATCTCCCTTTGTTGTACAGCAGCCTCCCACTAGCTATCTATTTTACAGCTGGTAGTGTATATATGTCTATGCTACTCTCTCACTTCGTCCCAGTTTCCCCTTCGCCCCCCGTCCCCCCAACCCCATGTCCTGCAGTCCATTCTCTGCATCTGCATCCTTATTCTTGCCCTGTCACTGGGGTCATCAGTACCATTTTTTTTTTTTTTTTGGGTTCCGTATATATGAGTTAGCATACAATATTTGTTATTCTTTTTCTGGCTTACTTCATTCTGTATGACAGACTCTAGGTCTATCCACCTCATTACATATAGTTCCATTTCATTCCTTTTTATGGCTGAGTAATATTCCATTGTATATATATACCACATCTTCTTTATCCATTCATCTGTTGATGGGCATTTAGGTTGCTTCCATGTCCTGGCTATTGTAAATAGTGCTGCAATGAACATTATGGTACATGTTTCTTTTGGGATCATGGTTTTCTCTGGGTATATGCCCAGGAGTGGGATTACTGGATCATATGGTAGTTCTATTTGTAGTTTTTTAAGGAACCTCTGTACTGTTTTCCATAGTGGCTGTACCAACTTACATTCCCACCAACAGTGCAAGAGAGTTCCCTTTTCTCTACACCCACTCCAACATTTATTGTTTCTAGATGTTTTGATGATGGCCATTCTGACCGGTGTGAGGTGATACCTCATTGTGGCTTTGACTTGCATTTCTCTAATGATTAGTGATATTGAGCATCTTTTCATGTGTTTGTCGGCCATCTGCATGTCTTCTTTGGAGAAATGTCTGTTTAGGTTTTCCGCCCATTTGTGGATTGGGTTATTTGCTTTTTTGGTATTAAGCTGCATGTGCTGCTTGTATATTTTGGAGATTAATCCTTTGTCCGTTGCTTCATTGGCAAGTATTTTCTCCCATTCTAAGGGTTGTCTTCTTGTCTTGTTTATGGTTTCTTTTGCTGTGCAAAAGCTTTAAGTTTCATTAGGTCCCATTTGTTTATTCCTGATTTTATTTCCATGATTCTAGGAGGTGGGTCAAAAAGTCTCTTGCTTTGATGTATGTCATAGAGTGTTCTGCCTATGTTTTCCTCTCGGAGTTGTATAGTGTCTGGCCTTCCATTTAGGTCTTTCATCCATTTTAAGTTTATTTTTGTGTATGGTGTTAGCAAGTGTTCTAATTTCATTCTTTTCCATGTTGCTGTCCAATTTTCCCAGCACCACTTACTGAAGAGGCTGTCTTTTTTCCATTGTATATTCTTGCCTCCTTTGTCAAAGATAAGGTGCCCATATGTCCTTGGGCTTACCTCTGAGTTCTCTATTCTATTCCATTGATCTTCCTTTCTGTTTTTGTGCCAGTCCCATACTGTCTTGATCACTGTGGCCTTGTAGGATAGTTTGAAGTCAGGAAGCCTAATTCCACCAACTCCATCTTTCCTTCTCAAGATTGCTTTGGCTATTCAGGGTCTTTTGCATTTCCATACAAATGGTAAGATTTCTTGTTCTAGTTCTGTGAAAAATGCCATTGGTAATTTGATAGGGATTGTGTTGAATCTGTAAATTGCTTTGGGTAGTACAGTCATTTTCACAATGTTGATTCTTCCAATCCAAGAACATGGCATGTCTCTCCATCTGTTTGTATCATCTTTGATTTCTTTCATCAGTGTCTTATAGTTTTTCGCCTCCTCGGTTAGGTTTATTCCTAGGTATTTTATTCTTTTTGTTGCAGTGGTAAATGGGAGAGTTTCCTTAATTTCTCTTTCTGCTCTTTTGTTGTTAGTGTATAGGAATGCAAGAGATTTCTGCACATTAATTTTGTCTCCTGCTACTTTACTAAATTCATCGATTAGTGCTAGCAGTTTTCTGATAGAATCTTTAGGGTTTTCTATATATACTATCATCTATCATGTCATCTGCAAAGAGTGACAATTTTACTTCTTCTTTTCCAATTTGGATTCCTTTTGTTTCATTTTTTCCGATTGCTATGGCTAACACTTCCCACACTATGTTGAATAATAATGGTGAGAGTGGGTACCCTTGTCTTGTTCCTGTTCTTAGAGGAAATTCTTTCAGTTTTTCCCCATTTAGAACGATGTTGGCTTTTGGTTTCTCATATGTGGCTTTTATTATGTTGAGCTAATTTCTGGAGGAAGATTTCTGATCAGGGAATGACTCTATAAGATTAATCCTGCAGTGATACCATTGGTGAGAAGTCCTGTAGGCAGGAAAGTCATGTAGGAGAGGATTGCAGGTGTCCATCTGAGAGCTTCTGAAATGTATTTCCAGACTCTTTCACTTGAAAAGAGTGGACTTTCTATGTCTGTCATGGATTCCAAACTAAAACTATTCAAAGGGCGTTATCATGCAGTGACGGGCTTGAAGACTTGGACCTTGGGAAGCTTTAGGACTGGAAAGGTTGGCAGGAACATGAACATCTCTTCTTTCCCATTCCTTGTCTTCCATGTCCCCATGGTAGTGATACTCATGTTTTGCACTGAAATCTTTTGAAATTTCCTTTTTTGTTTCTTCACTAAGATGTTAAAGGCACCAAGAACCTATAGAGCTGGGCTGCAATGTTGCAACACATCAGTAGGTGTCACCATATCACAATGATTGATCCCACTGTGAGAATTTGTCAGCTCTAGAGCTTTAAATTGTATAAAATAAATGACTGTTTTATTTTATTCCGTATATCTTTTGAGGTCTCACTTCATAATTATAAATATTTATTCAGGTCATATGAAGTCAACAAATTTTTTCTAAATCTAGTTATAATAACAGTCACATTTTATTCACAGTTCTGTTGTTTTGTGGTACATTTTAACAATTGAAAGTCCACTTAATTTTAGCTGCTATAGTATTAGGTTTCTTAGTTGGATAATATGTTAATATTTGGTGGAGCTATCAACACATCTTGGAACTAAGAAAAAATATTGTTTTGTGTACTTAGTTTTTTTCATTTTCCTGTTTCCTTTGTTGTCTTTTCTTTTCTTTTTTTTTCCTCTCCATCTGACATTTCCACCATTACAGAAAGTTCCTGTCAGCCCTGGTATAGACTAAACTGATCTCTTTTGTTAAAAAAACATCTGCAGACATCACCATGTGCCTGGGTTCAGGATCTTGTACATAGATATGTTTTTAAAATTTTAAAACAAAAAGGAGGTTTTGTTCTTTGTTTTGGGAGTTTTGTTTGTTTAGTGTGTATTATAGTTCACTCTCAGTTTTAGAACTTTTTTTTAAACATTGAGGTGTAACATTAGCCGTACAATGGAAAGAAGGCAAGGGTTAAATGTCTAGGTTTATATGATAGCTCAGTGTTTTCAAATTTAATAACGTTACTTGAAAACTAGATATACTTAATATTTTGAAATTGGGCATATTCTAATCAATCCTTGGAAATAAATTGATGAGTGTATGAGGCTGGGAATTTATGGGAGCCCCTGTAGTGCATTTTCAGGAGTAACCAGCTCATGTTTGACAATTGGTTATACTCTATGTAGCTAGTTGTAAGTATAATGTAAATGCTGTGTAAATAGTTGCCAGCCTGTGGCAAATTTAAGTTTTACTTTTTGGACCTTTCTGGAATTTTTTTTCCAGGTACTTTCCATCTTCGGTTGGTTGAATTTGCAGATGCAGAACCTGCAGATAAGAGCTGACTGTATTTTCCTTTACTCTCATACTTCATTTCTGGCCACCAAATGTATAAGTCCCTCCCCCACCCCCACCGCAGCTGACTAATTTTCCACCACCAGCTGGGTGTCTTACCATTTAACTCATTTCTGACACTGACTACCTAGTGACAGCATCAGATTCCACACAGGTTAAGGGCTCAGTCCCACAAGACTGCGTCCCTCCTTCAGATGCCAAAGCAAGTCCAGGTTTTTATCTGTGCTTCTGACACACTGGCTATGAACCCAAGATTCCCATGACCCCCTCCTCAGGTTGGTTAATTTGCTAGAGTGGCTCACAGAATGCAGGAAAAACAGTTTCGTTACTAAATGACACATTTATTATAAAAGGATACACACTTAGAAACAGCCAGGTGGAGGAGGCGTGTAGGGCACGTTTGTGGGAAGGGGTGTGGCGCGTCCCTGCCCTCTCCCAGCACGTCCAGGTGTTCCCCAGCCCGGAAGCTCCCTCAACACAGTGCCTGAGGGATTTTTATGGAAGCGTCATTATGTCGGCATGATCGACTGTTAACTCCTTTTCCAGCCCCTCTCCCCTCTCTGGAGAACGGGCCTTGGGGCTGAAAGTTCCAGACTTCTAATCATGCCTTGGTTTTTCTGGTGACCCGTCCCCAACCAGGAGCCCCCCGAGAGATTCCTCATTAGAACAAACGATGCTCCTGTCACCCAGGCAGTTCCAGGGGACCTAGGAGCTCTGTGTCAGACACGCCTGTTACTTAGAAGATAACAAGGATTTTAGGGGCGTCTTGTCAGGAACCAGGGTCAGAGACCAAAGGTTAGCAGAAACCGTGGGCAGAGACTAGTATTATTTCACCGTTATCCTCATCATCATTATTATTATTCACACTAATTATACAAAAAGTGGAATATTTGATATTTTCTATCTCTCTTACTTGCTTAGGAGCTGCCGTGTTGTATCTGTCTTCTATCCTGGTATAATCTTATGTGCTGTGTGACTGGTTTTAATGAACTGTTTCTACCAGTAGGGAAATGGTCCCTGTTTTATTCACTGCTATGAAAGTCTCAAAACATGTGACCATCCATGTGAACAGCCTGTGCAGATTAAAGCTGCAGGGCATGATTGGAGGAGACACAGACTGCCAAGCCACGAGGCGGCTGAGCAGGCGTCCTCTGCCAACGACAGCATGGGATTATGTAACGCCTGCAGTGTCTGGCACCGTGCTCCACTGGGGACACGTCACGTGGTGTGCAGTGCTCTTGGCCCTGAAATTCAATTAGATTGCTTTGAATGATCCGTGAGTCTGCATGAGATAAGCTTTTACTGCTCTCCACTAGAAAGCAAATGGGTTGATTAGTCCCACATAAATTGAGAAATTGCCATTATAATTCCAGCAAGGATAGTTGCATTATATATACATCATTGTGCCACGGAAGGGCAGAATTTAAGCATTATGTAACCTGGATAAATAATGGGGGGAGGGGGTGGGATACAACCCTCATGACTAGAAAGAAAAATTTTCTTACAGAAGCTTAGCAGTAGGTTTTCTTTTGTAAACATAGGTTTGCCATCGTCTGGGGGAATATACCTGAAGGCTGCCTGTGTGGTGGTGTTTTGTTTTGTTTTGTTTTAATGCCATGATCTGTGAATGAGAATAAAGAAATTGACAGAGTGATGATTTGGTGGGGTGGAAGGAGCTTTCATTAGAAAGAATTTAAAATTGTGAGTCCAGTGACCTTTTTATACTGAGTGAGTTTACTTTCTTTGTGAAATCGTAGCTGACCAATTTAAGGAGTTGGGAGCCATCTGAAATTAACCCCATGTAGTTTGGCTGTAATTTCTTGATATCTTTTCACAAAAGAAGATCTGGGATGGAGGAGGGACGGTAATAGTAGATGTGGAGAAACTGAAATCTTGGAATGAAGCTGAGGATTATTAACATACTATGGTCTTAAAGGGCCGCTGGGAAACCACCAAAATCAATGAGGTGAGCTTGACTTTCCGAGGTTCTTATACCCCCATTTTCCTCCAAATGGGATTTAAGGTGTCAACCAAAAGCCCTGGTGAGACGTTAAAGTTCATTCAAACTGTTTGGGACACTGAACTGAAACCGAAGGCGCTGAAATGCTATGCAGAGAGCTTCTGTTTTTTTATATCAGCAGGGATTAGGAGTACTGTTCCTTTGTGGTTTTAGGTAAGGTGGCCTTGAACTGCAACAAAACTACCACTGTTGTAGTTTTTTCTCTCTTGAAAAAGGCTTTAGTTTCTCTCCTATCCTTGGAAATCCTTAGGACACGAATTTGCTCCATGTAACCGTGTATCCTGCCTTAATGTAAGTGGATATTCACGAGTGGGTTGCTTTCTAACAGGTCATAGTAAAACCCAGATTTTAACCATTTTTCTTTTTGATAGATTCTGTAAATTTTGTGAGGTTTAACATGCGTAGGTATTTCTCACTGGTTTAATTGTTCTAACTCTCTGCAGTAGGTATTATTGCTATTATTTTTATTAACCAAAGGGAAAATTGATGCTTGGAGAGGTACAGTGAGCTGCCCGGAGTGACACTGCAAGGAATGAGTGGATAGGGGTTCCAAAGCAGATCACAAGCATTCTCATCCCACGAGGTATTAATGGTCCCCAAATGCTGTTCCATGGACTGGTGCCAGCTGGCCCGTATTTCAAGGAAATTCTACTTTATGATGCCTCGCGTGAAGATCTGGGAGTCTGTCTTTTTAAAATAGCTTCCCAGGTGATTCTGATGTAAGAAGAGAGTTGGTAGTTATTTCATGTTTAATATTCTGAGCTATAGAGATATCATTAGAACATCTCTATTTATGCTCTACTTCAAATATATTTTTTGTCTGTTCATCCTTCTGAGATATATGTGTGTGCATATGTGTTTATGTGTGTGTGTTTGTGTATATATATGTATGTATATCTCCTATATATTCAAACCAAATCATAGAAACATAGTTCACTCTTTTTTTTGTTTCTTGGTAAAACTTTAATAGAAAATATATCTTTCCAAAACAGACATAAAATATTTTGTAGCTAACATATTAGTATTTTGTAACATTTCAAAAGAATATAGTAGGGAATGTAATTCAACAAATGGCATCTGCTGTTAAAAGGCTAGCTACCCTCCAGGTCTTAAATTGATGCTAGCTGGTATAATTTTTTTGATGAGTAAATTCAGAGTTGGTTTAATGAGTGGTGTTGGAGGGTTGGCTCGTTATCATCAGTGGATGTAACTTGCTGCTGCATCTTTGCAAAATAATTAAAAGGGACTAGCGCATCCCCTACCCTACCGTACCTGGATCTTTTTTTCCCCTTTCCTGTTTGCGTCTTTAAAAGAGGATGTGTGATCCATCACTGCTGGGGCTGGGGCGCCATGAGCATCTCTCCTTCCTTCATCTCGTTCCTCACCTCCAGCTCCACGCGCCCCCCCCCCAGCCCCACCCTATCTTTTTGCAAAGATCATCTTGTTTTGTACCACAGATATTTGTTTCAAAGGGAGATGTTTGCAGAGGCCAAATTAAGTCTGTGAACCTATGTGCTTCATGGCCAAGCATTGTGGCTTGGGCTTTGGATAGACTCGGAAGGGGGCTCTGAATGCCTGCAATGAATCTGAAAAATTTTGACAGTTCTAACTAAGTTAATAACCAGGGTACAGGCAACTTTGCAGAACATGTACTTTCTAGAAACACAATCTTAATGTTTCAACTGTCACAATGCGTTTGCCAAGTATATGATTGGCAGCTATTTTGGCATCTCTTTTACTTAAATTTTAGTATTTATTCAATTCATCATGCTAGTATTACATAAAAAATAGGAATAATTTTCATGTGTTATAAAAGTAAATAATAATAAAGTGTGATAATAAAGTGTGAAGTTTTCTAAACTTCAGTCATGAGCAAATAAACTTTTCTTTACAAATGAACTATATACTGTCAGTTTTTCACAACTGTTGAAAATGCACCATCTCAAAAAATGTCTTCAGGTAATAAAATAAATGAAATCAGCATTATTACGCAGGCTGGTTAGGTGGAGTCTCTTTTTGAGGATTTATACCATAGAAAGGAAACTACTTAAGGGCAGAATCTTGGTCTCTAATGTACTTTCCTTCGCAATGATTCATATTGTTATGTTAATGTGATGATGTTTGGTCCAGGAAATAATTTATTCAGGTACTTTAAAAAGAAATTATATTTCTTACGTAAATGAATTCTCCCTGGTTCCTGACTTGTTCTGTATAGTTTTTCAAAGTTATATCAGCCTATAGAAGGCCCATTCCCGCAAATATCTAATCAAATTCATAGGTAGTATGTGCTTCAAAAAATTTAGAAAAAGATGTGCTTGGTATATTAATCAGGTTTGAGTCAGGAAAAAGAAAAAAAACACAAGTTATTTTAACAGATTGTATACTATAAAGAATTGCTAATTAGGAATTGAAGAAATGAAAGGCTAAAAGAGAAACACTGAAGTGTGATATAGAAAATGACTTTAAGAAGTAGCTATCACCCCAAGGCTGGAGCAGTGGGAAGAGACTGGAGTCACTAAAACTTAAAAACTTAGCAGAGGGGACCCGTGTGGCTGGATCAGACTTCTGAGGCCTGTGGCAAAGGCCAGGAACACATGTGTTTTGGGGAAAGGCATGATGGAAAAACGACAAACTGGGTTAGGTGTAGCTGTGGACAGGAATCACCCCTGCCAGAATAATGTGTGGCTTGAAAGCCACTCACAAGAACAGGAAGTAAAAACAGGAAGTCTACAGGAAGCCCGCAGGAAAGAGCAGGCCCCTTCCTCTGGCCCTGCACTCCCGCCCTCTCCTGCCTCCTATTGGCAGAGCCTCGTTTGGATCCCGCCAGCAAAACAGAAATGAGAGTTATAAAACCCCAGCCCTGGCATCACAAGGGCCGGTTTGGAGCTGAGGAGCAATTGCTTAATAACTGGCATGCTGGACTGAGTAACTTAAGAAAATTCTCTCAATTAAAAATTATTTGCAATTTAATTTTTGAACAGCTAATGTACCACGTGGTACAAAAATATAGAGAATGATTTCCCTCTCACCTTCACACCCTGTTCCTGTATCCTGTTCCTGCCTTCCCATCTACCTGCAAGTAGATGATCACAGTTGTTTGTTTCTTATGTACCCTTTCAGAGTGTCTTTGTGCATTCACAAGCAAATACAAACGTGTTCTCTATATTTCATTGAAGTCCAATGTTTATTGGTTTACAGTGTTGTGTTAATTACTGCTGTACACCAAAGTGATTCAGAGAGAGATATATATATATTCCTTTTTTGAAAACTATTCTTTTCCATTATGGTTTATCACAGGATACTGAACATAGTTCTCTGTGCTATACAGTAAAACCTTGTTGTTTATGCATCTTCTATATAAACGCTTACATCTGCTAACCCCAACCTCTCAGCCTATCCCTCCCCCATCCCCCTCCCCCTTGGCCACCACCAGTTTGTTCTTTTTTTTTTTTTTTTAAGGACTTTTATTGAGATATAATTGATATACAATAAACTGCATGTTTAAAGTGTACAATTTGATTTTTTTTTCTTATTAGTAATGTATATATGGCAATCCCAACCTCCCAGTTCGTCCCACCCCAACCTCCCCTCCACCAGTCTGTTCTTTATGTCCGTGATTCTGTTCCCTTTTCATAGATAGGTTCATGTCATATTTTAGTTTCCACAAAGAAGTGATATCATATGGCATACAAATACATATTTTTATCTCATATTACTTCTCATACCAATTTTTGGCACCTTAGTCTTTTTACTTAACAGTATATCTTGTTAATTTTGCTGTACTCATACGTAAAGAACTCCATCATGTTTTAAAATCTCATTGCCTTAATGAATTCTCTTACTATTTTCAGTAGTTTTGAATTTTATTCTCTTTGGTGTCCTCAGGATAAAATGACATCATTTGCAAATACTGATCGTTTCCAAATTTTCTATCTCTAAAATCATTTCTCTCTGCTAATTGTTTTGGCTTGTACATTCAGCACAATGTTAAATATTAATGGTAATAGTGAACATCTTTGTCTCTTTCCGGCTTTATTGGGAATGCTTCTAATATTTCCCATTAAGCATGGTGTTGGATTTGGGGCTAAGATAAATATATTACTTTGTTAAAGGAATTATCCATTTGTTGAGCTTATTTTTTAAAATCAGAAATGAGGTGGAATTTTGTTAAAATGGCTTTTCAGCATCTATAGGGCATGACCAACCACATGACTTTTCTTTTCATACTTAATGTATTAAATGTATTTCCTTTAACTTCCTATATTGTTAATAGATTTCTTAATATTTCTAATAATGAGCAATCTTTGTATTCCTGGAACAGAGTCCACTGAGTCATGGAATTGTTAACACACACACACACACACACACAAAATGATATGTGAGAAAAGATTATATGTATTTGTTATTGTCGACCACTATTCTTCAAATTTTTATATCAGTTTTACTGTTTCATAAGAGGAATTTGGAAGTTGTTCTTGTTTTCCTCTCCTGAAACAGTTAGATAGCATTGGCATGATCTCTTCTTTAAAGTTTGGTAGTTTCCCTGTGAAACTATCTGGGGTTGGTGCTTTTGGGTATTTAGCTCTTTGGCAGTTTTCTTTGTTTCTTCTATGGAAATGGACCTTTTAGGTTTTTTGTTGTTGTTATTTCATCATGGTTCAAATTTGTTGAATTATATTTTACTAGAAGATTATTTATTTAGGTTTTGAAGAAAAAACTTGTATGGAGATGAATGATGATATTGATTATAGAAAATATTGTCTTTTTTTTTCTGTTTCTTTGATTATTCCCCCTTTTCAGTGTATTACTTAGTGTTTTAGCATTTTTTCTTTCTTTACTATGTCGGATGGTTAATCTTTCTCATTTTTCCCAGAGGGAAAGTTTTTAAAAATTTGTTTATCAGTGCTATTTTCTTTTCTAACTCATTACTTTTTACTTCTATATTTCAAAATTTATCTGGCTTACATTTTTGCTATTTTTAATTTTTGAGTATGACACTTAATCTACTTTTTTTGCTGCAAATGTTTAGGGCTATGGATTTTTCTCTTTGCACTGCTCTACTTATATCCTGTATCATCTTTCTCTATATAGGAGTTTATTCCTTGTTGTTTTCTAGAAATTTTGCAATTTAGTTTGAATTTTTTTCTCTGGCCCAAAAGTTTGAGAGTCTGTTATTTACCAGGTGCAGGGGATCTTCTGTTTTCAGATTTTAAAAACTAATCCCTAGCTTTCTTGTTTGTTATCAATATTATACTCTTAAAATCTTCTTTACATTCAGGAAAATTCTATTATGTTATTTCTTTTTAAGTATTTGTTCTCTTCCATTTCTTTGGTTTTCTTCCTCAGACCTCCAATTATGTGTATATTGTTCTCATTCTCTATTGTCTTTTTTTCACTTTCTCTTTTAACTTTTGAAGAAATTACTTAATGTCCATTTTATTTCTTTTTCTCATATCTCTCTTCAGTGTCTCTCTGTTTTCTGTAGTGTCCTTCCAATTATTTATTCATTTCTGGAGAAATATTTTCTTAGTTTCATCTGTGTTTTCCACAGTCTCTTTCAGAATTCTTATCTTTTTGCTCTGCTGTGTTCTTTTATAGAGGTGATTTCATCATAACTTTAAAAAGTGCATGTTGAAATATTTTGGTAACAATTTTAATTTGTATGTATAATTCATAAGAATGACATTTATTAGTCAGTTTTGCTGCTTCATTTCACCTTTTTCATCCATTCAAGTCCTTTTTTATTTATTCTTTCTGTTGGTACAACCAAGAACTTTACAGGAGGTCTTAAAGGTCCAAAGCGCTTTCCTTTTGTCTCACCACAAAAACAGAAGGATCCTATAAATGTGGCGACACTAGTTCCTCTGCATGTCTCATGTTGCTTTTCTTCACTCTCATTCTGACATCTAGTGATACAGTGTGGAATGTAGCTTCTGCATTTGGGGGGGTGGGGGGGTGGTCCATAACTTCAGGGGATATATTTTTGCCTTTCCTTTTCAGCTCCACTGCAGGACCATCTTACCACTTTTTTTTTTTTTTAATTTATTTATTGTCTGCGTTGGGTCTTCATCGCTGCACACGGGCTTTCTCTAGTGCTGTGAGCCGGGGCTACTCTTTGTTGTGGTGCACAGGCTTCTCATTGCGGTGGCTTCTCTTGTTGCCAAGCATGGGATCTAGGTAGTTGTGGCTCATGGGCTCAGTAGTTGTGGTGCACAGGCTTATTTGCTCCACAGCATGTGGGATCTTCCTGGACCAGGGCTCGAACCCGTGTCCCCTGAATTGACAGGTGGATTCTTAACCACTGCGCCACCAGGGAAGTCCCATCTTACCACTCTTAATGCTTCTTCCTGTCACTTTATACTGCGTGGCTTCTGCCAGACAGCAGCTGATGTGGGCAGCCTTTGTGTGTCCTTTGTAGTCTTCAGATTATATCTATCTCTTCCTTTTGCTGAAAATGGAGTTTTCAGGGTTTCATTTTATTCACTGTTGTTTTTGTTGATTTCCACAGAAGTATAATGATATTAAATTAATTACCCAGGCACATACTAGAAGTCAGCATGTGCTTTTAAAGAATAGCATTTTAATATTGGGCTTTGATGGTTTACACAGGTAATACAGTAGTTATAGCAGGCGCTGTTCAAATGTGCAAGCAAAATAATGTTCAGACTGTCCCCAAAAAGTCATTGTAGAAAGGAAGAGAGATGCTGCTTTTCTTTGTCTTGACTTTCATTTCCTTAAAATAAATAGTTTTATTATTGGAACTTGGTGCTAGTGTTTTGATAGGCCAGGAAAATTATTTTCCTTAATGAATGAAGCTTCTGGTTTTTTGTGTGTGTTTTTTTCCCCTAGTTTCCCTTTTTTAACTTGTAGGTTCTTCTTTTTCTCTTTCTCTTCTTCTCTTGCTGGTATCAGACCAAATTGGCCCAATTTGAGTAAGATTTTATGGACCCTGTTTTTCACTGTTTTTTAGGTGTCTTGTTTCTTTTGATAGTGCAAAATACATTAGTAAGTACTGAGGTAGAAATTACTTTGGGTATTTGTTAAACTGTCCCTAGTTTAGGAGAATAATTTTCTACCATCTAACTTCTAGTTGATGAGAAAATAACCCAGATTCTGTCCTGTTTGAAGGATGATTTTTTAGACTATTGTTATATGAAGAGCAGTGGATAATTATGTTTTGTCTGAAGAATTAGTCATAGTTTAAAAATGCAAGTTTTAATCGATAAATTGAAATAAGGAAAGTTAAGGTCAGCTGTTCATTAGATCTTGTTCCTTTTTGATTATTGTTAGTTACCAAGCTTAAATGGCTTGAATTAAGATTAAAGGTGAAGCTTTAGAATTAATTTCCCTTGTAAAATACAGTTCTCCAAGGCAGTCAGAAAATAAATGAACTGAAATCAGTGTTCCAGAAGTGTAACTACGCCTGCAGTAGCGAGTTACCGGAGCTGACAATTTTCAAATGATAGTAGCTGGTTACGTAAGTCACCCAAGATGGCTTGATGTACTGTTATTTCCAGACAGAATTAGAAATAACACGTGCCAAGGTAACAGGCAGTCAGACGAAAACATAACAATTTACTTTCCAGTAATTATCATTGCCTCTCGCCAGGCTGGAACTTGGTTGCTCCAGTACAGAAGAGCATCTTTTCTGTATGGATTTATTTCAAGCCCAGAAACATCATGACTGTAGTAGATATTCCTGTAAATCATTTTTTTGGATTTCATTAGAAGAAATAGCAATAATCACTTCATTTGTGTATCAAACTAAACTGATACAAATTCCAGCCAGTCCGATTCATCAAGTCATTTGTCCTTATTTCTGTCCCCTCACTCTTGCTTTTTTCCCTCTCTGTCTTTATAAAAAGTGAAGTTAACTGGAAGCTTTTTACATGAGAACTGATTATGCTAAGAAATTTAGCTCATACTTCTTCCCTAGTTGGTAAAATGAAAAATAAAAAACCAAATCTTGCTTCATGTTGTTTGCAAGTATCATATTGTTCTTGGAATACATGTTTAACTGAGGGATTTCTAATACTTCCAGAGGCTTATGAAGCCTTAAGGTATCACTGTGGAAGGGACGTGCTTTCAGAGGTTCAAAGATGGGACAAATGAAAACACAAGTGACAAAGTTGGTGGAGACATAGCTGAGTGCTAGAGAGTTTGAAACAGCTGATGAAAGTCAGTGGATTTTCCTTCTGTATATCCCTGTATTCAGGGTCAACCACATGCGAAAGAAAGTGTGTGTGTATGTGTGTGTGTGTGTGTATGTGTGTGTGTGAACTGTAGTAATGGGGAATTGGAGACAATGGAAAAGTGGGATAAGAGAGAGAAGGCAAAGATGCTGGAAAGAAGGAATGCTGTGGTAAGCGAAGGGAAACCTGGAAACACTCTCATGTGGATGAAATTTTATTCCCAGATGACTTTTTATGGCAGCTTCATGACTAGCTTGTGCTCAGAGCCAGAGTTTCTCCAGACAGAGGTGGGTCTGGACAAAATACCATAGGAAGAGTCACAGCTGGAGCTGCCAGGGACAAGAGCAGCGATTTCCCATCCAGGCCAACCCTCACCAGCCTGTATCATTTAAGGTAGCACTGGCTAAGGGAACAGATGAACCCAGAAACCTCTGTAGCTTTACAGTAAAAGCTCGCTTATGTTTTTGCATAATGAAAGTTGAA
Source organism: Hippopotamus amphibius kiboko (assembly GCF_030028045.1). Lineage (NCBI taxonomy): Eukaryota > Metazoa > Chordata > Mammalia > Artiodactyla > Hippopotamidae > Hippopotamus > Hippopotamus amphibius. Next base: position 58,219,894 of record NC_080197.1, read on the forward strand.
ATCCCAATATGAGTGTTCTGCCCGGGCAGCTCCCCAGCAACCCAGGGCCCTAGGTTCCTTCCTTCTCAGGGCTCTGCACCTTCCAAGGCTGCTGTGCCTTTCTGCATCAGGCTACAGTAGAGGGAAGGATGCAAAATTCCCACATGGGCCGGATCCCTGTCCCTTCTGTTCCCCTTCATTTGGGTCAGACTCAGTCACGTGGCCCCACCTAACTGCATAGAAGTCTGGGCAACGTAGTTGAATTGTGTGTCCAGAAGAAAAGGGAGAGGATTGGTACACAGCAGGCTAGCCTCTGCCTCTCCTAGCAGTAAACCAGAGCGTTTGTCTTTTCCTCTCTTGTGTGGGTAATGTCAGACTTACAGGGCAGGGATAGTTGCTGCTATTTTTAACAATGGATTTTTTTTAAAAAAAGTTCTGTGTTTTCCAAAAGGAGCAACTATACTAAGATCCATTTTTTCAAAGGATAAAATGTTAGCATCATGGCAATATCACAATGAATCTTAATTCTGACTCAAGCGGAGGCTTTTAGAATGCAGGATGGAAGTGGCTTTCACAGACCGGAGAGATGCCCTGGGTGTAAACGCAGCACACTCAGGATGGTACTGCAGAGCCTCTTCCTGTAAAGCGTCTGCTCAGGTGCTTTAGAGTTAAAAATTGGTGCCCTTCTCTGTTCATTGAGGGTAAAATATGGGCAGAGGGACATTTGTGGCTGAGCTTGGAAATGAGGTAAAGAGTAAATGAGGCAGAGAGGTACCAGCAGGTGGTTCCAGGTGACAGAAGTTGCAGAGCATGAGCTTTTAGTGCTGTGCAGATTGTGTGGCGAGGCAACGAGTGGTCGGAGCTGAAGAGGCTGATGCAGGCTGAGGAGTGGAAGTGGAATACAGAAACGGCTTAGGTTTCAAGACTTGATTTTCAGCTGGAGGGGACGTGTGGAAGTGCCCTCTGCCCTACCATTTGCCAGTTGTTTACACATTGGCCCCCACGTGTCCCCAACATGGTCACACGTATGTTTATGCATTGGTCCTACATGTGCTTGAGAGCGATTCTTTTCTGCTCATCAGAGGCCAAAATAGGATGAGGAATATTTATTTCAGAGTATGCCCTTTTAGGCGATTTTGAAAAAGAAGAATCGTATTCTAAGAAAATTTTTTTATTAGGAAATCACGAAAATGACAGAATGCAGAGATATTTGGAAATAGAAAAAAATGGATGAGACAATATATACTTACAAAAAAATTACTGAATATCTGCTAATGCCTGAAGATGTGTTGATGAACAATCTCTGTTACACCCTCAGAGAGTGTAGTTTAGTGAGAATGTCAGGTACCAACCAACTAGTTGGGCAGGGATTAATTAATTTTTTTTTTCTTTACTTAATGACTCTGAGGAAGAAGTCCTGAATGGTGTAGGAGTACGTAACTGGAGGATACAAGTTAGGCAAGGGGAGGGGTATCCAGAAAGTGGTTTTTCCAAGAAAGTGACCTTTAAGCTGTTGGTGAAGGCAGCAAGAGCAGTGGAATGGCACAGGGTGGAGGGAGCAATGGGTTCAAAGGCTACTGTACCTTGGATGGGACGGTACTGGTACAGATCTCGCCTCCCTTTAAAAAATTAAACATCCAGAGGCAACAAGAACTGTAAGGAAGGAACTGGTTACAGCTCAGGTGAAAGGAAACTGAGAAAACAGGAAGAAATGGCGGGGGGCGGGGATCGAAATGATAGAGAACGAGAAATAGGGAAAGAGAGTTGGCAGCAGTAGAGAAAACTTGATTTGAGCTGAGTTCTATGTAATGAGTGTTTTTCTGGGTAGAGTTCTTTTTACTATCAGTTTCTGCCCCCAGCATCTTTAGTGAATGGTTTTTATTTTTCAAAGTTGTCTTTATTGTAACATAAAATTAAAACAAATACACACTTTTCAAAAATATTTGGGAGGAGCATATGCAGTGAGTTGACTCTTGCTGCTACGTGCGGTGTTAGGTCAGTTTGCTGTCAGCATCTAATGACCTATTTGTGAAATTGTCCTGATATATATCCAATATTGGTTAAATTTGATTAAAATTTACTGATTCATGTATCTCCTTTATTAAAACAATTTGTATTCTTTCCCCTCACTCATGGTGGATCTCATGTAATGACAGGACTAAGTGGTCCAAAGAAAGCAACCACATCTTTATGCATGCTGGTTCTCTCTGGAGTTCTGGGAATGAATCCTAACTTAGTTGCTTAATAGGGGAAGTGATTTGGGGACATGGAAAAAGCTGATGCTATGACTTTCTCATTCTTCTCTAACCTTTAAAGGTGTGAACAGACAGGTGTATAGTCAAGTCTTCTCAGCAAAGTGGAGTGGGGAATATCTTCTTTTCTTATGAAAGCTACGTGTGTTCTTCTCATGCTTTATTTTGTTTAATTCTGAAATGGTTGTTGAATAACATTGCAGCTTTCGTACTACATCTGGAAAATGTGTAGTCTTATTCCATGGGAAGGAGCAAAAGGATGGTGGGTGGAGTAACCTGGTTGTAATCACAGTGTACACTTATTTGGAAAGATCAGCATATTAGTGTGCAGTGGCCAGATTAATTAAATTCAGCTGCAATAATTCAATATACTTGGTTTCTATAAAAGCTAAATATCTTTAAAACTCTTGAGATTTGCTGTAATGCTTGTTGAATATGTCTGTCCCACTGCTATGAATTCTAACACAACTTAAAAACTATCCTTTTAAAAACCTTGCCTCCCCCTACCACCCCCGCCAAAACCTTATCCACTTATCAACAAAGTAAATTTTAGCATCTTTCTTCAGGAAAATTAGTATTTTTAACTAATATATTTTGTGAAGCATAATTTTCTTGAGGTTGTTTATAAATTTCAGTTTCTACACCTCAAGTAGTGTGAGGTATCCATGGAAACCATCCAGCCTATATTCAGCACACTGGACTGCCTTCCCACACAGGTCAAGACACAGTCTTAGATAGGAGTTCAATTTATTGTGCCTTAAACATTAGACAGTTTTTAACAAGAAATTGGCTCCTAATTGACACATACAATTTTATATTTAATTAACAGTTTGAGCTGCTCTACATTTTACAAACAGATGTAACGTTCAAAACATGTGCCGTTATGATACATCTGCTGTACAGATGCACTTAAATGCAGGAACTTTGTGGCAAATAACAGTAATGGCTCAGCTGCTTAGCAAAAAATTGGGCAGAACTGACATTATTTTCTTTAAGATATGTATTTAAAAATCATTTAAAGAATTTCTTTAATCTAATAGATATATTTTATTTTTTAGCAGCTTTATTGAAATAGTCACACATCCTGAAATTCACCCTGCTGAAGTATACAGTTCAGTGGTTTCTAGCATATTCACAGATTTGCAAACAACACCCACTGTCTAATTTTAGGACATTTTCATTACCCTTAAAAGAAACCCCATGCCCATCAGCAGTCGCTCTCCATTCCCCTACCCCTGTCAACCATTAATCTGCTTTCTGTCTCAATGGATTTGCCTCTTCTAGATGTTTCATATAAATGCAAATAAAATATCTGGTCTTCCATAACTGCCTTCTTTCACTAGTATAATGTTTTCAAGGCTCATCCATGTCATAGCTTGTATCAGTACTTCATTCCCTTTTTATTGCCACATAATATTCCATCGTATGGATAGATCATATTTTGTCTATCCATTTATCACTAATGGACATTTGGGTTGTTCCTACTTTTTAGTTATTATGAATAATGCTGCTATTAACATTCCTGTACAAGTGTTTGTGTGGCTGTACATTTTTATTTTTCTTTGCATATCCCTAGGAGTGGAATTTGGGGTCATATGAAAACTCTGTGTTTAATTTTTAGGAACTGCAAAACAGTTTTATGGAGTGGTTGCACCATTTTATTATGGTCAGAGGTGTATAACAGTCCAAATTTCCCCACATTCACAGAGTTGTTGTTGTCTGACATTTTTTATTTTAGCCATCCTAGTGGGGGTAAAGTGATAGCTAGGGGTGAATATTTTAAAGGAGAGCAATTTAAGATTGCCCATGCTTCATAAATTAGTTAAGTGCGTCTCGCTTACTTACTTACTTTTCCATGGCTCTTGATTTGTAAGTAAAATATACCTTTTGTCTCTATCAACATTGTCATTTTGTTTACTGATTTTAATGTAGGCCCAATTCAGAGCATATGACACTGAAACATAAGATAGTGGTGAATTGAAGTATTATATAGAGCATGTATCACTAAAAGAGGGAAAACACTGAAGACACAAAGTTTGATTATGAGATTAAATCCCTAAATCTCTGGTATAATTTCATCTTGCTTTATATGAACTGAAAAATGGGTGTGATAGTGATACCAGATACTGTGAAGCTTTGCTGAGTTCCAATGCCAGATTAAAGATATTTTTTCATTCAACATGATACATCTCATCAATTCTAATACACCATCAGTTGTATCACTGGAAAAAGAAAAAAATATCGTCAGTTGGGCTATGATACACCATTCATTTTAGAGTGACCTGTGATTCAAGAATGTTAAAATTTGGGGACTTTCCTGGTGGAGCAGTGGTTAAGAATCCTCCTGCCAATGCAGGAGACACAGGTTTGTGCCCTGGTCCGGGAAGATCCCACATGCCATGGAGCAGCTAAGCCCGTACACCGCAACTACTGAGCCTGTGCTCTAGAGCCCATGACCCACAACTACTGAGCCCACATGCCACAATTACTGAAGCCCTCAAGCCTAGAGCCTGTGCTCCACAACAGAAGAAGCCACTGCAATAACAGCCCTTGCACCGCAACGAAGAGTAGCCCCCGCTCACTGCAACTAGAGAAAGCCCGCATGCAGCAAGGAAGACCCAACACAGCCAATAAATAAGTTAATTTTTTAAAAAAACAATGTTAAAATTTGGGAAAAATTTAAGAATTTTGTTAGAATCATTGAAATGTGATAGGAGATGTGTTAGTGCACTTTTTTTTTGGAGGCAACCAAATCATCTGTACTACCAATACTCACAGGAGAAAGCAAGACTTTTAATGCCCCAAAGATTTGATACATGCCTTTTACACATATTAGTGTCAAGTAGTATAAAAATGATATATTACACACATGCACACACACAAATAAAGAAGAGGGGGGGAATCATCACTTCTTATTTCCTGGATTGGGAGTATGAAATTAGCAACCTATAGTTCACTGAAATTCTTCTTTTCCCAGTATTCTTTAATTTACTAATTGAAAGTAGCTGGTTTATCTCAAATCAGTTTTTTTCAAGACTGTGCTTTCTTTTCAAGCAGAGAATGTTTTGTTTGTTCCTTTCCAAAGCTAACTAGACAGGTGACTCACAAGCCTGTGAAAATGTTTATAATGCAGATACCTTGCACCCCAGCACTACCAAGCAGCTCTGCTTCCATAACAGCAAAAGTACTTTACATATTATTAGACATAAACTGTTACTGTCTTAGTGCCCTGGATTCCAGTTACAGTTGGGGATATGTAAAGTAGTGGGATATCTGCTCTGGTGTATGCCAGAGGGAATCAAAATGGCTTTCAAAATAGTGTTCACGAGACTGTAATAAGCCTAAAGACTTTCTGACAAAGCCTCTTCCTAGGGTAGGCATTTGACAGTTTGTCTTTTAATCAACTCAGGCATCTTTAGGTTTGTTTGAATTGAGGTCTCATTTTCTTTTGGTAATAATTGTATTGGTGCTTTGAACTGTTGTTGAATATTTATGGAATTCCTGGTTTCTACTAGTTCTAAATCATTGCCTTATAGTTTCTCACTGTGGAATTCTTTGAAAATTATGGTTAACATATAGAACACAGTTGGGAGGTATAAGCAGATACTTGCTTATATTAAAGTAGGCAAAATATACGGTCTCATGACAATTTGATGCAAGAAATCATCAACATTAGACCTACATAATTTTTTATTGCCATAACAAGCTCTAAAGAAAAAAAAAGATTTTCATTTAATGAGGGGAAAATGAGATAAAATAGAATTATTTTAATTTTATCTTGTTATAAATTATGGCACACCCAAACATAATATTTTTAAAAGAAAATAGTGACCTTGTATCTTTTTAAAGTGATACATTTATATAAGATTAGGGATTACATTGCTCAGTCAGATCCTTGCAATGATATACAGCATCAAGGTGGCTTCTGTGTTTTCCAGTGAAATATGAAAATCCTATTTCATTAGACATACGGAGGCAGGGAAGAACTTAGACTAGCCTTTGGGCATGTTAGTGTTTACTCTTGCATTAGGCCCTAGCACAATCGTTGATTAATATTTTACCTTCCAATTTTTCAGACTGAATGTTAGAATTGTTTATCTTTTCTTTTTAGTATTCTAACATTTTGCTTGTTGGATTCCAACATAACTTCCTTCTTTCAGCCATAGAACCATAGTTAATGAGTTTGTGTACTAAAAATATTTGATATGCAAGTAACATTACATATATCTCAAATATCTTCCCAAGTTGTGAGACATGATAGATATATATTGCAGTCCTTAAATAGATGGCACTCAGTACCAGTCTTTTTTGGTAAATAGTGATCTCTCATTCAGAATCACTGGTTTAGAAATTCATTCAAAAATATTTATTGAGTACTTAATGTGCCGGGTTTTGCACTAGGTATTGGAGTTGATAGCCAAAAAAAAGGGAAAAAAGGCACAGCCCCTGTCCTTGTGGTGCTTATAATCTATTAGAAGGAGATAGAAACCATTCAAAAATTGATATAAATAACTGTAAAACTAAAATACATGGTGAATGAAGTGCAGGATATTGCGAGAGGATTGAATGAGAACTAGCTTAGTGAGCTTACAGAGGATGACTGATATGGTTGAGTCCTAAAGGTTGAGTAGGAGTTAACCAAGCAAAGCTGGGAGTACTGGGGGATGGCTTGAGGGGGGAGGGCACAGAAAGCATGGCTGGCAAAGTGCAGATATCTTGCACCCCATCATCTGCTAATGCCTTGAGGAAAGGGAGACATGATGAGACACTGAAAGGCTTGTGTGGCAGAAGGAAGATGTAGATTGATTCAAAGAACAATGATGACTGTGGTTCAAGACTTGTAGATGTTGGATCATGAGTCCTCACCTAAGCCATGCTGTGGATTTGGGTCAGTATTCAAGAGCCACAGAACATGATGTGCAGGAAGCAGCCATCATGATGCTAAAATAGAATATTGACTTTATATGAAATAGTATATGCATTATTTAAAATTATGAAGCATAATAATATAATGAAGACCCATGAATCCCCCAGCCAACTGAAGAATAGCTTGTATCTACCTATGTGTGTTGGCCTCCCCTTCCACATGCAACGAGTACCTCTCATTTTTAATACCACACTACATGTCTTCTAGGACTTGCTTTTTTTCTCTCTCAAGATCATGTTTCTGAGATTCATCAAGGTTGTTGTGTGTTGCTGAGGCTCAAGTTCTTCTATGTTTACCAAAGTATATTATCACACTCTTGTACTATATACACAATTTACTGATCCATTTTCCAGTCAATGGATATTTGGATTTGCTCCCATGTTTTGGTTTATTTTTGGCCTGTTTACTTTACTATCTATGCTAATATAAATGTCTAGGATGTGGTACTGTGTGTCTCCTGGAGCACAGGTTTCCTTGGGAATGCACTTGCTGGGTGAGAACATGTTTTCTAAAGTGGTTGTACTGTGGAAACTAACATAACATTGTAGAGCAACTATATGCCAATAAAAATTAATTAAAAAAATAAAGTGGTTGTACCGATTTTCATTCCCACAAATGATCCACATCCTCTCCAGCACTTTATTTTGTCAGACTTCGTAATTTCTGCAAATCTACTGGGTGTAAAATGGTGGCTTTTGGTAGTCTTTTTTTGATATTTCTTTTTTTTTTTTTAATTAAAGTATAGTTGGTTTAAAATGTTGTGTTAGTTTCAGGTGTACAGCACAGTGACACAGTTACATATACATTCTTTTTCAGCATAGTCTTAATTTATATTCCCTAGTTACTAATAAAGGTGAGCATTTTTCTTGTTTATTGGCCATATGGGTTTCTTATGTGAAATGTCAGTTCAATTCTTTTGTCTACTTTTCTACCAGATTTTTTTCTCATTGATTTGTAAGCATTTTATGTGTTTATATTCAGTTTTAGTCCTCTGTTGTTTTACAATCATCTGAATAACAGAATGTATTAGGGGGGCACCAAGTGCATATGGGAGACTAGTTAAGAAGCACAGTCTTTCCTAATGGACATTGTGTGATAGTTTTATAAATGTTTTTAATAGTTTTCTTACATTTCTTATGTTAAAAACAAATATTAGGAAGAAATATTGCTCTTTTCTAAGAGAACATTGGACCTGCTTAACACCAGTTTAAGAAAAGTTGATCTGAATTGGCTTCTGAAGAGTTCTGCTTTGTACGCACACTAGGGTTACTTGAAACTTATGCATGTGTATGTATTATTTTTATGAAATCGTAGCGTCCTGATCAAGTTGGCTTCAAAGTGATCTTCTGCGAAATGAATGCTGTTTTCCATTTGCCTTTTCTTAAGAATGTATAGAAAGTTGGAACTGGATATTGATGTCAGAAGCTAAAGCTGTGAGAGTCTTCTCGGCGCTGGGCATTGTCGTATCCTGTATATGCCAGTTGTGCAAGTCTTTCTCAAATGAAGCTTTTTTTTTAAGCATTAAACAAAATATTACAATAACTGTTTATTTAGTACTTATTATGGGCTAAGAACATACAGCTTTCTACTTATTACGGGCTAAGAATATACAATTTCTAATTCTTAAAATAGTCTTGCAGTGTGGATATTGTTACCCAAAGATGGGGGAACTGAGTCCAAGGGCAGCTAAATGAAATTGTTGAGATCACAAAGGCAGTAGCAGAACTCAGATCCAAACCAATTACATTGGTCTCCAAAATGTTATCATTTTCACTAAGTGCACAGCTTTCCAACGCTGAGCGCTTTCATAAATTGCGTGATTATGTGTTACACTATGTGTAGATAGATATCATCTCATCTAATGCTCAAGAGCGTCCCTTGAAGTTGTGCTACGCAGAGCTCCTCTTCATTCCATTGACTCCATAAATACTTCTATCTGAGGAACTTCTAAATATATTCTGAACTTATTAAAATTTACCTTCATACTTCCTTTGTCAAAATATTTGCATTGATTGATAAGTAATGCAAGCGCTAGCTTTCTCCTTCCCTTTCAAGGACAATTTCTTTCTAGTATTTTTGGGACAAGGGATTAGGTTTCTCTCTCTTCCTGTGAGGGGTGGGTATTCTACCAAGCTGTCCTCTTGGTAACTCTTCCAAGTCCTGTGCTCCTCTCACTGCCCTGTGGGGGCCAGGACCCTCTTGGTTGTAGATGGTAAATCCCAGCGTGGTGTTCATGAACTGCACTGAAACAGGAAGGTGAATATAGGACTGGAGCGTGCTGGTCTTACCTCTCCTTTTTTCTTTCTTTCTTTCTTTCTTTATTTTTGTCTTGTTTTTTTTTTTTGTTTTTGTTTTTGTTTGTACGTCTTTAGCTTTACTGAGAATACCAAATTGTTTTTCAAAGTGGCTGTACCAGTTTGCCCAGCTCCCAGTGTGCTATTTGCTCACATCTTTGTAAAAGCTTGATGTTGAAAGAATTTTAAATTTTTGCCAGTCTTGTAGGTGAGAAATCTTATTGCAGTTTAAATTTTCATTTCTCTAATTACTTGTGAGGTTGATTATCTATTTTCTTATGTTTATTGGCTACTTGTTTGTCTAGAGGCTGGGATATTTGGTAAACCCAGAATGATGACTGTAAGCCACTCTTATCTCCAATATCATCATCAAATGTTTAAATATCATGGTTTACTGTTTAAATGTTTAAATTTCACAAGTGAAATCAAATGGTCTGGTGAGGATTATTTATGTTGAAAAACAGTGCCATATGTCTCAACTCTACATATTTAAAAATTCTTTTAGCATATGCTGCAGAATTGCTCTTTGCAACCCCTTTCCTAGTTCCTGACACATGGTAGAAATATAATGCCTTTACAGTAAATTAGAAAAAGGGAAGAAAGGAGATGGAAGTAGATTTTCATTGCAGTGTATCAATAATTGGTTTTAAAATTTTCTTTCTTTCTTTCTTTTTGGAAACTCCTTTACTAGAATTACTGAAATATCCGTATGTTTTTCAAGATTATCATGATTATGTCATTGGGTTGATGAAGACTGTCTCATGAATGTATATGATAACTACTCCTGTTGAGGTTTGTGTTTCTTATCTTAAGAAAGTAGGGAAAACCTTCAGAGGAAAGAATTGGCTTATATTCCTTGGAGTCAGTGACCAAGAAATCCAAACCATTAGTCAGTTGGATTATAGGAGGTTGGCCACACTTCCCCAGAGGAGTTCCTTGAAGATGTAGTTGATTATAATGATGGATCTAATGTAATTCCACTAGGATACAGCTGTTGCAATAATTTATTTGAAATTAGAAATATGTCTTCTTAACCCCTGGGAATTCAAATGAGGAAAAATATCTAATCAGACAGCCTATCATTAATGAAAAGGTTAGCGGAACACCAGTTAGACTAATATCAAGTTTAATGTTGAGATAGGATTATCCAGAGACTACAGATACACATAGTCACCTCCTCACAGATCTCATCAATGCTGATTAGCAGCTCATTGTTAGTCTTGGAGGAAAAACCCTCAATTAAGCATCTTTTGTTGCAATTTTCACTACCTTTTGAATTTCTAGTTGAGGGCTTAGTTTTCTAGGATTCTGGTTGTGGTGACGTATTTTGATGATGTCTTGATGTCTTGATGATATTGCACACAGTGGAAAAAATATTACTTTAGTGTATGATTTTTCCAAGGGAACAAGAACAGATGTGGAATCAGTACCTCAAACATCACATCCTTGAACTCTTCACTCCTAATGCTAACTCCTGTTAAGGCAAATAGGGCTATGCTTCTTCGCAAATCAGAGAAAATCTTTAGTCCTTTCCAAGACTAATACATTTTTGCTATCCTTTCTACCCATGAAAGGTAATCATTTCTAAGCTTCTTAATTTTTGATCCATTGGAGTTGATGCAACAGTAAGTGGCCGGAAAAAACCCATCCTCTCAGATTTTCACAGACTGTCAGTGTGACTTCTCTTTTTATGGAGATGTTTTGTTGTAATTTCAGAAGGTGGTTGTTAGTTATGTTGGCTACATTACATTTAGCGCATCTGGGATGTGTTCACATGAAGACATTGGCTAAAAGCTGTGTCTTGTGGCCTGGAATTGACTCTGATATTGAAAAGACTGAGAAGGACATTCCTTGCTGCTTGGCCTAATCCAACAAAGACACCTTCCATGGGAAGCCCAGTCAGGAATTCATTTTGGAATTGAAGAGCGGGTACAGAAGTTGAACTTCTCAATTGCTGTAGAATTCTTTTCAAAATGTGTTTTTAGTTATTTCCCAAATTTCTGCCATGGCAATTATAGCTCTGAGACTATTATTTATAACTCTGGCACGAGAATTTCTGACTGTGGCTCTACAATTACTTTATTTGAGTTAAAGGAATTTGTATAAATGACTTGCCTCTGAGCTGTGACTACTGTAAGACCACCAAGAATGCCCTAAGACAGATTGGGAATAGTACTTGCCTCCCATCCCTCAAGTCAGAACTCACTATTTGACAACAGAAATCAGTTCTGCTAAACTTGTGATGTAGTAATATCTAAAGTTTTCCAATCTTAAATGAGGACAGTTAAGACAAACATATATACAATGGAATATTACTCAGCAATAAAAAGGAATGAAATTGACTTTTTGTAGTGAGGTGGATGGACCTAGAGTCTGTCATACAGAGTGAAGTAAGTCAGAAAGAGAACAAATATCATACGCTAACATATATATGGAATCTAAAAAAATGGTATTGATGAACTCAGTGGCAGAGGAAGAATAAAGACACAGAGGTAGAGAACAGACTTGAGGACATGGGGATGTGGAGAAGGAGAAGCTGGAACAAAGTGAAAGAGTAGTATTGACATTTATACACTACCAAATGTAAAATAGATAGCTAGTGGGAAGCAACTGCCTAACACAGGGAGCTCTACTCGATGATTGTTGATGACCTAGAGGGGTGGGATAGGGAGGGTGGGAGGGATGCTTGGGAGGAAGTCTCAAAAGGGAGGGAGTATGGGGATATATGTATAAATACAGCTAATTCGCTTTGTTGTACAGCAGAAACTGGCAGAACAGTATAAAGTTATTATACTCCAATAAAGGTCAGAAAAAAAAAAAAACCAGAACAGACTCCTATTCCATCTCTGCTTATTCTTCATTCATGTTTAGCAGCAAAGTTTGTTTTTTATGAAAACTATGGAGTTTGAACCAACGTAGTATTTTTTCCACCTAATTGAAGTTGGAAAGTCCACCGTGAGCCCTGGGTTTGTTAGCTCAGTGGTCTCCAACCTTTTTGGCACCAGGGACTGGTTTCGTGAAAGATAACTTTTCCACGGTCGGGGTCAGGGGGTGGGGGGATGTTCAGGTGGCGAAGCAAGCAGTGGGGAGCAGCAAGTGAAGCTTCGCTCGCTCACCCACTGCTCACCTTGTGCTGTGCGGCCCGGGCCCTGACAGGCTGCGAACCGGTCCTGGTCCGTGGCTCGAGCTGGGGACCCCGACGTAAGCTCACGCGTATTTAATTCCAAGGACTGATTAAAATAGTAGACAAATGAGGATTTTCAAGTAGGTTATCATTTATTATTTCCGCCTCTTTCTTAGGATGTGGGATGGTTTGGTATGAAGTGAGAAGGTATGTACAAAATCACCTTGTCAATTGTAAACTATTCTGTGACCTGAATAATATTAATACTAGCAACAACAGCATCAATTTATACAACTTATATAGCACTTACTACGTGCCAGGAACTGTTCTAAGTACTTTACATATTTCCCCTATTTAATCATCACAGAAGCCCCCGAGAGCAAGTGTTATGATCATGCCAGTTGACAGTTGTGGGTCTGAGCACAGGGCAGTGAAGTAACTCGCTTAAGATATCTCAGTGAGTATGTAGCACAGCGGGGATTGAAACACTGGCCGTGTCCCTCCAGAGGTGAGAACAGAGATGTAGGGAGCCCCTTCCCTTCCAGTGGCGTTGTGAATGTCACATAGTTAGAAGATGCTTCTAACTAGGCCGGAAGTGGATAAGAAGAGTGTTGCTCATTTAATTTTGATGTTTATGAATCTGGTAAGCACCCGTGATTTCATTTTATCTGCCTGAAGAGAATTTAGAAATATTTTAGAAAATATGGTGCTTATTTCAATTCGGTATGAAACACTTCCACTCTCTGATTGGTTTTGAACAGCTTTATTTTTCTAGCAATATAAAGAACAGTTTTAAAAACGGAGGATAAAATGTAGCTTTCTGTAATATTTCTCCTTGAAACTATTGTTTTTCTATCTCTTGGTTGAGTTCTTGCCGTAATGTGGTTAAAAGGCTCTTACAGAGAATAAAAAGGGAGTTAGTTCACACAGACCCAGGGCTCCACTCACAACAGCTTCTCTTCCAGACAGTGACACTGACTTGTGCCATATCAAGAAAAACAGTCCTGTGTTTTCACGTTTGTTGGTTTTACTTATTACAGCTGGGCCATGTATGTTACAGGTTAGAGTGCGAAGCAATACATTGGTCTGCAGAGGTGAGAACCATAAGTAGTACAGCAAGCTGAGCTGCCCTCTAGAGAAATTAAGTGCTTCAGTTAATGTGTTCTCACATCTTTCTCCCCAACTTACAACTTCAACCTTATAATTTATGGGTCTAAAAAGGTCTCTCATAGCATCTCTTTCTGCTGTAAAGAGGTACACAGTAATAGCTCATTTGACTCCAGAGAAATATCTTATTTTGTTTTTCCTCCCCTGTCGGAAGGATCATTCTTTGGCCAGATGAAATTAATTCGGCTCAAAAGGCTTTCTTCTAGAAGAAAAATGGACTTTTCATTTCCATGTCTTCTCTAAGTGCCCCACTTTGGTTTCACAGGGGAGAGTTGAGTTCTCTTCATCAGTAAAATAAGCTCTTAACACCTCACTGTCTCTTCCAAGACTAGTCATCACTTTTACTCACAACCCGTATAGGAAAAAGTGTTAGAGGAAGAAAACATGAAATAGGAAGCAATAATAAATCTCTGTGTTCTAAAAAATTTGTGTCAATAAATGAAAGTTGCTCTGAGGCTCTGGGTGCCTGTTGAAATTCTTGTCACTGTGACATTTAGGACATATTTGCCCCACACTGACTGTGCATAAGACAGCTTTTCTGGGATGATCATCTGGGCTTGCAGGGGAGGTTTGCCATGTGAAGCCTCTTCCGTATCGGCTGTTTCCCCTTAAGAGCTCCCGTAGGACTTAGTATACCTCTCTATTATGAAACTGATTATAAATTCTTTCAGGGGAGGGTTATATTCTTATTCACTTACGATAGTGTCTAAACACAGCTGATACCTAATGAGTATTTGTAGAATGGAGGGAAGATAGAGCATGTCCGTAAATAGGATGGAAGAAGAGCTTTTCAGATAGAAAATGTGATGTGAACAAAGAGAAAGACTTAGAAAACTGTGGTTGAGGAATCATCACATAGTTCAGTTTGGTTACAGTGTAAAATGTGAAAACACTCTTGGAAGTGACCGTTTAAAAAGTTGAATAGGTGAGGTTTCACAAACAGGTGAGAATGGGGGGGTTAAGAGATGATCCCTTAAGTTTGGAGCCCAGAAGACCAGAAGGATGTGATCTCCTTGAAATCAACTGAATTTCTTCAATTTGAGAGGAAGGCAGATTTAAGAGAGAAGGACTATTCCGTTCTGAAAAATTGAGTTTGAAGTGCCAGTAGAAATCTCCAGATGTAGATGAGGAAATGTAAGAGGAAACAGGATGAGAGGCCTAGGAGAACAAGGTCAAGGCTGGATACACTTGGCAGTGAGACCTGCACAGCTGATTGTGCAAACAAGGGTCAGATGAAGTTGCTGATGGGGAGAGGAAAGCTGAGGGGTGGAGAGCTGAGGACAAGACGTGAAGAGCTGGAGAAACAAGGACAGCTAAAGCATGAGAGAGAGCGAAGGAGCAATGAAGCCACCTGTCTCAGCATAAAAGGCGCCGGGGAGAGGGCATGAGCGTGGCACAGGGAAATGGCGGGGTTTTGCTGTCAAGAGTTGAGTTCAGGTCTTACTTTATCACTTGTTAGCCGCACGATCTGCAGCCAATAACGTAAGCTCCTGGACCACAGTTTCCTTATCTTGGTCGTTGTGGTGTTAATTTAAAGAGTTTAAACATATAGTCTTAAATAATACTTTAAAAATTACTCCTGTCTATTAAAATAATAACTAGTAAACTGGATGATTTGGAGTTATCTATATTTCTTATGTACAGGCAAGCAACTATACTGCAAAATATATTGTCTTTTTTTTTTCACTTTTTTTTTAAACTCTTTATTGGAAAATAATTGCATTACACTCTTGTACCAGCTTTTGAGGTACACCAAAGTGAATCAGCTGTATTTATACATATACCCCCATATCGCCTCCCTCCTGCGACTCCCTCCCACCCTCCCTGTCCTGGCCCTCTAAGGCATCACCCATCATCGAGTTGATCTCCCTTTGTTATACAGCAACCTCCCACTAGCTATCTATTTTACAATTGGTAGTGTATATATGTCTATGTTACTCTCTCACTTCATCCCAGTTTCCCCTTCTCCCCCCATCCCCCCAACCCTGTGTTCTCCAGTCCATTCTCTGCATCTGCATCCTTATTCTTGCCCTGTCACTGGGGTCATCAATACCATTCTTTTTTTTTTTTTTGGATTCCATATATATGAGCTAGTATACAGTATTTGTTATTCTTTTTCTGGCTTACTTCATTCTGTATGACAGTCTCTAAGTCTATCCACCTCATTACATATAGTTCCATTTCATTCCTTTTTATGGCTGAGTAATATTCCATTGTATATATATGCCACATCTTCTTTATCCATTCATCTGTTAATGAGCATTTAGATTGCTTCCATGTCCTGGCTATTGTAAATAGTGCTG
This sequence comes from Hippopotamus amphibius kiboko, assembly GCF_030028045.1. Taxonomy (NCBI): domain Eukaryota; kingdom Metazoa; phylum Chordata; class Mammalia; order Artiodactyla; family Hippopotamidae; genus Hippopotamus; species Hippopotamus amphibius. The sequence goes on from NC_080197.1 coordinate 58,235,940, forward strand.
CAGTGAACATTATGGTACATGTTTCTTTTTGGATTATGGTTTTCTCTGGATATATGCCCAGGAGTGGGATTACTGGATCATATGGTAGTTCTATTTGTAGTTTTTTAAGGAACCTCTGTACTGTTTTCCATAGTGGCGGTACCAACTTACATTCCCACCAACAGTGCAGGAGAGTTCCCTTTTCTCCACACCCTCTCCAACATTTATTGTTTCTAGATTTTTTGATGATGGCCATTCTGACCGGTGTGAGGTGATACCTCATTGTGGCTTTCATTTGCATTACTCTAATGATTAGTGATGTTGAGCACTTTTCATGTGTTTGTTGGCCATCTGGATGTCTTCTTTGGAGAAATGTCTATGTAGGTCTTCTGCCCATTTGTGGATTGGGTGATTTGCTTTTTTGGTATTAAGCTGCATGTGCTGCTTGTATATTTTGGAGCTTAATCCTTTGTCTGTTGTTTCATTGGCAAGTATTATCTCCCATTCTAAGTTGTCTTCTTGTCTTGTTTATGGTTTCTTTCGCTGTTCAAGAGCTTTTAAGTTTCATTAGGTCCCATTTGTTTATTCCTGATTTTATTTCCATGATTCTAGGAGGTGGGTCAAAAAGGCTCTTGCTTTGATGTATGTCACAGAGTGTTCTGCCTATGCTTTCCTCTCGGAGTTGTATAGTGTCTGGCCTTCCATTTAGGTCTTTCATCCATTTTAAGTTTATTTTTGTGTATGGTGTTAGCAAGTGTTCTAATTTCATTCTTTTACATGTTGCTGTCCAATTTTCCCAGCACCACTTACTGAAGAGGCTGTCTTTTTTCCATTGTATATTCTTGCCTCCTTTGTCAAAGATTAGGTGCCCATATGTGCTTGGGTTTACCTCTGAGTTCTCTATTCTATTCCATTGATCTTCCTTTCTATTTTTTTTTGTGCCAGTACCATACTGTCTTGATCACTGTGGCCTTGTAGTATAGTTTGAAGTCAGGAAGCCTAATTCCACCAACTCCATCTTTCCTTCTCAAGATTGCTTTTGCTATTCGGGATCTTTTGCATTTCCATACAAATGGTAAGATTTCTTGTTCTAGTTCTGTGAAAAATGCCATTGGTAATTTGATAGGGATTGCGTTGAGTCTGTAAATTGCTTTGGGTAGTGCAGTCATTTTCACAATGTTGATTCTTCCAGTCCAAGAACATGGCATGTCTCTCCATCTGTTTGTATCATCTTTGATTTCTTTCATCAGTGTCTTATAATTTTCTGCGTGCAGGTTTTTTGCCTCCTTGGTTAGGTTTATTCCTAGGTATTTTATTCTTTTTGTTGCAATGGTAAATGGGAGAGTTTCCTTAATTTCTCTTTCTGCTTTTTCATTGTTAGTGTATAGGAATGCAAGAGATTTCTGTGCATTAATTTTGTCTCCTGCTACTTTACTAAATTCATCAATTAGTGCTAGCAGTTTTCTGGTAGCTCCTTTAGGGTTTTCTACGTATAATATCGTGTTATCTGCAAAGAGTGACAAGCAAAATATATTATTTAAAAAGCCTTGTAATCCATTCGAAGTTGAAGACAGGAATTTTTGAATTGCGTGTTTGATACACTATCTTTTGCCCACTGTCTTGTGAATAAAGCTCTTGGTGTTTAAATATAATTTTCTCTGTCTGATCAACCTTAATTTTTTGAGAGCCTGCTGTATACCTAGCACTTTTCTAGCTCTTTTTACTGAGCCCCTGTAACTAAGGCTTTTCCTTTCCAATTCTTACAGTACTTATTAATCTATGTTTTCTTTAGGCACCATGAATATTCTTACTGATACTGGGACCTTCAGCTTTTGAAGCAATTTTAAATGTATAGTGTTTGTGATTTTCCTAGTATATTCTATTGAAAATACTGTATTTCTATTCTTTATTTTTGGGAGAGGCAAAATTATTATTTTCATGAGAAATATTGGCAAATTTTTGCCTTAGGAAATATTATGCAGTATAAAACTAGTTTTTTCATGTTTCAACCTCATTGATAAAATGCATTTTAAGTGGCACTTTAATGTATTGATATTTTTTTTCCTTTTAATAGAAAAAGAAACAATGACTAACACTTTTCTTATCCTTTTTATTAGGGTAATACATTAAGAAAAATACTCCTGAATCGCTACTTTAAAGGCGATTATAGCGTCTGTGTGAATGGACACCTCTCTGGAACCTACGGCAAATCTGCACAAGGAGGAGGCAAGACATTTTTTTCCCTCATTTTTGGATTTTTGTAACACATCTGCATGCCAGGGTTACTCTACTGTTTTACTTAAAATAGCACAAATGTAAAACATTCATTTAAAAAGCACTATTACCAGCCATAGCAAAGAGAAGAGAATCCTGCCATTTGCTACAGCGAAGATGGACGTCGAGGGCATTATGCTAAGTGAAATAAGTCAGATAGAGAAAGGGGAATACTGTATGCTCCCATTTATGTATGTAATCCAAAAACACCAAACTCATGCAAACAGAGATTGGATTTGTGGTTGCCGGAGGCAGGGAGTAGGGAGGAGGAAAATCAAGTGAAAGTGGTTGAAAGGAACAAACTTCAATAAATAAATCCAGGGGATGTAATATACAGCACCATGACTACAGTTAGCAATACTGTATTGCATATTTGAAAGTTGCTAAGAGAGTAGATCCTAAAAGTTCTCATCACAACGAAAATAAATTGACTTTATGAGATGACGAGTTTAGTCTTATTGTAGTGATCATTTTGCAATATATCATATATCATTACATTGTACACTTTAAACTTATACAATGTTATATATCAATTATATCTCAATAAAACTGGAAAAATGAATTAAAGAGCACTATTAAAAACCTTTGCACAATTTTGGGTTCATAAAACAACGGATTTGAACATTAGAGCTAGTTTTGCCTTCTGATGAAAGTTTGTTTTTCCCAATCACAGGAAGCTTTTCTGGACAAGATTCAGATAAGATGGGGATATCCATGTCAGATATTCAGTGTCTACTAGATAAAGAAGGTGCATCTGAACTTGTCATTGATGTTATTGTGAATACCAAAAATGACAGAATTTTTTCGGAAGGCATTTTACTTGGCATTGCCTTGCTTGAAGGAGGAAATACACAAACTCAGGTACCTGCTTACCATCCTGACCCTTTGTTACATTTCGCTATTTTGTATTTCTTATTTACTTGTTATAGAAACCCAGGGAAAGTAATGTTTTTTGGTTAAGCTTCTCATGACTGTCTCATCTCCCCTCCACCCCCCCACAAAAAAACAACTTTGTATCACATTTTCCTTATAGATTTATTTGATTGCTGTAGTAACTACATAGCTTCACAAATTATTCGGTGAAGCAGAATATTCCTTGGCAGCATCCTTTCTAACATTTATACCAGAAATTCTGGTTTGCACAGGGAAATTTTAGGCTGACTTTAAGCAGATGAGGATAACATTTTAACTTATCAAAGAATTAAATGTAAAAGAAAAAGAACTAACTTCACTAATTAAATGAGGTAATATACATAAACTCCTCATACAGTATTTGGCATTAAAACAAGTTCCAATAACATTCACCACCATCTCAGATACTTTTTTAGAAGTTTAGGACTCTACCTTTCCCTGTGGCCCCAAATCTCCTAGTGCTTGTTTACCCTGTTGCCTCTCCCTGCTTTCACTGGTGTGGGGAGAGGAGAACCACGTCTTCTTTTCTCATTCTGTTTGCGCATTCAACTCAGGAGGGGTGACTGGAGAGTCATCGTTCATCTATTCAGTGCTCTGCTCCAGTGAGCAACGTGCTCACCTGCATGCAGGATCAGAGCACTGCTTCCAGAAAGCACACAATTCACTTTGAAATTACTGCCAAGTTGCACCTGGACCCCCCCAGACCTAAAGGCAGAGTTCGCTGTGTGATCCCGAAAGCTGGGAAGTGTTCCCAGGGAACAGGCATCAGCCTCCCAAACCCTACCGCTCACTATTCTGATATTTCCAGATTTGCCTTCCTTCAGGAAGGGAACGTTGCTTAAAACTAATTGGAAATACAGAATCCATTTTCCCTGTTCATGGCAAGTAGAAGCCACATCTAATTCAACACTAAAAAAAAAAAAAAAAAAAAAAAAAAAAAAAAAAAAATCATGTTGCCTCTAAAGATATCTTTCCAAAACACACATAATTTTCCTGCTTAAAATCAGTCACTTTCCCCATAAAGGCAAACTCTACCGTAGTCCATAAGATCCTTCATGATCTAATCTCTTCAAGTTTCCCAACTTCCCTTTCTCATTCCATCTCTCCCCTCCTCCCTCCTCTGTCTTGTGCACCAGCTGTACTAAGCTCTTTGTAGTTCCTCAGATGTGTTGTGCCATTTCTCATGTCACTATTTCCTCTTTGACAACTCAACTCATGAACTTCTTTTGATCCCATGTCCCACTGGGCAGAACTGTCCAGTAGTTACTGTATGCTTCTGCTATATCCTGCAGACGTCTTCAGTAGCATTTCTGATTCCTTAGAGGCTGAGCCCATGTGTTTCCCATCTTTGCATCCCTTGTCTGGCACCATGTCCAGCCCAGCCTGGGGATTCAGTAAATGTTCAGGAGTGAATGGCTCTGTGAATGAATGGTCCAAATCAAATTCTACCTCATTCACAAAGCCTTCACTGTCTGGTTGGCGCCTTTGGGACCACTCCTTTATCTGAGCTCCCTTGGCATTTGTTTCTTTTTTTAAAATATTTATTTATTTATTTGGCTGAGTCAGGTCTTGGTTGTGGCACACAGGATCTTTGTTGAGGCATGTGGGATCTGTCATTGCGGTGCACAGACTCTTTATTGTGGCACGCAGGCTCCTCTCTAGTTGTGGCTCGCAGGCTTCTCTCTAGTTGTGACACGTGGGCGCTGGAGCGTACAGGCTCAGTAGTTGCGGTGCGTGGGTTCAGTTACCCCACAGTATGTGGGATCCTGGTTCCCCAACCAGGGATTGAACCCATGTCCCCTGCATTGGAAGGCAGATTCTTCCCTGGACCACCAGGGAAGTCCCAAGCATTCGTTTCTTTGATGCTCACTCGGCACTTTGCCTGTGCTGCTTTGTTTGGTTATATATATGACATCCTGTCTCTCCAGTTAAGTGTCATCTTCTTTAAAGTAGGGGATGAGGTCTTATTCTTTGTATCTATGGTGCTTTGTAGCCATTCAACAAATATTTGATGATGAAATAGCATTCAATGATTCTTGTATTTGAAAACCTTCTTTTAAGATGGGTTATGACAGTCTCATTTACCAGCCTTACACTATTTAGGTTTCTCACTTATCTACATCATCGTGTAACCCAGATGTCAACTGTGTGCTCCTGGCCCTAAGAGATCTAGTTGAAGTCAGCCTGAATCCTTGTCCTCCCCAAGACTTCTGCAAAATCCAGAGGGGTTTACATTCTCCTAGGCTCGTTGGCCACTAACGTCTTGTTTTCTGAGTTCCTGGATTGTCTTGACACAGCTTTTGTAGTACTGAGGTAGGAAGCTGATCCCCTTCCTTAATTTCTGTCCTCCTAGCTACGTACATCAACTTATATGTTTAATATCTTTTATTAAAGATTGGTTGAGAGGGAGAGGAGAGGAGGTGGTTAGATTACAATTTCAAATTGCATGCGAATAATAGCACCATGGAAAGAATACCTCCTAAGTACCAAGCTCTGGTCTTAGTGCTTTTGGTGTATTAACTTGGTTAATCCTCACAACAACGTGGGTGGGAGCTTGTGTCCTGTCTCGTCTTACCAAGGAAGAATTTGAGGTATATCTGAGCTCACATAGCTGGTTAGAGATCAAGCTAGGACTGGACCCCGAGCAGGCTGGCTCCAGAGTCGTGCTCTTAACCACTGTAAACATCTCCTTTCCAAATATCCTTCTAACACCTCGCTACTGGGAAGTTTCACTGGCTGACCACCCTGCATCACACCCTGGTCTTACTTCATCTCTCTGGTTCCTCGCTTCGTTTCTCTTCTCTGCCCTTTCATGTCTAGTCGCCTCCTCTCCTTTCTGGGGTTAAGTCCTTCCTCTGTCACATAGATATGTTAATCTGTCACCCTTGGCTCCCCCAAAACCTTAGAGTTTCCCCTCCTACTCTGAAGCATATGGAGGTCGTTTCCTAATCAAAACCTGTAGCTTTTGTGAGGGAAATTGTTATGCTACCTGTTGAGATTATATACATACATAAAAAACATACTGTTTATCTTTTTGGTATCAAAGTAATATTAAAGTGTAGATATTAACAGTATTAAAATCACACTGTTCAGCTTTGTAGAGCCCTGGTTTTTAAAAGTCTATGCAAATCATCTGTTATTTTGAGCTTATGGGGTTATTTTATAAATTTAGTGATTTAGGGTCAGAGGATCTAGATTTAAAGCCTAGCTCTACCACTTACGACTTGTATAGTACTGGGCAAATCATTTACATTCACCAAACCTTATCTTATTGATCTACAAAATGGAAATAAGAACACTCCGTTCATCACACAGTTGCACTGAAAGAATCAATGAGATAATATATGTCAAGGAACAACATAAATTATAAAGCTTTGTTGTAATAGAACCATAGAGTTCTATAACTTCCTCATTAATATATAGGAATCCCTTTCTACCTTCCAACCCCATTTTTTCTAACCCCATTATATCGAAAATATTAGGGTTCAAGCATCAGCTTAATTTATGAGACCATAGAGGCCTCTGAATGCTGCATTTATCCTTTGAATTAACAGAACCAGCTTGACTGTTTCACTGTGGTTGCTATGGTTACTGTGGCTTTTTGGCCTGCTTTCTTGAGTTGTTGCTAGCCCTCTGCTTAAAGCTTCCCCCTTGTAGGTAGGAAGCCGACTTGTAAGACTTCATGAAACACTTTGAGAATATACATCACACCGCCCACATCACAGATCACAGGTCAGGCATCCATTTCAAGGCCTGATGTCATTAGAGTCTCAGCTACAAGTTCCAGGACCTTTGAGTCATGGTTTCAGGCATTCTTTCAGGAAAGCATATCTGTAGGAGCCAAACTCCCCAAAATTGTGTTTAGATTTATTGGATTATGGTCAATTCTACTTGATCTGAAAGTCATTATTTCTTCAGATGTTTTCTTCCCATTGTCACTCATCAAGGTTATATAACTCTTTTTTTTTTAATTAGTACAGTTACTGGTATTACTATCTTCATTAATTTTTTTTAACTTTATTTTTCTTGTTTGTGTTGTGACTATTGAGTGGTTTTATTCTTAATAACTTACAATTTCGCCACCCAGTGTGAATCTGGATTTCTCTGGAGTGTATCACCTTTCCTATCTCCCACCTCATCTGGTTAGTTCCAGAAGTCACTAAGCAGACCATGATGAGGGCAGATATTCTCAAGGTTCAGTATTTCTACCTCTCAGTGAGGTATGTTTTATCATACTTTGGATATTGAATCCTTTGTACATCATTATTTACTCTAAAGCAGACTGACTTCACTGTATACATTTTACAGTGGGCTTATCCTAGACCCCATGCAAAACAGTGTAGCTAATAAATTACCAAAAGAACTTAGTGCCTACTTATCAGTGGGTTCCCGTGAGTGAGGCTGCCATGGTAACACATTCTAAATTAAATGTACTGTAATTTAGATAAAGAGAAAAATAACTCTTTGTAGACTCACATTTACTATCGGATTAGTGATTGTTTTCCACGCTAGATTACAAAGTCATGAGGGCAGAGGTTGTAGTTTTTTTCCTGTTGGTTCTCTCCCGTCATAACATGGGACCTGGCATATAGCAGGCCTTCAATGATTAGGTGTTGAATCAAAACATAACTTCATAATAGTATAAAAATCAAAGTGCTCTTCGCATACCACTTCTTACAGTGCCCCTGTAAAATTTTAAAACAACTAATCAGTAAAGATGAATTCAATAACATGAAATTATGGTGGATTTTAGTGGCAAGTGCTAAGCAAACACAAGCTATTATTAGGACACAGTAAATAGGACAGGAGACCGGCAAAGCTGTCAGTTTATGAAATAATCATGGGTAGCACAGTAAATATGGGCTTTTATCCATCATGCTTATGTTTATCTCAAACATAAAAACATTATTTTCTCCCCTTGGGTATTGATGTCTTAAAATATGTTTTCTTGTAGTATTCCTTCTACCAGCAGTTGCATGAACAGAAAAAGTCAGAAAAGTTCTTCAAAGTTCTCTATGACCGAATGAAGGCTGCTCAGAAAGAGATAAGATCAACAGTGGCAGTGAATACCATAGACTTGGGTAACAAGAAAAGGGATGAGGACAACGAATTGATGACATCTGGCCCGCGAATGAGAGGTAAAGAAATAGCTGAGTATTCGGGAGAATAGAGTGAGAGACGAGGGTAACACGCTTTTTAGATCTCGCTTATGTTTGTCATCTCACCTGACTTAGTCTAATTATCCCAGCTGTGACTCTGTGTAGGGGACTCCATCCTTGAATTATTGTGGTCATGGGGGTGACCTCGAAACAGCTCTGTAGGGCCACGCTCGAACAAGGAGTTATCAGTGTAAAGCAAGAAGTGACATGAAAATGTTTGATTTCATCATGAAATTCCTGATAAAGAACAGCTGCCCAAACCTTCTGAATGTTCGTGAAATTTAAACTGTAAGAACAGGAATTACAGTACGAAACTCTGCAAAAGATTCTTGGTATTTGGAATAACAGTCATCAGTGTAGTAAATATAAATCATCTAAATATTAACATTTTAAAGTTTGCCCTATTTTCCCACCTTCTTGTGTTCAAGAACTCTGATACTTTATATTTATCAGAAAGACAGGAGCCCTTCTAAAATTGGCTAAGCATTAAGATCTTTTTAAAATATCCCTGTGCAAATTTAATTTTTTAGTTGCTACCTCAGATTCTTTTGGGGAAATTTCTGTGCCTCTTGTCAGGTGATTTTAAATTCAGTTGTTAGAGAATTTGGGTAACTGTCTTTTTTTAATTAGCAAAAGGAAGTTAATTCATAAATGTAAGAGTGCTGCTTTGCTTTCAGTAAGAGATTCATCACTGCATTTAAAAGAAGGCATGAAAGGGCAATTGACAGAAGCTTCTTCGGCCACATCCAAAGCATACTGTGTGTACAGAAGAGAAATGGATCCAGAAATAGACATCATGTGCACAGGACCGGAAGCGGGAAATGCCGAGGAAAAGTCCGCGGAGGAAGTAACGATGAGCCCTGCCATTGCCATCATGCAGCCGATTCTGAGATTTCTGCAGTTGCTCTGTGAGAATCACAACCGGGAACTGCAGGTATTTGTTCTGTTTTGGGTGAAAGACAAGCACACAGCCTATGATTATAGGTAATTAAATTCAAATAAAACTAACAAGTAATTTTGGAGAGAGTTTGGAAGAGAAAATACAAACAATTGTGCTCTTCTGAAATGGGGAGAAACTGAGAAACTTTGGTATCTAAGTGAACAAAAATGAGAGGAAAATTCCTTTATGCATGAAAAAGTCAGGCTCCTACAGTATCCTTCTTTGCCTTCTCAACTCACATCTCTTTAACTTCAGTGGGCATCATCTAACCTTTGGACTCTGGGATTTGTTGAGTAAGGTCACATTTGCCTCATCTGTATCTTTCACGGTTTTATAAGACTTGGAGTCTTTCATCATTCCCAACTCAGTTCATAGTTCTTGAGTGAGGATACAGAGTATCTTTATATGTCTTCATTAGAAACATAGTTAATATAGAAGAGGACTTTTTTTTTTTGCTTTTGAAGTATAGCTGATTTACAATATTGTGTTAGTTTCAGGAGTACAGCAAAATGATTCATATATATATATACATATATATGTATATATTCCTTTTTAAAATTCTTTCCTATCATAGCTTATTACAAGATCTTGAATAGTTCCCTGTGCTATACAGTAAATCCTTATTGTTTATTTTATACACAGTAATGTGTATCTGTTAATCCCATACTCCTAATTTTTCCCTCCTCCTCCCCTCTTCCTTCCCCTTTGGTGACCATAAGTTTGTTTTCTATGTCTGTGAGTCTGTTACTGTTTTGTAAATAAGTTCATTTGTACTATTTTTTAGATTCCACATATAAGTGGTATCTCTAGATCCATTCATGTTGCTGCAAATGGCATTATTTCATTCTTTTTTATGGCTGAGTAATATTTGTGTGTGTGTGTGTGTGTATTACATCTTCTTTATCCATTTGTCTGTTGATGGACACTTAGGTTGCTTCCATGTCTTGGCTATTGTAAATAGTACTGCTGTGAACATAGGGGTGCATGTATCCTTTCAAATTAGAGTTTTTTCTTTTCTGGCTATATGCCAAGGAGGGGGATTCCTGGAACATATGGTAACTCTATGTTTATTTTTTAAGGACCATCCATACTGTTTTGTGTAGTGGCTGCACCAATTTACATTCCCACCAATAGTGTAGGAGGGTTCCCTTTTCTCCACACCCTCTCCAGTATTTGTTATTTGTAGACTTTTTGCTGATGGCCATTCTGAGTGGTGTGAGGTGATACCTCTTTGCAGTTTTGATTTGAATTCCTCTAATAATTAGCAGTGTTGAGCATCTTTTCGTATGCCTGTTGGCCACCTGTATGTCTTCTTTGGAGAAATGTCTTTTTAGGTCTTCTGCCCATTTTTCAATTGAGTTGTTTGCTTTTTTTGATAGTGAGTTGTATGAGCTGTTTGTATATTTTGGAAATTAAGTTCTTGTTGGTTGTATCATTTGCAAATATTGTCTTTTTGTTTTGTTCATGGTTTACTTTGCTGTGCAAAAGCTTATACGTTTGATTAGGTCCCATTTGTTTATTTTTGCTTTTACTTCTTTTACCTAGGGAGACTGACCTAAGAAAGTATTGCTACGATTTATGTCAGAGAATGTTTTGCCTGTGTTCTCTTCTAGGAGTTTTATGGTGTCATGTCTTATATTTAAGTCTTTAAGCCATTTTGAATTGATTTTTGTGTACAGTGTGAAGGAGTGTCCTAACTTCATTGATTTACATGCGGAAGAGGATTTTTTTACAATAGTGAAGGTTGATATCTTCATAAATGAATATAATCCTGGTCTTACATCTTCTTTGGTACATTTTCTGTTGTAAAACAGATGAACTTAAGGTTGCCTAGGAATTTCGGCCCCCTTGTTTTGGGCATTGTTTGTACATGCTGCTTATGTCACCATAGGAAAACCACATGAGTGGTGACATCATTTCTAAGAGCACAAATCCAGTATTAGAGAGACAGCAGAAAAAATAGAATATTATTCAGCCTTAAAAAGGAAGGAAATTCTTACTGCTACAACATGTATGAACCTTGGGACACAATGCTAAGTGAAATAAGTGAGTCACAAAAAGACAAATACTGTGTGATTTCACTTGTATGAGATACTTAAAGTAGTCAAAATAGTGAAGACAGAAAGTAGAAGAGTTGTTGTCAAGGGCTAGGGAGAGGGAGAATGGGGAGAAGTCAATAGGTATAGCATTTCAGTTTTATGAAGATCGAAGGAGTTCTAGTAACGGATGCTGGAGATGGTAGCTAAACATGAATATGTTTACTATCCCACTGGACTGTGTACACTTAAAAATGATGATGATAGTAAATTTTTATGTGTATTTTTCCACAATACAAAAAATTGGGAAAGAATCACAAATACAAACTAAAGGGAAAAAAGAAGAAATGAATTCAAATGAATTAAATAGTAAAATTCAATTCATGAAAATAAGGAATAAATTAAAATAAAATAAAGGTTTCTGTCTTTGCTTATCCTTTCACCAGGTTTACTCTCCCATGAAATCACTCTTAACAGGTTCTGTTTCCTTCCAGAAATTTTTATGCACATATAAGCATATCGATCTGCACATGTAAACCTTTTAAAACACACATGCAGTTTAATGCCCTTCCACTTACTTTTATCATTTAGTAATATATCTTATTACTAAATTACTAATTACTAGATTATGTTTATATCAGTACATATTGAAGTACCTCTTTCTTATAGTTTTGAAATACTCCAGCGTTTGGATATACAGTTATTTATTAAATCAGTCACACTGTGATGGGTATGGTGTGGTTTCCAGTTTCGGCTGTTATAAGCAGTATGCTGTGAACCTCTTTGCAGTTGTAGGTTGAATGAAAGTATTGATAGGTGCTTCCAAGTGGCTCTCCGTAATAGTTGTATCATTTACTGTTTGAAGCTGCACTGTTTATAAGGATCATTTAGTTGAATATTTGATTGCTTCTTTCCTTAATGAACTTCTTTCCAGTTTCCTTTTTCCTTCTCCTTTCCATACTACCTATCATTTTTGCCCTTTGTATATAGTTTTAAGACAATGACACTGAGAAGTATTTATGAACCATACTGATAAATATAGATGCTTGAAAAAAATGCATCTTTTTTTTTCTTAAACCAAGGAGAAACTTAATAAATGTGAATGCTTCCTTATAAAGAACAGTTCCATCCCACATTACCATGGGGATCCTCTTGAGTTAGAAAAACACTCAGAGAGAGAGAACTGAAAACAATTAACACAGTGATTTTTTTTTAATGTCTCGAGTATGTTTTCTTTTGCCTTTAGAACTTCTTGAGGAATCAAAACAACAAAACAAATTACAACCTTGTCTGTGAGACCCTTCAGTTTTTGGACTGCATTTGTGGAAGTACGACGGGTGGCCTAGGCCTCTTGGGTCTCTACATCAATGAGAAGAATGTAGTACTAGTCAACCAGACTCTGGAGAGTTTGACCGAGTATTGCCAGGGCCCGTGCCATGAAAATCAGGTAACCGTGAAAGCAGCCCTTCACATGAAAGTGTTCTGACCAGTCAGCAAAAGGATCAGATTGGTGCAGGAGCCAAGCTTTGTGTACATTTCAAAGGTCTTTCTTCTTGCTTTGCCAGATATTTTTCCTTTTGTAACAAAACATACAAAGACTGAATTATGCACTAACAAATATTTTGCCATGTGTTAATTTAATTTCACTGTAAAAGGAAATTCCCATGAAAACGTTCCAGATAGCATTCAGAAGAGTAAAATACATTTTTTCATCATTGATCGTTTTCATCTTTAGCCAATCTTTCCAGGATTTGTGGCATCAACTCCCTTTGGCTTCTTCAGCCCCACTGCCGTGGGTTGTGTATATTACCTTCTTTATAGTCACAGTAAAGTTATGAACTAGGTAATATTGCTCCCATTTTGCTGATGAATAGGTTCTGACTCAGAAACTGAGTGATGTTCCAGAGTCTCAGAGTAACCGAATCTGCAAGTTGCAGGGCCATTCTTAAAACTCAGGACGTGTGATGGAGTCTAGAGTGTGCTTTTGACTGCATTACAGTTTCCAGGTCAAAGTTTCGACTCCCTCTTCCAGAGCATTTTACTCTGATTCCATTTTCTTGGATATCACAGATACATAGAGGGAGTAGAAGCTAGAACACTGGGCTAGTGGGGAGAGGGGCGGCACCTTGGAGTTTGTTAATTGGCTATTCATATCCACTCACGTGTTATGGGGCTACCATCACAAGCATGGATCCACCCTGGGAGGAAGAGTTTTCAAATCCCAAACATTTCTGGGTATAAATTTTAAAGAAGCCATTGAGACCAAATGTCAGGGAAGGATTGTGAAAAAGTAATCGGCTTTTCTATTGCAAATTATATGACACATACATACAAAAAAACACACATATACGTGTACATACCTAGGTATGTAGAACAGAAACACAACGGTTATTGAGGTAAATAATTTGTTGTGCGGATACTTTCCCTCCATAGTATGCATATGACATGTGGTAAAAGAGTTTACGGATTTTCCTCTGTATTATATTTTACTCTCCTAGTGCAATGATGCAAGAAAATCTAACTCTGGATTTAAAGTTAAGGAAATATTTGCAAATTCAAAGATTTGTTTTTGTTGTTGGTTAAAATCGTTTATATCTATAACAGAAAACATGTGTTCTCCACTCTTGCTCTTTTAAGAAAATGAAATGAGTTTTGAAAGTTCCTAAGTCAGGTAAGCTCTAAAAGCAGAAATTAATAGTAACATGAATCCTGCATACTCTAAGAATGCACTTACTATGAACCCCATGCTCTAGAAATGTGTGGTGGGAAAGAAAGTTGCTAGCAAATTCCCGAAATGATCTGCAAACTGATTCCCTCTAAGTTTAGCAAACATTTTAATGATCAGAAGACCCTCAGGAGATGTAGAAGATGGATGAAAAACACCTCTCTTTGATGTCAGAGGAGTAAAAATTTCCTTGTATGAAGGGAGAAGTGAAGCCCATTCTGAAAAATAACAATCCTTGCAGAGTTACCTTGATTTTCCTCTTTCTCATTTGTCTCACCTGGGTTTCAGTTTTTCGAACCCTTTGACACTGGGTGCTGCATGGTAAGATGTAGTTCCACAAATTCCAACACACTAGTTCCTGATTTTCAAGTTCTATAAAATGAATTAAATTCAGAGCCCTAGCACAGTAGATCCTAATCTTCAAAATACATTTGTTTCTCAAGATATTTTATAAACTTTTCCCAAGTCAGATTCCTCTATAAATCACTTAAGTTTAAGGACTCAGCTGACCTTTTCCTTCAACCACCATCATTCCCATAACCACCAGAATGTTTTTGGAGGAGACGTCAGAAGGTGCCTGTATGCCCTGTCTCCTGCCATCCAGCACAGTCAACAGCATCACTTGTTCCTCACTTAGCATTAAGTAGTGTGCCGAGACCAGCTCGGCGACTCGAGGTGAGTGACGGGTGCCGCAAGCTTGAAGAAAACACAGACACAGACTGAAGAGAAAAGTGGGACGGGGGGCTCAAGACCTCTCAGATCATGAGCCCTGCTGACTCATCCCAGGTTGCTTTTATTGAGTTCGTGGGCTAACATTCTCAGGTTACACTCATAAACAATCAAAGGCCTCACATGACTGAGGCAATTATCTTTGTTTACTTCCTGGGTCTGAGTTGAGTAGGTGTGGATTTGAGCTGGGGGTGGAGAGCAAAACAGCCCTGGGGGCAGGAGACCTCTCTCAAAAGGATTAAGGGTCTGTGCCCCACCCGTGTTGGCCCCTCTGCGACTGTGCCTGTCTTAGGTTGTTCCTCCCTTGAGGAATCTTACCCGTCTCTGGCTAACCAGTCATCCTCCAGGGCCAAACACGGTGATATAAGGAAGGTTCTATGCACCACCCCTGTTGGCCCCTCTGCGGCTGTGCCTGTCTTAGGTTGTTCCTCCCTTGAGGAATCTTACCCGTCTTTGGCTAACCAGCCATCCCTCAGGACCAAACAGGGTGATATTAGTCTCCACGCCCCACACCCTCAGCTCCTCCACTGCTCAAGCAGGACATTCTGAATCCCATCGCTCGGCCCACATACTTCAACATTTTCAATGTTTCAAAAAGGTTCCAGAATGTCTTCCCACAGTAGTGGATACATGAAAATGCTACCTCAGTACCAGTAAAATTTACTTACAAACCTTCAGCATAAGGGGCACGTTCCTTTTATAAATAGGACTATCCTCTTAGCCAGGATAGGTCAGATCTTAAAACTGTAAATTTAAGGAATTCCTCCAATGAAGGGCATATTAAAACTTATTGGCTGAAAGAATGTTTTACTTAACCATTGTTTTTTGAAATTCTGTAAAAATGGTTCATTTGAAAAGATACCTGTTTTGTGCAATGCCTCTCTCTGTGTTATTCATACCAAGCCATTTAATTAACACTAATCAACTAATAGACTCTATGCAGAGGAAGAAGTTAATGTTAAACCTTATCTTAGACTTAATCTCAAAGTTAAATTTTATTTGTATTTTAAAGGTCGAAAAGCTAAGGTGATTCTGTTATTTTATGTCATGGCTTCTAGTGCTCTTATGTTGTAAATAGAATATTGTTTTTTAAACATTTTGTTTTCTAGACATGTATTGCTACTCATGAATCTAATGGGATTGATATCATCATTGCTTTGATTCTGAATGACATAAACCCTCTTGGTAAATATCGAATGGACCTGGTGCTCCAACTAAAGGTAGAGTAAATCCACTATTCCAGGGGGTAAATGACATTCTCTATATAAAACTCCCTTTCAGAGCTGACTCTCAATCTCCAGGTAGGTCTTGTGAAAAGCAAGGTATTTTATTTTCAACTAATGAATTGACAGAAAGGGATAGTAAAAGCACAGTGAGCACGAAATTCCTGATGAAACATCACATGAGATTTGAGGTAATGTTAGCAGGAGGGTACTTTACTGGAAGTTTTCTTAAGCAGCCACATTGTTGCACTGCTTTTCTTCTGCGTTTATTTTCTATTTTTCATTATATGGCGGAGCAAAATGTTCTGGACATACACTATCCCATATATTTTTAATTCATCTTGACTACAGAATTCTATCTAGCAACTCACAATTAATGAGACTATGCCATAGGAGGGCTACTAAAATGTTTTACGTCTCTCTACTTTCTAAAAGTTGTTTTCTTTTATATTAGAATCTTATTTTTACCCCCAAATACTCTAAGCCATTTTCACACTCCCTTTGAGAAGTTGCTCTAACTTAAACCCTGTGCGTACTTCCCAGCAGTTCCATTTATCAGAGGTCAGGAACACAATGGCATTTGAAGAGAAATTTCTTCAACTTTTTGTTTAAATAGAAATAGATTAATGAATATACACAAGAAACTATATAATCCCGAATGTGAAGGCATGATATTCAGTTGAGATAAATTATTAAAGACGACATATGTTTAGTGTTAGACAGGCTTAAAAATCATTGGTTAAGTAAAATTTTTCCATAAAGATGGGTTACCTTCTTATGGGTAAATTTATGGCCAAGAAGAATAGAAATGATATTTTTTAGAATCCTGTTACTAAATATAGATTTAGATATATAGTGGAATATATGTGTGTCCTACTTATGTGGAGATTGTGCCAATGGCTCTTAATAAGCAAATAAAAAAGTAAGTGTGTGTGTTTTCATTATTTTTATTTGCAATATGTATCAGCTTTGAGTCCTTCTCTTCATAGATTAGAAAGAAGGTGATCCTTATGTAGACAGCACTTGGGTCCTTTTCTTCATCAACTTCATGCTTCACTTAGTAAAGCCAGTGTAGGCCTATGTGACAGACAGCTTAATTTGAATTACTATAAAACATTATTGTATCTTGAATTCATCTTTAACCATAATTCATAAAGAAACAGTACATAGAAACCTTAGCTTTTGGCTTTTTCAAATCCTTTATTTACCTAAAGACTATAAGACTATATACCTTTAAATCCGTCTCTATCTCCTTTTTTTTTTTTTTTTTTTTTTTTTTTTTGGGCTGCGCTGCGTTGTTTGTGGGATCCTAGTTCCCTGACCAGGGATTGAAGCCGGACCCTTGGCAGTGAAAGCACGGTGTCCTAAACCACTGGACCTTCAGGGAATTCCCTAAATCTCATTTTTAATAGACATAACTTAATGGGGGAAAACACTGAAGGATTTGTCAAACACAGTATAGACATACACATTATTTATAAATCCAGACCTATGTTAAAAAAAACCTAAATTAAATGATGGGGTATGACTTAACAGTGCAAAGATACTCTTGACTATTCAAATGGAAATCTTTATTGAAAAAGAGTTATTTAAAATTTCATTTGTGTTACTAAGCATAATTTATGTATACCTTTTCAAAATATGACAGTTGGTTAGATCAAGGTATATATAAAATACAAAATGAATGAATTTGACTTGAAATATTCATAGTTTTCTACTATAAGAAAGAGGTGAGTGTACGTTTCTAAACAAGCCATGAGGCTTTGTACATAATGGCCAATATGAGAATAGTGTTTGTAAGACAGAATGATATAATGTATTGGCAAATTTTAGAAGGTATATGCAGGCTGCTTTTAATTATAAATTCTCTGGTACATTATAGATATTCTATATTAAAAATGTTCAGGTTTTATTGGGTATCATTCACCCTTAAATTTAAGTACTTAACCAGTTACAATTTTAAGTGTATTTAACTTTACTCATTTAATATACCATTTTATGAATTTTCTCGTACATATGTCTTATCCCTTTGAATTTATATTTTATAACTGATCTAGGACTATAAAGTGCTGAAATAGGTAGGTTTTTTTGTTATTATTATTGGTTTTTTTTTTTTTCCTAAGGACTCCAGCTTCCTTTGGAAGAAAATCCTCTATTAACACACATGAATTTGACTTCTTAGCATATATAGGCTCTTGTACTTTCAAATTGATTCAAATTTCAGTAGGTCATTTACATGATTTCTATTCCTCCAACATAGTATGAAAAATATTGGTCAGAAAAAAATACCACATTGCCAACAGCATTCTGAAATTGGATGTATTTTTAAGCTATTATGTATTGGGTCTGCTGAGTGAGATTCATTAGAGAGTACTGTTAGTGTTGTCAGGGTTTTAGCTTTCAATTCTATGGGGTCAGTTCATAGTGCTCTAAGGATCTAAGCTCTCCACTAACGCTGGAGCCTTATTTTTTTAAGTATGTTGTTTTCATGGAATGCTAGATTATAAAAAAAGAATTTTATGGTTAGTACAAAAAAAATGGTTTATGGTTAGTACTATAAAAATTGAATATGGAACAGAAAAAATAATGCTACCTTTCTCACAAAATCCTAACATCTTTTCAGGATGGGTTAGTGATGTTAGTATCCCCATCACCATCATCATCATCGTTACTAATATTAGCCATTTAAAGATAGTCAATAGGCTGTACTTCTGAAAGAAAAATAGTTGGATAGAATTTGGTACTAAAAATATCCAGTATAACTTATTTGCACAACTTTAACAAAATTTGTATTGTGAATGCCTGCATCACCAAACAACTGATTCAATTTAAGTTTTCATCCCATACGATGTTAATTTTGAGTCACTAAGAAGCATCTTGAGGGACATTTGACTCTGCGTGTGTGGAGGTTGAGGTTTTTATCTAAGTGAATATTACAAAACCACTGTAGAAATCTCTCCCAAGTAGTTTTTATCATCTTGCAGTTTGACACAATTCTAGGGCAGTGCTATTGAAAACATAGTATAAGAAGCATCATTCCAGGTGTTGAAGATATTGTGCTTTGTATTGCAAGACTGTGGTAACTGTGTGGTATCCGTTTTGGATAGTTAATTGGCTGTATCAGAAACTTTTTATTTCTATAAGTAAGCATGTTTGAGACAATATATTTATAAACCAAATTAGAAAGCATCAAAGACAACATAAACTGATTTTATTCTCTATTAAACAGAAATAGAAAATATTATTCTTCTACAACCCAGATGGTAAAAATGTTGCATATATAACACCATGTTGGGAGACTAGTAAACTGTTATCAATAAACGTATATTTTGTTGCCAACTCATGAATTTAGAATTTTATAGATTAATTTTCACTAATTATTTCTTAAATTTATTTAAAATTTTGATTTGCTAGTGTGTTAATGCTTCATGTTAAAAACAATTGTGCTAAATTCTTTGTAAATTATATGCCATTTTGTGAAATATGGCATTGATACTGGTGTCTTGTAAAGTGTCATCATAGAAATGCTTATTTAGGAAATAGTGAAGGAAGATATGATTCGACTTTAATGCATTATATATAAACTCAATGTTGTGTTTAAAATGCTGTTTCACCAATATTTAAAATATCCTTTGTAACATCTTGCTCATGATTCATTATTTTTATTTGGTGGTAACAATAAAGTAAAATACTCTTTTAAAATGTTAATAAGCCAAACAAAACTAGCAGTTTAAAATTGTGCTTGATTTAAAAAAAGTAGTCCTGATAATCTCAATTAAAACAAATTCAAGGGATCCTTAATCCATGAAATAGACTTTTCATGTGTCTCAACTCAATCTATATCTCTAGAACAATGCCTCCAAGCTTTTGCTGGCCATCATGGAAAGCAGACATGACAGCGAGAATGCGGAAAGAATTCTGTTTAACATGAGACCCAGAGAACTGGTAAGAAAATTTTTGAAAGCTGTGTTAATAATGTGTAACCTAAAAGGGACAATTTATAGTATGCATGTCAAGGGAAAAGTCTAGTGGCTTTCACTGCTCCACTGAGGCAGGATGGCACATGAAGACCTACCATTATAAATACCTCAGAAGGCCCATGAGAACAAAGGCTTGTGTGATTTGGGTCCTTATGAATTCATTGGCTTCATCCACTTTAAGTGCTTTTCTTAACCAGACTGTCACACTTGACTAAACTATCTGCAAATTATTTTTGCCAAAAAAAAAAAAAGTTTAGTTTGTGTATTAGAATATAGGTAACGAAGGTATATAAAATGTTTATACCCCTCAAAAGTTTTATTTATACCTCTTTCTGAAAACAAAAACAAAATAAATATCTTTTGTAATTGTTCTTACTAGTGAAATGTTGCGCAGTGCTCAGCCTAGAGGAAATTATGTGGAGACCTGATGGGAATTCCACAGAGATCATTAGTGTGTCTTCCCATTGCAGAAATTACATTTTCCTCCTCACCTGTGACATGGAAATTATGAAGAAATATCAGCATGCTTTAAAAGCATTGGGTTTCAAAAACACTGAGAACATTCTCGAACCATGGAAGCCAGTGCCCCAATGACTAAGTCCCAGTCTCATGAGCACCACTGTTGGTGCTATGGGGAAATCTATGAAGGCACTCTTTTGTTCTCTTTAATAGTAAGGAATGGAGTCAAAGAAGGCAGATAAAGAGAAAGATAAGATGCAATTTGATTGAACATATATTTAATGAGAACATAGTACCTGCAAAAAACAAAAATAAAAACCTCCATCCATGGAAGGCAGTGGGCTAAGAGGAACAAGACACTCCTTATCCCTATGGTTAAATGGGGCAGTGAGTTATATATTCATTCAACAACATCTCTACACAACAGCACTTTGAAAGTACTGTTTCCTTTGTCTGCAACAGTTTTATCCCATCATCCACTTCCTCTTTGTGGCCCGCCCTCAACCTCTTGGCTGCGTGAGTGCCCCTGCCCTGTGCTTACTGAGTGCCTCACCCTTAGCCCTGCTGCAGGGAGGACTGTTGTGTTGGCCTCTTGATTTGCTGACAGTAAGTTCCCTGAGGGCAGATACTCTTGTGTCCACTGTTGGATCCTCAGGGCAGAGAACGGTGTCCAGCACCATGTGTTCTTGTTATTTGTGGGCCTTTAATAAATACCAGATGCTTCTCAGGGTTCCAGCATCTCCCAATTCATGGGAACTTCGGCACAGTCAACATTCAAAAACCAGAATGAAATTTTCTAAGGAAAACAGGGAATATTGTAGGAAAATACTTCCATATTCATTTAAATACAGATGGTTTCCAAGGCCATTTTCATTTAGAATGCTTTTATTCTTTTCACATCTTAGGAAGCATTCCAGGTTTTAATTATACCTCATAAGTGATGTAAATGCATGTTGTTGGTGGCATTTCAAGCCCTTATGGTTCCCATTTGTTTTCTGATAGGTGGATGTGATGAAGAATGCCTATAACCAAGGACTGGAATGCGATCACGGGGATGATGAGGGCGGAGATGATGGTGTTTCCCCAAAAGATGTTGGACACAATATCTATATTCTGGCCCATCAGGTGTCACATTTTATATCTTTACATTGTTTTGCTAATCTTATCAACTGTGTCTTGTGTCAGTGCTTGCTATCATATTTTCGAGTTCTGGTCCCTCCATTTTTTCAGCACTTACCTTCCTTGCTTTGGGTCAAGGAGAAGACAAAGCTTCCAGAATGCCTGGTTTTGCCCCCAGGGCTGTGCTAGGGTCTGTTCCACAAGAAAACAATACTTGGTAGCAAAAACTGGGCCAGCAGTGAGGAGACGGTCCCGTGCCAGAGCCTGAGGAATAGGTAAACCATGGCAACAGATGGAAGTCTTGAAAGAGAAAGGAAAGAGGTTACTGAGAAGATGGAGAATGTGTAGTATGGGAGTGCATTCAGGTCGAAACAAGCTTCTGGCCTCTTTGAATTGTAGGTTGGCATGTTTCCTGCAGAAGCTGTAAAGTGGCAGCCTCTAACTGTTTTTCATTGGACTGCTAATAAATATGAGGCTAAATTTACATTCTTTTGAAGGAAAACCATTTCTATTTTATAGTATCTTATGAAAACAGGTGCTTGATAAGTGTTATTGGATAAATTTAATTCCATTAACCTGAAGATCAACTTTAAATTTGCATCTTCTAATGCAGAGTTGTTTATAAATTTATTTATTTATTCATTTGTTTATTGGCTGTGCTGGGTCTTTGTTGCTGCACGTGGGCCTTCTCTAGTTGCGGAGAGAGAGGGCTGCTCTTCATTGCAGTGCGCGGGCTTCTTATCACAGTGGCGTCTCTTGTTGTGGAGCATGAGCTCTAGGTGCATGGCCTTCAATAGTTGTGGCTCGAGGGCTCTGGAGCACAGGCTCAGTAGTTGTAGCGCATGGGCTTAGTTACTCCATGGCATGTGGGATCTTCCCAGACCAGGGATCGAACCTGTGTCCCCTGCATTGGCAGGTGGATTCTTAACCATTTCGCCACCAGGGAAGCCCCCTGCAGAGTTGTTTAGAAGTTAAAAAATTGAAATGTACATATGCCCATTTGATTTTGTCTATATAGCTCTCACTTTTTTTACAGAATAAAGTCTAAACTTCTAGACTTTCCCAATCTCTCTTTCTAGTGCTTTTCTCACATTGACAATCTCTTTCTTTTCCTGCTTCCCTGTACATCTTATCAGACAATTGAACAATCATTGGTAGATATAAGACTCTGAGTAGGTTAATTTTTATTTTTTAATTTTCCATTTTTGAGATATAATAGACGTATAGCACTTTGTGAGTTTAAGGTGTTAAAAGTTTCCTCTTAGACAGTTCTTGCTCTTCTCTGTCCTTTGTGTAATTGCCAAGTATATATAACCTTGAGTATAATTTTTACAAAAAGTTCAGGGAAGGAGTCAAATTCTAAAAGATATTAATACAGAAAGCTGCTATCGTTTTGTAATATAGTCACACCACTGAGAAGATTTTTAGGTCTCTCACAGTATAGCAAAATGCACATACAGAACAGAAAAAGATAAGGGCAAATGGATTGTAGCTAGGAAGACAAGGGAGAATTTTAAGTATTGAGAAACTGAAAGCTCATGTGAAGGACACACTGAATGGAGTAGAACACAGAGATTTAGGATGTGGAAAAGGTATCGTTTTAGAGAGAAAGAAATTGGGTGATGGGATTTGAGTCAAGCTAGAGAAGGACTGTCCAGAGATTGAATGAGGGTAGAGAGAGAAAAAAATCACAAACTGAGAATTAAAATCATGTTGGCTTCTAGAACGAATATAGAAATGCAGTGACACAGAATGTGTACATGCTCAAGGAGTGATTTCAGAAGCTGTAGCAGTGTGGAAGGAAAACAGCAAAAAAGAGAAGGGCAGAGTGAGCAGTAATAAGTAATATTTTATTTATTTATTTATAAGATTTATTTATTTATTTATTTATTTATTTATTTATTTTTCTGCATTGAGTCTTGGTTGCTGCACGTGGGCTTTCTCTAGTTGTGGAGAGCGGGGGCTACTTTTTGTTGTTGTGTGCAGGCTCCTCATTGTGGTAGCTTCTTTTGTTGTGGAGCACAGGCTCTAGGCACGTGGGCTTCAGTAGTTGTGGCATGCAGGCTCAGTAGTTGTGGCTCATGGGCTCTAGAGTGAAGGCTCAGTAGTTGTGGCACACGGGCATAGTTGCTTCACAGCATGTGGGATCTTCCTGGACCAGGGATTGAACCTGTGTCCCCTTCATTGGCAGACAGATTCTTAACCACTGCACTACCAGGGAAGCCCAAGTAATAAGTTTTAGAAGAAGAAAGTTGGGGAATACAGCCACCCGTGTTCTCTTGACTGAAAGCTAGTCTTGCTCTGTCTGGAAAGGTGGTCCTGCTGCACGAGTAAGCAGCTACACGAGCAAGACCTAGCCATGTGTCTTTTAAGTGGGAAATGAACAACCAGCCCAGCCCAGTCAGCACTAGAACAAAGGGAGGAGTAGATGTTTGAGCCAGATTGCCTCATGCCCATGAAGAAGACATTTAAAAATGCAGTCTCATGTTTCTAGTCATAGTATGAGTAACAATAAAAGTATCAACATTGAGAAAAGACCTATGTTAGGTCAGTTCAGTTTTAAGCAGATTAAGTATGAGAGTAGAGAATACAGATTTTTTTTAAGAACTTTTATTGAGATACAGTTAACATACAATAAACTGCATATATTTAGAGTGTACTGTTTGGTAAAACAGGTTAAAGTGAATGTCGAGAAGAGTGGAGAATAAGGACAAAGAATGCAAGAGTTAGTCATAGATTGAAAGACAATGATTTAAAACATGAAAGAAGTTAAAAATGAAGACAGCATAAGGTCAATTATTTTGCTAGATTTGAGTTTATGAAAGTGCTTGGAGAGAACAGATTAGATTCAGTGATGATGGTGGAATTGTCCAAGGAGCGGGAATTCAGAAGAAGTTAAAAAAAAAAGTAACAAGGGGTTAAAAACAACTTACTGAAATGAAGAGATAAAACAGTGGATGTGAAAATGGCCTGAATGAATATCTAGAGGTTTCTGAATTTCCCCAAACCAAAATGTAAGAAAAGCATTCGATTGCAGAGCTGGGAGGCTACAATATAGAGGTACATAAGTAAAGCCAGCCTTCAGGATGGAGGAGAATGTCAGACTGAGGGGAAGGAGATTTTGGATTGCTGAATACTTAAGGCCTTGTGGTTGAATTGTGAGAGTGTAAATATGAAACGAGAGTCCATAAGAGTCCCTTCTAGGAACTCAAGGAAAGGACAGGAATGGCGAAACATTTGGAAGTGTATGTAACCAGCAGTGTAGTTAAGCAACGATCTGCTCACTTTCTTACAGTGACACAGGAAGTTGTTCCCGTGCCACTTTATAAATGTATTCTCTATGGGGTGACTCCTCGCATCAATTTTAATGAAAAACTCAGTTTTCCCTCAGAAGAGAGCCCACTGTGCTCTTTTGATCTCTCCACAAATGACTCCTTTGGCTTTCCCTAGGCCAGGATATTGGTTTCTTAGGAGGCCAAAGATGGTTTGCTGAGTTCCTTGTGAACCTGTGGTCCAAATAGCCCCCACACTGAAGCACAAATGCCAAAGACCGTGTGAACATTGCTTCAGAAGTAGCCTTGTAGCTGTGCACCAAGAGTTGTCTTGCATCCAGGTTTGGCTGTTTTCATTGTGAACATAGACTCGTTTGGCTCCGGCATGCTGATGACCGTGCAGGTTGGCTTCTGCCTTTGCACAGTTCAGTAATTCCAAAACTGAGCTTCAGCTTCCTCCTTGTTTTACTATAATCATCTTTTGTACAGACAGTTTATTTCGGTACCCTCAGACTTTCAATTTTTGTTGTTATTCTTTTCATGGTAGTGGGGTAGTTCTGCTTTTTCTACCATGACATCCTTTTGGCTCTTCCTGTGGTTGGTGTTACAAGAAACAAATAATGCTTCTTGTAAGTGTCTTGTCTGATCTACATAGAACTATAAATACATCAAAAAGGGAATTTCTTAAGTTCTAATACCATAGTGTCGTGCAGAGAATTTCCTTAAAATTCAGCTGGGTGCCCTTTTAGACTTTCTGTCCTCCACATGCTCTTCTCGTGCATCTCTGCCTTCTCTCTCTGCTCTAGTTTTGGTCTTTTATTTTCTGCTTTCTTCCTGTTCCTTCTTTTTATTCCTGTCTTTCTATAGAACTGTCACTGCCTGCAATCTAGTACATTGCTCAGTACTTTAGATAAGTTTAACATATGTCATAGTGTTTCTTTGATTCCATGTAGCAATTTCTGTATTTCTGAGATTTGTTTGGTTTAGTTTAGTTTAGTTTCTTCCTCAGTTTTATTGAGCTATAACTGAAGGGTAATACTATATAAGTTTAAGGTGTTACAGCATGTTGATGTGATACATTTATATGTTTCAAAGTGATTACCACCATAGCATTAGTTAACACCCCAGTCCAGTAACATAAATACCATTTTTTATTTTTGTGGTGAGAACATTTAAGATCCACTCTCTTGCCAACATATCACTGGGCTGTACGTTAGACCCTCAGAATTTGTTAATCTTATAACTTGGAGTTTGTACCCTTTGACCCCCATATCTGTCTCTTTCCCCCACCTCCCAAGCCCTGGTGACCAAGACTCTACACTCTGTTTCTCTGAGTTTATCATTTTTAGATTCCACATATAAGTGATATTATACAACATTTGTCTTTTTCTGTCTGACTAATTTCACTTAGCATAATGCCTTCAAGGTTCATCCAGGTTGTTGCAAAACAAAAAGATCTCCTTCTTTCTCATGGCTGAATAAGATTCCATTGTGTATCTATACCACATCTTCTTTATCCATTCATCCATTGACAGACAGCTACGTTGTTTCCATATCTTGGCTATTGTGAATAATGCTGCAGTGAACACATGACACCCTTTATTTCAATACCTACTAGAATTAAGACGTGGATATATATGTGGACTATAGAAAAATGGTACAAATCAACCTGTTTGCAAGGCAGAAATAGAGACACAGATGTAGAGAACAAACATATGGACACCAAGTGGGGAAAGCGGGGAGGGTTGGGGGGGAATGAACTGGGATATTGGGATACCAAATGTACACTCTAAATATATGCAGTTTATTGTCTGTTAACTGTATCGCAATAAAAGTTCTTAAGAAAAGAAAGACAGATGTGGAGAAATCTTATGTGCTTTGCAAGATGGAGAGAAATATTAGATAGCAAGCCCATGGAAAGCAAAAATAACTCTTGGCTGTTAAGGGAAGAAAGAATGGATCCCTTTAATTGGATATATGAAACTATTTTTTAAATGTAGGCTTTAAATTTTTTCATCATCATTTCCCCATGTCATTAAATAGTCTTTGAAAACACAATTTTAATGTCGGCATAATTGTTCTTTGTTTGAATGTACCATAATTTATTTAATCACTCTTTATTGTTAGACATTTAGGTTTCTAATGTTTTTCATATTATAAATTATGCTATGATTAACATCCTCATGCATTAATCTTTGTCTGCTACACTGACTATTTCCCTAGGATAAATTCCAAGAAGTTTAATTACTAGGTGGCAGGGTAGTAACTATTTTATGGTTCTTGATACACATTATAAAATTGTTTTTCACAGTGCGATGGTAGTCATCTTACTGAATCCTAAAATTATTACCATTAAAAAAAAGTTTCGACAAGTTGATAGTGTCAGGAACATAGTGACCATGCAACGTATATTTGTTTAATGAATTAATGAGATAGATGAAAAGGGATCTCACTTTAATTCACATCTTTCAGATTACTAGTACAATGAACTGTCTTTTCGTATGGCCATTTCTATTTATTCTCTGAATTACTTGTAAGTGTGTTTATCCATTCTTCAGTTGGGGTTCGTTTTTTTGTTAGTGAACTTTAATTAATGTTAGTAAATCTTAGTAGTTAGATCTCCTTCATCCTGGTTCACTTGGTTTTTAATATTTTAATGATAGTTTTCTTCCACCACCTTGAGATCAGTTAAAACACTCACCTAGATTTTCTTCTAGTGAATAATTAATTCAATTTTTGCTTTTAATTATTTAATTTTTCCATGTTATAGTGCAGGAATAATAAAAAGGTAAGTTCTTATGCTAATTTTTCTGTAAAGACATAGTCCAAGGTTTGGTAGTAACAGTGGTCCATGAGGACAGGGTTTGTAGTAGTTACATGAGTGTGATGTAGGGCATGTGAGACCTTTACTAGAAGAGATCAGGGCTAGAACCCAAACCACCTTCAGGGCCAAGCAAAAATGAGTGATGTGGGAACAGGTGAGGCTGGGATGATCTAGTGATCTGGTAAGCCGTTACTAGCTCTACCAACTTTTCAACTGCAGGCTCTGAATTTCCTCTTCTTCCACTATTTCAAAAAGTATGAATTTTGAAATCTAAAAAAATGTGAACTCTCTTAATTTTCAAAAATTGACCCTCCCTATCCCATCCCTTTAGGTCATCACAAATCAGGAGCTGATCTCCCTGTGTTATGCAGCAGCTTCCCACTAGCTATCTCTTTTACATTTGGTAGTGTACATATGTCAATGCTACTCTCTCACTTTGTCCCAGCCTCCCTTTCCTCCTCCACCCCTGAGTCCTCAAGTCTGTTCTCTACATCTGCATTTTTATTCTTACCCTGCCATTGGGTTCATCAGTACCATTTTTTTAGATTCCATATATATTTATACCACAGTGTTCATTGCAGCACTATTTACACTAGCCAGGACATGGAAGCAACCCAAATGCACATCAACAGATGAATGGATAAAGAAGATGTGGCACATATATACAATGGAATATTACTCAACCATAAGAAGAAATGAAATTGAGTTATTTGTAGTGAGGTGGATGGATGTAGAGTCTGTCACACAGAGTAAAGTAAACCAGAAAGTGATTCATTTTTTGTGGTCGGAGGCTGTGCAAGTCTACACACTTCTGTCCACACTGTTGACATTCTGCAAAAACTTCATTTTGAAGTGTTAAAGCATCCTCTCTATAGTCCCAGTCTTGCTCCATCAGACTTTCACCTGTTTGGTCCCCTGAAAGTAGCCATACAGGGATGAAGATTCACTTCTGATGAAGAAGTGAAGACAGAGGTATATTTGTGGCTTGCAGCTCAGCCTAAAACATCTTTTAATGAGGGAATATGAAAGCTTGTTGACCAGTGGACAAAGTGTGTTGAAAAGCAAGGCGATTATGTCGAAAAATGATGTATTTGTCTTTTCTAAAAGTTAATTCAAATGAATTCTACAGCCAGAGTATGCATAATTTTTGACTTACCCATGTAGATTGGCTAATCGGGAGGGTTTTCTCTGGGGAGGTGAAATTGAAGTTAGATCAAGCAAAAGTCAGCATTATGTAATGGGGCAGTGTAGGGGAGTGTCCCAGAGATGGCTGAAAAGTGGCAATGAGCTTGGCATGTTTACAGGAGTAAAAGACCTGTGTAGCTGGACCCTCAACCAGCTACCAGCACTTGAACACCATAATAATCACAAACACTGCACCTGACGTTCATTTATTATAAGATAGTCATTCAGGAACATTTATTGAGCACCTCTTATGTCAGGCAGTGTTTCAGCTGCCAAGATAGAAAATGAATAAAGATACCATCAAAAAGCTCACGATTTGATGGCACCTTTATTCATTTTAAGTGTGTGTTGGAGGGGGAGAGGGAGACAGATAAATCATTATAATTTAATACACTTTTGTTAAAGTGGAGGTGTGCACAAGACACACTTCTCTAAGGAGTCAGGAGAGAATTCATGGAAGAGGTAACACTTAAACTGAAACTTGAAGAATAGGGGGAGGGGGAGAACATTCCAGGCAGAGGCAAAAACTGTGCACCATAGATATTTTAGAGAGACGAACTTCTTTGGGGAATACTGGTAAGGATTTTGTATGATATCTACTTACGTGTTTATATGAAGTGAATTGCAATAATTTGAATTGAGTCTACATCTTTGATAACTGTAATGACCCTGATTGTAGGCATTTAACAAATATTGCATAAATGAGTGAATGGATGAATAGGACATGATATACTTTAAAAATTCAGTGTTTATAATTTAATCATTATAAGAAAAAACTAAAGATGTTTTACTGTTATCATCATCATCAAATATCATAATCAAAATTATAGATATTTTTCCCCGCTGGAGTATAAATCTTTGTGCACAGACAATTATTTTTTCTGTTCCTGTGCCAAGTACATACCTAGCTATAGTAGATACTCAACAAGAGTTTGAGGGAATAATATCTTGCAAAAATACATGCATGCTGATAATATTTTTATATAATACAGGTACTCTGTAAGACGTATAGAATCGTACATAATTGCTGTTAGCATTCTGGCAGTCAAAGATCTTATTCAACTGCTATGGACTTTCTTTTTCATTTTGTAGTTTATTCTTTGCCAATCATATCAGCAAACCCTATATGGAGAGGGACCTAGAATATCTTCCCTCACGTCGGGAACTTTTTTTACTTTCATTCCTGATGCCACCTTTCCTCTAAACTAATAAAATATCTCCTCCTGTTCTTAAAATTCATTGGGTATTACCTTAGCTCCTCTAAAATTCAAATATAGACCTACCTACCCCATTTCCAATCAACAGTGATCTTTGTTTTGAGTTCTTATGTCTGTTACGTTCAACACAAGCTGCATACATTCTTTCATGCTTGCTTTTATTGTGTATAATTCTAGAATTATTCCTTATTTCGTGTATATAGTTCTTGGCTATGTAATTAGTAGTAGATTCACAAAATATGGGCACCCATAAGGCCTCATTAAAAAAAAGAAAAAAAAATTTCCACAAAGAAAAATATCAGAAGACAAGAGGGCAGACAGCAGTATCAAGCAGTATCAGCAGTATTTCATCTATGGAACTGAAAACCACAGCCACAGAAAGATAGGAAAAATGAAAAGGCAAAAGACTTTCTACCAGATGAAGGGACAGGATAAAGCCCCAGAAAAACAACTAAATGAAGAGGAGATAGGCACCCTTCCAGAAAAAGAATTCAGAATAATGATAGTGGAGATGATCCAGGACTGTGAAAAAAGACTGATGCAAAGATCAAAAAGTTGCAAGAAAAGTTTACCAAAGACCTAGAAGAATTAAAGAGCAAACAAACAGAGATATGCAACACTATAACTGAAATGAAAAATACACTAGAAGGAACCAATAGCAGATGAACTGAGGCAGAAGGGCGAATAAGTGACCTGGAAGATAGAATGGTGATAATCACTGATGCAGAAAAGAATAAAGAAAAAAGAATGAAAAGAACTGAAGACAGCCTAAGACACCTCTGGAACAATGTTAAATGCACCAACATTCGCATTATAAGGGTCCCAGAAGGAGAAGAGAGAGAGAAAGGACCTGAGAAAATATTGGAAGAGATTATAGTTGAAAACTTCCCTAACATGAGAAAGGAAATAGCTACCCAAGTCCAGGAAGCACAGAGAGTCCCAGGCAGGATAAACGCAAGGAGAAACACACCAAGACATATAGTGGTCAAATGGACAAAAATTAAAGACAGAGAAAAGTTATTGAAAGCAACAAGGGGAAAACGACAAATTACAATGGAACTCCCATAAGGTGAACATCTGATCCCCTGCAGAAACTCTGCAAGCCAGAGGGAGTGGCACAATATATTTAAAGTGATGACAGGGAAGAACCTACAACCAAGAATACTCTACCCAGCAAGGATCTCATTCAGATTCGATGGAGAAATCAAAAACTTTACAAACAACAGCTAAGAGAATTAAGTACCACCAAACCAGCCCTACAACAAATGCTAAAGGAACTTCTCTAAGTGGGAAACTTAAGAGAAGAAAAGGATCTATAAAAACTAAAACAAAACAATTAAGGAAGTGATAATAGGAACATACATATTGATAATTACCTTGAATGTAAATGGAATAAATGCACCAACCAAAAGACACAGACTGGCTGAATGGATACAAAAACAAGACCCATATATATGCTGTCTACAAGAGACCCACTTCAGACCTAGGGACACATACAGACAGAAAGTGAGGGGATGGAAAAGATATTCCATGCAAATGGAAATCAAAAGAAAGCTGGAGTAGTGATACTCATATCAGATAAAATAGACTTTAGAATAGAAAATGTTACAAGAGACAAGAGAGGACACTACATAAAGATCAAGGGATCAATCCAAGAAGAAGAGATAACAATTATAAATATCTATGCACCCAACATAGGAGCACCTCAATACATAGGGCAAATGCTAACAACTATGAAAGAGGAAATCGACAGTAACACAATCATATGGGGGACTTTAACACCCCACTTACACCAATGGACAGATCATCCACACAGAAAATTAATAAGGAAACACAAGCTTTAAATGACACAATAAATCAGCTTGATTTAATAGATATCTACAGGACATTACATCCAAACACAACAGATTACACATTCTTCTCAAGTGCACATGGAACATTCTCCAGGATAGATCACATTTTGGGTCATAAATCAAGCCTTGGTAAATTCAAGAAAATTGAAATTGTATCAAGCATCTTTTCTAACCACAATGCTATGAGATTAGAAACCAATTACAGCAAAAAAAAAAAAAAAAAAAAAAAAAAAAAAAAAAAAAAAACTGCAAAAAACACAAACACATGGAGGCTAAGCAATATGCTACTAAATAACCAAGAGATCACTGAAGAAATCAAAGAGGAAATAAAAAAATACCTAGAGACAAATGACAATGAAAACACAATGATCCAAAACCTATGGGATGCAGCAAAGGCAGTTCTAAGAGGGAAGTTTATAGCAATGCAATCCTACCTCAAGAAACAAGAAAAATCCCAAATAAACAATCTAACCTTACACCTAAAGAAACTAGAGAAAGAAGAGCAAACAAAACCCAAAGTTAGTAGACGGAGAGAAATCATAAAGATCAGAGCAGAAATAAATGAAATAGAGACAAAGAAAACAATAGCAAAAATCAATAAAACTAAAAGCTGGTTCTTTGAGAAGATAAATAAAATCGATAAACCTCTAGCAAGACTCATCAAGAAGAAGAGGGAGAGGACTCAAATCAATAAAATTAGAAATGAAACAGAAGTTACAACAGACACTGCAGAAATAAAAAACACCATAAGAGATTACTACAAGCAACTATATGCCAATAAAATGGACAACCTGGATGAAATGGACAGATTCTTAGAAAGGTATAACCTTCCAAGACTGAATCAGGAAGAAATAGAAAATATGAACAGGCCAATCGTAAGTACTGAAATTGAGACTGTGATTAAAAGTCTCCCAACAAACAAAAGTCCAGGACCAGATGGCTTCACAGGTGAATTTTATCAAACATTTCGAGAAGAGCTAACACCCATCCTTCTCAAGTTTTCCAAAAAATTGCACAGGAAGGAATACTCCCAAACTCATTCTATGAGGCCACCATCACCCTGATACCAAAACCAGGGAAAGATGTCACACAAAAAAAGAAAATTACAGACCAATATCACTGATGAATTTAGATGCAAAAATCGTCAACAAAATACTAGCCAACAGAATCCAACAACACATTAAAAGGATCATACACTATGATCAAGTGGGGTTTATCCCTGGAATGCAGGGATTCTTCAATATATGCAAATCAATCAATGTGATACACCATACAAATAAATTGAAGGATAAAAAGCACATGATCATCTCAATAGATGCAGAAAAAGCTTTTGACAAAATTCAACACACATTTATGATAAAAAAATCTCCAGAAGGTGGGCATAGAGGGAACCTACCTCAACATAATAAAGGCCATATATGACAAACCCACAGCAAACATCATTCTAAATGGTGAAAAACTGAAAGCATTCCCTCTAAGATCAGGAACAAGACAAGAATGTCCACTCTCACCACTACTGTTCAACATAGCTTTGGAAGTCTTTGCCACAGCAATCAGAGAAGAAAAAGAAATAAAAGGAATCCAGATTGGAAAAGAAGTAAAACTGTCACTGTTTGCAGATGGCATGGTATTATACATAGAATATCCTAAAGATGCCACCAGAAAACTACTTGAGCTAATCAATGAATTTGGTAAAGTTGCAGGATACAAAATTAACACACAGAAATCTCTTGCATTTCTATACGCTAACAATGAAAGATCAGAAAGCGAAATTAAGGAAACAATCCCATTCACCATTGCAACAAAAAGAATAAAATACCTAGGAATAAACCTAACCAAGGAGGTAAAAGACCTGTACTCAGAAAACTCTAAGACACTAATGAAAGAAATCAAAGATGACACAAACAGATGGAGGGACATACCATGTTCTTGGATTGGAAGAATCAACATTGTGAAAATGACTATACTACCCAAGGCAATTTACAGATTCAATGCAATCCCTATCAAATTACCAATGGCATTTTTCACAGAACTAGAACAAGAAATTTTACAATTTGTGTGGAAACGCAAAAGACCCCGAATAGCCAAAGCAATCTTGAGAAGGAAAGACAGAGTTGGTGGTGGAATCAGGCTTCCTGACTTCAGGATTTACTACAAGCCTAGAGTGATCAAGACAGTGTGGTACTGGCACAAAAACAGAAATATAGATCCATGGAACAGGATAGAAAGCCCAAAGATAAGCTATGGTCAACTAATCTATGACAAAGGAGCCAAGGATATACAATGAAGAAAAGACAGCCTCTTCAATAAGTGGTGCTGGGTAAACTGGACAGCTAC
The DNA here is from genome assembly GCF_030028045.1 of Hippopotamus amphibius kiboko. NCBI lineage: Eukaryota > Metazoa > Chordata > Mammalia > Artiodactyla > Hippopotamidae > Hippopotamus > Hippopotamus amphibius. Next base: position 58,270,163 of record NC_080197.1, read on the forward strand.
ATGTAAAAGAATGAAATTAGAACACTCCTTAACACCATACACAAAAATAAACTCAAAATGGATTAAAGACCTAAATGTAAGGCCAGTCACTATAAAACTTCTAGAGGAAAACATAGGAAGAACACACTTCGACATCAATAACAGCAAGATCTTTTTCAATCCACCCCCTAGAGTAATGGAAATAAAAACAAAAATAAATAAGTGGGACCTAATGAAACTTCAAAGCTTCTGCACAGCAAAGGAAACTATAAGCAAGACGAAAAGCAGAATGGGAGAAAATATTTGCAAATGAATCAACAGACAAAGGATTAATCTCCAAAATATATAAACAGTTCATCCAGCTCAATATTAAAAAAAAAAAAAGCAACCCAATCAAAAAATGGGCAGAAGACCTAAATAGGCATTTCTCCAAAGAAGACATATGGATGGCCAAGAGGCACATGAAAAGCTGCTCAGCATCACTAATTATTAGAGAAATGCAAATCAAAACGACAATGAGGTATCACCTCACACCAGTGAGAATGGGCATCATCAGAAAATCTACAAACAGTAAATGCTGGAGAGGGTGTGGAGAAAAGGGAATGCTCTTGCACTGTTGGTGGGAATGTAAATTGTTATAGCCACTATGGAGAACAGTATGGAGGTTCCTTGCAAAACTAAAAATAGAATTACCACATGACCTAGCAATCCCACTGCTGGGCATATACCCAGAGAACACCATAATTCAAAAAGACACATGCACTCCAATGTTCATTGCAGCACTATTTACAATAGCCAGGACATGGAAGCGTCCTAAATGTCCATCAACAGATGAATGGATAAAAAAGATGTGGTACATATATACAATGGAATATTACTCAGCTGTAAAAAGCAATGAAACTGGGACATTTATAGAGACATGGATGGACCTAGAGACTGTCATACGGAGTGAAGTGAGTCAGAAAGAGAAAAACAAATATTGTATATTAACACATATATGTGGACTATAGAAAAATGGTACAAACCAACTGGTTTTAAAGGCAGAAATAGAGACACAGATGTAGAGAACAAGCATATGGACACCAAGTGGGGAAAGCGGGGAGAGTTGGGGGGGAATGAACTGGGAGATTGGGATACCAAATTGTACACTCTAAATATATGCAGTTTATTGTCTGTTAACTGTATCTCAATAAAAGTTCTTAAAAAAAAAAAAAAGGAAAGAAAATTATAACAGGGAAAAATGCTTAGGTATTTAAATCCTCCAAAAGACTCCTACGTATCTTTCAACAGCAACAGAGAATCTTAGGATCACTGCCATGTATGTGACCTCTCAGATTCACTGTGAGTTGGAGCAATAAAAAAATATAGTCCAGGAAATGGATTGAAGTTGGACTTCTAATTGTTAGTTTGGTGTGGGGATCTTGAAGCCAAGTTCAATGGAAGCAATTATTTTTCTGCTTAACTTTTCACGTTTGGTAGATTTATTTCTGAGTGACATAATTATTAGAGTATCAGTCTGAATTCTAGCAACGTGAGAGGCCTTTGCCGTGTCTTCAGCTTCTCCTTAGGTCTGCTCTAATTTCAACTATATTCATTGAATTCAAAACCTATTAGAGATACCAGGCAGGGCTGCTTCTATATATTTTTCCATGTGGGGAAATCCATACGTCTCCTAGCATATTTGAGATCTTTGATTTGTTACCCTGTCCCCAGCCAAAGCCAGTACCTCTTTTCTTTCCTTTCAGGGGAGAGAGTATGGTAGGAACTGCCATCCTGTTTCAAGGACTGGGATGTTTTCTGTCATGCTAATAGAATTTGCTAGATATCCTGATAGTCGTCATTAATCTGTGTTTTTGTTTTTTTTCTTAGAATTTTGGTCTTATAGCTGCAGTTGCTTGAGCTGTATTCATTTTAAGTGCTGTGCATATACATTACTCTAAGTAGCTAACTTTTAATTTCTACTGAAGTCATATGAAATGTATATGTGGCTCAGACTACTTAAAATGTTTTCCTTAGAGACTTAGGCTGCTTCACCTCTTTGCCGCTTCTATTCTCTTATGCTAATATGTAGTAATCAGCATTGCTTCATTTACTTTATTTGTAGAAACAGAAGGATGGGCTTGTAATTGGATACATAACTTCCATCTTTAATATCTTTGAAGGGTTTTAACTAACTTACAATTACTTCATCTTTATTATTGCTTGTAGTGCAGAGAGTAGAAAACACAGCTGGGTTTTCAGCTCACAGAGGCACTTGTAGCTCAATAGTAGTTGGTTAGAATATAGTACAAACAGCTTAACTCTTATTCACCCCTGAACCCTGTATTTTCTCCATTAGCTGATTACGTCACTCAACTTCTCTGACTTCAGCTTTCTTCAGAAAAATATGATGAGTATCCATGAGCTATGTTTGCAGAGCCAACTTGCAGAGACCTATTGGACACTAATTAGAGAGTAGTTGGACCATGATGGCTGTTTTACTGGAATAGATTATGTTTTAAATAGTGTAACAAAGTAACTAACCAGCTACTGGATATTTACATATTTATTTATACCATACCTACTTATAAAAGGAATTTGAGGTTGAATAAGAATTGCACTTGTATAATTAGGCAGAATACAAGATCAAAGCCTTGAGAAGGAAAGGAATCTACGTATGCCAAGGGTCTTGGCCAATATCCTTACTGTTTATCAGTGGTAACTCTGAGCTTCTTGGAACCAAGAGTAAAAAATAATGGGCAATACAAGTCATACCTATACTATTCATTTATGACCAACTTATTAGTGGTATTTAATTCTAAAGGAAATGTAAAAGCAATTATATTCCAATAAAGAGCTTAAAAAAAAGAAAATAAGAAATATAAATGCCAGATTTCCATAAAACAAAAGAAAAAGAAAAGAAATGTGTACAAGGGCAGAGAACAGCATGGTAAACAGTGTTTTCTAAACTGTTCGGCAGAACACACCAGAAAAAAAATGAACATCACTATTTTTAGTCCTCAGGGATAAGTATAATGATCTATACTTCTGAATTATAATCGAGTTGAATATAAATAAACATGAAGTGTGTGCAATACGACAGTCATTCTGAAAATAGACATGTAAGGTCATTTCACAGAGAGACTTTCGTAATGTAGAAGCTTTCCAATGTGTGAATTTAGTTGAAAAAAAAAACTTTTTTAAATATCAAGAGATTATTTTATCAAATCACAGAAAATAGGTTTATCTTAATTGCCCAACTACATGGAAAACCTGCTGTTAGTCTTGGCAAATAGACATGTAGAAATGTAAGTAACTGAAGGAACTTGAAAACTTAACGTAACTGCAGGTTTTCTTTTCTGAAAGAAATAGGGAAACCAGGATCAGCTGTTTTCCCCCTACAAGGAAGATATTTTTCTGTGTTGCTATCAGAAGGAAGTTTGATGTAATAAAATATGTAATTATTAACTAATGTTACTTTGAGCATTAATTATTCTGTGTTTCTTGGCAACCAAGGCAAAAAAAAAAAGAAATATTTAAGTTACATAATACATATATAATATAAAAATCTCCACCCAAATCTAACCCCCCCCCAAAAAAAAACCCAAATTGATTATTAGTGAAGCACATTTCCTTTTTTTTAAGCTCTTTATTGGAATATAATCGCTTTATACTGTTGTGCCAGTTTTTGCTGTACAACAAAGTGGATCAGCTGTATTTATTTATTTATTTATTTATTTATTTTTTTTATTATTATTTTATTTTATTTTTTTGGGGGGTACACCAGGTTCAATCAACTGTTTTTATACACATATCCCCATATTCCCTCCCTTCCTTGACGCCCCCCCTCGATTCCCCCCCACCCTCCCTGCCCCAGTCCTCTAAGGCATCTTCCATCCTCGAGTTGGACTCCCTTTGTTATACAACAACTTCCCACTGACTATTTTACAGTTGGTAGTATATATATGTCTGTACTACTCTCCCGCTTCTTCTCAGTTTCCCCTTCACCCCCCGCCCCCTCCCATACCTCGAGTTCTCCAGTCCATTCCCTGTATCTGCTTCCCTGTTCTTGTCACTGAGTTCATCAGTACCATTTTTAGATTCCGTATATGTGAGTTAGCATACAATATTTGTCTTTCTCTTTCTGACTTACTTCACTCTGTATGACAGATTGTAGTTCTATCCACCTCATTACATATAGCTCCATCTCATCCCTTTTTATAGCTGAGTAATATTCCATTGTATATATATGCCACATCTTCTGTATCCATTCATTTGTTGATGGGCATTTAGGTTGCTTCCATGTCCTGGCTATTGTAAAGAGTGCTGCAGTAAACATTATGGTACAAGTTTCTTTTGGGATTATGGTTTTCTTTGGGTATATGCCCAGGAGTGGGATTACTGGATCATATGGTAGTTCTATTTGTAGTTTTTTAAGGAACCTCCAAATTGTTTTCCATAGTGGCTGTACCAACTTACAGTCCCACCAACAGTGCAGGAGAGTTCCCTTTTCTCCACACCCTCTCCAACATTTGTGGTTTCCAGACTTTGTGATGATGGCCATTCTGATTGGTGTGAGGTGATACCTCATTGTGGCTTTGACTTGCATTTCTCTGATGAGTAGTGATGTTGAGCATCTTTTCATGTGTGTGTTGGCCATCTGTATGTCTTCTTTGGAGAAATGTCTATTTAGGTCTTCTGCCCATTTGTGGATTGGGTTATTTGCTTTTTTGGTATGAAGCTGCATGAGCTGCTTGTATATTTTGGAGGTTAATCCTTTGTCCGTTGTTTCATAGGCAATTATTTTTTCCCATTCTGAGGGTTGCCTTTTAGTCTTGTTTATGGTTTCTTTTGCTGTGCAAAAGCTTTTAAGTTTCATGAGGTCCCATTCGTTTATTCTTGATTTGATTTCCATGATTCTAGGAGGTGGGTCAAAAAGGATGTTGCTTTGATGTATGTCAAAGAGTGTTCTGCCTATGTTTTCCTCTAGGAGTTTGATAGTGTCTGGCCTTATATGTAGGTCTTTAATCCATTTGGAGTTTATTTTTGTGTATGGTGTTAAGAAGTGTTCTAATTTCATTCTTTTACATGTTGCTGTCCAATTTTCCCAGCACCACTTATTGAAGAGGCTGTCTTTTTTCCATTGTATACTCGTGCCTCCTTTGTCAAAGATAAGGTGCCCATATGTGTTTGGGCTTACTTCTGAGTTCTCTATTCTGTTCCATTGATCTTCCTTTCTATTTTTGTGCCAGTACCATACTGTCTTGATCACTATGGCCTTGTAGTATAGTTTGAAGTCAGGAAGCCTGATTCCACCAACTCCATTTTTCCTTCTCAAGATTGCTTTGGCTATTCGGGGTCTTTTGCGTTTCCATACAAATCGTAAGATTTCTTGCTCTAGTTCTGTGAAAAATGCCATTGGTAATCTGATCAGGATTGCATTAAATCTGTAAATTGCTTTGGGTAGTACAGTCATTTTCACGATGTTGATTCTTCCAATCCAGGAACATGGTATATCCCTCCATCTGTTTATGTCATCTTTGATTTCTTTCATCAATGTCTTAAAGTTTTCTGCATACAGATCTTTTGCCTCCTTAGGCAGGTTTATTCCTAGGTATTTTATTCTTTTGGTTGCAATGGTGAATGGGAGAGTTTCCTTAATTTCTCTTTCTGCTCTTCCGTTGTTAGTGTATAGGAATGCAAGAGATTTCTGTGCATTAATTTTGTATCCTGCTACTTTACTAAACTCATCAATGAGTGCTAGCAGTTTTCTGGTAGAGTCTTTAGGGTTTTCTATATATAGTATCATGTCATCTGCAAAGAGTGATAATTTTACTTCTTCTTTTCTAATTTGGATTCCTTTGATTTCTTTTTCTTCTCTGATTGCTGTGGCTAACACTTCCAAAACTATGTTGAATAACAGTGGTGAGAGTGGACACCCTTGTCTTGTTCCTGTTCTTAGAGGGAATTCTTCCAGTTTTTCTCCATTGAGAACAATGTTGGCTTTTGGTTTGTCATATATGGCTTTTATGATGTTGAGGTAATTTCCTTCTATGCCCATTTTCTGGAGAGCTTTTATCATAAATGGATGTTGAACTTTGTCAAAAGCTTTTTCTGCATCTATTGAAATGATCATATGGTTTTTACCCTTCAATTTGTTGATATGATGTATCACGTTGATTGATTTGCGTATATTGAAGAATCCTTGCATCCCAGGGATAAACCCCACTTGATCGTGGTGTATGATTTTTTTAATGTGCTGTTGCAGTCTGTTAGCTAGTATTTTGTTGAGGATTTTTGCATCTATATTCATCAGTGATATTGGTCTGTCGTTTTCTTTTTTTGTGACATCTTTGCCTGGTTTTGGTATCAGGGTGATGGTAGCCTCATAGAATGAGTTTGGGAGTGCTCCGCCTTCTGCAATATTTTGGAAGAGTTTGAGAAGGATAGGTGTTAGCTCTTCTCGAAATGTTTGATAGAATTCGCCTGTGAATCCATCTGGTCCTGGGCTTTTGTGTGTTGGGAGATTTTTAATCACTGCCTCAATTTCTGTACTTGTGATTGGTCTGTTCATGGTTTCTATTTCTTCCTGGTTCAGTCTTGGAAGATTGTATTTTTCTAAGAATGTATCCATTTCTTCCGGGTTATCCAATTGATTGGCATATAGTTGCTTGTAGTAGTCTCTCATGATGTTTTGTATTTCTGAGGTGTCCGTTGTGACTTCTCCTTTTTCATTTCTAATTCTGTTGATTTGCATCTTCTCCCTTTTTTTCTTGATGAGTCTGGCTAGTGGTTTATCAATTTTGTTAATCTTCTCAAAGAACCAGCTTTTAGTTTTATTTATTTTTCTTATGGTTTCTTTCCTTTCTTTTTCATTTATTTCTGCTCTGATCTTTACGATTTCCTTCCTTCTGCTCACTTTGGGGTTTCTTTGTTCTTCTTTCTCAAGTTGTTTGAGGTGTAAGGTTAGGTTGTTTATTCGATCATTTTCTTGTTTCTTAAGGTAGGACTGTATTGCTATAAACTTCCCTCTTAGAACTGCTTTTGCTGCGTCCCACAGGTTTTGGGTTGTTGTGTTTTCGTTGTCATTTGTTTCTAGATACTTTTTGATTTCCTCTTTGATTTCTGTAGTGATTCCTTGGTTGTTTAAGAGTGAATTGTTTAGCCTCCATGTGTTTGTATTTTTTGCAGTTTTTTTCCTGTAATTGATATCTAGTCTCATGGCGTTGTGGTCTGAGAAGATGCTTGATATGATTTCAATTTTCTTGAATTTGCTGAGGTTTGATTTGTGACCCAAGATGTGATCTATCCTGGAAAATGTTCCGTGTGCACTTGAGAAGAAAGTGTATTCTGTCGTTTTTGGATGGACTGTCCTATAAATATCAATTAAGTCGAGATGGTCTAATGTGTCATTTAAAGCTTGTGTGTCTTTATTTATTTTCTGTTTGGATGATCTGTCCATTGATGTAAGTGGGGTGTTCAAGTCTCCCACTATAATTGTGTTACTGTCGATGTCCCCTTTTATAGCTGTTAGCATTTGCCTTATGTATTGAGGTGCTCCTATATTGGGGGCATAGATATTTACCATTGTGATATGTTCTTCTTGGATGGATCCCTTGATCATTATGTAGTGCCCTTCCTTGTCTCTTTTAATAGTCTTTACTTTCAAGTCTAATTTGTCTGATATGAGTATTGCTACTCCAGCTTTCTTTTGACTTCCATTTGCATGGAATATCTTTTTCCATCCCTTCACTTTCAGTCTATATGTATCCCTTGGTCTGAAGTGGGTTTCTTGTAGGCAGCATATAGAAGGGTCTTGTTTTTGTATCCATTCAGCCAGTCTGTGTCTTTTGGTTGGAGCATTTAATCCATTTACATTTAAAGTGATTATTGACATGTGTGTTCCAATTACCATTTTCTTAATTGTTTTGGGTTTGTATTTGTAGGTGTTTTCCTTTTCTTGTGTTTCCTACTTAGAGAAGTTCCTTTAGCACTTGCTGTAAGGCTGGTTTGGTGGTGCTGAATTCTCTTAACTTTTGCTTGTCTGGAAAGCTTTTGATTTCTCCCTCAAATCTGAATGAGATTCTTGCTGGGTAAAGTATTCTTGGCTGTAGGTTTCTCTCTTTCAGGACTTTCAGTATATCCTGCCATTCCCTTCTGGCCTGCAGAGTTTCTGTAGAAAGGTCAGCTGTTATCCTGATGGGTTTTCCCTTATATGTTGTTTGTTGCTTTTCTCTTGCTGCTTTTAATATTTTTTCTTTGTGTTGAATTGTCGTTAGTTTGATTAATATGTGTCTTGGTGTATTTCTCCTTGGGTTTATTCTGTATGGGACTCTCTGTGCTTCTTGGACTTGGTTCATTATTTCCTTTCCCATGTTGGGGAAGTTTTCCACTAGAACCTCTTCAAATATTTTCACAGACCCTTTCTTGTTTTCTTCTTCTTCTGGGATGCCTATAATTCGAATGTTGGTACGTTTAAGGTTATCACTGAGGTCTCTGAGGCTGTCTTCTAGTCTTTTTATTTTTTTATCTTTTTCCTGCTCTGTGGCGTTTATTTCTTCCATTCTATCTTCCAACTCACTTATTCGTTCTTCTGCCTCAGTCATTCTGCTGGTTAGAGCATCTAGAGTATTTTTAATTTCAGTTATTTTGTTATCCATTGCTGTTTGTTTTTCTGAGTTCTTATGAACTGTTTCTTGTACTTTCTCTAATTTGTTATCGAGATTTTGTATCATTTTTACTATCATGACTCTAAATTCTTTTTCAGGCATTTTTCCTATTTCCTCCTCATTTATTTGGTCTTGTGGGTTTTTTTCCTGCTCCTTTGCCTGCATGGTGTTTCTTTGTTTCCTCATGGTTGTCCAAGCTTTTGGGGTTGCTTCTCCTGGTGATAGAGGTGTTTATAGAAGACTGTCCAAGCCTCAGACTAATGTCCAAGTATTGGATTAGACGAATATTCAGTCTTCAGAATCGGAGCACAAGTCAGCCAAATTGAGAAGTGTGGACTTAACGGTGACTTGCTGAGGATGAGATTAGTATACACCTCCTGCTTAGCTTTCCACTGGTCCTTGATAGACACGTGCACGTCTCACTGATGCCAACGTACTGACTCCATCACGGGGAGCTTTCCTTGCTGCAGTAACAGCTGGTGCCCATCACATAGAGCCCACATCATTTCCAAAATGAGTTTCTATGTTCTACTTTGTGATGATGCCTTGCGACGCCGCCGCGGCTGGGACTGCAAACCGCAGGTTGCAAGAGTTCATTTGCCGCCGGTTCTCTGCTAGACGCTGAGACCGATCAGCTGTATTTATACATATATCCCCATATCCCCTCCCTCCCGTGACTCCTTCCCACCCTCCCTATCCCAGTGCTCTAAGGGAACCTTATTAGTGATGTTAATTACTGGTGATGTGATAGAGGTTTAGATTAATACAATTCAGTAATTTAAAAATGCCTGTCCGATACTAGATTAAAAAAAAACTTAGCTGTATCCTGTTGCCATGGATACTCTGTGGTAATAAAAGGCAACCGAATTTTCAATAAAAATTTTAACATGATACTATAAAGACAGTCGTCTCCACAAATATTCCTACATACACAATCTAGCACCTGGACAGAGCCTGGTGCATCGGAAGTACTTCATCAATGTTAAGGGTCATCAGATTTATTTATTTTCATGACTTTCCCCAGTTAAATTCATTTTCAGTTCATTCTTAATTCAGTGTAAATTTATGGATCACGTACTATAACCTGGCTGTGTTCTCAGCAACCAGATCCAAATCCTCACTCAGTGAGCCTGTATTCTTGTGGGGACGTCATCCTCCTTGAGATCACATTGCCTGTTCCTTTTGGGGCAGTTATTCTACAGACGTCAGTTGTGCCACAGATGGGGAATGCTGAGGGTGTGAAAATGAGATGTAGTCTCTAGTCTCGTGGAATTTACTCTTTATTAATGGGAGACATAAAGACAGTCATAGCGCAGCAGCCCTGTGGAAGATGTGTCCCTGGGATGTTCTGGGATCTCAGGCTAGGAGTGTGCATGAGAAAGCGAGTGTGTGGCCGAGACAGAGAGGGAGAGAGTCAGAGGAACAGAGATAACTTTCCCCTGTACTCGATTATTTGCTCAGCATTCAAGCAGGCAAATCAGCTTCTCTAAAAAACCCCTAGCCCATTGACCCATATCTCTGCTCCCTTTTTTTAGCAAAACGATCAAAAGTTGTATACAATTGCTACCTCTGTTTCCTCTTTCTGTTCTCTCTTAAATCCGTCCCTACCAGGCTTTCACCCTGACCATGCCATCAGAACAGCTCATATCGAGGTCACCAGTGACCGCCACCTGAGTAAATCTAATGGCTTGTCCTCAGACTCCATCATGTTTGTCCCGTCACTAACATTTCACACAGTTGGCTGCTCTCTTCTTGAAATACTTAGCTTTCATTCAGCATGGTTGACCTTCTGCCCTTTCTGCTTCCTTCCCGGCCCCTTCTTCTCAGTTTTCCTCACTGGTTCCTATTCTTCTCCTGTTTCTATCAGACGTGTTCTAATCAGAGTGTTCTAGGACCCATTCCACGGCTGTCTCGTCTTCTCAATCATACTCACTCCCTAGAGGGCCTCATTCAGTCATGTGACTTTAAACACCAGCTGTACCATAATAAACTCCCAATTTATATCTTCCGTATGAGCCTCCAGACTGATACATCCAACTGCTTGTTTGAGATCTGCATTTGAATGTCTTTTTAGACATCTCACACTTCACATACTTATAATGAAACTCTTGATTCTCCCACAGTCTTTTTAACTTAGCTATAGACCCAGACCCTGTGACTCTAACCCAAGGCTGGGTTGATGCCTGGGCTCTGCGCTCCTGTCACACACTGTGCGTACTCTGATCACGGATCACCTGTCGCTGAATTATGGTGGCCTGTTTACTTGTTTGTTTCCACTAGACTCCACGTTCAGCAAAGAGAAGAGTTATGTTTTATTCATGAATGTGTCGCCCAGTGCACAGGACTGTGTTTGATACAGTACATACTTGTGATTGATTGACTGAGTGAGGAAATGAGTGACTATTACAGTTCACCAGTGCCATAGATGACTAGAAAGGGAAGAGGTTAATACTGATGTTACTGTAGAGGGCTTTGTGGAGGGGCTAACATTTTAGACGAACTTTGTGTATTAATAAGTTTTAGATAAGCAGAGAAAAGAGAGGAAGGCATTTCCATCACAGGGGAGGAATGAGCAGAGGAACAGGTAAGGGTCATCCTGTTCCGTGTGTGGAGCTCTGGGACATCACATCGGGGTGTGGAAAGCAGTGTGGTGCACATGCGGAGGGAGCAGTGGAGGGACACATCTCACCAAATCCTGGAAGTTTTAAGTGCCAAAAAATAGTTCAGTTGAAATATTTATTGAAATATAGTATAAGTTTCTGCTAAGCTGCTCCTTAGGGTACTTAGTTCTTATTTATGTTGCCATAAAATTAATGAGACGTTGAGGATTTTGTAGATTGCTAAACACGCTGACATGAAGACAAATGACACAGAAGTCTACTTGAAAGATGTCCATGAACTCAAAAGCATTATTACAAGGCTTCAGAAGATCTTTTAATGATTGTACTTTTATTCATGCACTAATTTATACCCTGACATTATTAAGCAAGTATTTAAAGATAGAGCAATTAAAAATGAACCCATGGGAAAATATAATTAGTAAACATGTAAGCCAATATAAAAACGCTTATGTCAAAGCACAGGTAGTGTTCTGGATGTATGTGTTTGTGTGTGTGCTTGCATGTATCTGCCTATATTTATTGGTTAACTTGTTTTTCCAGCTCAAGCGTAAATGAAGAAAGGTTAACTATATAGCTGACACTTTATTCCAAGGACACATTGTAGAAGTATGAGATGGGATGGCAGGACAAAGGGATTCACTTTTCTCTTTTGGTCAGTAGATCCAGTGATGGAATGTTATGGTGGTGTATTAAAATAGTTTTTTTTCTGATTTAATAGTCAAGAGACTTCTGTAGGTGTGTGAGTCTTAATAGTAACATGATGAGGTTGCTCAGCCTTTGTGTTTTGTGATTGTTGGTGTTTGGAGTTGCAGAATTACTTACAGAGGCACAGAAAAGTGAAAGACCGTAGTGACAAAATAATGCTAGAAGATAAACTGTTGAACTAAAAAGTCAAGTTTCTGAAAGGGAAATAGTTATCCTCAGCCACACTGAAAAAGTCCCCCTTCTACATCACAACCAAGTAGTTATTTGAAATTATAAGTAGGGGAACATTTTGGAAAGTCCCTTTTTGGGATTTATGTTATCAATGAAATATCAATTCTAGAGATATAAAATTGTTTGGTTCAAAAGATATCTTTTTTCTATCATCTATCTATCTATCTATCTATCTATCTATCTATCATCTATCTATCTATCTGTCTATCTAACATTTTGTCAGTTGTATGAGACCTGTAAAGTATTTGCAAGTTTGTTTTACTTTTTACTTTTATAGGTAACTTGTTGCAAAGGGCCACATAGTAAGTATTGTAAGCTTTTCCGGTTATACAGTCTCTGCTGCAAACAGTTAACTTGACATTCTAGTGCCAAACCAGCCATAGACAATACGTAAAGGAATGAGCATGGCTGTGTTAAAATGAAACTTCATTTAAGAAAGCAGGTGGCAGGCCAGATTTGACCCACAAGCCATAGTTTGCTAAATCCTGCTTTAAATGTTTTTTAGAATCTTCACAGTCAGAAGTTTCTCACGTTTGAAAAATCTTTATGAGTCAGAATTGGTAGGTCATTTCTTTAAGTTTTTTTCATGTTTATATTTATAGCATTTAACTCACTTGGTATATGAGTGTAACACACACATATACACACAACAGAGAGACACACAGAGTGTCTGCCTGGATACAAGCGAACTCACTGGAAGTTCTTTCTTTCCATTGCTGGGATTCTGTGATTTCAGTCTTCCGTGAACAGTGGAAGCCTGATTCTAAATGACAGTTGACTAACCCACTGACCAGGCAGCGTATGTTGAATCGTTAGATTGAGAGTATGAATGAATCAAGTAGAACAGAAGCAGAAGAGGGGACATGAAGGCACACGTACTTGGAATGACACAGATCTAGGGGTGGAGGTGAGAGGACAAACTGAAGACACTTCACTGGGGGAAGAGGTAACGTTCTGCTTCCATCTGGGACCTAACGAGGAAAACGCTGTGTGTTAAAGTTGAGGTCAAAGCAGTGGTTCTCACGTTGTAGTGCGCATCAAACTCCTGGACCCCGTCCCTAGACGCTTTGATTGAATAGGTCCAGGGTGGTGCCCGGAATTACCATACATCCTGCGTATTTTTATGCGAGTTGTCTGCAGCCTGCAGTTTCAGAAAAGCTGCCTCAGAGGTTTGCCCTGGTCAGCTTCCTTCCCTGATTGTCCCAGAGCCTGGTCACCTGACCCAGATACAGCCTCTCTTTTGACATTTCTACCTTCCTGCTATCAAACTCATCTGATCATCACCTCATTTTCTTTTATGTGAAATTAAAGGAATTAATCTGGGCTATTTATCAACAGAAAGAATCTTTTAAAAAATAACTCTCATCAAAACAAACAAATAAAAACCACAACTCTCTCCTCCCTGGGCATGTGTTCTTCAACCCCCTCCCCACCATGGCCGTGGGAGAATCCTGAGTCTCTCACTGCTTTATATGAAAAATTCCTAAGGACCAAACAAGAAGAGAAGTCCAGAATGGCTGGGGCACAAAGTGGGAGAGGGCCAGAGACGAGCAGAGGAGGTTGGCAAGGTCAGACCAGAGGGCGTGTAGAGCTTCCTAAGGGTTTGGCCTTTATCCCTGGAGAAATGAGAAGACATCACCACCATCTAAATGCAAACGCCACCTCCTCTCTATGTCATGTGTGACGAGAGTGGGAATGATGGGAGTCTTGGATAATTGCCAGGTGTAGAGTTGGTGGCTGGGTAAATGATGGTGCATTTCACAAGACAGGAGGTAGAGAAGGCTGGGAGGTGGAATAGGGAGAGAAGAAGCTTGGTTCTAGACCTCCGGTGTTTGAGGAGTTGATGGACATTGGGCCGGAGGTGTATAACCTGCTGTTCTTCATATACCTGGTTCTCAGGAAGGAGAGCTGGGCTTGGAACGTGGGTGGACAGAGATATTAGTATAGTGATGCTATTTGAAGTGGTGCATGTAGATGAGATTTCTCAGGAAAAGCGATTGGAATGAGGGGAGGAAAAGATGGAGAAGGGAACACTTCAAAGGAAAGGAGGAGGAAGGGAAAGCTGTAGGTTGAGAATGAGAGATCTGAGTGAATGGGACATGAAAGCAAGAGAGGAGAGAGACTCACAAAGGAACAGGGGACCAGGGTCCCCAGCGAACTCAATACACAAGGTGCAGGACTTGGCGCTTAACAGGTCATCAGCAGTCTCACTAAGAGCAATCCATGCTGAGTGGTGCGGGCCCAAAACAGACAGCAGTGAGCAGAGGAGGCTGTGCGATTAATACCTAAAAAGTAGATTCACTCTAGGTGCGTGTTAGAGTCAAAGAAGCAGTGAGTCAAAACAGCTTAGCCAGTGTATCCTCTTCTGGTCCCCTAAGCAGAATGAGAGTGAAATATCAGTTCTAAATCGTAGAGGGGAGGGAGGATTGGATAAACACTGGTGGCATCACAACTCAAATTGGCTTGCGATCACCGAGCAACTTTATTTATACCCTCAATACACAGCAGTTGCTCTTCAGAAGAAGTGCATGTGTGTCTGTGTTGTTCAAAATGTCCATCCAAGATTTCCGAAGGCTCCTCGTATACGTTTGCCTCTGCTCTTTGCCCAGTGGCCTTACCCAAAAGCACCACCAGTGAAGGGCTGATAGGAAATACAGGTTCCCATTTGCAAAAGAGCTTTAGCTGCCAGACAAGGGATTTGTTTCAGCTGGTACCCACCCGCATGGTGCTTTACAGTTCCCATCTGGTAACACACGCTGTGGGATCACAGCAGTGGTGCTAATTAAATGTCAGTGGGCTCGGGAGCGGCAAGAAGGCCTTCACGCCTAGATTGCTGAGACAGAAGCCGGAGGGAGAAGCACGTCAGCCTCCCTGAAGCTCATTAGGGTTGGGGAGGGCTCGAATTCAGACAGCTGCCGTGACCAGATCCTAAAGGGATGCTGCAAGAGGGCCACAAATGAGCTCCAAAAGGAATAAACAAACATTTATCTGTATAGTTTTAAAAGAAAACACTTTCTTTGGGCAAGTTTTCCTTGACATCCTCCATCACTCCCTATTTTATGGACTGTATCCCTGGTTCCAGAAGTGCATATTTAACTTGTTTTTAAAGTTGATCACTCCCACGGGTTCAACACTGACACAAATGAAGGGAGAAGTTTTCCAAAGTGATAAATTAAACACACAACCTATCAAGGAAAAATCGGTGCTGAGGCTGCAGGTGGGAACAGGTGGACAGGCCCCTCCCGCTTCTTCTGAGGACCCTGACCTCCTCCTTTCTTGTGTGTCTCAGTGTGTATTTTCTGCAGTGCAGGGAAACAGTCTGAAAATCATCACCGGCCTCTCCCCAGAACTAGGCTTAAGTCCCCTTCTCAGTGAGCGGCATGGTTCTCTAAGCAGTTACCCAGCTAGAAAGCTGGCATTCATCTTAACCCTTCCTCCTCCCCACCTGAACAGCATGCCCACCGGTTCTACCCTCTGGACATCTCTCAGGCCTGCCCAGTCTCCCTCTTCCTGCCTGTTTCCTCCTTCTGCCTGGGCAGCTGCAGCAGCCTCCTTTCTCTTTGCCTGCAATCAAGTCCCTTTTTCATCCACTTTCCACAGGAAGGTCAAAGGGATTGTTCTAAAACACCCACTGCTTGTATCTGTCTCCTGACCAAACTTTTCAGTTGCTTTCAATGGAACTCACGAACTGGCCTTGGGAGACCTCTGATGATCATGTGCCTGATTACTTTTTTATTTTTTTATTTTTTTTTTTGGTTGCATTGGATCTTCGTTGCTGTGTGGGCTTTCTCTAGTTGCGCTGAGCAGGGGCTGCTCTTTGTTGCGGTGCTTGGGCTTCTCAGTGTGGTGGCTTCTCTTGTTGTGGAGCACCGGCTCTAGGTGCGCACGGGCTTCGGTAGTTGTGGCGCACAGGCTCTAGAGCGCAGGCTCAGTAGTTGTGGCGCATGGGCTTAGTGGTTCTGCGGCATGTGGGATCTTCCCCGACCAGGGATCAAACCTGTGTCCCCTGCATTGGCAGGCGGATTCTTAACCACTGTGCCACCAGGGAAGTCCTGCCTGATTACTGTTTAAAAAAAATTTTTGGCTCATAATTATCAAGTACTAAGTGCTGTGCCTTGTGTAATCATCACCATAACTCTCAGGAAAACATGAACAAAGAACTGTTCTTGGACAGGGTTTGAACCAAGGTCTGTCCAGAGCACCTGATGCTAACCACTGTGCAGTGCTACCCTCTAGCCGTCTCTGCCAGCATCCCTCCTCTTGCATATATATTCCAGAATCTGTCCACATCTTTCACTGCCACCTGGTCCAAACCACCACCATCTCTCACCTGTGTTATTGCAATAGGCGTCTCACTGTCCTCCCTGCTCCATTCACCTCTGCGTTCCTCAGTGTCTTCTCTAACAGCAGCTGCACTGAACCCTTAAAAATGTAGTGCAGATTGTGTTACCTCTCTGCTCACAACCTTCTGATACTTCTAGTTTCTAAACAAATCTTGGCATTGGCTTCAAAAGCTTCCCAATATGATCTGGCCCCTGTGCCCCCTCTACCTACCTTTCTGGCCACCCTCTTTCTCAAGCCACACTGGTCTCATGGCTGTGCTTTGAAGCCAAGGAACATAATCCTGCTTTATGTCATTGAAGTTACTGTTTCTTCTGCCTTTTAAGTTTCTGTTGCAGTGTTCTGACCGTTTCACTTGAAACAGCAGCCTCCATCCCCCTAGTGCTCACGACTCCCATCCTCTGCTTTACTTTCTTCTTAGCACTTTCCCCTTTTGATAGACCATATATTTGTCTGTGTATGTCTCCGCCATGACCAGAAAGTCCACTCTGTAAAGGCAAGAGTTTCGTCTGCTTTGTTCACTATTATAATCCCTAAGCTTAGAGAATTACTGGACACACACCATAGTTTCATGGAGTATTTTGGAATGAACACACAAGGCATACACCGATCATAGTATTTAGCTCATGATTGCTTACATTATAAAGAGAATTTTGTTGTTTGGGTTGGGGATAAGTGGGTCTTTATATGTTATGTTAAAATTGCATATAACGTGCTTTATGGATCTAACAGTATTGTTTCATTTATGGATAATTCATGACGTCATCACGTAATACCAAAAAAGCTTAACATGCAGGCAATAGCTTTGTCTGTAGTATCTCTATGCTTCTGTTCAACGCCTGTATCCTTAGATGTCTGCCAGTTAACTGTGTATTTTTTAAGAGAGGAGAACAAGTCTTTCTAAGTGAGTTTGTCTCTAATTTTCTTTCCTCCTTTTCTCTCTTTTCTTTGTATGCCCCCTCTTTGTCTTTTCATTTGCAACCTGGGTAATTTAACTTCTGAATGACTAGATGACTAGATTTAAAAGGTGTAAGGTGTCGCAGAATGAACAAGCAACAAAATACGTCTGTTTGAAATTCTTTGTCTCTTTTCAGTTTGATTCAACTGATCTGAATCCTAACTTGGAGTTGAAATTTACCTCGCCACCTCATTGCCTCCTTTATTAGGTTTGCCTTTGAAATGCAGAAGTTCACTTGAGCAATAATTCTCTCACTTTTGAGAACCACTCTATCTAACAAAAGCTGACCTTTTTTTTTAAGCAGCTGTTGATTAGACAGTTAAACATAGGGGCACTGGCACGATATTTCTCAGTCTGATGTAACTCAGAAATAGGAAGCTGCAGAAACCTGAGGTTGAAATGCTTTCCAGCAATTGAGCTTAAAGTTCCTGAAAATTATCTCATAGTGCTTCTTCTCAATTCCCCACATTCCACCCCCGATTTTACATCTGGTTCATTTGTGCACTTCAGATTGGATGCCTGAGCACACTGGCAGTGTGAGAACTGTGGTGGAACTCATCATTAGGATTCCAAGCCTTTAATTAGGCCACTTTCAAATGGCTTTGTCAAGGCTAGAGCAAGAGAAAAGCAATTGACTCATTCTTAGAAGAGGTTTATAATAAAGGAGAGTAGAATAGTAATACTGTGCTCTTTACTAAGTCTGGTTGGTTGAGGAATGTCAGGGGCATGAGAAGCACAGATTCCCCAGTAATTCTTTTCGATATGGTATTGTAGGTATTATTGTTATTTCACAGCCAGGTAAATTAGACATAAAAAGGTCAAGTGATTTGTATGTGTTCCCATGAAAGGTCAGGGACAGAACCAGAGATAGTCCCTCAATGTGGATAATAATCCCACTCGCTCCAACAATTACTTTGAGAGCAAGGATTCTCTGAGTTTTCCCAGCCAATCATGAGACCTACTTTAATATAGTCAAAGGCCTCAGAAAGATGGATTTCTTCATCTCTTGGTGCTTTCTTTGGGGGAAAAAAAAAGAATCACTAGAAACAGTGAAAGAATTGGAATGCTTTTGAAGAGAAAAGCAATGTTATAATTCCTAATTTGTTTGTGTTGTAAGTAAATGACTGCTTTATTCCAGAAATAGGAATTAGAACATCTTTAGCATAGACAAATTGTAATTCGATATTTTCTAAAAATCAATCTCTTTTGGAAAATTAAACACATTTACCATTAAAAATTGAACAGAAACTCTCTATGCCTGCCATCCACCCATCCATCCATCTATCCATCCATCCAATGAGTATTTATTAAGGAGCCTTTCTATGCTGGACACAGTTGATACATGGGACACAACTGCAAACAAAACAAAGTTCCTGGACTTCTCTGGTGGCACAGTGGTTAAGAATCAGCCTGCCAATGCAGGGGACACGGGTTCGAGCCCTGCTCCAGAAAGATCCCACACGCCATGGAGCAACTAAGCCTGTGCGCCACAACTACTGAGCCTGCGCACCACAACTACTGAGCCTGTGCTCTAGAGCCTGCGAGCCACAATTACTGAGCCCACGTGCCGCAACTACTGAAGCCCACACGCCTAGAGCCCGTGCTTCACAACAAGAGAAGCCACTGCAATAAGAAGCCTGTGCACTGCAATGAAGAGTAGCCCCCCGCTCTCTGCAACTACAGAAAGCCCGCACACAGCAACGAAGACCCAATGCAGCCAATAAATAAAACAATAAAATAAATAAATTAAAAAAAATTCCTGTCCTCTCAGGACTTATATTCTAGGTGATGGAGATACACTAACATAAAATAAATAATAATCACACTTACATTTCATTATTTTAATTATCATGGAGAAATACCATTCTGTTGTGCTTGTGTTTCCCAAGCCACGTTTGAAAAATCACCAGCGAGGGGATGTGCGGGTAAACATTCAGCAAATTTATTGCTAGATGCTTGAAAAAGCTCCTAAAATATGATTATCCTCTTATCTCTGGGTCTGAAGAAATGCATTACTTCCTTTACGGGAATAGTAAGACTCAGAAACTTCAAAGACTTGTCTTTATTTACATCAGAAAGAAATAGAGTCTGAAGAAATGTCTGTCTCTCATCAGTTCTACAAAACAAAAGCAAAAACTCTGAGTGTACATCATTTTGGGATTTCTTTGAGATCAGTTGCTACCTTCATTGTCTTATATTAATGTTTATCTGTATTTTGGATAACCTCACTAAACATGTAGAATTAGTTTCTTTTCTTGCTTTTCCCCATGAAATATTTTATTTGTTTTGAATAGGACACTGCCAACTATGATTAATATAGAATATTTTTGTAAAATACTGATTTCAGAGATGACCTGCTTAAATAGTGTACTTTCACGTAGCTTTAGTCATTCAGAAAATATTGATATACATTCTTACACTGACATCAGAAACAGTGCAGCATTATACTTCTTTAAATTTTGCATGAAAAAATGTAAAATAACGGGTATTTTCCCTTAAAATGATAAATTCTTGATAAAATACTAATATACATAGCTTCTAAAGTACTAAGGGGGAAGAAAGTGTGACCTGTTTTAGTTGAAGAAATGGAGCTAAAGAATAAATATGACAAATAGTTGTTGGGAAAAAGCTTGCTTTAGAAGGTAATCTCATTCATCTACTTATGAAAATACACTTATAAACTACTTTTATAAGCTAATAACTTATATATTATAATTATGTAAACCTTCTAGTAAAGTTTGTTTTTACTTGAATGGGATTTTAGTACAGAAATCTTTTAATTTATTTTTAAAATTTTTATTGCAGTATAATTGATTTACAGTGTTGTGTTACCTTCTGCTGTACAGCAAAGTGAATCAGTTTCACATATACATATATCCACTCTTTTTTAGATTCTTTTCCCATATAGGTCGTTACAGAGTATTGAGTAGAGTTCCCTGTGCTCTACAGTAGGTCCTTATTAGCTATCTGTTTTATATATAGTAGTGTGTGTGTATGTCAATCCCAATCTCCCAATTTATCCCTCCCCCTCTTACCCCCAGTAACCGTAAGATTGTTTTCTACATCTGTGACTTGATTTCTGTTTTGTAAAGAAGTTCATTTGTACCATTTTTTTAGATTCCCCATATAAGCAATATCATATGATATTTGTCCTTCTCTGTCTTACTTCACTCAGTAAGACAATTTCTACGTCCATCCATGCTGCTGCAAATGGCATTATTTAGTTCTTTTTTATGGCTGAGTAATATTCCATTGTATATCTGTACCCCATCTTCTTTATCCATTCCTCTGTCAGTGGACATTTAGGTTGCTTCCGTGTCCTGGCTATTGTAAATAGTGAGTGCAGAAATCTTCTTAAAAGAGCAAAGTGAGCTCAGAAATTGGAAGCCATGAGTGATAAGTGACCAATTTTTTTAAATTAAATGGAATACTTTTTATTTGTCTGATCCCAATTTCAATTTTTTTTGAAAAATGGATTCAGTAAACTACTGTTATTAATAAATGTTTACATTTTTCTTATAGGTTTTTAAAGGAAAAAAAACTTCTTTTAAAAAAGTTGCTTCTTTTATGTTTAATTTTAGATTACAAAAAAGAGGATTTCCTGTCAAGAATGCAGATTGGTCCTGATGATAAAACGTATTAAGGATAAGGATTCTGTTAGCAGGACTGAAATCTCCTGGGGGCTGGTTCAGCCAGGTTGCTGGGCCCCACCCCTGCCAGTTTCTGGTTCCGAAGATGAGGTGGGGCCTCAGAATTTGCATGTCTAATGAGTTCTCAGGTGATGCTGATGTCGCTGGCCCTGGCCACACTTTGAGAACATTTATGTTGGGATGAATATTAGCAATCAGTAGGAAAGCCAGATTCTTCATCACAGCAGTTTGTAATGCTTTATGTGAAAACCTGAGTACAAAGAAAACTTACTACCTTCAGTCATTTAAAAATGCAGTTTCTTGCCTTTCCCCCCCTCCTCCTTTGCCCTGCTTCAAGGGTTGAGCTATCAAATATTTATTTATTATAATCACTAAAGGTCTTTTATTGATTTTCCTATAACTTCAGACAGAACCTCACAAATAGGAGTCTAGATCATCTGGAAATTGGGAGTTTTAAAAATTTTGGCAATTTTTTTTTGTCATTTTACATGTATCTTTATCTTAGTTTGGCCACCATTGTAAAATGCAAACAATAAACTGATCTCTAAGAACCATAAAGAATTTATTTGAGGTATTATATAAGTAAAAGATATGTTTTTAAACTCCTTGGATAACAGTGCTCTAACGTAGGGTACAGCTGGCTTTCCAGGGTCCCTCCTTTAGTCCTGCAGGGTGAGAGAAGGGCCCCGTTTCTTACTCCCCTATGGTTGTGTGTATGTGGCAGGGATGAGAGAAAACAGTCTTGAGCTCTCCTGCTTTCCTCTGGGTCTGGGGTCCTTTGGGCTGGTGGTCCACAAATCCTCCACAGCTGCCTGGCAAGGTGCTCAGGAGTTTGCCCTGTCTCTTTCTCAGGGTGTCAAACCATATTTCTCAGAATGAACGCCCCCTCTATTCTCTCTCCTGTCCATGCAGCTTCCCTCTTGGTCATGCTTTCTTTGGGGCTTTCTCTTTGGATTCTCAAGAGCCTATCTGGAAATCCAGAAAAAAATGAATATTGCCTTTTTTCTCTTTCATTCTGGTCACAGTCCAGATTCTGCTCAAGATAATATGGACAACTGTGTTTGACTAAGGAACCGGGAAGTCTGAGAAAGAGAAAAGGGGACTTTTTAATTAACTTTGTAGGAAAGACTGAGACGCGTTGCTTTTCCCAACTAACCGATTCCATCACACTGTTTGGTGGTGAATCGGTACTTTCCTCTGCTTCCCATAGCCCAGCTGTCATACTCTTCCCAGTCCCTCTCATCCTCATCTGACCCCTACCCCAGTCTCTAATGTTGTCACCTCCCTCCTTTGGGAAAGGCCGTCATTTCCTCTTTGGGAAAGGAGCCCTTCACTACTTAACCTCCGGCATGGGCTGAATATTAATCGGGGTTTCCTGCGGCCTGAATTCTGCTGCCTGAAGTGGGAGGCATATGCTCCTGCCTCCTGGGGGCGGGGGGGCTGAAGCTGACTCTCTGCTAAAGTAGCTTAGTGTAAACACTCCCTGCCACGGTGACTGTTTTCTTGCCGAGACCACAGGGCTGAACTACCTCATGTGAGAAAACCATTTCTTCTTACCATGCCTTTGACCCTGCTTCTAACGGAATAAAAATTCTGGCATCCACATGCTAGAAGAAGAATTCTTTCTTCTTTGATCTGTTTTCTTTATAAAGGACCTCACAGTCCTGAGAGTAGCTCTGGACAGGTGGTACTA
The DNA here is from genome assembly GCF_030028045.1 of Hippopotamus amphibius kiboko. Classification (NCBI taxonomy): domain Eukaryota; kingdom Metazoa; phylum Chordata; class Mammalia; order Artiodactyla; family Hippopotamidae; genus Hippopotamus; species Hippopotamus amphibius. The sequence goes on from NC_080197.1 coordinate 58,292,989, forward strand.
CCACAAATGAATTCTTTCTAATCCCCCAATTCCGTTTCCAGGAGGAGCAAAATAAATAGGTAAGGATCTCAGTTTATCTTGCCACCACTAAGAGAAAGATCCCTTTATGGTTTGTATTTGTATTAGCTTTTGCTGTAGATTGAATGTTTGTGGCCCCCCGAAATTCATGCATTGAATGCTGATGTGATGGTATCAGGAGGTGGGGCCTTTGGGAGTGATTAGGTGGTGATGATGGGGCCCTTATGAATGCGATTAGCACGCTTATACAAGAGGCCTGAGAGAGCTCCCTTGCCCTTTCCACCAATGAAGTTATAATGGGAAGACATCTGGCTGTGAGGACGTGAGCTCTCCTTAGACATCGAGTCTGCTGCTGCCTTGATCTTGGACTTCTCAGCATCCAGAAATATGAGAAATAAGTTTCTGTTTATAAGCCACCCAGCCTATGATTTTTTGTTACAGCAGCCTGAACAGAGTGAGCTTCCTCGGGCTGCTGTAACAAATTACCACAAATTTGATAGCTTAAAATAGCAGGTTTTTATTCTCACAGTTCTGGGCGCTAGAAGTTCTACATCAAAGTGTTGGCAGGGGCCGGCCCTCTCTGAAGGCTCTAGGGTAGGGTGCGTCCCTGCTGTGTCTTAGTTGCTGGGGGTTGTGGGCAACCCTTGGTATTCCTTGGTTTGTGTCACTCCCATCTGTCCTGTCATCAGCCCACCAATGTCCAGTATGACCTTATCTTAATTTCATTATGTCTGCAAAGACCTTATTTCCAAATAAGGTCAGTTTCACAGGTCCTGGGGGTGAGAATGTGAATGTATGTTTTTAAAAAATTTTATTATTTATTTATTTATTTATTCTTGGCTGCATTGGTCTTCATTGCTGTGCACAGGCTTTCTCTAGTTGCAGAGAGCTGGGGCTACTCTTTGTTGTGATGCTCAGGCTTCTCATTGTGGTGGCTTTTCTTGTTGTGCAGCACGGGCTCTAGGTGTGTGGGCTTCAGTAGTTGTGGCACTAGGGCTCAGTAGTTGTGTATCCTCATGGGCTCTAGAGCACAGGCTCAGTGGTTGTGGTGCATGGGCTTAGTTGCTCTGAGGCATGTGGTATCTTCCCAGATCAGGGGTCGAACCCGTGTCCCCTGCATTGGCAGGCATATTCTTAACCACTGGGCCACCAGGGCATTCCTGAATGTATCTTTTTGATGGACACAATTCAACCCACAGCAGTATTCTCTATTCAAACTCCTCACATGGGCATTTAGTGTGACTCCAAATTCTAGTCCCACTTCCTGCTGTCCATCTTCTATGACTTTGTTCATGCAGATTCCTCTCTACATAGAATGGCTTCCTCATGCCATCCTCTCCTTCCCCTTTATACCTGTCGACATTTTATCTGTTCTTTAAAACCTTTATCAGATGCCTCTCTCACAAGATTCCCTTCCTAGTACCACCAACCAAATGTGATTGCTTGTTTCTGCGCTGTTTTCCCTCTTTTAATTACATTTCTGTAATTGTTTTAATTTCTCCAACTAGAAAGTAAGTTGCTTAAAAGAAGAAAGTGTCTACTTATCTCTATAATCCCACAATAGTTCTATGCTTTGCACGTAACAGAATCACAAAATCGGAGAAAAATAGATGTCTTGAAAATACAAGACGTGTATTTTAAGCCTGTTAGAATAGGTAAAACCTTAGTTTATAACCCTCTTTTGCTGATTTTTCTCTGCTTCAAACAAGAAGAGTGTTTGGTGTAAAAGCAGTGTACCAAACCTAAGCAAATAAGGCAATTATTCTGACCCCAGGCTCCAGCTCACTTTGTGATCTTTGGAAAGCTGGTAGCTGTGTCAGTTTTACCAATTAATAAAAGTGGAGCTTACATGAAAAAGTTCACAGATGAGAGGTGCCAAAGAATAATTATTGTTGAATAACATTCAAGTGCAATTACTTGATTTTTTAACTCCAACCTTACTTGGATCCAAACTGAAATGAACACTAAAATCCTAATGATAAGAAGACAAATGTGAAATGGTTTAATAAGGGATGCTGCCAAAAATGAAAAGCCCAAGTCTGTCATCTTTATTCCCCAATCTTGGATTTTAAAAACTGCACAATGTTAGTCAAAGACCCTGTGGTAGGTTATATGTGTTTCCATATAATGTTTGTACTTACAAGTACGTATATGTTCATATACGTATTTTAATTTCTATTGTGTTGCGCATGTATTTAAATCACAAATATATCATAATTAATAATGAGGTACATGATTTTCACTTTTCTTTTCACCATATAGTGAAAGAATCCCTAGCCCTTCTTGGCAGTCTTTTGCTATGAGGATGTCTTGATTCTTTTATAAGGCTGACTATCCACCAAAGCTTCTATCCCTTCTTCACTAATATATATGCATATATGTCCCCATGATGACATTGCATTTTGTTTTAAAATTTTTCTATTATGATAGACAACAAATTATCTAAGGGCTAATTTTTCTGTTTGTAATAATGAGCTAATGAGAGTTCTTTATCTGTAAAATTATTTCAGCATCTCTTACTAAGCAGGTATGACACATGTAAACCCCATGCCCACATCGTGTATAAAACAATTGCTACTCTTTTGCCTCAAAAAGATTGTTATGGGTGACTGGTTTTCCTAGGACCCAGAGATTTCCCGTCTATGTCATTATCCCTTTTAGCATTCAGTACTGTTGCCCATGTTCAGATTCTCATTATTACTCAATATTGATTGTTGGTTGGTTTTCCAGACGATGTGGTATCGTGACATCAGCTGATTTCGAGTCCTGTGGTGAGGGCCTCTGTCAAGTCAAGTTGGATGTTGTAATATGGCTGCGCTAGATTATTTTATTGAGCTGTTTTCCAGTCTTTCATTGGGATTTAAATTAGATTTATTACTGTGATGGCTCTTGACAGGTGTGTTATACTTGTCCAGAAACTTGTCAAATGTTTTCACCTTTGGTTTCCAAAGCACGTGATACTCAAGGATGCCACTGCATCTTTGTATGCTGGGGTTGTTTTTCTTTATTTATGTCATACAAAAAGGTGCATGGCACGTATAGCCGACAAAATGTGGCTGGAGTGAAGACCCCATCTCTAAGGAAAAACTGATGTCTCCGGTTGGCAGTGTGGCCATTCTACATGATTTTTTTTATAGATGTATAAATAGAGGACTTAAATCTTTCTTTAAAAAACAATTGGGTATGTATTAATTAGTCTCTGAAAATTTGTACTGTGCTTTTAGTAAACTGATAAATTCGGACCAAGAGAGCTCTGACACCAGTCATTTTCATGCATTTCAGAATAATTGAGATACTCTTTACTTCTTTTGTATTTTGTCTGTATTATAGGAATGCTATCCTTGCTTCATAAAGGGTTCAGTTCAACATTTTTTAAGTATCCAGTTCTTTCCTCTCCAGATAGTTTATAATGATTAGTAGAATGGATATAAGTACATGAATAACTATGAGACAAGAAAAAATATGAAAATATTTTATTTCTGCAAACGCTGGAAATTTTATCGTCATCTGATATCTAATCAGATTTCTTTGGCCTTTTTTATTGAGGAGAAAACAGAGAGATAATTTTATTCATGAGTCCTTGCTCACTTAGGTGCATAATGAATGTCATTAATTAATCCATTTCTTTACTGATTCAACAAATCTTTATTTTTGTCTATTTGATGTACCAAGTTCTGTTTTTGCCTCTGAGAATGTAGAGGTGAGTAAGATCAGGTGCTTTTTCTCAAGCATGTCACAGCCCGGTAAAGAGAAATAATAGTTACTAAGATACAATATGAGAAATTGTACAGTTTAAATATGTACAGGGCACTGTCTGAACACAGAACAAGAAAAAAGAAGCGAAGTGACTTTTGTCAGGAAAGGCCATCAGTTACAAAGAATATAAAAGACATCCAGGTAGAAAAAAAAGGTTCAGTTACTTCTATTTTGTTTTAATTTTTTTATTTATTTAATTTTTTAAGCTCTTTATTGGAATATAATTGCTTTACACTTTTGTACCAGCTTTTGAGGTACACCAAAGTGAATCAGCTGTATTTATACATATATCCCCATATCCCCTCCCTCCCGCGACTTCCTCCCACACTCCCTCTAAGACATCACCCATCATCAAGTTGATCTCCCTTTGTTATACAGCAACTTGCCACTAGCTATCTATTTTACAGTTGGTAGTGTATATATGTCTGTGTTACTCTCTCACTTCATCCCAGCTTCCCCTTTGCCACGCACCCCCCCAACCCCTCGTCCCCCAGTCCATTCTCTGCATCTGCATCCTTATTCTTGCCCTGTCACTGGGGCCATCAGTACCATTCTTTTTTTTTTTTTTTTTTTTTTTTCGATTCCGTATATATGAGTTAGCATACAGTATTTGTTTTTCACTCTCTGGCTTACTTCACTCTGTATGACAAACTCTAGGTCTATCCACCTCATTACATATAGCTCCATTTCATTCCTTTTTATGGCTGGCTGAGTAATATCCCATTGTATATATGTGCCACATCTTTATCCATTCATCTGTTGATGGGCATTTAGGTTGCTTCCATGTCCTGGCTATTGTAAATAGTGCTGCAATGAACATTATGGTACATGTTTCTTTTTGGATTATGGTTTTCTCTGGGTATATGCACAGGAGTGGGATAGCTGGATCATATGGTAGTTCTATTTGTAGTTTTTTAAGGAACCTCCACACTGTTTTCCATAGTGGCTGTACCAACTTACATTCCCACCAACAGTGCAGGAGAGTTCCCTTTTCTCCACACCCTCTCCAACATTTCTTGTTTCTAGATTTTTTGATGATGGCCATTCTGACCTGTGTGAGGTGATACCTCATGTGGCTTTGACTTGCATTTCTCTAATGATTAGTGATATTGAGCATCTTTTCATGTGTTTGTTGGCCATCTGCATGTCTTCTTTGGAGAAATGTCTGTTTAGGTCTTCCACCCATTTGTGGATTGGGTTATTTGCTTTTTTGGTATTAAGCTGCATGAGCTGCTTGTATATTTTGGAGATTAATCCTTTGTCCGTTGCTTCATTGGCAAGTATTTTCTCCCATTCTGAGGGTTGTCTTCTTGTCTTGTTTATGGTTTCTTTCGCTGTGCAAAAGCTTTTAAGTTTCATGAGGTCCCATTTGTTTATTCCTGATTTTATTTCCATGATTCTAGGAGGTGGGTCAAAAAGTCTCTTGCTTTGATGTATGTCATAGAGTGTTCTGCCTATGTTTTCCTCTCGGAGTTGTATAGTGTCTGGCCTTCCATTTAGGTCTTTCACCCATTTTGAGTTTATTTTTGTGTATGGTGTTAGGAAGTGTTCTAATTTCATTCTTTTACATGTTGCTGTCCAATTTTCCCAGCACCACTTATTGAAGAGGCTGTCTTTTTTCCATTGTATATTCGTGCCTCCTTTGTGAAAGATAAGGTGCCCGTATGTGCTTGGGTTTACCTCTGAGTTCTCTATTCTATTCCATTGATCTTCCTTTCTGTTTTTGTGCCAGTCCCATACTGTCTTGATCACTGTAGCCTTGTAGGATAGTTTGAAGTCAGGAAGCCTAATTCCACCAACTCCATTTTTCCTTCTCAAGATTGCTTTGGCTATTTAGGGTCTTTTGCTTTTCCACACAAATGGTAAGATTTCTTGTTCTAGTTCTGTGAAAAATGCCATTGGTAATTTGATAGGGATTGCGTTGAGTCTGTAAATTGCTTTGGGTAGTACAGTCATTTTCACAATGTTGATTCTTCCAATCCAAGAACATGGTATGTCTCTCCATCTATTTGTGTCCTCTTTGATTTCTTTCATCAGTGTCTTAAAGTTTTCTGCATACAGATCTTTTGCCTCCTTAGGCAGGTTTATTCCTAGGTATTTTATTCTTTTTGTTGCAATGGTGAATGGGAGAGTTTCCTTAATTTCTCTTTCTGCTTTTTTGTTCTTAGTGTATAGGAATGCAAGAGATTTCTGCACATTAATTTTGTCTCCTGCTACTTTACTAAATTCATCGATTAGTGCTGGCAGTTTTCTGGTAGTTTTTAGGGTTTTGTATGTATAATATCATGTCATCTGCAAAGAATGACAATTTTACTTCTTTTCCGATTTAGATTCCTTTTATTTCATTTTCTTCTCTGATTGCTGTGGCTAACACTTCCAAAACTATGTTGAATAATAATGGTGAGAGTGGACACCCTTGTCTTGTTCCTTTTCTTAGAGGGAATGCTTTCAGTTTTTCACCATTTAGAACGATGCTGGCTTTTGGTTTCTCATATATAGCTTTTATTATGTTGAGGTAGTTTCCTTCTATGCCCATTTTCTGGAGAGTTTTTATCATAAATGGATGTTGAATTTTGTCAAAAGCTTTTTCTGCATCTATTGAGATTATCATATGGTTTTTACCCTTCAATTTGTTGATATGATGTATCACGTTGATTGATTTGCATATATTGAAGAATCCTTGCATCCCAGGGATAAACCCCACTTGATCATGGTGTATGATCTTTTTAATGTGCTGTTGGATTCTGTTAGCTAGTATTTTGTTGAGGATTTTTGCATCTATATTCATCAGTGATATTGGTCTGTAATTTTCTTTTTTTGTGTGAAACCTTTGCCTGGTTTTGGTATCAGGGTGATAGTGGTCTCGTAGGATGAGTTTGGGAGTGTTGCTCCTGCTATATTTTGGAAGAGTTTGAGAAGGATAGGTGTTAGCTCTTCTCGAAATGTTTGATAAAATTCTCCTGTGAAACCATCTGGCCCTGGGCTTTTGTTTGTTGGAAGATTTTTAATCACAGTCTCAATTTCCATTCTTGTGATTGGCCTGTTCATATTTTCTATTTCTTCCTGGTTCAGTCTTGGAAGATTGTACTTTTCTAAGAATATATCCATTTCTTCCAGGTTATGCAATTTATTGGCATATAGTTGCTTGTAGTAGTCTCCCATGATCTTTTGTATTTCTGCAGTGTCGGTCACTACTTCTCCTTTTTCATTTCTAATTCTATTGATTTGCGTCTTCTCCCTTTTTTTCCTGATGAGTCTGGCTAATGGTTTATCAATTTTATTTATCTTCTCAAAGAACCAGCTTTTAGTTTCATTGATCTTTGCTATTGTTTCCTTCATTTCTTTTTCATTTATTTCTGATCTGATCTTTAGGATTTCTTTCCTTCTGCTCACTTTGGGGTTTCTTTATTCTCCTTTCTCTGATTGTTTTAGGTGTAAGGTTAGGTTGTCTATTCAATATTTTTCTTGTTCCTTGAGATAGGACTGTATTGCTATAAACTTCCCTCTTAGAACTGCTTTTGCTGTGTCCCATAGGTTTTGGGTTGTTGTGTTTTCATTGTCATTTGTTTCTAGATATTTTTTGATTTCCTCTTTGATTTCTTTAGTGATTTCTTGGTTGTTTAATACATATTGTTTAGCCTCCATGTGGTTGTATTATTTACAGTTTTTTTTCCTGTAATATCTAGTCTCATGATGTTGTGGTCAGAGAAGATGCATGATATAATTTCAATTTTTTTGAATTTACTTAGGCTTGATTTCTGACCCAAGATGTGATCTATCCTGGAGAATGTTCCATGTGCACTTGAGAAGAAAGTGTATTCTGTAATTTTTGGGTGAAATGATCTATAAATATCAGTTAAGTTGAGATGGTCTAATGTGTCATTTAAGGCTTGTGTGTCGTTATTTATTTTCTGTTTGGATGATCTGTCCATTGATGTAAGTGGGGTGTTAAAGACTCCTACTATTATTGTGTTACTGCCGACTTCCCCTTTTATGGCTGTTAGCATTTGCCTTATGCATTGAGATGCTCCTATGTTGGGTGCATAAATATTTACAATTGTATATTCTTGGATTGATCCCTTGATCATTATGTAGTGTCCTTCCTTGTCTCTTGTAATAGTCTTTTACTTTAAAGTCTAATATGTCTGATGTGAGATTGCTACTCCAGCTTTCTTTTGACTTCCATTTGCATGGAATATCTTTTTCCATCCCATTTACTTGCAGTCTATATGTGTCCCTTGGTCTGAAGTGGGTTTCTTGTAGGGAGCATATAGAAGGGTCATGTTTTTGTATCCATTCAGCCAGTCTGTGTCTTTTGGTTGGAGCATTTAATCCATTTACATTTAAGGTGATTATTGACATGTGTGTTCCTATTACCATTTTCTTAATTGTTTGGGATTTGTTTTTGTAGGTCTTTTCCTTCTCTTGTGTTTCCTACTTAGAAAAGTTCCTTAAGCAGTTGTTGTGAGGCTGGTTTGGTGGTGCTGAATTCTCTTAACTTTTGCTTGTGTGTAAAGCTTCTGATTTCTCCATCAAACCTGAATGAGATTCTTGCTGGGTAGGGTATTCTTGGCTGTAGGTTTTTCTCTTTCAGGACTTTCAGTATATCCTGCATTCCCTTCTGGCCTGCAGATGTTTTTATTTTTAAAAATTATATATTTCAAAATTTCCAAGATTTTTATAGATTACTTACATAATCATGAATGAAAATATTATTTTAAATGTTTGAACATGTGAAGGGAGGCCTAGGCATTTTTTAAAGTGCCTTTTAGAGTACCTCTTGTCTGCAATCAACCAAGACAAATGTCAGATCATTTCATTAAGACTGAAGGAAAGAGAGAGGCCCTATCATGTTTTTGTTAAGCAGGATGAAATGAAAATTATTTGTATAGATTTGTACTATTAATTATATCACATAAAATAGCATTATTGGTTTCTTAAAATAATGATAGCAATTTTGACACTATAAAGTGACTATAAAGAAGTAAAAACTTTTATTACAAATGAACTTATTTACAAAACAGAAATAGACTCACAGACATAGAAAACAAACTTATGGTTACCAAAGGGGATAGTGGTGAGTGGGTGGAGATAAATGAGGAGTTTGGGATTAGCAGATACACACTACTATATATAAAATAAATAAACAACAGGGATCTACTGCATAGCACAGGGAAGTATACTCAATATCTTCTAATAACGTAAAATGGAAAAGAATTTGAAAAAGAAGATATTTATTGAAACTAACACAGCATTGTAAATTAACTGTACATCAATTGAAAAAGAAAAAAAAGAAGCACAAGTGTTTTAGTAAATAAATTTTAAAGAAATTATTCAAATTAATGTTCACTTGGGAAGCTATCCATAATTTAAGATTTAAAGACTTACATTCACTTGATTAAACAAATATGTGTTGAGCATCTAATATGTACCAGACACTGTTCTAAGCCTTGGAAATAACAGCAGTGAACAAAACAGATGAAAACCTGTGTCCTCTAAGAGCATACGCTTGCTTTCTTTAGAGGGAGATAACCGATAGATCGATGATAAAATATGTTGTGTTGTAATATGTGCTGTGGAGAAAAATAAAGCAGGAAATGGGGTTAGATGTTTTGGGGGAGGTGAGCGAGGTGGTCTCTGAAAGTGTGGCTGTTGATAGGACAGTTTTTAGAAGGAGTCCTGAAGTAGGTGAGGGAGCAGCCAGGTGGGGATCCAGGGGAGGGGAATCCACGCACAGGGACTAACCGGCGACTGCAAAATCCCTGAGCTGGGACCTGCTTCTTGGGTTGAAGGAATAGGCAGGAGCCCAGTGTGGCTGGGACTGTGGGAGGGTGGCAGGAGAAGAGTCCAGAAAGGGAGCGGGGCCAGATTCTGTCGTCCTTCTTGGCCACAGTGAGGACGGGGCTCTGACTCTAAATGAGAGGGTTTGGGGCAGAAAAGAGGCATGATCTTATTAAAAGGATAACTCTGGCTCCTGGGTTAAGGCGACTCCAGAAGACAAGGGTGGAGCCGGGAGATCAGTTACGAGGCTATTGCAGAATTCCAGGCGAGAGGAGGTGGTGACTGGGACCGGGGGGGTGTGGAGGTGTGAGAAGCAATGAGATGATAGACACTCCTTAAACCTGGTGCTTACCACTCACTGCTCCCTGCACTCTGTCAGGAAGCTCCATTTCAAGTATCTCACTCTGACTAGCCCTTCCTAACTAGTACTTCCTTTTATCAGCAAACTCCAACACATTTTTTAAACACTAGAAGCTACAATTCGTTGATCCTGTCACCTTTTCATTGTCCCTCCTGGCTTCATTTCCTTCCTTATTCAGCTTGGAGTCCATGGTCCCATATATAGTCCTTGCATAGACTCTTAAATTCTCTCTCTCTCTTTTTTGTGTGTTGTTGGCCTCACCCAGCAAAACCTCAGTCTCTTTAGTTACAGCTCTGCTTACTCCATGTCTGGACCCTGACAGCTGAGCATCGTGGGAAAACACAAAGATGCTTATTGGACTCACTTTGATCTTGGCCATAGTAGAAGGGGGACCCTTGGGGTTTCCTGACAATCCCATTTTCCAAGTCCATTCACTTTCCCTAGCAGACTGTTCCATCCCTTCTCTTCCTCAGATTCCCAGCACCTCCTCTCTCATCCTGTCAGCTTTCTACTCCACTGAGAAAGTAACCAGAAAAGAACTACTCTGTGTTTCCACCACAACTGCCCACCCCTATTCTCTGCTGTCACTATGACTGAATTTGTTTCCGAGGCAAATTCTTCTACTTATATACTAGATCATTCCATTCTCACCTAGTCAGGACATTGCTTTAGCAAATGTTCCTTCTCTCTCAAAGGCAAGCAAACATGATGTTGTAATTGCCATCTTAAAAAATTCCCCCTTTCACCGTTTCTTTCTTTAGCTACCACCCTATTTCTTGCCTTCCTCCTCACGACAACACTCTTCAAGAACTGCCTGCACTTATTGTTTATACTTCCTCTCTTTGTGTTCTTACTGAAACCCACTACAGCTAGGGTTGGTGCCCACCACTGCCTGAACTGCCGCTGTCAAGGTTACCGTAACTTCCGAGTTGGTAAACCAGCGACCACTTCCCAGTCCTCATCTGATGTCGTGCAGATGATCTCTCCCTCCGTTTCTGAAGGTCTTTCTTCATTTGGCTGCCAAGACACCTGATTTCACTGATGTTCTTCCTTTTCTCATCGTTCTAGCCTCTATCAGAGTTCCTTAGATCTCCTTTCTCTAAGTTTACTTCAAGTGACTTCACTAAGGTTCATGGTTTTAAATATCAGTCGTATATTGACGTCCTCTAACGTTTAGCTCCAGCCCCGACCTCTGCCCAGAACTCTCAACAAACATCAACAGGCTGCTCGCTGTTTCCTTTTGGAGGATGTTTAAAGCCTCATGTGTCCAAAACCAAAGTCCAGATACTCACCCCGTAAATAAGCTCCTCCTGCATTTTTCCCCAGTAAATGGCGTTTCTAAACTTTCAGTTGCTCTGGTCAATAATTTTGGAGTCATCCCTAACTCCTCTCTTCCTCTCATGCCCCAGACCCAGTCTGTAAACAGTCATGCCAGTTCATGCTTTCAGAAAGTGACCATTTCTTAAAGCAGCCATGCCGATGTGCCTGAATGATTACCATAATTGTATCCTTTGAAACTCATTTAGATTTTTAGAAACACCTACAAGTCACGACAAGTTTTATAACTATGATTTGTAATAAAATCTGTATAATTCACGTCAGTCAAAAATAAAATGTAAATATAAAACAGGAAATGGCTTTCTTGAGTGATTTATAAATATCCCTGAAAGCCAGTTCTAAAACAATAGTTTCAAAAATGAGGAGCAACATCAATGGAATGAATATTTAACTTATCAAATTATCACTAACAAGGATGATATTTATTTAGTTTTATAGGTTCTGGATTATTGTTTAAAATTTATCTCCGTTCTTTATACTCACAATTTATAATGACATTTCATGAATAATACAGAGACTTATTTAGTGCCCTTTAATGTTGATAAGAGTATTGACTCTGGGATCATCCTGCTTAAGTTAAATTCTGATTCTATCGTTAGCTAGAAAGCTACGTTCTCACGGACAAGTTCCTTAAATGCTGTGTGCCTCCGTTTTCCTATCTGTAAAATGGGTAGTGAGTGCTTACCCCAGGCTTTCTTACTAGGATCAAGTGTGCTCATGTACTTAAATGTTTAGGTTAGTGTCTAGCACAGGGTAAGAGACAGGAATGGTCCTTGGAATAAAAGAACTATATGGCAGATGTTTTGTTACTAGAAGCCCTCAGGGAACTTGAGGCTTCATAGAAAATCTGAAAGGTTAAAGACATTATGAGGTTTTAGAGATTGTTCAAGACAACCATAAAAGAGATCTCTGAAGGCAAGAGGTATTAGTTATCTACAAAGTAAGAGAACTGGCCAATAAGTGTCATAGACATTCAGATGGGAGAGAAAGATTACTTCTCTCAACAGCAATTTAAGATAATTTATGATGAAATTTTTGTTTTACATGTTTGGTTTCAATGGCAATAAAACTGAGATCTATACTCATAAAGTGCCAGTTTTGACATATGAATATGCAGAAACATAGGATTTTAGTACAAACTGCTAATTGTAGAGCTTTGATTAAATGCTGTAGGGAATAGCAACACCTATTTATGTGTATATAGGAAGCTGCCATTTATATTGGTGTCACTCCCCACTGAACTATCAGTGTTCATCAAGTTATGTGTACATGGAGTCTAAATTTATTATAAGGAGTATCAATTATATATCATTGTGGGCTTTTCTTCTTCCTGGCACAATTATACATTTATTGAAAATATATGTTTAATCAACAAATAGTAATTGAATACCTGCTCTGGGCAAGACAGTCTTCTCATGCTTAAAACCTATATCGCCAAATAAAAATGCAAGATTGCTATAGCAATTTCATTGTTTATGCCTTTCAAATAGACATGCTTTCCTGAAATGAAAGTAATTGCTATTAACCCCAGAACTGTGAAACTATGTATCTATGTATACAATTGGACAACTTATTTTCAAAGTTTGTCCCCAGGAAAGGGGGAAGAAAGACCTCACACATTTTTCCTCTCTTTTCCCCTCTAGTTGGCCCGCCACAACAAACTCTTACAGCAGATGCTCAAACCAGGGTCTGATCCAGATGATGGAGATGAAGCCTTAAAGTATTATGCCAACCACACCGCACAGATCGAGGTAACCGTCTATGATTTCTTGAATGGGACCAACTGTGAAAAGATGTTTACTTTCTCTTTCAGGCCATTTTCATAATTGTTTACTAGAACAATGAAGTAGAATTGAGTGATGTAAACTGTAAAAGTATATACCGAAAGAGGAGATGTGAGTGGTGATTTAAAAGAAATAGATGTGCACATCTTTCAAAGTTGTCTTTATTTTTTGACCAGAACTATATGTAAATTCTCTTTTGTGGTTCATAAGGTTGTTTTTGTCTCATTTTGTTTTGGTCCTGGAAGAAATCATCGCAGAGCAGTGATATTTTAGAGACAAGATTATTGTAATAGATACTATCATTCAAGAAATGGTTTCTTTTTAAAAACTATGGAAGGCTTATTAAAGTAGAGATCTCTGTGTAAGGAAGTATTCAGAGGGGTGGGAAACTCAGAAGGCACTAGTAAAGTTTTCTTATTGAGAGCATGAACTTGACGTGGTTTAATAGTTTCCATTTCATTCTGCAGCAGTTGAGCCCCACCTCCGTAAGTGAGACCTTATTTAAGGGCTAGTAGCAGTTCAGGAGGTGGGGGTCACATGGTCTTAATCATTATGTGTGTGAGACATCTGGTTGGCATTGACTAGCTGTGGAATCATTTGGACACTAGTTGGCAGAGCTAATCAGGCAGAAATGAGCAGAATAGTTGACACCTGTCACGTGTTAATTTACATTCCCTCATTCACTCACTTTGGCAGATATTTTTTAGTTTTCAGCAAAGTGCATGATGGCATCACTGCTATTAACTCTCAAGGTACAGAATCACTGTACCTTCTTGTTTACTGTTGCCAAACCTTTGCAATAATGAGTATCCTTACCTTGTGTCAAAAAATGCATCGGTTGCTCACGTTTATAAACATTAATAGCTTTGTTGGGGACTTGACCTAGTGCAGTCCATGAGCTGGACCAGCAGTAAAAACATTGCTCACTACATCAGTTGCTTAGGAACTGGGAAGCTGGAGAAATTGACACAAATAGATCATCAAACCACCAAGGTTCTGCGGGAGGTCCCAGAAGCCAAAGTACAGAGCTAGTGATTAGAAGAGAATATCAGGAATGGTAGGCAGAAGGGGCAGGTAGAATAGTAGGTGGACCAGAGGTAAGGGTTGGGTTAATACTTATGTGTGAGAGATGGAGGCTTTTGTTGAAGCTGGACTTTTATTGGTTCCCAGCTGTGAGGAGATTTAGCTATAAATTAGGTAATTGTTTGCTGAGCCTTTACTCTCTACCAATGACATATACATAGAGAAGGTCATTCTGTGTTGTAATTGTATAAACAAAGGCCCAGGAAATTTAGAGAAAATAGTAATTAACTGTGCCTGGGGAATTTCAGGATAGATTTCAGAGAGAAGGTTGTCAGAAAGTCTATATTAAAGATTTAGGTTTTTCTCTACTAAAGTTTGGGCATGGGATTTCAGGTAGAATTAAACGAAGGGAAGGTGAAAGAACGTGGGAAGGGGAATGACTTTTTTCAAACGATTACTCACGTTGCTGTTTGGAGAAAGGATTGGAAAGGGAATGGGGCAAAGAATGCAGGCAGATGAAATAGGAAGATATAATAGAAAAGAGAGGTGGTGGTATTGAGGATGATAGATTGGAGAAAACACACACACATATGTTATAACCCACACATACGTACATGCAGGGCTTGATGCTTGTTGTTGGATTGTGCATGTAAGGTGAGGAAAATACTGGGGAAAAGGGTGCCTCCTGGGCTTCTGGTTTGAATAAATGGACAGAAATTGGTGTTATGCATGGGGATCCTAGGTTTGGTAGCTACAACGTAGGGAAAGATCATTTGTTGATTCTTGGATAAATTGAATTCGAGGTGACTTTGAAGAATGCATGAAGTTGGATATAGTTCAGGGTTCAAAGGAGTGGTCTGGGCTGGTGATCTAAGTCAGTTCTTCACATTGACCTATCCTCATGCTCATTCAAAGACCAGCTCACATGACCTCCTCAGAGAGGATGCCCCTCCTTCCTTCAGGCATTCATTCGTTTCATCCCACTAGTTCCCACAGCAGTTTGCTCATTCTCTTAGTTTAGTGTGTCATGTTGGAATATTGTTGGATTCTTCTGGGTCACTGGTCCCCTACTTGAGGCAGGAACTGGTCTTGATCATCTTTTTATTTCCAAAAATGAACCTTGTTCTTGGAACATAATCATAGTAATGAATATTGTTGAAAATAATAGTTTGTCTGTATGTTATAGACTCAGAGACCCTGGGAAATAGGAAGGACCTATGGGTTACGTAGTCTATTCACCTATCCAAGGAGGCATTGCTTTACAATGGTCTTGTTTCTGCTTTAAATTCTTCCTGTGATAGCGATCTCACTACTTCAGGAAGAAACATCCAGTTTGGAACAACCATAATAATTAGAAAGTTATTTTTTGATAAAGCATGCACTGGAGCCCACTTTCATGTTTGCCCACTGTTCCGAATGTTTGCTCCCGTCAGCAAAACAGCTTGGCTCTAACATTTGAAGATCCATCGTGATTACTAAACAATGCAAGCTTTTATAGATTGGGCTTCGTGTTGTTTTTTCGCTTTGAATTTCCCAGGACTCCTTGCCTGAGGACTGAATAAGCATTTGTTGAATAAGTGTGTTGAAGAAAGTATCCATTTTTGGCTTTTTACAGTTAACACATTCGCATCTCTTTCAGTAATCCCTCCAGTCTGTCAATGCCCTTTGTAAAATGTAACAACCAAGATCAAACATAACATGTCATAAAAGGGCTGAAAAGCTTGGCTTATTGTAATCAGGACATTATTTCTTAAATGCACCCTGAGATTTTTTTTAAATGTTTGATACTATTCCATCAAGTAAACCTTTTTTTTTCCCCTATATAGTTGCTTACCATACCAAATATGTCCAATTTTTCTTTTGTACAATTGATTTTTTTTAACCTATGCTCAAGAATTTTTATTTACCGCTACAAATTTCTTCTTTGTTTTATGATAGTATTCTAGTACGTGGTTTGCATATGTAACATATCATTTAGGATAGCTTCAGTTACCAGTAAGAGAATACCAGACTGACAGTTTTTAAACAATAAAAATATTTGATTATCCTACATAATGGGAAGTCTGGAGGTACCAATATTTCTACAATTCATTCAATGACTCAGTGATGTCTTCAAGCACTCAGACCTTTTCCATCTTTCCTGCCTAAATCTTCCTTATTACACTAGTGAGATCTCACCTCATGGTTGCAAAATGGCTGCCAAAGTTTCAAATATCATCACCACCTTTCGTTCTAAGCAGGAAGAAAGAGGGTACAGGCAAAAAAGAAGTTTTGTGTTGTGTATTTGATTTTTTTGTTGTTATTTTATATTTTATGAGACAAATATCATGTGGCTCTCTGTCTTTTCAGGAAGCAAAATCTTTCATGGGAGTACCCCCTAACCCCAGGATATTTCTCCTTATGCCTCATTTTCCAGAACTAAGCCATGTGCTCATCACCATACCAATCAATAGCAAAGGGAAATAGAATGACTCTTTTGGGTTAGACCACTCCTGATTCATTCTTGAGGGCTAAGTAGAGCATGTAAATATGAACCTTGAGACTTAGTCTACAGAAACCCTTGTGACATAAGAAAGCCGTATGAAAACATTTACCCTGTTTTTTGTTTGTTTGTTTTGTATTTTGGGTTTTTTTTTCTTTTCTTTTCTTTTCTTTTGTCTAAAGTTAAACTGTTACAAATGCCAAATAAGAGAAGTTCAAAATAATGAATATTCACATCTGGGTATATGCTCGAATGGATGTTATACCTACAAAAATATGTTTTGCCATGAATAAGAAATCATTTTAATGACATAAAGCATTTTTCTCTGTAGAACTCAGGGCACATCATGTTGAGTATGTCATTTGTTCCCCAACAGCCCTTTCTAGGAAGAACAGGCTAAGAGCAAGATATAAATATGTATGTTTTTATACATAGCTAATCACTTGCCAGATAAGACCCTCTTAGTTCTCTGATGTATTTCATGAAAATAAAATGGGTGGCAAGAGTTTAATGCTAATCCAGAAAGAATAAAGATTTTGGTTTTTGTTATTTATAACAAAGTATAATACTTATTATATATTAGTTCAGTTAATTTCTCTCATTTAAAGAGAAAAGTTCAGTAAAGGACTATTTCAGATACTTCAAGTTAGCCTATTTTTTCATAACTGAATTCATAAAATATCATTAATAAACTCATGCTAAAAACAGAAAAGAGTCTAAGACTGTCCCAAGCCTAAGACAAATGCAAATTAATGTTTTCAGATTGTTCGCCATGACAGGACAATGGAACAAATAGTGTTTCCTGTCCCCAATATATGTGAATACCTCACGCGAGAGTCCAAGTGCCGTGTGTTCAATACCACAGAGAGGGATGAACAAGGAAGTAAAGTGAATGACTTTTTCCAGCAAACGGAAGATCTCTACAATGAGATGAAGTGGCAGAAGAAAATCAGGAGTAAGTACGATGAACTGAAATGGTTCGTTTGCAGCATAATGATAGACACCTTGGTGCTTTGAGTTACATGACAGTGTTCATTTCAATTGGTTCTTAATTTCTTGCGATCTGATGTTACTGAAATTACTTATAGGCTTAAGCACGTAAGCTCCGTCTACAGCTGGAGCCAGGACACCTGTGCCTTAAGGGAAACAGAAAACTCTGACTAATTAGATCGTCTCTTAGTGCTGATCCTATAGTTTTATAAATATTATGACATCCAAGATTGCAGCTGTATGTTTCAACTGTGGAACAGCTGCAGGTTTGACGTCCATGAATAGGCCCTGACCAGCCTTAACAATCAGTGAATGGGGCGGAGAGACTCTTTTGTCCTCTTGTGTCTGTGATCTTATGATCGGGGAGATTGTTTAATGTTTTTCATGAAAGTCATTCTTTCTTTCAACATATCTGAACCTCAAAGTAAAAATTGTGTGACACTTGTATTCAAATAGGGCAAGGTTATAATGTCACACTTAAAAGTTACCATAATACCATTCCCATTACTTATTTCTCAAGTCTCAAGTCTATTTGGAAATATTATGTAATAACCTAAATAGGAAAAGAATTTGAAAGAGATAGATACATGTATATATATAACTGAATCACTTTCATATACACCTGACACTAACACAGCATTGTTAATCAAGTATACTCCAATATAAAATAAAAAGGTTTAAAAAAAAGGCTACAAAATTTTTTTTAATTTTCAAATTTAAAATAAACGTTTGTATATTTCGCCAGATGAGAAATCTCATGAATTTTTAACAAAAATTTATAGGGGAAAACTTTTGATTATGTCTTTTCTGACCTTTGGGGAGGTTTTCCAGACAAGTAGATATATGTCTCAATATCTCTATTCAGTAGTGCTTCATCATTTTAGTTTCCTGGGAATTTTACTGATTGTGATGTATGAATTTGGTTGAACTTGAGGCATAACATCTTGGATAAAGATTGTAGCATGTGTTGTCAGGCTTTCTTAGTGGAATATTTGAAAAAATAAAGAAATTACTCTCCCTGAGTATTTACCATGCAGAAGCTTAAGGAATTCAGAGAACATTTGGGGTGTCCAGAATACATATGAAAACTCAATTTGATAAACATACTTTTTATTCTTTCTTTTCCCAGCTCTTTAGTGGAGTATAATTGCTTTACACTGTTGTGCCAGTTTCTGCTGTACAACAAAGTGAATCAGCTGTATTTATACATATATCCCTATATCCCCTCCCTCTTGAGCCTCCCTCCCAGCCTCCCTATCCCATCCCTCTAGGTCATCACCCGTCATCAAGTTGATCTCCCTGTGTTATGCAGCAGCTTCCCACTAGCTATCTATTTTACATTTGGTAGTGTATATATGTCAGTGCTACTCTCTCACTTTGTCCCAGCCTCCCCTTCCTCCCCCACCCTCTGCCCGTGTCCTCAACTCTGTTCTCTACATCTGCGTCTTTATTCTTGTCCTGGCACTGGGTCATCAGTACCATTTTTTTAGATTCCATGTATATGCGTTAGCATATGGCATTTGTTTTTCTCTTTCTGGCTTACTTCGCTCTGTATGACAGACTCTAGGTCCATCCACCTCACTACAAATAACTCAATTTCATTCCTTTTTATGGCTGAGTAATATTCCATTGTATGTATGTGCCACATCTTCTTTACATACTTTTTTATTCTTGACAAAAAGTAAATTGAATAATGGACTAGTGCTGGTGGGATCTGTGCTTTTTTAGATAAAATTTTGTCATTTATCATAAAACAAATATTAAAATAATTTTCAATATACAGTTTTCTTTTAAAATTTGGAAGCAGCTTATTTTGAGGTTATAGACGGAATCTAATTCATCTGATGGATTTATTACAAATGTATGCAGTAACATCTAATTTTGTCTTAATATTCTGCTTTTTAAAATGACGACTCCTAATTCAGGAATGATGGAGATGCAGATGTTTACAATTTATGACACATTAGTCAACTAAATGCCATGGCTAATCATAGCCTACTCCAGTGTTGGAACGCTCCATTCCAAGAGAAGGAAAACAGATGTACTGAAGGGAAGTGTAGTTTATAAGTAAATAACAGACTTGAGACTGGAATTCACAGAACATAATTTGAAAGCTTAAAATTTCTGTTTGAAAATTGAGATGTCTTTCCCCCTCAATTAACTCCAGTATTTTAAATGTGATGTTAAAGATATTAAGAGTTAGAGAATGGACAAGACCTGAATAAGTCATGTGTCAAACATATGCATGACATGTCTGTTCGGTTTTTTAGGAGAGGTGAAAAGAACTGGGTTTCGGTTTATGTAAATGTAAATTGTGTTCAGTAGATGCATCTGCTCATTCATTTCTGATGACAGATACAGAATCCCGTATCTGAAAATATTCAGCAAAGCCTCTCCCACTTATTGGTAGTTCTTGTTGTATCTTTCATTTACTTCTGCTGTTGCATACCCAACAAGTTCTCGGGAAGCATAAAGGTTTAAAACTTAGAAAGTATTATAAATCACTAGTTCTCAGTAAGCAGTGCTATGCCATGCTATTAAGTTTCAGAATTTCAGGTAACTGTGACTGTGATTTGGAATATTCACCAGAGACATATCTGTGAGAGGGATGGGGGTTTTTATTTTACTTTAAGACATGGGAGTGAGACCAATTTATCGATATTACTAAATTACACAGCAGTGTATACCATTCCATTAACAGGGGCCCCAGGCGACTGCTAAACTGTCTTCCCCCTAATCTGCTCTAGGAATATATTAAAGAGAATTAATAGAGAATCATCTTTTCTGACCACTTTTAGCAGTCGCAGAATTACTCATCCTTCTACAATGGCTTAGGTGTAAACTGGCTAAAGGAGAAAAAAGGAATCAAATAGAAAACTCGTTTATGGTATTGATTATAAATGTTCTAAAATAAGTCATTAAATGTTTATTTAAAGATGCTTTTATAGTAGTTTACAAAAATGCATTTAGTAAAATGTTATTCTGGTAGGGCTCCAGTGTTGAAATCAAAATTCATTTTCTCTTCTGTCCCACTGCACGTCTTTCCCACTAGGTAACCCTGCCCTGTTCTGGTTCTCAAGGCACATTTCTCTCTGGGGGAGCATCTCCTTCAACCTGGCTGTGTTCATCAACTTAGCTGTGGCTCTCTTCTACCCATTTGGGGATGATGGAGATGAAGGCAAGTGCTTGTCTATCTTTAAATGATAAGTATTTTAGAGTCTAAAGACAATACTCTTGATGCATGCCTTAGCTATTTAGAGCTTCCCAATTACAACTTCATTCTTGTTAAATAGATTTTCTTTATTCATTGGAAGTAAAGGATGATGGCAGAGTAGGTGGAAAACGAGAGTCAATATAAATATTCTTCAAAAAACTCATATACAGAAGCGCTAGTAGAGCTATATTATATATTGACAAAGAAGGCAATGAAAAAATTTTTGCTACCTAATTTTTGTGACCAAAAGCACTTTTAGACTGTATCAATTATGTAAATATATGGGAAAATGAGGGATGGATGCCAAAATGTTGATTGTGATTGCCTGAAATAGTAGAGTCTCTATTTTACTCTCTTGCTTTTGATGTTGTTAAGGTTTCTAGAGTGAGCATGCAGGTAATCTGGAAAACAGTTTTTTTTAAAATGTGCAGCATAAGACAGAGTATGGTCATAGGGCATAAAGGATATTGACTATGAGGTCAGTATTATTAAACTAATAATGTCTGCGGTTTTTGCAAAAGCAAAGACGAGAGAAGTTACCCCAAGTTAAAGGACATAGGAAATAATAGGCGAGGGAGGCTAAAGGGCGGGACTGTGGAAATTAAGTTTCGTTTAAATCTGGCAAACGTACGTGGGAAAATATGTCACGGGCTTGGGATACAATGAGGTCAGTAACTTTGGAATGGGCATCGAAAGAATGGCTTGGAGGATGAGATGGGAGAAACCAGCAAATAATAACCACACGGTGCTTTTGCATTTCACGTGTTCATAGGATTGTGTGAGACTCTAATGAGATGCTGTAGGTGAAGCACTTAGAACAGAGGTTGGTAAGCATTCGCTAAAGCCTAGTTGTGGATGTTGTCATTGTTTCAAGGTAAATACTACAAAGGGAAGCTCCGTGAAGAGGATGGTGTGATAAGAGTAAGAGGTATTTAAGCCTATTTCAGATGAACCGGAGGTGAGCAGGAAGGGAAATGGGAGCGTGGTAGTAATTTGTTATTTCAAAGGTCCGTTACAGACGGCAGATATCAAAGTTCTGAGTGGCCACGAGAAGGTCTGATTTTTTAGAAGGTACGTCAATGCTAATAAGGGAAGACTATCTGGCAGTGGAGTAGATGTGTGAGTTAAATAGCAATGAAAACATAGCAAGTATTTGGCTGTCCATTGTGGGGAAGTTGCAAATACAGCAGGAAGTGGAAACAGCTTTCCCTTTACTGTGTTTAGTCTCGCTCAGTGATGATAGCCCTTTTGGCACAGAAGAACGGAGCGCTTGCAAGGAGAGAAGTCCAGCCTGGAATGATGAATTAGTGTCATCTGCACACGGAATGCTGAGAGTAGATCGTAGTATCCCAGTGAATAAAAACATAAAGTCTTAGATATGGAAGCAGTACTGGAATCATCTAATATCAAACCATCATTTGACGTATACAGAGATGGAAGCCCAGAGAAGGTAAAACGTGGCAGGTCTCAGAGTAGAAGGTTCATGCTTTTGTTTACCATCTAGGACTTTTCTGCGTGGATGACTAGGCTGGAAGCTTGTAGATAACAGGTGCCCCTTTATACATGACATCATCCTGCCTGCATACCATTCCATGATATCCCTTACGAGACCACCAGAGCCAAAGTACACAGCCTCTGCTGCCACCTGTTGTACATGACATATAATGGTGGTGGGCACTGCCCCCCCATCACCATCTACTCTTTACTCATTTGGGAGAAAGTAGAACACCTGATACTTTTTCATCCTTGCCTGGCTAGTAACAGTTACAATAGTGATACGGATGAGGATGACAGCAGCTGTTATGGTTTCCCGTTTAGATTGGATCAGGCAAAATGCTAAGCATATCACATCCATAGCTTCATTTAATCTTCCTGACAGTCCTGTAAAGTAAGTACTTCATCCTCATGGATGAGGAATTGGAGGCTTAGGAAGATTTGCCCAATAATTTGGGCCTAGAGTCTGAAACTGTGTAATTATTTAACAAGTCCCCAAGGTGTTACTAATACAACTGGTCCTTGAACTGAACAAGAACTTGAAACCACGTATATAGTAGAATTTGGAGTGAGGCTCCAGCCTCAAAAAGAAATAGGACTCACACAAACCACGCAGGAAAACACAGTGCTTCCTCATCAGGTGCAGGTGCAGACTTCACTCTTCAAAAGGGACTGAATGGAAGTTCACAGGAGCAACCGAGATGGAGGCTCACTCTTAGGTGTCTGCGGGTGGCTGTGGCGCTAAGACAGGTGGGAAAATGGCAATATGGAATCCCAAGGTTGTGTTTGAGTAATCTGATTACAGTTCTACATGGGTTATTTAGTTATAGCTCCATGAATAAGGTTACACTTTTGGTTAGGATTGGCTGAGCTGCTAACCTTCAGTTACACGCTGTGTATAGCTAGGAAGGCTGAGGAGGCAAAGTTAAGACTGACCAGCATATTTGGCCATCGGAACGGGCTGCAGAAGGTAAATTCTGTCCTGGACGTGCAAGTCTCTAATGCTGGATTTTGTCAGGCATAGGCCGGTTGACTCCTTGGCTGGAGCACTTTGAGGCAATTTAAAGATGAATTAGCTGATCATTAAGATTCCTTTCAAAAAGCGTAAAAAATAGTGAGGGGGACATGTCAAAGAACACAGGATTCAACTTGAAAGGTTTCTCAGTGGCCAAATCTGTGGCAATTTTGAGAGAAGAAATATCAACTGTAATACATAATAACCCATAGACTGAAACAAGAATCCACAAGTCCATATTGATAGCAGAGAACGCTCTGTATCCCGATGAATCAGTGTAGAAGCAATATTGGAAGTAGAATGCCACCGTTTGGCAAGCATCATACAGTATTAAGGATCGTCAGTGGATGCTAAAATTAATAGGTGAGTGTTAGATTTAAAAGTATTATGAGAAACAGGATGCTGGCGTAGTCAAAGTATATTTCTCCATAATATACTTATTACAAAAGAAAGAAGAGTGACTTTAAAGTGGAGAAATCACTTTAATTATGTGATCAATGTTAATGTCACCAGTAATGAGACACAGCAACATTGAGTGCCTCTTGACATGATGTGCTGACAAGGACATGACGTCATTTGCCAAAAATGCATAAGCTGAGGAAATTTCAGACAAATACAGAATGAAGAACATTCTACAAAATAATTGGCCAATATTCTTGAAGCTTATGAAAGTCAAAGAACTATTGAGGAATTAAAAGAGACTAAAGAGACATGACAACTTAATGCAATGTGTGATCCTGGTTCAGAAAAAAGACATTATTTGGGCAATTCATGAACTTTGAATAAGGTGTGTAGATTCACGTGGTATATCATATTAATTTCTGGATATTGACCATTGTAATCTGATTATGTAAGGTATTTGGGGAACCTAGGTAAAGGGTATATGGGAATTTTGTATTATATTTGTAACTAACATTGTCAGAAAGAGTTTTGAAATAAAAAGTTAAAAAAAAATAAGTAACTTTGAAGACTGCGTCTAACTCTGAGGTTCCTGGATTCTGGGTATAGAAGTTGATCACAAAATCGCCTGGTGAATCCTGGGCCAGAAAAAACCTGTGGTCAAAGTGGACCACCTTTCCCAACCCCAGACCCTAATACAGGCTGCTCTGGAGTCACTGGGCTGATGTGGCCGTGAGGACAGAGGGCCTGGCAGGGGGAGTGGGCCGTATGCCTTCTCCAAGGGTATTTTCCAGCCTGACCACACCGGAGCTACTGGGGATCCCTTGTGCCCAGACATCTGGTTCACACTTGGGTTGTAATATTAACTGAGAGAATAGTGTCATCCTTCAACAGGGGTAGTGAGTGGAAGGGTGATTCTCAGAGGATCAGCTTGTAAGTCACCCACCCTCTCAACCCTCTTGCAGATATTCTCCTGTCATCACCAGGCCTGGGTTTCTTCAGGGATCCAGGGCTTATTTGTGTGGCTGTAGGTTTTGGCCTGGGTTTCCTTGTTTGGTTGATAGGCTTAACATGTGCGTCTCTAAAAAAGAAACTTATGCCAAAGCTGAGGAATGATGCTTTGCTGGTTGTGGCAGAAGCCACACCTGTTGATGCCGGGGAATCTCTGAGATGTCCACTTAGAAGTTGAGCATTGCCACGCCAACCATCCCTGCCCGGTTTGGCAAAGGCAGACCGGTTAGCAGAGAAAAGTGCTGCCATGGGAATTTCTTATATCCGGATAGCATGTGATTTTTTTTTAAATATTGTGTTCAAATTTTGGGTGTCATTCTTTTCTCCCTGCAAGTGCTTTGTGTTAAAGGAAATAAGTTCTTCAAGGTGACTTTAATGCATTCATCTTAATAACAACCGTTGATGGAGTGCAATTGGATGCCAGACACTGTGCCAGGCCCGAGAGATACAAAGGTTGGGAAAGCTGTCCTTGTCCTCAAGGAGCTTATAGTCTAGTTAAGGGAGGAAGAAGGGAGTGAGGCACAGTAGTGAAGAACACGCGTAGATTCATCTGGTCTCTGTTAGCTGGAGGTGGGGGAGACAGGAAATTCCGATGTGGCTTTGCAGGAGGCAGAGGAATGAAGAGACGCGAGTAAGAAGCAGCACGTTCTGTAAGGAAACGAAACAAGTCAGCGTGCGGTGGATAGGAGAGTTGAATTGAACGGAGGTTTCCAATTTTTCTATTTGAATTTTCTTTTATTAAGGACAAACTTTATACTTTCTAATATTTAATAATGTATAGGGTGAATTCTAAAAATGTTTTCTATTATAAAAGTAATACGTGCTGATTATAGAAAATTAATACAAATATCAAGTATGGAGAAGACAGTCCCCCATTTCGATTCTTAATGGATAAAAAATGGCTTTGACAGTCTGTACCATCTTCTCTAAAGTTTGAAGGGTTTCATACTTTAGAGAAGTTGTCAGTTGTGATCGTCAATTATTGTCACTTATCCATAATGTTGTCAATTATCAATACTGTAAATTAGTAGCCATTTTAAGTAACGTTTAAATTTATCTACTATTCACAAATATATATTTATCACTAAACTATGTGCAAGGTACTAGGCTATACACTATTTGAGTTCCCTCTACACAGGGATCAAATGCCCAGTTTTAAATGCATGGTTAAAATTTCATATTTAATCAAGGGGAAATCTCAGCAAGCCAGATACTGTCTTGGAAAGAGTGGTCAAGGTGTGGTTAGCTGATCAGGCGTGAGAGACATTGCACAGCGTGACTATCAGTGCCAAAGCTGAGACTTTTAAAATAAGAATGTCATACCAAGTCATTGCTTACGAATTATACTGAAGGCTCTAGTAACTGGCTGAGAGTTGTTAAGTGTGCAAAGATGTTGGCAGTTTTAGTAGACTTAAAAGTGTAGCTCTATAACTTGGGGAATTTATAGCTGGAGACTTAGTTACTCAGAAAGAGCTCACAGGTGATGTTTCTGTTTATTCATTTACTCAACAAATATTTAGTTGTTACTGCATGCCAGGCACTGCGAAAGGCCCAGAGACGGTCCTCAGGCTTACAGAGCTCACATTCTGTTGGCACCCCCGTAAGCACGAGAGAAGGTTGAAGACCTCGTTCTCTCCGTGGCGCTTTCAGATCTGTGAAGCCAGGGGAGTTGGTATCAGGCTGTGTTTTGATAGACATGGAAGGCTTACACGCCAGCGTCTTAATAAATATATGAGTTGGTGACCCATTTTGTTCATGATGCCAGAGGACAGGGATTGAAGGTAATTTCCAGAGCGAACAACTTACCCTCCTTTTTTTCCTCCATCTTCAAAGTAATCTTATCAGATCATAAATTTGGTGAGAGGGCAGATCAGTTCTCTCCTCCCAGTCTCCTTTCATCATTGCTTGCGTTAAGACGTAACGTAAGAACAACATTGCAAAAATAAACCTGTCGAAACCAGTTCTGCTCACTATCTGACTTTTGCTTTTTAATGGCTGACAGGATCTTCCTACCTGCTTTTGATCTATTACCACTCGCTGTGAACTAAGGCTTGTGCAGAATTCATTGATGGAATCCAGATAATCCCGTGGTTTCCATAATATAGAAACTCTGCTCACCAGGGCACTCGTGGTATTTGCATGCAGAAGTGAATTTTATAAATAATAAAAAGAGGTGTGGCCCGAAGAAATCAGTAGTGGAAAATCTCTATTTTGTTGTTTCCCCTCTGACTTCATCAGCCTAAAGACATATGTTTGAGATCTAATCAGCCCAAGAATGTTGCCCCTTAATTTACTTCTGCAAATACAGCACCACATGACCTTCAGAGGGGGATTCCTTGAATCCACGTCAGTGTGAACATCAGTGAACTGTCCTTTTCCAAAAAGGAAATGTATTTTTAAACCCCATTTCTAAAGAAATTTCTGCTGTAATGGAGTTTAGTTCTGAAACACTTGGAACTTTTGTTTTCTGATGACGTAAATAGCTGAACATTTGTTTTAGAAGTTGAGTTGGCTTTTAAATAGACACATACACATGTGCATATATGTTCATACACAGAAATACACTCACTTGTTTTAACAGTTAAAGCTTAGGTCTGTTTCATTATATTCTGAATTCTTTAGAGGAATCTATAATATGAAAACTTGATAATAATAAAACAGGACAAGGTATGAGTTCAGTGCCTGATTCCATATGATTTAGCTGAACATTTAATGGTCATTAATCATAAATTTTGAATTAGGATTCCCAGATGAGATACTTCTATCTAGAGTACTTAGCATGTTAACTCCCATAGAAGAGAAAGATGAACCAGTCTCAGACTTAATGAAAGGAGCATTGACTAGTGAGTATTTAAGTAGTCTGGGATGCATCACAGACTTTCTGCAAATGTAATAATGAGTAATGTGTACAAAGACATTTCCTCTAAGTATACAATGTGTACAGTGGGTTATTTTGAAATTCAGTGTCTTACGGCTTATCTTGCTGTATTATATAAAGTGGAAAATATTTTAACATGTTCTAGTTTTATTCTTAATGAAAATAAACTTCTTCCACATTTTACAGGTACACTTTCACCGTTGTTCTCAGTTCTGCTGTGGATAGCAGTTGCAATCTGCACATCTATGCTGTTTTTCTTCTCCAAGCCTGTGGGTATTCGGCCATTTCTGGTGTCAATAATGCTCAGATCAATATATACAATAGGTCTTGGGCCTACATTAATACTTCTTGGTGCAGCTAATGTAAGTACTTTACTTAGCCTTGTACTGTTCTAGATTAATGAAAAGTGTACTGAATATAAAAATATAATTCTATGCTTTTAACTCTGTATATACAGTAAATTCTAATTTATTGTGAATCCAAATTAACCAGAGTGTAATTTGTACCTTCTTTATTGACTTCTGAGAGAAAGAAAAATGGCAAGTGAAAATTTGATATGTTTAAGATGGTAGCATTTGGGACATGACCCAGTTCTGCAGTCGATTTAACCCAATCCAATTTTAACGCCTTCAGCATCCCATATGGGCAGCTATTGACAAAAATGACTCTGAACTGCTGTTAACATCCTAAAGTAATTTCTAAATCATCCAAGAAAAATTAAATTATATTCAGTAGAATTTTAGAAGTGAGTAGTACCTTTTATAAAATGACCAAAGGAAAAGGATTGCTATAAGAGAAAATATGAAATTGGGCTCTTTTTGTGTGAACAAAACCTATTAACTTGAGAAAGGCATAGATGAGATTAATTTTTTTTTCACTAAATTTTAAAATATTAGAACAAGGGAGCACATTTCACAAGTTGAGCTAGATAACTTTAGAATAAGTAACCCAGACTACTATTGCAAATAGCAGTAATTTTGACCAAAAGATAAAATTTTAAAGGGACTAGACAACTTTCTGTGTAGTGCAGCTAAAAAGGGATATTAAGAAACAGTAAATCACGAGGTCAATGAAAGAACAAGTTGCCAGGTAAATAAATCTTGCTAATATGCCTGCTGAATACCTAAGTACTTTCTATATTTTTACCGGGTTTCTAACATAATGTCCTATATTCTGGTATCTGTATATCTGTATCTGCTATCTCCCCTACTATGTGATACAGTTCTTAAGAATAATGATTGATCATTCAGTGTCTGAAACATCATTTGTACTCAACAAATATTTCTTAAGTAAATTAACTGAGTGAGTAGGTGAATGAGTAAAAGATCATCTTTGTATTCTTATACATTTACAGTGCCTTGCACATAAAAAAAGTGGCAAATTATATTGAAAATGAATAAATGAAATTATTAACCAAACTTTTGAGAATTATAAAGCTGAGCTAGTATGGCCAAATCTATGTTTCTGACCCCTATTATATTATAATTCTTCAAAAACTGGACATGGTATATATGACAGATGTATACATATATATGCATATGACAGATATATTTATATGTGTATATATATATAAAAAACTAGAACATTCAGGTCACCAAATTACTAATTATTCCTCAATCGTGAATAAAGGGAAGTGTACTATACATACAAAGAATTCTATCAGTAAAGAATTCTGTAAAGTACCAAATATATTATTCTGTAAGTTTCTTGAGGGCAGGGGTTGTCACATTCATAGATATAATCCTGTCTCCCTCACTCACTCTCTACCCCATTTTTCTCCACCTTAATACCTAGCACTTAAACATTCTAAAATTGTTTACATGAGGTGAACTTGTCCTTTCGGTGCTTTGGAAATAAGCTCATTTTGCAATATTTCCAACCAAGCGAATTAAGGAAATTTCATGGATTTATCTGATTTTTTTCTAAGCCTATTACTACATCCAGCTTACTATTTTTTCTTTAAAAAATACATTGACTGTTGAGCCCAATTATTTGAAGAAGCAAATAATATTTATAAACTGATAACTGACCCTCAATAAGACGTTAATCCAAGTGAGAAAAGCCACATTTGATAAGTGACGTCATAGCTAGACAGAGTTGGGCCAAAAATAACAGCATTTATTGGGTTATTTTTGGGTCTCTGTTATTTAATAGGCACTGATAATAATAGAGGATTTGTGGTCCTTGCCATCCAGAAGCTTCAATAATAGATAAAGAGAAAAGGAATAACATTTTAAAGTGTATTGGGAAAACCAAAAACATTGGGAGAATTTTTCTGCCTGGTTTGGTGAGAGTAGTTCCACCATAAGAAATGACGATTCGTACGAGTGGCAATTTTTATACTTTAATTTCTTCATGGGAAGAAATCTCCATGGAGATATAAGCTGTGGGTACTCTAATAGCCTTCATAGCATAAAACACTTGTTTGCATAGCCCCCAAATGATGCACTATGATCTGCCTGTCCAGGGCATTTTGACCAAAGAAAATAATCAGCTTTCATTTAGGACAAATTGAATGGAATATTTGTAATTTTGATGTGATAAATATTGATAGAAGAGTTTTTATCTGTAGTGTTGATATTATACAAATGAATAAAAATGTTTTAGCACATATTACTTACCTTAACCTTTAACTTAACAGGCTCATTGCAGAACTATCTATGCTTTACCATTTCCTAGCAGATAGGGAAAAAAACCCATAAATCAATCTTGTTTGTACCTTAGATTTTTACATATTTATTAACTTAATTTATGCTTAAAACTTTGCATTGTGAAACAGGTGGAAGTATAACTGCTAAAGTTATAGGTATCAGAAACAGAAAAGACAGTCTACCTGAGTATTAAGCCTTAATGAGAGAATTCCAGACCTTAGGCAAATAGCACGTCTCTGGATTTCGTTCCTCTCATCAGTGAAATGAAGATATTAAAGCCTAGTCTATCCTTACCCGGTTGTTGAGAAGATCAGTTCAGAAGATTAGTGTGAAGATTTAGAAAAGAACAATAGCAGTGATAATGATATAATAGCAATAAAGGCTGCTGTTTACCAGGTACCTAATACGTGAAGTAGGATTTAATTGTAGAATGTTTCTGTCATGATCGTAAAAGTGTTTGTGTTTGGTTCACAGGGACTTGTCTGTTTCTGACTCAGTGTGTTCCACAGTGTTAAGCAATACGGAAAGTCCCCTTTTTGGAAAAAGAATCAAGTGGGAGGAAGAACCTCAATCTATATTCTGAGCGCTTAGAATCATCAGTTTCTGCTTATCATGATGCATCATCTTTATCGTCTTTACTAGTTGCTAAAAATCTAAGTTTTATTTAGCTTGCAGCTAGCTTCTCTGTCTTATCACAAGGGTTACCTCAATACATGAGGTGTTTTAAAAAATTCCAGTACTTTTCTCTGTTATAAAAGCGTATCTTATAACCTAGTACAGTTTTCTTCCCACCCTCTACATTACATTTTTAATTACTGGTAATAATGGAAATTAACATACTATTTTGGCAA
This sequence comes from Hippopotamus amphibius kiboko, assembly GCF_030028045.1. NCBI lineage: Eukaryota > Metazoa > Chordata > Mammalia > Artiodactyla > Hippopotamidae > Hippopotamus > Hippopotamus amphibius. Next base: position 58,324,035 of record NC_080197.1, read on the forward strand.
ATATAAACACTTTTTCTCAATTTGGGATCACTTAATATTTTTTCATACCATTAAACGTATTTGTAAATCTAATTTTAATAATGATAGTATTTCCAGTTGTATAGATGTTATATAATTTATGTAACCATTCCATTAATTCATATTGTTTAGATTTTTAGATATTTTTATAATAAATAATAATACAGTAAATACCTGTGGAACATATATTCTGAGTCAAAACATTCATATTCTGTTCCTTTCTCTCGCTCTCTCGTCTCTCTCTGTCTCTCTCTCTCTCTCTCACACACACACTCACACACATTATTTCGTATAATACAGTCACTGATGCTCCTACTTCTGATATTCAGCTGCAAAAACAGAAAACTGCCCCAGTGCTGGGAGAATACTAGCACGTTTTGAACTTAGGGACACTACAGTTCACACCACCCTCATTTACTGTACTGTCTTGTTGGCAACTTAAAAGATTTCTTGGGTGATTTTGACTACATGACAATTTTGCCTTAGGCTTTGATTGTAGAACTTCATTCTGCCCAAGATATAACATCACTGAAATGGAGATTTTCTACCAAATAATCTCATTTTTAGTAAGAAAGTTGATGGTTGATGAATATATGGTAATATAGTTAAACTGGTAATATAGTTAAGACAATAAATTTAATTTTACTTTTCAATAAATAGTAGACAATTTTTTTGTTATAATTTATTCCTGGAAAATAAGTGGGAACCATGTAAGATGGGGATAGAATTACTGATCAGGGACATAGAACCAAATAAGACAAAAAGGATAATATAAAGGCAGCTATAAATTTCTATGATCACATAAAACAGTAAAATTTAAAGGATGCCACATAGAATTCCAGAGCTGGTGAGGCACCTTAAGGCTTATTCCCTTCTAGTCATTTCATTTTGGAAATGAGTATACAACATCCTATAGAGACCAGGAGGATTTACCAAAGTAGTTAGTGGCAGAGCCAAGACTGGAACCCTGATCGCCCAACCTCTAAGCCAGGGTCTTTCTACTATACTGAACTGCTTAAAAAAAAGTCCTCCAAAGACATATCAATGAAATATAAAATATCTATGAAAATATTACTGTACTGTATAATTAATTTACATAGTTAAGATTAATGAACTTGTTTTAGTATACATTAATTAACAAATAAATTTTAATTGTGCTATTTTAGAAGACCTATTCCTATATCATTTGGATGATGTGTCTATTTATTAATTTATTTAATTTTTATTGGCATATAGTTGATTTGCAATGTTGTGTTAGTTTCAGGAGTACAGCAAAGAGAATCAGTTATACATATACCTATATCCACTCTTTTTTAGATTCTTTTCCCATATAGGCCATTTCAGTGTACTGAGTAGAGTTCCCTGTGCTATATAAATAGTAGGTCCTCGTTAGTTGTCTGTTTTATATATAGCAGTGTGTATATGTCAATTCCAATCTTCCATTTTATCCCTCTCCCTCTTACCCACTGGTACCATAAGTTTGTTTTCTACATCTGTAACTCTGTTTCTGTTTTGTAGATAAGTTCATTTGTACCCTTTTTTAGATTCCATGTATAACTGATATCATGTGATATTTGTCTTTCTCTGTCTGACTTCACTCAGTATGACAATCTCTAGGTCCATCCATGTTGCTGCATTATTTCATTCTTTTTTATGGCTAATATCCCATGTATATATGTACCACATCTTTTGTATCCATTCCTCTGTTGATGGACATTTAGGTTGCTTCTATGTCCTTGCTATTTTACATAGTGCTGCAGTGGACACTGGGGTCTTGTATCTTGATGTGTCATTTTTAAAAGGCTATACAGAGAGCTTACATTGCTGCTGTTTCCCTCCCCTGCCTGCCACTTTTTCCCCCAACCTTCACGCAATTTACCCCATTCTCAATGAAGAATATATCAAGGGCAGCATTGAAGAATAGGCAGAAAGAAAAAAGTATGTGGGACTGTCGTGATCATTTATATCGGTATTTGTGCGCTGACTTGATGGTCCTTCCAGCACCAGTTCAGAAGAACATGGCCTTCTAACCACCTTGCCCAGTTCCCACACCCCCATTTATTGTTGCCCACGTGGACCCTTGCCATAGAAACGATGATTGCTCATGTAATGGTATTGACAAACAAAGGACTGGTTAGACAATGTCAAGTAAGTCATGACATGAAATGGGAGAATGTTTTTGTAACTTCTTCATTTCCATAAATATTCCCAGCTTTCATGGAAAATGCTCAATAAAACAAATTTGCAAATTTCAAGGTAATGGGGCAGGAAAAACCAGCATTCGAGTTCTTTCCTCCCCAAATCATTTATACTTATTTCTTCATGGTATGAACATTTCAAAACAAAAAGACAGCAATTTCCTTGTTCCTGAACTGGGCAGAAAGAGGCAGCTGCCACTGCCAGTGTCAAGCCCACTTCACATGGAGCCTTCGTCAGAGCTTCGTCAGGAGCCTATCCATCAACATCAAGCTATAGGTCAAGGTTCAAAAAAACTCACCTGAAAACAAATAAGGCGAATCTTTATTTTTCATGCAAAAATGGCAGAGGTCCTTTTAGGCAGAAGTGTGTCCTTGCTTTTGCATTATTTGAGAACTGAAATATGTTGCTCTTTTTCAGAACGTGAATTCAGTGTATCCCTTTTCCTCAGTATATGGGACTTATAGTTTTCCTACATAATTTTTTTATGACTCAATTTAAAGACACAACATATTAACAATTTGTCTTAAACATATGTCATCCTTCTGAAGTCATAGTTTTAATTTTTAATTTTATTTTTTACAGAACTTCTTATCTCTATTTCATATTGATGACATGGGTAAATGAATTAAACTTGCTCTTGGGTAGTAAACATAAAGACATCCATTAATACTGTAGCTATATTTAATACTAATGTAAAGGTATGATGATGTGACACTAAATAGTGAAGTAAGACTTTCTATTTGACATTATTCAAGTTGTTAACAAGGTGACAAAATTAGCTCTTCGGTTGATGAACAATGCAGTGATTCTAGAACCAAATAGATGGCACTAAGTTTATGATAACCGCGTTCTTTGGAAATCATTGCGTGGGTCATTGTTATTGCCAAAGATATTTCTGTATTCTAAAGTTATGCCACTCGATGATGGGTGATGCCTTAGAGGGCCAGGATAGAGAGGGTGGGAGGGAGTCGCAGGAGGGAGGGGATATGGGGATATATGTGTAAGTACAGCTGATTCACTTTGGTATACCTTAAAAACTGGCACAAGAGTATAAAGCAATTATTTTCCAATAAAGAGCTTAAAAAATAAATAAAATAAATAAAATAAAATTATGCCAGAAAAGGCAATTTTAATGTAGTTTTAATTTAAATACTCTACATGGTACCAAGCATAATAAACACTCCAAAATGTTTACTGAATAATTACCATACATCGAGCTGAGGAGATACATGCAAGTATTATATTTATTTTAATCTAGGTAGATAAGTATATTTATATTTGTATGAATGTAGAGTAAAATTAAATACAAAAATAATTTTTAATGGCTTGCTTGTTTAAAATAATATTCAGTACAGAAAGTCAAGGATAAAAAAATCAAGGACAAATCTCTGGATTCGGAAAACATATTTTTCTATTTCATTTACAGTATAATAAAAACATTGCATTATTGCTTTTAATATGGAAAATATAATGAGTAATATTTCAAGAGTCATTGTATTAAGGGTTTCATATGCATTATGAATTATTTAATTCCTTGAAGAGTTCTATGAAGTGGGAATTCCTTTATTCCAATTTTTCAGAAGAAACAAGCAAGGCCTACAGTTGCATGGCCTGCGTCAGATGATAGTAGTGGGAAAACTGGGATTTAAATTCAGGTCTCTCTTGATTGCAGAGCTGGGGTTCTTAATCACTCTTCCTCTCTTTTCCTGGAACTGCAAAGAATACAAGTTTTGTCTGTCCGGTGTTTACATGCAGATTTGTAAGCAATGCTGAAAAATTACAAAAGGAGAAATCATAAAAGAAAACCACAGACTTTGCGAATAATAGGTTTTGTCAATGACCTGCTATTTTTGTAAGTTTCAGAACAGATAAGACAGTAAAATTGTCTCTTTTCCTCCCTTTAGCTTTGTAATAAAATAGTATTTCTGGTGAGTTTTGTTGGAAATCGTGGCACGTTCACCCGAGGGTACCGAGCGGTCATCCTGGACATGGCCTTTCTCTACCACGTAGCGTATGTCTTGGTTTGCATGCTGGGCCTCTTTGTCCACGAATTCTTCTATAGCTTCCTGGTGAGTACATCTCTATGTGGACAGTCACTGCTGAAAAAATGCACAATGCTGCTGCTTCTTATGCTCCTTCCTTTGATTTTTTTTTTTTTTTTTTTAAGCAGAGCCTGGCATTTAGGACAAATTATGTTATTTTTAGACTTGCCTAGGAAAATCATGCATTACTATTATCTTTAGTGCTTTTCTCTGAGGAACGGCATAGGTGGTACAATTCTTTATGTCCTTTCTGACACCCACCTCTTGACCCAGGCTCCGTCTAGCAGGCTGCTTTGGGTTTCAACCAAATCGTATTTCCCTTAGAGATTCTTCCACAAGAAAAGGGATGTATTTTCTTGGTATTGAATTCATTGTATTTATTTATAATAGCACATATTTTGTGTATTTTTAGAATGGCAGATAAATAAAATGAGGGGGGAACGCCAACTTAGACAATGAGTTGTTTTAAGGGCAGTCTTATAGTTTCAGATTTAAGATGTTGTTGTTGTTAAGCTTATTTACATGTATCTATTCATTAGATGGATTTTCAGATTTCTTCTAAAGTTGTTTTTTGGTTTTGGTTTTTTTTTTTTTTTTGCTGCTTATCAGTTTTCCTTCCTACATGTATGTTCTATAGCCATAGACCAGGAGAGGAGTCAATACAAGTATATGATAAGTTTTGAAACTTAGAGCATTACCAAGGTAGTATCATGATGCCATAGGAGCAGTTTCTTTATATCTTCAGCTCATAGTTGATATGCAGAGAGCACTACCCAATAAAATAATTCTTGAAAACGAGCTGAAGATCTAAAAACATTATGCGGACCTGGGTTGCTTGGGCCGTGAGGGACAAATTCATTGCCTTCTGTTACCTAGCAGACCCATGTAGGAAGAGTCCACAAGAAGATGATTTTTCATTTACCCTAAAACACTTAAAAGAGCCATAGTGAAGAGCAGATGTGTCCTTTATCAACATAAGGATACAAAACTATCTTCCAGGCAGTTAGGTTAGATTAGTATTCAGCAATCGAAAGTAGATTTTGTTTTTTCTGATCCAGAGATCTGAAAGAATTCCTTCTTTGCTCTGATTCACTCCAAAAATCTGCTTTTTGTGCCTATGACGTGTCGTCTCATTATACCCACCTCTTTCCCTTCCTGTAATATGTAATATTTATTATAATGTTTTTGTGCTTTAACTTCCTTGTCTATAAAATGGATAGGGATAGTATGAGAGCCTAAAGGATGAAGAAGCATTGAAGAAATGATGTGAAAACCATATGAAATGATGCATGTAAATCTTTGTTACTTAAGAAAAGGTTTTGGACAAAATAAAAGTGTATTTGAGTTATTTTATGTTATTAATAGTAATGCTACTTTTAACATATGTTAACCTTATTTTCTAGTTGTATTTTCCTCTTGTCTTTTATCTTTCAAATCGTGCTACACTGCTGCTGATTTGTTTTCATTGGATTGTTTATAAAAAGGATATATTCCATTTTCATGTTTAGAGTATTAGAAGGAAATTTTAATGGACATAATGCCAAAATGGCATCTAAATGTATTTTTAAAATATATTTTTGTTTTAAAAAATATGTGAATATCCATTCCCAGTTATGTCCACAAATGCCTGTCCTTTAACCAGTAATAAAAACCACACTCTAGATTTTCTTTTCAGAAAACAGAAGGAACCATTCACCTGTCCAACATCAATACCTTTGCATTCTCAAGATTCTGATTTTGATGGGGCCCAGGCACATGCATTTTTAGCAAGCATCCCTTGGGCTTCTGGAAACTATGAACTTTCAGAAACTATCCAGACATGAACTGGAACTCATTGCCAGACCTTTTCTTTAAGCCACTGTTGAGCTGAGGGAAAATGTCCTTTCTGCCAACTAAGTGCTTAAATAAGTTAAATAAGCGAGGTCAATAACTTGGAATCTGAATTTGCATTACTTATTATCTTTACGGAAGCATAGGGACTTTGTTTCCAAAGATTGTATCTCCCTCCAGGATATAAACAGATAGCAAAATAGTTAAACATATGTTTTTGTATTTGACCATCAAAAAATATCAGTGTCCTAAAGTGAGCAACGATGTTACAGTGTAGTATCTTTACAGCAATGATTTGCAAGACTACAGTTAAATTGGGAAGTAACTGTATAAGCCTCAATACTCAGCAAAATAGAGTGCAAGACCCTGGTGTTTCTAAAAGGATGAGTGACACTGGTATTGATCATTTCAACCAGTTCAGAAATTTTAATCATTGCCCAGAGATAACAGAAAACAAACCCCAGTTATTCCAATATCAAAAAAATACTATTCATTTCCAAACCGATATTTATGCCTTCTTTAAAGTAAATATCAATTTATTGCTTTTAACCAGCTTTTAATAATGAAACATGTATTTGCTAATGTATGATTTCAACTTTACGATATAACAATAAATAAAATTGTTCTTAAAATTGACTGCAGATAGCAAACACATACTAGTTATGAACCTACTTGACTAGTGCATATGGATTTTCTACTACTAAACACCAAATGGATAATAACCCATTAGAGGAAGTGAATTAACACTTATGTATTATATTTGTGTTTATACTTTTGTTTCCAAAAGTATATACTAAAGTAATAGGTTTTGCCCTCATTCTACCTATTTAGTAAGAAAGATGTTTGCATTTCTCAAATATTGTAAAATTACACACCTCTCCTATTGTAGTGGGCTCATAAAATCGGATTCTTGTCACTCACCTCTAATCCCTTGATTAAACAATACATTGAGTGAATCTGTCAATTATTCATCACTTAGGTGAACCTAATTCAGCATTCTCCTGTTAGCCATTTTACATACTCCAGAAGCAACTGCAGAATATCAGAAAGACTAAAAATGGGGAATAAGAGCTAAGTTGCTTGCATATAATATTACAGTTTTTCTAAATTCAGATTGGAAGCTATGCTATTACCATGTCTTAAAAAATTGATATTATGTTAGTTATGAAACCAGCAGATGCACATCGTAGATTGTGTTAGAGTTATCTTTATTGAGAAACAGTTTATTAATACATTCCAGCTGGAGAAGTACATATCTTGGTTCATTTTTAAGGTGTTATTTATACTGCTATTCTCATTAAAATGGCCTGCATTTGTATTTGTGATTGCCTTTGTACATATTCGCCTTTGGCTTCATTGCATTTTCTTCCTTGTGTTCTGTTTTCTTTCTCTTTGTAGCTTTTTGACCTGGTGTATAGAGAGGAGACTCTGCTCAATGTCATAAAAAGTGTCACACGGAACGGCCGCTCCATTATTCTGACTGCAGTCCTCGCCCTCATCCTTGTCTACCTGTTTTCCATTATTGGGTTCCTTTTTCTGAAGGATGACTTCACTATGGAGGTGGATCGGCTGAAAAACAGAACGCCTGCTACAGGTATTGCTGTTACCGCTAAACGAGCTTTCTCTGATGCTGGCTAAGACTTGTACATGGCTTATTAAGAGGGTCACAGATAGACACTAATGGAGGCCGTTTTCTTTTCACGCCTTTGAAAACATTTTCTTGTTCACGAAGAGCTCGTGAGTGTGAAATACCCATGGGCTGTATGTTAGCTGACAGTGTGGATAGGAAAATCTTCATACAGGAAATGTCATCTAAGTTCAGTCTCAGCATGAAAGTTTCAGCAGTGTTTACTGTACTCCAGGAGGCCGTTGACAATTTCATTGCAGGGTAATAGCTTTGGGATTCTTTTCTTCCTTTCCTCCTCTTTTTCCCTTGGAGGACGTGTCCCCCAAGGACTTCCAGCATCATTCACAACCATTGTTTCATACGTGTTCGCTCACAGTACATTACATTATATTTGAATAATGAAAAGTATAAATGCTTTGATTTAGAAACCATCAGATAGCCAGAAAATTTGCTACAGAAAAAATCCTCAAACAGTTGTCATTAAGGGGCTCTGTCCGTGAATGCGTGGCCATCGGAATTCCTGTGTTATAGTTGTTTTTGTTGTCGGATTGGCTAGACAGCACCCATTTCCACTCACTGTGATTCTCGTGGTATGAGGGGTGGTTCTTTCCATTTTACTTTGGATTTGTTATTTATTATGGCCCCTAATGGTTTCTTTTTTCCCCCTTTCCTATATTTTGTTGTTTTGATTACATTTCGTTCTTACTTTCTTTCCTCCTCTCCTGTTTTACTAACGGGACGTCGTAGTTTTGCACTTTGCTGATAGTGTCTCTGGGTGATTCCACTGCCTATGGGCTGCAGAGAAGGGAAACCACAAAATGACTCTCTCTTTCTTCAAACCATCAAATTTAAAAGCAGCATTTAATTAGTGGTGCTTTTAGAATATGGGATAATTAAGTGGCATTTAGATCTATTGTTGAGTCTAAATGATACAAGCACAGAATAGAAACGTCATATACATAGATTGAAAGTTATTAAACTTGAGACTGAATTTCAGACCTAGGTATAGTCTTTATTTACAGATACATGATATATTTTCTGTTATGGGCTTTCTTGTTCTCCCTTAAATATTGTCCAGAGTTTTACAGGTATAAATATTTGGAGGAAAAGCTCATGTGTATAAATATCCCCAAAAACGCCATTTGTACTAAACTATTTGTGAATCATAAACTATCTGTTCTGAAAAATCTTTGTCTTAATTATTTACTAGGCATGATCACATTGAGTTATACAGTACAGAGTGAATCTAACCCTGAAGCATCAGAATTTATGAATTCAAACGTGTACAGTTGTTATTGTTTTATCAATCTTGTAGTAAATAATTTTAATTGTTATTTAAAAAGTAAGTTAGTGTCATTATATTATGAATACATTTTCTTTAGAAATGTAAAAAAAGTCTTCTCTCCTGTTTTTTTACAGAACAGGGAGCACTAAAACTAAAATGTCAGATCTTCACTAAAAATATTTATGCATATTTATATAAAAAGTTGTTGAACAAGAGAAAGCGTTTGTAAATACTATGAAAATCTGGCATACAAGAACAGCTAACAAAGTTGAACTCTTGATTCTTCATAGATTGAGAGTTTTTGTTTCATAGAGAGTGTATGTGGTATACCATGCCCCGAAAGAAGTACTCGTATTTTCATTACATTTTAAATTTAACTTCTAATACTATATATTGTGTTTGGGGATATATAGCATAAAGTTTATTCTTTCAGTTATTGAACACTATTTCTCCCAAAGTTGAGTGAAATTATCAAAGATAGTTCACCTAGGGAGCGAGTGAAATTGGGAGTGTAGAAGCAAGTTCTTCAGTGAACTTGAAGAAATCAGGGAGCAAAGTGAGGAGACTGAGGTTCTAGAGCTGAATGGCAGGAGCATCTCAGGTGCATATGAGAGCAGAGGACTGATCATTTGCAAATGGCCTTGGGGATTTAGGGCACTGCAGATCCCACCTCTGGGACCAATGGAATCTGGCTGTATAGATGCATGAACCTGTACCTGACAGTTTTCGGGGAATTCGTGTCTTAGACAAGCCCAAGGAGTTGGAGGGAAGGTGGTGTTGACAAGTGGAGGTTCCAGTGTCTCTCCGACTGTCCCCTGTTCCCCACCCTCAGGGATGCCTTCCTGTTTCTCACCCTTGCCTCCTCTCCCCAGAAAACTGCAGAAACCTCCCAGGTGGCTTCTCCACCCTCAGCGGCTCTTCTGTTTCTCCAGGTCTTTCATTCTGACCACAGTTCTGGCTCTGTGTCTTATGGGTTTGAAAGCTTTGCTGGGCCCTGGGCTGGCTGCGGGATGCTTGGTTTAAAATCATTAGCCTAGAAGCCCTGCCTTGTCTGTGCTTTTGCTGACCTCTGTGCCTTTCGTCATAGGATTGTACCTGGAATTGCCCCCATTTCTCTCTACCTCATCTTCCTGTGTGTAAATCCTGTCTCCTCTAGCTTCTCCAAAAAGCTTTGTTTTTTTTTTTCCTTTCTAGAATTCACCTCTCCCTCTCTTAATGCACTGTCTCACTTCACCTATACTCCACTTCCTCCATTCAACTATAATTATGTCTATACCTCTCTGTGTTCCCTAATTGATTGTGGGTTCTCCAAGGTCCCGACTGCAAGCCCTCAGAGCCTAGCATTTATTAGTTAAGGGAATGAGTACCAGGAAATACTCAGGAACCCCACCTCTCTCCCTCTCTGACTACCTGACGCTCACTCCACACCTGTGATACGCCCATCCTTTCCGCCATGCTGCCCCAGTCAGGGAGCAGGGAGAGATGGAGGTAAACTCTGCAGCCACCCTTCCTCATGGACCGGAGCTCTCTCAGCTCCACTGCTTGTGTTGGTGGCAACCCCAGGCCAGGTCCGTCTCCTCATCACACATCCTAAGTCCAGCCACCAATTCCCCTTGTATCCTCACCTCATCAAACAATCAGGCTAACCTTGATGGGATGCTGCCCTGCAATGTGCTTGGCTGTTTCTTCAGTATATAAAAATGAACGTAGTCCTGTCCCTCCATCTTCTGGACTTTCCTTGGTGGCTCCATGTGAAAAACAGGTTTGAGGGGAATGAACCTCTTCACGTTGTATTTGTTACCAACAAGAAAATTTGTTATGTGAAACTTTTGTTTACACAGATAAGAAGGTGACTGTTTTCTTTTCCATCTGAGCCAGGGAGATGGGGCTAAGCCAGCAAGTAGATGGATCCTTGGGGACTAAGGAAGAAAAGAAAGATTCTGAACAGGGATCTGGTAGAAGATTCTTGCTTCCCTGAGATGTTTTATGTCCTGTTCCTGGGAGCCCACAGTTTACTGTTAGAGATGCCACCTCCTGCTGGTTCTACTCAGCCGTGGGCACCAGTGGCTGAGAGCTCAGGGGTACCAGCCATGCGGGGGGAATGTGTTTTGGCATTTGCAATGCAGAGCCCTGAATGCATTTGGCCACGGGAACACTGTTACACAGGGTGGTTAGGGCCTGCTGTATTATTAATGCTTTATCTCGGCCACTTTAAAAAAGATGGAAAAGGCTTTTAGTGGGTTGGCCCGTGAACTTATTCTCTATTTATAAAATTGCTTCAGTAGGCAAAACTGTATTCAGAGCTCCACACTAACTTAACCAAGAACTTTAGGAACACAGCTAATTTGGAGCAATAGTGCCTTTTATTTATGTGCCTTTGTAATTGCTCATTTCTTGTCACTTGCATATCCGTCTCTATACCATGTCTCCATTGTGTGTTCTCAGGTAGCAATGCATTTTCTGCTATGACTTTAACTTCGATCCTGAAAACATGTGAAAAGGACAACTGCCCACCCACAATACCAGCTTCAAATACAGGTCTGTAAAAAGGGCTCCAGGACAGCATGAACTCGATACTTCTGAAGTTGTGTTTATTTGATTAAAGTTATGAAAGCTTAGAGAGTTGCTGTAAAAACTTCATGGTGAGTTGAAATAGAAGAATGGAGGGTAAAAGAACCTAAAAGTTTCCGACTAGAGAAAGGATTCTCATATCCGTCCTTTTGTATCCTCACCTTGTTTGTTATGTTATTTCTAATCATGAGAATTTTTCAAATTTACCCTGTAGTGCATGCCGCCAAAAATTCTGTTACCATGTTGCAAAACCACACCACACTAAGCAGGCCCCCTTCCGCTGTATAGCCTTTAACTAACAGTGTATTGCCTTTAATTTAAGAATCGTACTTTAACAAAGAATGGAAAAGCATGGGCTTAGAATTCAAAAGGCTTGATTCTAATCCCTGACATGCCACTTTCTAGGTCTATGTCTTGGATATGTTATGCAGATTTCCTGGGCTTTGTTCAGATGGCTTGTCCTAAAAGAGAGGAAGGAAGGGAGGGAGGGAAGGAGCGAGGGAGAAAGGAAGATAGATAGATAGATAGATAGATAGATAGATAGATAGATAATAGATAGATAGATAGATAGATAGATAGATAGATAGATAGATAGAGATAGATAAAGTAGATAGCTGGGGCATATGATACTTTCCCTGCCTCCAAAGGAACAAATGGAACCATGCATATAAAAAGAATTTTTTTAACTCTAAGTTGTTCTCCTAGGATGTGGCAGGAATCTGGAAACTGAAATTTAATGAACTGTAGAAAGAATTAGTGATCTGTTTCCAGAAGCAGCAAAGATTCAGGGAGCATTTAGATATTTCAGGAGTTCTGTATATAAAAAAAGGAATAAATTTAGTCTCTGTTATGTCTACAAAGGACAAAATCGGACTCAGAGACAATGAGGAAGGCAAGAGTTAAGCAAAGCGTAAGGATGGATTTCCCTGCTTCCATCTGGAAGCACGTTGTTGGTCATAACCATAGAGCCTTCTTCCCCAAGTTGCCTTTTACCTTCAGATGCTGGACTGTTGCTTGAAGTCCAACAACACTGGACAGTCCCTTCTACTGACGAAAGGTTGCAAGACGTCGAGTGCTGCAGTCGTGTTCAGGGTAGTGCAGTTTGCAGTCGCACCACACTCTTGACCCCTATTTGACTGACTCTCGGCTAAAATGCCGTTCTTCCCTGGTTCAGCTGTCAGGCCATTAATGCCTATTCTGTACTCACATAATTGGGAGTTTGGGATTTCAAGTATAAAACCATGCATTTATATCTATATACTTCTGCCAACCCTTAATCCCAGGCTGTCCCAGGTTGTCCTGTGAGTAGAGCAGGGGCTTCTTGACCAGATGCTCTCTGGGTTTCAGGTCCCTTCTGATGCTTGCTGCCATGAGGCTCGTAGTATCTTTATGGTTCCTGCTTCTGTCGAGCAGTATATTCGTTCACTCTCATGTCAACCTTGAGTTCAAGAAGCTGTAGAACAGGGATTGGAAACTTGGCCCAGGAGGGAATCTGAATTGTCACCTGTTTCTGTACAGCCCTCCGGCTAAGAATGGTTGCAACTTTTTTTAAAGTTTCTTTTTTTCTTTAAAGAAAAAGATGCAGTGGAGACTGTACGTGACCCACGAAGCCTAAAATATTTTTCATCTGGCTCTTTACAGAAAAATAATTTGCCAACCTCTAGAAGATTTTCATTAAAGGTGCCAGAAATGCTGCATGGGGACAGGGCTAAGGACAGAGTGCTTTGGCATGCGGCCACAGGAAACATGCTTTCAGGTTGACATAGTCATGTTTCGGGCATTATTCACCCACAAAGAAATCTGCCTTAAATAAACTATCATTTAGCCCATGTTCCTCCATCTTTGAAAGGAAATGTATCATGAGGCTCCTTTTCAAAGCCTCCTTGCCAAAGCCCAGGCACCTGATGGCTGCCGTGTGCCCAATCTGAGGTTGGTCTGAACCCACGCTGACTTCTCTTGATCCTGACTCCTTCCCACATTATCCCTTTCGTGACATATCTTATCTGGGGGATCAGCTCAATCTCACTTGTTGGCAGTTTGCAGAGTTTGTCCTAATCCCAAATTCAGACCTACAGATGTTTCTCTCCTCTTCCCATTATCCATGATTCAAAAAAATCACAGAGAGATCTATTTCCAAAACGTAGACATAGTTTAAGTAGCTGGCTAAAATTAAATAGCTCTTAGGATCTTTCAGCCACCGTGAACGTCAATTTATTGTTATAAGTATTCAGTACTTGTTATCTCCTTTTTAATTCAACATTCTTTCTCCTTGACAGAGTATGAAAAAGCATATGCTAAAAAATTTACTTTCTTGTTAGCAACAAGTGTTTTAACAAGATGGTCCAAGTAGAGTAACCCTATTCCTGCCTTGCTCATCTAAAAATTATTTCCTTTTTTAAAAGGCAAATATACTGTAACAGTGGTTTGATTTTAAGAGCAAGATATTGGTCTGCCAGTGAACCAACAAAAAAGCTAGTGCTCCTTCCTCCTGCCAGAGTCTATAAAGGCGGCTGACCCAGGGGCCCGGCACAGCAGCTGAGCCAGTGGTGCTCACCCACTGCTCGGCACCCAGACGCCCTAAGGGGCAGTGAGGCAGCTGCCGGGGGCCCCACTCCGAGAATGAGCTCCCCCAGGTCGTGCACGTGTGGGCATATCCCAGGATGTGGCTGCCCAGCTCTGTGCAAGTTGCAAACCTCAGGCTTTATACAGGTCCCCAGGCATTGCTGTAGATGCTCAACCGGGTATTCTAGTGTAACTGTGTCCTGCGTTCTTACTAATTGTGACATTTCGATCTTAACATTTAACAAAATGAAGTATTTCTGTAAAATAGGAATTGAGTTGTCAGATCAGTACAGATCTTCAGTGATCATGATGGTGACGGTGACAGTAACAATTATAAAAACCTTGTGTATTTCCTCACTCATTCGTTCATTCGTTCATTCATGTCGCAGTATTTGTTGAGCCTCTGCTAATAGGCCAGACACCATATTCAGGACAGTGTTGAATAAAAAAATAATCCTGGTCATTATGGAACTTACAAAATAGTGAGGGAAGCATAAAAAGTTACAAAATATGATACTGCGAATGGTGCCATAAGTAATCACAAGAGAGCCTGGCTGTAGATAAACAGAGAGTCCCTTCTGGGGAGGGATTCTTTAAACTGAGACTTGGAGGATGAAAGGGGGGCCAGAGGCTAAGAGGAAGAAGAAGCCATTCTGGGCACAGGGAACAGCATGAGTGAGAGCCCTGGAACAGGTCCACGGATAGATAGATGCTACAAACTATCCTCGTGTGATAGGTAAAAACACAGAAGGACAGAGACATCACAGCTAGTAAATCAGTCAAGATCTCTGATTCCAAGGCCCGTGTTCCAACCTTGTAAATTTTATTGCCTCCTAATTAGTAAAGGATTAATCTCTATAAATTATTTCTTTCCTCACCAAAATTTAGAGATTGTTAAAATTCTGCCTATCATATTGCCTTCTCCCTAGAATGCTTGGATAGGTGTTCTTTATGTATATTGTCTTCTGAAGGCAATTTCTTAAAAAAAATAAATCTTCTCTATTATCTATTTATCAACTGGAGTTGATTCTCTCTCCTCTCCCCCTGCCCTGGGGACGTTTGGCAATGTCTGCAGACGTTGTTGGTTGTCGTAATTCTGGGAGGAGTTTTATTGGCATCTAGTGAGGAGGGGCCAGGGATGCTGCTGAACGTCTTACAAAGCAGAGGACAGCCCCCCCACAACAAGGAATTATCCCGCCCCACATGTCTACAGTGTTGAGGCTGAGAAACTCTGTTCTGTCACAAAGTCTGTTTGGATATTGATTTATAGCTCTGAATGTAAGTGCATTAAAGACTTCCCATAATACTGCTATACCCCATCATTTTCACCTAATATGTTACACAAAGAACAGAACTTCCCTTTTCTCTGTAGGCAGATGGGGACAATTCTTCCAGGCTTTTACCCCAGGGACAAAGTCTGCATTTTATTAGGTTCAACCTGAGCTGGGAGTTGTGGGAGAAGGTGGGTGTGATTTTGCAGGGAAAGCTCCCAGACTGAGGAGGAGAGAATCCTGGAGGGATGTCAGCACTGGAGGTGTGGGAGTGGCACTGGTGGGAGCCAGAGATGGTGGCGTAGCTTTCCACGAATTAGGGATCATTCGTAAATCAGTATGAAAAACTGCAGGAAAGCCTGTGTTCATCGACTCTTTCTTCTGTGCCCTTTTTTACATTTGACATGGTATAAGTGATAAAATCCACTTGACTGAAAATTCCATGGATTTGATCTTGTAGGCCCTGCCGCCTTTAAATTTTGGTCACCTGTGTTTAACTGCAAAAGTAGAACGAAAGCCAGAACCTAGTGTTTGTGGTGCAGCATGTGTCACTTAGATTTAAAAATAACTTTGCTACATCTGAGACCAGGATAAAAAGTTTTAATTTGCAAGCTCTAGTGTGCATTTGTGAAGGCTTTGGTTTGTCACCTAGTGGGCAGCAGGTCCACATGACAAAAGGCCCGGACACACACAGTAGCTCGATAACAAGCCTCGCGGGGAGTGGGCGTCTGAGCGGCCCGCTCCTGAGGAAGCTGCACAGATGCGGGTAGGGTCATCCTCCGGGCCCGGCAGACTCTCATGGCCACTGGCAACCAACTGTGGTCGAATGAAAAAAACAAAAAAAACTTTTATTTCATTTGCTGCAGACCTCTCTGACTCCCTAGACAAAAATATTCTCTTTAAAAAGAAACAAAACTGGTTTTCTAGAAAAGTAGAGGCAATCTGTGTGTGTGTGTGTGTGTGTGTGTGTGTGTATGTAAATATATATGGCTGCAATTATTTCCTTAGTGAAAATCATTTGAATGCACAGGAAAAAGAGGAAGTTTACAGATGTCCAACATTTATGAGTTATTCAAATTGAATATATGTTGGTATTTCACTTTAATAAAAAAGATTGATGTATGGCAGAACCAGTCAGTCTTTATGTCACTCTTACCTTTTGGCTTCCTACTGGGTGCCCAGTGTTTTAAACTTTTTTTCCCTAAAGTTTTTTTAAATCAACAATTCCACATTGAGTTGATTGTGATTAAAGGTTAGGCCAACAAACAAGAGGTTCTTGGTGGTACTCAGAATTTCAAATATGTCTCAGTGACAATCTATTGCTTTCTAAGAGACCATTAAGAAAAAGGAATAACTTTATTGTTAAAGCAGAAAGAAAATGGCATTAATAAATACTTTTATCAGGCATGTCCAGTATTTAAAAAAAATTTTTAGACTAACACCTGAAATCAGGGGGAAATATTTCAGAGTCAATAGAATATATTTTTATTCTTTTCTTCATATGAAATGTTCCTATTATGAATTAAGAAAAAATCCTTTCTAATACCACTAAACTGAAAATGAGGATAATTTAACCTCGTATTGTTTAAGTATAGAATTTGTTGATTACATTAAGACAATAACTTTGCATGAGATTTGACAGCCGTCTATCAATAATGATGCTAATTATGATACCTGGAATTTATTACACCCTAAATATAGGCCAAGCAATGTTCTAGGTTCCTTAAATGAATGTCTCCCCATTAAAGTCTGTTTCCACTAGTTCTTCCTTTTTGCGTGTAAACAACAAGAAAGTGTCCTCTCACTTCTTTTATAACCACCTCTGTTTTCATCATTACTCCTTGGCCACCATTAGCTCGATCATTGTTCTTGCATCTGGAATCTTTTCCTTGCAACCATCTGTTCTCTTTCTTCTTATATACACTCTTGGGTCCTAATTGAACCTTCCTCTGCATTCTCTCATCCCCCCCAAACTAATATCCTATTAATGTCCTTCCTTTCAGCACTAAATTTTTCTATAAAACAATTGACCTACACTCTCTCCTTCAATTTCCGAATCAACCATCTTCTCTTTCACTATTTGTCATCTTCCTATTGTTCCCTGATGACCTAATTGTTAAACCCAGTGGCCTTTTCTCGTTTCTCATTGCCTTTCACCCTTCTGTAGTTTCGATGTTTTTTGATACTCTCTTCATCTTTAATTTATTGTTTTCCATAAGTTTGGATCACAGTACTCTCCCTGCTCTCTTGTCCTCTCTATCCTTTTAAAATGTTTTCTCATCGTCTTATCCTAGAAATGTAAAAATCCTCTGAGATTCTTTCCTTGTCTTCATCAAAACACCAGCATCCAGTTCTTCCTTCCAAATGGTCTCTTTCTGTGGTTTAATGAGACCATCCTTTCCCAAGTCTGCCTGGACGCTTCAGTCTAATACTTAATGTTGTCGTCTCCTTCGTGCCAAGTCCCGTCAGCTCCTGTTCTTTCATCCTTTCCATTCTCACAGCCATTACTCTGGTTGAGGCTCATAGCACATCATGCCTGAATTATTGCAGCTGCCTCCTAAGTGGTCTTTCTACCTCCAATCATTCTCTCCTCTTCAGTTCACCCACTATATCACCACTAGACTACTTGTCAGAAGTCACTGCTTTGAATATTTCCTCCCCTACTCCAACTCAAGATCTCCACGATGCTCCACTGCCTGCCAGCTAAAATCCAAACTCCCTGGAGCTTTTCAGAGAGCTCCCAGTTTATCTCCAGCCGTATCTTACACTCTTCTACATACCGGTATTGTTGGCTCTTCATCATATAAGTAATTTGTTTAAACTCTGGGGCTCTCTGCCCTTGCCATGTGAAATGCCTGTCCACTGCTGTCTTAGTGCATTGAATATTCAAGGCGGACTCAGAGTCTGCATTAATTAGAGGGACCCCCCTCTCATCATGCTTAATATTAAAAGTTCTCTCTCTATTCTGATCTCTTTGTACCACTCTTGTGGCTTTTATCACGTGTTAATTTGTCTGGCTTTTTAAGTGTATCTTTTATCTCATACTATTTTGCCAACTAGATGGTAGATCACCGTCCTTCGGTTTAAAATTCTCCAGTGGCTCCTCATAGCTTTCAGGGTAAAGTTTAAACTCCTCAGCCTGGTGTATGATTCTCTCCGGCCCCTACCTGCTTCTCTTCTTACAGCTCTCCACTCATCTACATACCCCAGTGGCCTAGCCATTCCAATCCCCCTGCCATTCCCCAAACACTCCAGATGTTTTCATGACTGTTTGCCTTTGCTCACCCCATTTTATCTTCCTGGAATGTCTTCACTGAGCTTACTGGCCAAGCTTGCACCTCTTTCCATATTCAGTCCAGGTGCCAGCTCCTTCAGGATGCTGCCCTGATGCCCCGGCCCACGAGATGCTCATGCATCCTGTCTCCTCAGTACCCAGGCACGGCACCTGCTCATCGGCTGACCCACATCTCCTAGGGGACCATAAGTTTCCTAGGGGCTGCAGCACTCTCATCTTCCTGCCTGTATTTCTAGCACCTAACCCAGGGCTCTTGAGGAAGGAGAATGAGGCAGGTTTGGCATGGGGAAAGCCAGCTGGTTATGTAGGTAGGTCTCCACAAGGTGGCATTTACTGAGGTGAATTCACCATGACTCAGGGCCTGGCTGTCAGCCTGAAGGCCTGGGAACTTGGCTTAGCATATTGTGAGTAGATCCGTCTCACAAAGGTAGAACCTTATTAGCCAAGCTCATAGAGGCTACTGTGTAAAACCGGCAGGCCCAAGCACTAGCTATGGAGTGGGTGGACTGGACTGTTGCTGGCATTGGTCCTGACCTGGGCACTCTACCCTTGTTTACGTGTCACACAGAAAACCAGTTCTCATTATGTATTTGCGGCCAATCTATTTTATTTCACAATGGCTAATCACGTGAATTGTGTGTGGATTTCACTAGCTCACCTCTTAAAGAACAAACATGCTCACTTCTGAGTTCTTGGGGAGAGATGGGAGCACTTTCCTGTAGCTTCCATAAGCTGATTAACCTGGCACTTAATAAGTCTTTAGTAAACACTGGTGTCATATGACCAGGTAGCTGCTGATTAAATAAATGAATGGCGATCCTGCCACTAGATAGAAGACATTGAAAGTCTAACGGCAGCAAAGTAGCATGTAGACATACTGCACATGACTGCATTACTGGAAAACTGTATCTCTTCAAAAATTCCTTTAACTCTCTTACACAATTTTAACTCTCTTCTTCCCATTCTTCCTAGTCATCACCACCACCAGGTGTCAGGGACCTAACTGGGCACTTTGCAGACTGAGTGTTCTCGCTGGCCTCTCTGCCTTTCTCGCCCCTTCTGCTGCTCTGACTGCTGCCACCACAAGCTTTCCCTTTTCCCTATTTCTCCTGCTTTCGAAAGTGGTTTTATTGCTTCTACTTTCTAAGTCAGAATGTGCCTTGGCGCTCACCTCTAAGGCAGGTGGTCCAGCACAGACTCTGCTGTTATCTTTAGTGCTGCACTTGGTGCGTTCCCATCCCTGACTTCCTTCCTCCTCTCAAGGTGTATATTTTAGAAAGAAGCTGCTCTGAATAAAGGGAAAATACCAGATCCCTCATCCACGTGATGTTAAAGTCAGCTTACAAGAAGAAGATCAACCTTTTCATAACAAAGTACCAAGCAGGCTGTTTGTAATGGATCATGTACACAAAATTATCAATAGGAAGATCCTTTTTCTTTTTCCTTTGGTGGTGGTGGTTTTTACATTCACACCTTGACCTGCAGACTGGTCACACAATTCCAAAACTCAGTGCCACTGTGGTTCTTTAATCTTGTAACAAGAAAAGTACATTTCTGCTCACTTCTCAATTCAGGAAATCCTCATTCTTATATCCAATTTGGTGTGAACTTTTTATCGTTTTAAATGACTGAGAGATTACTGCCAAATTTGGTAACTTTATCTGTAAACAAAATAAGACTAGCAATTTTTCTGTCACATTATATTTTTTTCTCTCTCCATTTGTCCCTAAATATTTTTGCATAAGCACATTCACATAAGATAAATTATTTACATGAAATTAATTGTTCACATAACCGTATCGTGATTCTTGTCTGTAGCTCCATGCTGGTCATTCAGAAAGCTTACACACTTACCAAAGTAATGAAACAGTATCTGCCCCAATTTGTAAGCACTTACTTACTATGGGTATGCCAATCTCTGCGCAAAGTGTTTTACGTACCTTAAATAACCCTCCAAAAGGTTTAATCCTTAAACAGACCTCCCCGTTTTATAGATAAGGACGTTGAGGTTAAGTAACTTGCCCAAGTCCCAGTTCTGGAACAGAGTAGAATTTAAAGCTGGGCTCACCTGGCTTCCTTGTACAGACTCTTTCCCCTGCAATACTTTTTCGTCCTGGGTGCGTTGATTGTGTTTTCAGAAGGTCTTACTGAAATCTCCCTGCACCACGACAATGCACAGTGAATATTAGCTTTCTTATATTCTGTCCTTTTCATTCTGTCCTTTTCCACCGATGGAAGCAAAAGTGATTTGGGGATATTCAATGTGTGGCTTTATCAGTCTATGTCAGTCACAGGCTGCCGCATGGAAAATATGTCACATGACTTCAAGAACTTGGGTCCTGGCACGGTTGTAAAGAAATAGATCTTTGACGGTAGATAAGGGTGTGTTTTAAAAACGTAAGCTTGCTGTACTGTTTGACCTGTGTGTTTTTGTAGCTGGTGAGGAGGACGAAGCCGGAATTGAAAGAACATGTGACACTCTCCTCATGTGCATCGTGACCGTCCTGAACCAGGGCCTCAGGAATGGCGGTGGCGTGGGGGATGTGCTGCGGAGACCATCAAAAGATGTAAGCCGGAGAAAAACAGTTTTTCAAGAAGCACATGATTTTTTTTTTTTTTTTTTTTTTACCTTTCTTAACAGCATTGATAATACGGTTTTTGTTTTCAGGGTACTATATATTATGTTCTTTGCTTTAAAAGTATAACGGTGACCGTTGAAACCAATTTGTTGTATGCTGGGATTACATAGAAATAGCTAATGTCCTAGAAATCTACGTATGTTAGTAGGGTCATGAACTCTTTCCAACTTTGAACTGTATATTGTATCACGGCAACAAAATCATGACTATAGGCTTTTTTTTTTTGATTTTTGGCTGTGTTGAGTCTTCGCTGCTGCATGCAGGCTTTCCCTAGGTGCCGTGAGCGGGGGCTACTCTTCATTGTGGTGCGTGGGCTTCTCATTGTAGTGGCTTCTCTTGTTGTGGCGCACAGGCTCCAGGCGCGTGGGCTCAGTCGTTATGGCGCAAGGGCTTAGTTGCTCTGTGGCATGTGGGATCTTCCCGGACCAGGGCTCGAACCCGTGTCCCCTGCATTGGCAGGTGGATTCTTAACCATTGCGCCATCAGGGAAGTCCCCATAACTATAGTCTTTATGGAGGAGTTGATTGTTACGTAAATAACAGAAACCAGGCTCTCTCTTGTCTATCAGCTTTCTCAGGCATGAAGATTTACTCTTTGCCTCTAAATAGGAGCAACCTCCATTATTTATCCACTAGGAATATCAAATCTGAACAAATTCTAACAGGAGTTCATGTATTAAGATGGCAAGGCTGCAAAATGTCTCATTGACTGCAACATCTCAAGCACCACGCTGGGAGCTTGAACAATCTCTGTCCTCCAGCAGGCCAGCCATGTCCATTCATCTCATGTTTCCTCTTCTGTGAAACATCTAGACCATCTGATCTCTAATGCGTATTTTAATACCATTTGTCAGGTAGAAATGAGCTTGAGTTGAATGTACTTGACCCTATAAGGCCAAGAACAAAATCTCCTCCAGAAATGGACAGATCATTAGATCCTCCTCAAATCTCTAATCTCTGACTTTCAGGGCTGGTATTTATCTACCTTTTGTGCAGCTTCTGGGATAGGGGCCCACTTGCACAAAAATGCATTTCGCACAATGACGTGTAAAGTGGTTTTTAATACACAACAGGTCCTTCCCTTGGAGAGGAAAGGTGCAGGTCTTAGGGAATGGAAGGGGTCTGGGAACAGCCTGGAAAGTTTTGCTCACAACGCTTAAAGAAAACAAATATAGATAGTGGGTCTTATTTTTCCAACTTGGAATACTGTTTGTATTTATTTAGCAAACAATTATTGAATACATATTTTCTACTAGACGACATGCTAAATCCACATGCCTTGGAAATGTGTGTATGTGTACATGTACACAATGGGTTTTTTTTAAATGTTCTTAAATTTTTTATTTCAGGAGCCCTTGTTTGCCGCCCGAGTGGTGTATGACCTTCTTTTTTATTTCATTGTCATCATTATTGTTCTTAACTTGATTTTTGGGGTTATCATTGATACTTTTGCTGATCTCAGAAGTGAAAAACAGAAAAAAGAAGAAATTCTAAAGACCACCTGCTTCATCTGTGGTAAGTGTTCTCAAGATTCTAAAATCATAGAGGAGGAAACTGCCCAGTAGGAAGGAGGGGCTAGAATGATTTTTGTTTGTCATACTTTGGGAAAAATTATTTCAAAAGGAAAGCTGGACAAAATTCCGATTATGTAACTGAGCTTTGGGCTGGAATACACTGCTTCCAGAAATAGACAGAAGAATTACATCCCAAAGCTGTCTTGTCATTATTTCTGCAATTTGTATGATTCTCTGATATAGTGTGTGTTGCAAAACGCCAAAAGGTTCTACCAACTGGCAAACAAATTTTTAGTCACAAGAACATATTGATTAAACAATAGAATGATTTTTATTTTATTTTGTTAGGTTATGAAGCCACAAATGATTTTCCCAGCAGCTGGAGCTTCTGCTCACTGGCAGCACTTTGTTCTCGATTCTGAATTGTGCTTTCTCTCGGCTTCTGTCTCTCCCTCCCTCCCTCTCCCTCTCACCCCGTGTCCTACTCTTCTTCCATCCTTAGCTCTCTCGGGCCCACCGAGCCTTCTCTTTGTTCTCATTATTTCCTTTGGCTCTACCCTCTGCTTCATAGACCTCAGCCCTTTCTGGCTTTGTAGCTGCCTTAGTCACCCTGGGATCCTTCCGCCAGCTTGAATACTCACCAACTCCCAGTGATGCTCACCATCTATTTTTCCATGCCAAGCTGAAGACTCTTTTGATGAAAGTCGCCAAATAAGCATATGGGCTTCACTACGCCATGTATTCTATGTAATTTAAACTGGGCCCCCAATAAATCCCCTTCCTTCCTTGGATCATCTTTTGTCAACTGTCTCGTTTCCCTGAATGGCTCTTCCAAGCTTTTCTAACATCCTTCCCGCAGGTGGAGGTGTGCCAGATATTAACCTGTAATCAAGCTCTATTCCAAGGAAACAAGCACAAGTTAGACATGCCGTTCTTCAGGGTGTCCACAGTCGGCTGTGGAATACAGACACAGCAAATACCCTCGCCATCTAATGCATTAAGGGAAATGATGGAGAAGCTTCCAGGTTGTTAACATCTCGTTGGGTTGTGGTAGGGGCAGGTGAGAAAGTCAGGAAAGGTTTCTTAGAAGAGATGTTGATGGAGCTGATGGTAAAAGATGGAAGGGGGTGACCTTCCTGGTGGTCCAGTGGTTTAAGACTGCACTCCCAATACAGGGGGCCCGGGTTCAATCCCTGGTCGGGGAACTAAGATCCCACATGCCACATGGTGCAGCCAAAAGAAAAAAAAAAAGGTGAAAGGGAAAGAGCCGTATCCAAGTGAGCAGAAGCAGAGTAGCCAGCATAAGGAAGGGCGTGGAGGAGAGAAGAGCACAGGAGATTCTTCATTTCCTAGAAACAGCTCAGTGTTGCTGGAGTATAAGTTTCAGAGCAGGGCATGCCAACAAAAGAGACTGGCCAGATCATATGTGGCCTTTTATATTAAAAAGCTTGGACTTCATTCTATGGACTTATAGAGGGTGGCGAACCTTCAAAGGATTTTAAGTAGAGAGTGCAGGGTCTAATTTTCCTTTTCGAGCACGGTGGCAGCTATGGGAAGTTGTTCATTGGGGAACAATATTGGAGGCAGAGTAACTAAGGTAGAAGGTTATTGCCATAGTCCATGAGAGGTAACGAAACCTTGGTCTGGGAGAGGTAGTGGTGGCAGTATTCAGCATAGAGAACAGTTAAGAAATACTGGGGAGATAGAATTTTTAAATCTCACTGGCTTGGAATGGATGTGAAAGTGTGTGGGTACCTGGGTGGATGGTGGCGCCAACAGTTGAGTTTGAGAATAGAAGAAGAAAAAACAATTTTAGATAGGCATATGCTGAGTTTGACTCTGGAAGTACTGAAATTGAGGTATGTACTAAACACCCCAGCGGGATATACTCAGCACAGAGGTCAACACATAGGTCTGAGCCTCAGAGGAGGAAACAGTATTGGGGAATCCTGAGCCCTGGGATAGAAGAAGCTGGAGTGTGGAGGAAGGCTTCCAAGTGAGAGGAGGAGATGATGGAGTTCAAGTGGAAACATCAGCATTGAAAAGTTGAAAGAGCAGGGGGATCACACACTAAAAAACAAATTGAGAGGCCATCTAGGTAAGTTAACATGAGAGCAAATTTAAATAGTATTTTTATATTAGAACAAATACTTTGTAAAGTAGAACAAATTCAGTCTGAACATTTAAAATAGAATAGAAACTTACTTAAATATTGAAACATGTTTCCAAGCTCTTTCAGCTGCTAATTCCTATGACCTCAGTAACATAAGGGTTCTTTATTCTCTCCCCTCAAGGGGCAGAAACATGCGGAAAGTGTTGTGATAAGGTGTATCTAGATATGCATTCATTCCTGGAATCGCTTGCTACGTATAAGATCTAATATATACCATATATATTAGAAGAACTTAATTATAAGAATGGTTTAAACATTTGGGATATTTGAGGGTTATATTAGTAGGCTACAAAATAGTTATGATTAATCTAGAAATGGTTCTTGGAAGAGTTTGGTGTTAAATTGTGATCTAAAGGGGGATAGAGTATCAAATAACAGAGGAGAGATTCTCCACAGTAGGAACTGGCCCAGGCATATTCCAAGGATACCCATGGTAGCAAGAGAAGAGGTAGGTACTGTGACAGGCAATGGGAGCGAATGGGACTTTCTTAGCCTTGAAGACAATACCAGATGTTTCAGAGTTATGACTCAGAAAACAGTTGCTAGTGGTCCAGAAGGTGGTCATGATAAGATGATGGGGAGCAGGTGACAGAGCTGAAGCGGTATGCAGGAGAACAAATTGACTCTGTTGTCCATATTAACTATTAATTTTGAATTACTAGAGGCTGAAAATCCAGTGAAAAGGAGACGTTGACAGACCAGGTGTGACAAAATAACCAAGTGGAAAAAGGATTTGATGATAGGTCAGAATTCCTATCATAAGGAGAGTCAGGTTCCTAGAATTAAAGATCTTTCTAGATGATTTAATAGGAAATCAAGGCTATGTTGTGAGAGGGACGTCTGTGTTCCTCTCTCAGTATATTAGTCCCTTCTTACTTTATGCATTATTTCATTACCTTTTTTGTCTATACTGATGCATGAAAGTCATTCATTCACCTGTTTGTTCCCCAGTTACTTACTGAGCATCTACTATGTGCTAAGGTATTGCAGTGAACAAAAACAGACAAAAGACACTGCTATCATGGAATTTATTTTCCAACATACATAGAATGTCAAATAATGACAGGGACTACGGAGAAAAATAAAGCAGAGAAGAGGAATGGGGATGCCTGGCTAGTGGGTGGGTGTGTGCCCTTACCTCAGTCATACTGGGTGGGAAACAGGGTGTAAGCGTAGTCTTATCATTTTTCCTGAAAAGTTTGTATTGTGCACAGAGCTCTTCTTAGCCTTCCTTTCTTTCTCCTTTAGTCATCTCACCAATGCTCTGGCTTTCATTGTTCATTTTATATTATTTATGCTTGAACTTCCAGCTTCCTACCTAACATCCCAATGTTGGTTATCAAACACATCCTCCCTTTAAATTCTTTTCCTTCCATTCTTTTTCCTCTTGATTTATTGATATTACCTTAAACACAGTCATTCAACTCAGAAAATTCATTCTTGATTCCTCCTAAATCAGTACCTCTAACTGGACATCAAGGCCTCTTCAGTCTTCAATCCAGAGTCCTCATCAGTCTCTCTTATTCGTATATTCAATTATTCTGTCAGCTTTAGTTGAGTTCCAACTGTTTGCCAGCGCCTATGCCAGGTGCTGATAATACAAAGATAAATAGGACAATAAGGTAGTAGAGCCTAAGCTAGAAACAGACAACTTTTCATAGCAAAGACACAGAGAGGACCAACCAGGAGAGTCAGAGTGGTAGCAGTGATTGAGCTGGCTCTTGGAGAAGGAATTCCTGTAAAGCGGGAAAGAGACTAGGTGGAGGCATAGAGTTTTCAGAAGATCTGATTTGTTTGGAGAATGGTGAGAAACTCAGAGTGTCTATGAGACGTGCAGAGTAGATCATCGGTGTGTGAGTCTGAGGGCAACTTCAGGTTCCCTGGTGGGCGGGGACTTCATTAACAGAGGGGAAGAAGGGCTGAAGAAACAAATCTTTGGGATTTCCCTGGTAGTGCAGTGGTTAACAATCTGCCTGCCAATGCAGGGCACACGGGTTCAATCCCTGGTCCGGGAAGATCCCACATGCCACAGAGCAACTAAGCCCGTGCGCCACAACTACTGAGCCTGCACTCCCAAGCCTGTGAGCCACAACTATTGAGCCCATGTGCCAAACTACTGAGTCCATGTGCTACAACTACTGAAGCCCATGCACCTAGAGCCCGTGCTCCACAACAAGACAAGCCACCACAATGAGAAGCCTGTGCACTGCAATGAAGAGTAGCCCCTGCCCGCCGCAACTAGAGAAAGCCCGTGCACAGCAATGAAGACCCAACACAGCCAATAAATAAATAAATAAAATTTTTTTAAAAGTTAAAAAAAGGCCCAAATCTTTGATGAGTTGAGTTTGACATGCCTGTAAGTTATCCAGGAAGCAGCTGGAAATAGAATCTAAAGTTGAGAAGAAAGGTTGCTACTGGGAATAAAGATTGAGAAATCATCAGTGTGGTGATGGTTGAAACTGTGGGAATGGACAATATTGCTTAGGGAGCAAGACCCAGTGAAGATGACAGATGACCGGTTTCCCTCCATTACAACCCCTCTCCCTGCCCTACCCACCTGGACTCCCAACCTTAGCCTTTTCTCTCACAGTCCTCCTCTAAACCCTGACACAGGAAGTTACTTAAAGCACAGCTCCCAGTATGCTAGGCTCCACTCAAAAGCCTTCAGGATAAAGTGCAGACTCCTTAGCTTTGTGTTTAAAGCTTTTCATGGTTTGTGCCAAATGTACCGTTTCATCTTCATTTCCGAGTGTTCCCTCCTGGTCAAACCAGAGGAATTGACAGTCCCCCAAACAGGGCATTTCCTTTCATCTCTAGCTTTGCTGTGCTATTTCCTCTGCCCAGAAGCAAATGAACATGGCTTTGGAGTCAGGAATATTTTTATTTAAATACTCACGGACTTTTCCACTAAAGAGAGGTGTTAACTTGAGCAATTACTTGAATCCCTCTGAATCTCTTTTCTCACGTGCTAAAAGGTCAGATTGGATCATTGTAATTATTATAGTGTATTTGGACATCTTTATAGATGTCTGCATAAATAGGTGCTCAGTAAAAATTAAGTACCTTTTCTTAACATTCATCTCTTCTCCACTTGCCATGAGCATGTTTCATAGGCCAGACATTTAAAGCTTTATGCATCATTGAAGCCTTTTAAAATGTACACGGTCAGAACTCATTTTGCCCTCCTTTATGTTTCCTTGGCAGTTTATACCACTTCAGAATATAATGCAAGTTGTCTGTTTCTTCTGCCATATTACAGGTTAATTGACAGTAGACATTATCTTTATAGTCCTATGTATCTTGCAACAGGTAGGGAATTGTTTGAACTGAATTCTAGGAGAAATCTACTTTAAAATTTTCTCCCTTTTTTGGTAATAGCTCTGTTGAGATATAATTTACATACCTTACGATTCACCCATTTAAAGTGTATAATTCAATGGGTTTAGTATATTCAGATTTGTGCATCCAGTATCACAGTTTTAGAACGTTTTCATTGCCCTCAAAAGAAACCTCATACCCTTTAGCTGTCACTGCTCCCTTTCTCCCCACCAAACCTTCTATCCTCCTCAGCCCTAGGCAATTATAGATCTACTTTCTGTCTCTATAGGTTTGCCTATCCTGGACATTTCATATAAATGGAATCATATACTATGTGGTCTTCTGTGACTTGCTTCTTTCACTTAGTGTGTTTTTGAGGTTCATATTAGAGCATGTACCAGTACTTCCTTTCTCTTTATTACAGAAAAATATCCATTGTATGGATATGCCGTATTTTGTTAATCTTTTTGTCAGTTGGTGAACATTGGGTTGTTTCTACTTTTCGGCTATTATGAATAATCCTGCTACGGACATTCATGTACATGCTTTTGTGTGGACGTATGTTTTTCTTTTGTGTACATACCTAGGAGTGGAATTGCTGGTACACAGGGTAACTCATGTTCAACCTTTTGAAGAACTGCCGAACTATTTTCTAAAGTTGTGCTATCTTAAATTCCCATCAGCAGTGTAGGAGGGTTCCAATTTATCCATGTCGTCTTCAACACTGCTATCATGTTTTTGATTATAGCCATCCTAGTAGGACAATATTTTATTAGTGACATATTCTTTTTTTCCCTTAAAGAGAATTTTTTGAAACAATACATGAGCAATTTAAGATAACAGATGCAGTAAGCAAAGAGCTGTCATGGAGAGCCAGGTGCTGTTCATGAAACTAAAGCAAGACCCGCAGCGCCACCATACACTATTACCCAACAGCTCTTTTCTCAGCTTCCTCCTTTCTTTCTAGGGCCATTCTCACTGCCTCTGTCTACTTGCTGCTGTACCTCCTGGTTTCTGCCAAGTCACAGCTTCTACTGCCTCATTGCTTTCTGCTTATATCCTACTCTTTCCACATCTCTTCAGTTCTGTTTTATTCTTAGTGACACTTAATTCACTCAATGAATACTTTATTCAGTGCCCACTATGTACCAGGCAATGTTCTAAGCTATTGGGACCATTGGTGAAGAAAAGAGACACGTGTCTGCCTGTCGACATGCAATATATGATCAACATAATAAGCTCATATCTAAGTTCCTGGATAAAATGATATTCCTTTTTTCTGTGCTAATTAGCAGGCTGGCTTTTTCTTGCACAATCATATTCACCTCTCTGTCTGAAACTTGTGATCCAGGTTAATTGAACATCTTTGATATGGCTCTATTCAGTCTGTTAGCAGGTGGTCAGCACTCTAGGAAGAAGAAGGGAAAAAGGAAAGAATGATGGGAAGTATTGGCAAAAGGGAAGGGACAGACTGTAGGATTAAATAAAGTGATCAAGTTGAGCCACATTGAGAAGGTGAGATTTGAGAAAAACTGGAAGGTAAGTGAGTTGTTCAAAGAGATATCAGAGACATGCGGGTGTGGACAGAGCAAACAGCCAGTTCAAAGGCCATGAGGCAGGGATCTGGGTGTGAGGAGCAGCAGGGAAGCCGTTGTGCCTGGATGAGAGTTAGCAATGGAGAGGATAAGCTGGGGGGACACATCACTTAGGGTTTAGCAAACAGATATTGCATGGGATGTACTCAAACTCAACAAGTATTCATTGTTCTTCCAAACTTGGAACTTAACTGGGCATCCTGTATTTTCCCCGGCAACCCTACTTGTAGGCCACTGTAAGAACTTTGACATTTATTCTGAGGAGTTGAAAAGCCACTGCAGGGTTCGGTACAGAGGAGAGACACCATCCTACTTAGGTTTTTAAAGGGTTACTCTGGCTGCTGTGTTAAGAATAGGCCATGGAGAATAAAGGTTGAAACAGAGGTTCTGGGGGTAATTTGGGTACTCCAGATAAGACATGATAATGGCTCAGGCCATAGTGGTAGTCATGGAGGTGGTGAGAAGAGATCAGATTCTGGGTATATGTTGAAGATAGAGCCAAAAGTATTTCAGCATGAATTGGATGTGGCATGTGTGTGAGAGAGAGAAAGGATTCAAGGATGACTCCTAGACTTCTGGCTTGAAAACTGGAAGAATGGAGTTGCCATGGAATGAAAAGAGGACATGGGTGGAGCAGGTTTGGGGGAGAGGATTGGATTTTATTTCAAGCATGCTGAGCTGATGATAGGTCAAGTAGGATGTGGCATAGCCATCAGCCAGCTAAATTTTATGGTGTTTCCCGTAAAAATATCCAATGATATAATTTAAAAGGTCACGCCTTCACTGGGGACAGATTTTTCACTTATCTAACTTTGCATCTTATTGTTGAAAGGGTCTTCTTCATGCCTAAATGGCCAAATGACCTCTTTTAAAAAATATATATGTTTGGGAAAAGAGTAGCCAGGTTTGGAGTTCAGTTTCCAGATTTCTTCTCCAGTATCTGAACTGCAAAACCAGACTGAATCCCAACATGCCATTTTACTTGGCAGTCTCATTCATTTTTCCATAGATGTTTTTCTTCATCTCCATTCATTTCCTTTCATCTACCCTTCAACCTTTGAGGGAAAAGAATCTTACTACCCAGTAAGATTACTCCTCAGTGTCCTTCCAGAGGCTAAAAATACGCCCTGGAAATTGAGCAGACCTTCCCCTCCCCAAAACACCTGGAACACAGCCGTCTGAGGGGTGGGGTGAACCTGTAAGTCCTTTGCACTCACAGCCCAGGTCTCTGTGGACATTCGTTTGCCCTTCACTGATGACAAGTGGTTTTAAAGAGATGACTATTAGCTGCCTCTTCTCTTTTTACCCAAGTTCCTGGATAAAATGACATTTTCTTTCTGCCCTGATGAGCAGGTGTGCTTTTTCTTGCACAGTCATTTTGATTCCTTTTTCTTAGACTTGTGGTCCAGTTTAATTTGACAATTTTGATACAGTTATATTTAAAATTGTCTGCAAATGTTACATCGATGATAGGACTGTGCATTTCTAAGGATCCATGGGGGGGAAAAATATTAGTTGGGAAGAAATTAAAAACTCTGGCCTTTTTTCTGGAGGTCTTGTGCATGGCATAACATTTTAAATTCTCATGCTCTTTCAGAAAGCGTTTTTTCACAATAATTATTATGTTTTGTTTTTACTGCCAAGAAGTGAGTGCTGATTAAATGACAAATTACATCCATTGTGTCTCCTGTGTTTCAGGACTCGAGAGGGACAAGTTTGATAATAAAACAGTTTCTTTTGAGGAGCACATCAAGTCAGAACACAATATGTGGCATTATTTGTACTTCCTAGTCCTGGTGAAGGTGAAAGACCCAACTGAATACACCGGACCTGAAAGTTACGTGGCTCAGATGATTGAGGTGAGTGAGAAGAGGTTTTGGAACTGTGACTATGTTGCATTTTGTCTGCTTTCACCTTCCCTACCTTGCCTTTCTCCCAGAACATAAAGGTTCTAGCAATCATTTTGTGGACTTTTAAACAGGACTGGCAGTCATTGAAGAACCCCTATCCTGGCTAAATCATTGGTTCCTAGTGGACTTCTTGGTTATACAAACCAAATCTAAGCCTCAGGTGTGCAGATGGTATTTCCTGGAGAGTTCTCTGCGCAGTGAGTTCAGTCCTGTCTGTCATCCTCTGACCTTATGCCTCCTGTCATCACTAATGTCTCGATTCCCCAAATCTGGAACTTTCCCATTGGCAAAAGAAGATTCATACTTTAAGAAATTCCTTGAATTTCAGAAATCAAGGATTTAAGCAATTAACTTATGTTTAGGGAAAGGATAACGTTCTGTCCCAATGGGAGAGCACTGGCTTGTTGTCCACATACATTTCGGGTGGATTGACTGATGTTGTTGATGGCTTTGCACTGATCCTGCTGCATCCAGTTGCTTGTAACTCCTCCTCAAGATCTGTAGCCTTGCACACAGGGCTTGAAATTCCTTCTGCTTCATGGAAGAGGAATACAGGCTTAATGAGAAGTCAAAGTTACAACTTTCGTGTGTCCATGATACACGTTTAGTGAGTGAGTGTCATTGCATCTGATGTGAATTCTTGTGTTCTTGTAATAAGCATAGCCATATGTTGGGTTTTTTCTCAAAACCCATCCTCCAAAATGGTGTTAACTATTTGAGAATGAGGCCTTAGAAGAGTCATGACCCTCTTTGATGCTCAGTCCCAAGGATAACATTTAGTAAACACCAAAGTGTGAGAAGAGCCAGGTAACAGTAGGTCTGTGTCTTCCCACCTGGGAGCTTATCGTCCACTTAGGAAGACGTAAACTACAATATAAGGAACAACCAAAGAACATTTTCAGAGGCTAACATCTTACCAAGTACAAGTTAATATTGCAGTAGTTTACCTCACCTGACAATATTTATGTGTCACAGGAGAGCTACCTGTAGGTTGGATTTTTGTAATTCAGCATTTTTCATCCTATTTGATTATTGATGTGCATCCTACTGTAAGTTATTTTCTCTCCATTCTTCATGTTACAGTGGGCAGAATCTAATATTGTTTCTTTTCCCCCACGAATCCTTTTCTGCCCTCTCTCCCTTCTCAATTAGGGAAAAAGGTAATCATTTTGAGGCTATGCACTTACAGTTATCATTTATACATTCTTGATTTCAAGAGGCTGAGACTGTTTGTGTGAAACATTTTGTTTCTGCTTGCTAAGGGAAAATCATATAAAGCATTACATTTAAAATGTGACCTCATACTGCTATATTTTATCAAAGTTTGAGTAAATTTAATTAATATGTATTTATCAGGCATCCGTTATGTCCCTTGGACTAAAAGATTTCGGGGAACACGCTGAAGAGTCTGAAACATTCCTCCTCTGCCAAGGAACTTAGAGCTTTCTAAGAAGAGGAGGGGAGTAAGACACCAGAAGTAGAACAGACTAAGCACCCCAAGAGCAGAATAGAGGAAAGTCTGTGAAGGCTTAAAGATGTACAGCGATATCCAGCTGGAAGGTGGTAGAAGGAAATTGCTCTGTGTGTGTGTGTGTGTGTGTGTGTGTGTGTCTGCATGAGCATTACATGAGACAGGGTAGAGTTTGTGCAGATGGAGAGTGTCTGCTGGATTAAGAGTAAGTTCCTATAAGCGGCAGCAGCCTGAACAAAAGCATAGAAATGGGACATTCACACACCCGGGGGATAGTTAATTGCCTGGTTTCACTGGCATACAGTTTATTTGTAAGGAAGCTCTGAGAGATGTGGCCCAAAGAGTAGGTTGGAC
The DNA here is from genome assembly GCF_030028045.1 of Hippopotamus amphibius kiboko. Taxonomy (NCBI): domain Eukaryota; kingdom Metazoa; phylum Chordata; class Mammalia; order Artiodactyla; family Hippopotamidae; genus Hippopotamus; species Hippopotamus amphibius. The sequence goes on from NC_080197.1 coordinate 58,357,708, forward strand.
TTTTGAGTAAGAAGTGTAGGTATTTGGACATTACTTTCTCTCAGCAGTGGGAAGCCATTGAAGGTTTTCCCTAAGGGAATAATGCGGCCCGGGCAACAGTACTCAGGCAGAGGTGCATAGGCTGGTCTGGAGAAGGGAAAGCCGAAGTCAGAGGTGGTATCTGGCAGTTGGTGAGATTAGGAGGGGGGCGTGGAGGAGCAGGGGAGAGGAGAGGACTGCGAGATGCGCTGAGACAGCCAACATTGTGAGCCGGCTCCTTGGGAGGAAGATGGTGGACAGGTTTCAGAAGGTCTCTGTTAAGGGGAGAAACCAGTCACAGAAGAAGACTTGTTGATTTTGAAGTGAGACCAGAAGCGGAGTCATAGGTTGGGAGGGATGGTGTAGTGACAACAGCATGAGCCATGAAGATCCGGACTCAAGCCCTTGTGGCTCCAGCACATGTCTGCTGTGTGGTGTTGATGTCTTGGGTGAGTCTTTGAACATCTCTGAGACTCTGCCTCCTCACCTAAAAGGCAGACTATTGGTGTGAGATCAGTGAGCTGACGTGTAAAGTGTCCAGCTCATGGTAGGTACTCAGAAAGTGACAGATTTCACTGAGATCGTCCACATGGAATGACAATTGAAGCCGTCAGGTTAGGGAGAGGTGGGAGAAGGGAGACATGTAGAGAGAGGAGAAGGGAGACATGTAGAGAGAGGAGAAGAGAAAGCCAAAGACAGAACCTGGGGGATCTCCTGTTCAGGAAAAAGGAGGAAGACAAGTAAAATAAGTAGAAAAGAGGACACTGAAAAGGGTAGAGGAACCAGGGAGTGGAGTGTGCGAGAAACCTAGAGATGAGTATTTCCATGTCAAGCGTTCACAGCATCAATTTCTGCAAAGAGGAGACAGATCCAAGCCTTTGGATTTTGTGATAAGGAAATCACCAGGTGACTTCACCTGGTGCTGGAAAGGAAATCACTGTGAGAGAAGACTGCTGCGAAAATGTTGACCCATCTTTAGCTTTCACATTAAAACCAGCATTTTGCCGGGCTCTTGTACTTGAATTTTTAAGACATACTGATCCATGTGTCTGTCCATCCTCTCCTGTCGGCGCTTTCTCCAGAAGCAGGACAGGAGGGAGGAGAGCCCACAAGTTTATTCCAACATGAAGTGTCTCATTCTCATCCAAGCAGTGCACATCCAAGAGAACAGGCACTGGTCCTGGGTTTTAATGGGCAGGAGAAGGAAGAGTGATATTAAGCTTTGGAAGGATAGAAACAAAAAGTCATTCACCTGTGAGAGTGTTCATTTACTGAAATAGCCTTTTTGGAAAACTTCTGAAAATCTGTAGCTGATGAACCCAACTTGGAAAATCTGTTACTTCAAGCTCTGCGGAAATTATGGCCTCCTAATCTTGATTCTCCTAGAGAGAGAAGATTTTAGAGCACAGGGCAGGTCGAAGCGTGTCTGTAGCTCAATGCAAAGACTATGTTTTCTCTCCCTCCAGGTCAAAGGTAACTACTCTTAACAGTTTAGTAGAAAACCTTCCATTTTCCTTCCACTTTTATTTTTGATCCTTAAAATAGGTGCATTTACTAAGTTGATTTAAGCACTTGTTTATCAGTAGAGCTTTAGAAGAAGTCTTTAATTCTTCGTAATTGACATGGTTTTTACCATCAAGGATTTATGCAAAAGAAAATAAGGAAGTTCCTCATATTTGTTCACAAAACAACTCATCTGAATTCTGCTGCACTTTAAGTAAACCTGGTTTTTACATAGGGGCCCTTAGTAAACGCTTCCTGTCTTCTGGTGAAATGAGAAAAACAAGAATGTAAGTTTGGGGCTGTTTCTCCCCTCTGTATATTTTTTCACCTCCAGTGCTTCAACATTATTCTTTATCACTATGTTCCATAAAGAATATTTATACTAATATGCATTATAACATACATTATAAATAAATTAATAGATTGCTTCTAGGGGTTAGAATCTTAGGAAATATATTTGTGCCTCTATATCCACCCAGTGACAGGATCAAGGCTATGAAATAGTAACAGAAACTTAAAGCTTCCTCACCCCAGCCTTCAAACCCTATACCAGACTGTTTGACTATCCACTGTCTGAGCCTTTGAATTAATATAAAGCCTCTTCTGGGATACTATTAGGGGAGATGTGAGTAGATCAAGGTATTCGGGGAATATATTTTCTTCTGGCAAACAAACTCATTTTTGATAAGAGAATTGATATTTTTAACTAGTATTTATTGGAGACAGAAAGTGAGAGATAGAAAAGGAAGGACCATGTAGGTAAGTAAAAATAATGAAAGAGAATGCAATAAACTAGAAGGAAAGGGCCTACGAGGATAAGTCCTGCAGCCTGTGCTAGTAATGGCCTGTGAGCATCACTAAGTCCTTTCGCTTCTCCCATTACCCAAAGGATGATACCAAAGAGGAACAAGCAAAGTAGAAATCATTAGAAAACATGCCCAAGGCTTTTAGAGGTTTCTCTAATATTTTGCAAACATTTTCAGATTTTCAGTTGCTCGTTTGTCGAAGTATTTAGTACTTAATTTGACAAACAGTGGGATCGAGACCAGAGGTACCTGAAGGGCAGTTACTGAGCGTGTTCAGAGACCTGCCCGTGTGCTCCGGTGTACTGGGCTGTGACCCAGACCTTGGCTGGCCACACCCCATGACCATGGTTTTGTGGGGACCAGTTCCTCATTTCAGTGCGTGGCACTTTTAAGTTCTTCTGCTTATTTGACTCTTGACTAAAAATTCTTTGTGGACATCATAGTGGTGTCAGCTGGGACAATTTAACTAATGTTTTTTGTTTCAGGGGAGTTTTGTTTTGTTTTCTAAATTTTTATTGGAATAGAGTTCATTTACAATGTTGTGTTAGTTTCTGCTGTACAGAAAAGTGAATCAGTTATACATATACATATATTCACTCCTTTTTAGATTCTTTTCCCATGTAGGTCATTACAGAGTACTGAGTAGAGTTCCCTGTGCTGTACAGGAGGTCCTTATTAGTTATCTATTTTCTATATAGTAGTGTGTATATGTCAACCCCAATCTCCCAGTTTATCCTCTTCTTCCCTTCCTTCCCGTCCCCCTACCCCGGTAACCATAAGTTTGTTTTCTAAGTCTGTGAGTCTGTTTCTGTTCTGTAAGTTCATTTGTATCATCTTTTTAGATTCCCCATATAAGTGATATCATATGGTATTTGTCTTTCTCTGCCTGACTTTCTTCACTTAGTATGATAATCTCTAGGTCCATCCATGTTGCTGCAAATGGCATTATTTCATTTTTTTTTATGGCTGAGTAATATTCCATTATATCTATGTACCACATCTTCTTTATCCATCCGTCTTGGATGGACAAAGAAGTAACCATTAGGTTACCTCCATGTCTTGGCTATTGTAAATTGTGTTGCTGTGAGCATTGGGGTACATGTATCTTTTTGAATTAGAGTTTTCTCCAGATATATGCCTAGGAGTGGGATTGCTGGATCATATGGTAGCTCTATTTTTAGTTTTTTGAGGAACCTCCATACTATTCTCCATAATGGTTGTACCAATTAACTCATGTTTTTGTTGACATAATAATTGTCTTGATACAAAAAATAATTGTAAGTTTCTTGAAGGCCACAACCAGGAATAGAGTAGCTTTTGTTCTGTATAAGACCAGGGCAGATGATATCTGTAATATATATGAAAAGCAGTTTGATAGACACTGAGTGCCTCTCATGTGCTAGCAGCTTATTTGATAGGTAAGGATACATAAGAAGTAATCTCAGGGAGCTCAAAACGTTTATTGAATGAATAAATAAAATAATGAGTGAATGAACAAATGAATGGTTTCTTCTTCGCCCTCTGGTAGTTAGATGTAATTTACAGAAAGATGCACCAAAATAGCTGCAGGAGTTGAAAACATGAATTTCTCATTAGGCAAATGCCATCGTTCCCCTCTTTTAAAGTCGGAAGATAAAGACGCAGCAGGGAGGTTATGCCACCTGAACCAAGTATAATGAATGCAGTATTAAAAATCAGATGGCTGATTTGAGAGACAGGCGATTTAATCTCCCTGTGGTCTCTCTCAGTGTTCCTCCCGTACGCGCACCAATCCTCCGGCGTCTGCCTGAAGCTGCCGTCCCAGCAGCGGGGCAGGCGTGCGCACGGGTGGGTTGTTCAGCCTCATTCACCCTTCCGAAGGAAGTCGTCCTTGCATAATCTATGAAGGCTCAGAAAGAGAGGGATCGTCCCTTTAGTGAGACAGAAGAGAAATCTAGTCACCCAGAAGGAAGGAAGAGAACGAAGAACTTTCCAGATGTTTCCTTTGTCTGGAACTCAAAATCAATCTTATTTAAACAGTATTTTTGAGCAGTAACTGTCTTCTAGGATGTATATGCCCCCCTCCTGCATTAGCACCATTGGCCAACTTAATTTCTGCGTTATTGTCATGGGTCCTAATTATGAAATTACATGTTCTGATTCTGTTATTTCCAATTTACGCTAATTGTGTCATTGGATCTAATTAAGCCAATTATGTAACTGCTCAATCTTTAAAACCTATTTTAAAGACGTTAGAACATAATAAGACGCTTTTAAAATGTTTACATTTCAAGGCAAGCTGGAAGCAGGAAGTTGTAGCTTCAGAATGCACAATTAAGAAGTAAGAGCTACATTCAAGGAGACACCACGTCTACTATCCACATTTTAAGTCTAGACATGTGTTTTCAATTTAAGAGGGATCTTTTTCAGTTCCCAACTCTGGGTTTCATTTTTGTTGTGGGATCTATCCTCTACATTATCCTCATTTCCTATTTAGTATTCATATGTATGATCCATTAGTTACCACATTTTTGTGCACATGTTAACGTCTTTTTAACCCTCTTCTCATTTTGCAAAATAGAGATAGAAATGGTGACTATTTAACTGTGTGTGTCTGTACACCGAGTCTTCATCTCAGAGACTGTCCTCAGCTCCGGAAGTAAGGGTGAAAGGATTTGGGCCAGATTGTTTCACATGAGATTCAGGGATGGACGTGGGATGGGGAATCAGGATGAGGGCAGGCGCGTGAGGTGTGGACTCTCAGATGTCATTGCCTGTTTCCTGAATTGGTCAGAAACTGAGTCTGCTGGTGTCCAGGTAACAGTCCTCAAAGCTTAAGAAGCCAGCGTGGCTCTTGTTGGTTTTTCTAATCCGTGTCTGAGGAAAAGCTCAGTGCAAGAAGGAAACCTGGGCCTCACATTCTGAGGTTTGACTTCCTAGGATTCTCAGGTACAAGATTGATGACTTCATTTATTCCCTCTGCACTTCACCTTACCCTTCGGTGAAGACAGTGTAGTCAGCCAGTCAGCACTCAGAATGGAACGAGATGAATTGTGTCTGGACCCTGGAGGCCTCCTGCTTGCCAGACCCTGCCCCGTTAGCCGCCGGATCTTGGGGAGAAGGGGGAGGCAGGGCTCCCAGGGAAAGAACCTGGGCAGAGAAGGCTGCAGGGTCATGGGGGTGGGGAGCGGGATGTGGAGGGCTTGGGACAGCAGGTAATTTGGCAACTGGAAAATACGGTAATAGTTTTAGCAACTAGTATAGCCGTATCTATGCAAACCCACTAAATAGCGACCCCATATATAATAAGACTATCCTTGCAGAGTTGCTACCAGCATTAAATCAAATCATACATACTAACAGTACTACGACTAATGGGACTTCCCTGGTGGTCCATAGTTAAGACTTCACCTTCCAGTGCAGGGGGTGCGGGTTCAATCCCTATTTGGGGAACTAAGATCCCACGTGCCTCGCGGCCAAAAAACAAAAACAGAAAACAGAAACGGTATAGTAACCAAGTCAATAAAGACTTTTAAAAAACTGGTCCACATCAAAAGAAATCTTTAAAACAAACAAACAAAAGACAACAACAAAAAAAGTACTACAACTGGTATCAACTGACATTTGAGGAGCACTGTGTGCTCGATGCTGTGCTGTTTGACGTGCATGATCTCCTTAAAGGCCTTGTGTCACCCCGGGAGGCAGTCTGTTACGATTATTCCCATCCTGCACATGAGGAAACTGAGGCTCAGAGGGCACTGGTAGCTAGCCCCCAGATCGCACAGCCTGCGGAAAGGGATGCTGTGTCGGTTACGTGCGGGGCACGTGCACGTGGCCAGCGTGCGTGCTGTTGTTCCACTCTGCTGTTGGTCATGTAAAGCTGGCAGCAGTGCTTCCTACGAGGCGCGTGCCGAGCACAGACCTCATGCTCTACAGAAGAGGGACCACAAACGTGCCCTGCAGGCTGGGGCTGCGAGCAACCTGGCTGGGAGACAGGAAGACAGCGGACAAGCCTACAATGACAGGAAGGCCTGAGAGGAATACAAATAGGAAAACTGTCCTTGTTCAGAGCTGGCTGGCAACTGCAAGCTTCCTGCAAAGATTAAAAGGGTTACAACTACAGTTATTATAGTTGCAGGCGAGAAAGAGGCTACAGAACATTTCCATTTAATCTGACAAGCATTTAGTAGGAAGGCTATGCACAAGGCACTGATGGAAACAAGAATAAAACGTCATCACTGCCCGTATAGAACCACAAGGTGATAGAAAGAGCAGCTATGTTCACCAGAAACTGCAGTGCAGATCAGAATTCCCATGAGAGGGATAGCAGACGTTCAGACACATAGTTAGGGGCAGAAATCGTAAAACAGATTATACCAGTACGCCCCTGATTTATTAAAACCCTTCGGTGGTACTTAGAATAAAATTCCGACTCTTCCGCGTGGCCGCCTTCTGCCCTCTGGCCCCAGCCTGCCTCACCAATCTGTTCCATCCCGCTTTCCTTAGCCCACCGCAGGTCAACCACAGTGGCCCTTTTCTTGTTCTCGAAAGTGCCACACTTTCCCCCGATCAGAGCCTTGGTGTGTGGGTGCCCTCCATTTGCAGTTGTTGTACCCCAGCTCTTTCCACGTTTGACACCCTCCCTGACACCCCCATTCCAGCTACTTCCTTTCCTAGTACCCTTTAAAACACAGATGCATCTGACTTAATATTGTTTCTCTGCTTCCTGACATGCTTGTTCCTCTCCACCATGACTCTGGTGTCTTGCGTGTCTGTTTTGTTCCCTGCTGATTCTCGCCCCCTAAATTAATGCCCAGCACACAGCAGGCACTCAGCACAGGGCTGTTGAACAAAGCGAATATGGCATGAGGCGCTGGAGCCCGGGTGACAGGACAGTCCTTTCTGGCCGAAGGCTCCAGGGACAACTGTACAGAGAAGATGAGGAGGAGAGTTGCACCTTAGAAAACGAGGAGGATTTTGCCGGGAGGGATGGAGGGGAATATCTTCCAGGTGAAGTGTGTATCTTAAAGGGAAAGGGTGAGCAGAGAAAAGGAAGGGAAACTAATTCAGTGTATGCTGTGTGCGAGCAGCTTTGCATGGTATCTTATTTAATTTACCTGTTTTAGGTACATCGAGGCACAGAGAATTTCATGACTTATCCAAGGTGCTTAGTAAATAGGGCTTGAACCAGGATCCAAACACACATTTTTCTGGGGCCTGTGGATGTGATTTTACCTTTACCTGTGCCATCTCCTAGTGAAGAATCAGGTAGGATGACTAAGGTCAAGTATATATAAGTCCAGTGTTGGAGAAAAGGTAGGGGAAAAACCCCAACTGAAAGACATCCTTTGGAAGGAAGAAAGCTCTTTCTGCTTCTCCAATACATATTTTAAGGAATTAGAATCCTTAGTTTTTAAGCTGCAATAGTTGAGGTATGATCCAAAATGCCTTGAAAATGCAGACCAATAAATCCTTTTCCATCAGTTAAAGATTTACTCATCTTATGAACACAGGCTCACAGGCTGAGTGCTTACTGTGCTCCGGGCACTGGGCTGCCTAGGGATTCAAAGCAGCAGACAGAGAAATCAGATAAAGGAGTGGGGACGGCACAGGCAGCGGTGGAGGCTGCTGCGGAGTGGACGGCCTGGTGGGGAGGCTTCACGGGGTCAGGCCTGCATGCTTGAGTGAGTCCGTAAATGAGGTTGGAGCAGGTAGAGGGAGCATGTTGGCCTGTCTAGGGAAAGAGTGAGGCTCTCCAGGAGGAAGTGTAACCAGGAGCCAAGATCACAAGGTCCTTGGGTGCTTGGAAGTCTCTACTTTACCCTGAAAGCTAAGAGAAACCCCTCAGAGATATTAAACCAGAGAGAAAAGGTCAGATGTGCATTTTAGAAAGTAGGTTCCACGGCAGCGTAGGAAATGTCTTCAAGGGGGCCAGCCTGGGGCAAAAAACAGGTAGAAAGCAAAAAACAGGTAGAAAGATTTCCTTACCTAGCAACCATGATGAGAGCTGGCATGAAATGCCACTGGGGATTGAGAAGAAGTGATAAAGGTGAAAAGATTCAGGCAGAAGACTTACTGAAGGTAAGAGGAAGGAGGTTTCAGTCTCTGGCCTTGGGTAGTTGGGGGTGGTGAGTTGAGCAGTGGGGCCCAATCCAACTCCTAGGGTTTCTGCAGGGGCCAATTGAGGAGATGTGATGATCTCAGTTTGCCTCGTGGTGTCCAAGTACACAGGAACAATTTGGGCTTTGAAGTGCGTATGTCCAATAAGAAACTGACTAGATGGGTCTCCAATTCCCACAAGGAGTTAAAAAAGATCAGCGACCGCAGGGGAAGATTTCTGGAGCATAGAACAGTGCCTGGTATATAGTAAATACTGAATAAAGATTTGTTCAGTGATCATAAAGTTTATGCCCCACTGGAGTATACTTGATAGCTGACATCACGGACTTGGATGAAGGTCTCCAAAGGAAAATTATACAGAGAGAGTAAATCAGAGAAACATCCTCTTAGACAGACAGGCACAGAACTATAACGGTTATTTAATACTGACAGTAACAACTAATGATAATAATAATATTTAGGACCCACCATCTAGATTTCACTCCTCAAAAAGTAGAACCAAAAAGGAGAAAAACAACTTTCATAGGAGGACACCAAAATAGGAATTTAACTTTTCATCAGTCAGGAGCCGTAGAAGTGTTTTGGTCCGTTTGTGACTATCTTGTAACCCAACAATGATTAATAAGTTTCAGTATGGAATTATGCCACAAACCCAAATGTTCAGAGCAAAGTGATTTGGATTTTGTTCAATCTACAGAAGCCTCTCTGAAAGGGTGACCCATCCTAAGGCATTTATTTGAAACTTACAAAGGGATGCTCACAGCTCTGATTCTCATAACCTTAATAAAAAGATTTCTTCCTGCTGTGCGGAAGAAAATTCTTGTTTCCCAGTTCTAGTCATTACCGTAAGATCTTGTTCAATTCTCAGTTGGCTTTCTGGAATAATAATGTCCACATTGTTAGGACTGATACATTTTACTCACAAATTCTGGCTTTCTTCCAGAGAGTAACAGATGCCATCAAAATGTAAGTTGTGGGAATGAGAACTATATACCGTAAAGCCACACAGCTTCTGTCTAATGGTTTTTAATAGACCGGCATAGCCTGTGCCGCAGCACGAGTAATTAGTCAAGATAGCAATTAAGCTGGAACACTGCTCTTGTGTTAGGGAAGGTTATCAGGCAAGCTAGTTTCCATCGGATTTCGGACTGGTTTTATCTAAGGGAATTCCTGAAAAATACTTGCTGGTTTTTACGAAAATGATTCAGCACTTGTATTTCAAAGATGAGTCACTGAATGTCATGTTCGTGGAATCAGTTATTTTTATGGGGACTTAGAGATCAAGGTGTTTTGAAATAATAGCATCTGGGGTAGGTCGCCCCACTTCTGAGTCGTCTTTCCTCACCTGTAAATGGGGATCCTTCTTCTCTTTCCCAGGATTCCTGGATGTATTCAGCAAACCCACGTTTATCCTTGTGTCTAACATGGTGTCTGGTTCCTGGTCATTGCTCAGGAAATGTTTGATCCTTCTCATTTAGGTCTCCACAGAGCATTGAGTAGGGTTCCCTGTAGCTGATCCACTTTGCTGTACATTATAAACTAACACAATATTGTAAAGCAACTCTCCTCCCTCGTACTTAAAATATTGGCGTCTTAAAATAATATGGCTACATTTAAATAGTGCTTTGCAGATTCAGAGCATTCTTAAGGCTTTTAATGTTCAAACCCTCTTCTGATTCAGCATCATGTTCCTCTTAGAGGTCAGGCAATGGTCACCTTCATTTGTTCAATAAATACTACCTACCACGTCCTAGGCACTGTGTTAGCCCCAGGAAACGGGGGCAGAGCAGAGCAGGACAGGCGTGGCCCGTCACCGAGTTTCCTGTTTAGAACAGAAAGCAGATCCTAAACAAGTCACCACAGTTTTTACATAGTGAATGTTACCACCAAGACAGGCCGGGCAGAGGGACCTTCCTATCTTCTGGCCTGACTCAAACTCAAGTCCATTTGGCATCTGTTTTCTTTGTTATGTGAAACTGAAAGTCGGGAGCTCACGTAAACATTGAATTGCTTGAACCATTGAATCCATTTGAGCTCTACAAGTGATTTTAGGATGGATCTTACCACAAAGAAGTATGGTGTGATACCAGCAGGAGAGTCCCAGAGAGGACACGGGGGCAGGGCTCTTGTGGCAGGAGTGGCAGGAGCTGCCACTGAGTCAACGAAGGTGCTGGGAGAACAGATCTTGTCTCGCTTACTTCAAGTTCCCCCTGGAGGGTAAGGAGGGAGCGAGCTTTGCCTTTATCTAGGCTCTGTGGTGGGAGCCACAAAGGAAGTCTGTTTCATTTCCAAAGGGTACATTTTAGGTTTCTTCAGGTGAAGAACTTACAGCATTGTTCAGTCGTGTAATCACCTTTTTCATTTTTTCCCAACATTTGAAAAAGTTCCAATAAAAAGCACAAATGTCACTTTAGGAAGAATATCCGTCTGCATTGGTGGTCTGCTGTTGTTATTAACTCTTAAGAAAGAGTTCAAAGTGTTTGTGTCATTCTATGAGATTATTGATTTAGCATTTCAAACACAACTGACATAAAAAACCACCAGTTCACCAGGATCTGAAATTCAAAAACAGCACAATTCAGGGGTGGTTTATTTGCAGAGGTGCTTTTAACTCAACAGAGAGATAATTACCAGGAATTTTCTCTCGCCAGCTGGGTACCACGCTGTGGTATAAAGGCCCTTGGCCCTGGTTCTCCCTGTGGCTTTGAGAGGAGACTTGACTACCATGCACAGCAACTCCTCATTCACAATGAGATTCTAAGTGGTTTCCAAAGTCTCTTCATCCCAGTTCTAAAATGCTGACAACTCTAATACTTAAAAGATTTCTCTATACTAAATTTTGAGGACGTTAATGTTTGTATTCTATTACAAGCTGCAAGCAGTTACGGTAGGAATTTTGGAGTGGTCCAGATTCGACTGGTTCCGTTTTCTTCACCGGGAGGACTGTGTGTGGACTGACCCCTCCCCCAACCCTTGCTGGAATCTGGCTGATAAACGGTAGATCGGGGTCCCCAACCTCCGGGCCACAGACTGGTACCGGTCGGTGGTTGTTAGGAACCAGGCCGCACAGCCGGAGGTGAGCGGCGGGCCAGCGTGTGAAGCTTCATCTGTTTCTACAGCTGCTCCCCTCCGCTCACATTACCGCCTGAGCCCCGCCTCCTGTCAGAGTTATGGTGAGCTGTATACTTATATCATTATATACTACAATGTAATAATAATAGAAATAAAGTGCACAATAAATGTAATGCACTTGAATCATCCCGAAACCAACCACACCACCCACCCCATCCATTGAAACACTGTCTTCCACAAAACCAGTCCCTGGTGCCAAAAAAGGTTGGGGACCACTGCGGTAGATGGTCTGCTGTCCACATGATGACACGTCCATGCTGCTAGGATTCCCCAAAGGACAACGCTGGTTAGGACCAGACCGTGAATTTTCCTCTAAGACCTGGAGCCTCACCTCTGAGAGAAAACTGAGCTGTGGTTCCCGTGGGAGGTTGGGACATTTCCCCTGTCTCAGCTGCACCTGTGCTGCAGGGCCTCGGAGGACACCTGTTTCCTGAGCTGAGGGCCTGGTACCATTTGGAAGCACTAAACCCAGTTTGAAATATCATTTTAGCAGACATAGTGCCAACAGATATGTAAGATAACTCATTTTATTGGAGAGGATAAAAGGTATTGTTACTTAAGAAAATCATGCCTTCCTCACTTTGTTCCCTAGTGCCTAACTCACTTGTGCCCAAGCACCTGAGGCTGAAATAAGAGTGTGGAGTGTTGAAAGGGAGTTACTGGAAGGATGCTGTGTGTGAGAGAGACACAACATGGCATGGTGTTTAGACACGGACTAGGGGGCTCCTGCAGGTACTTTAACCTTCCTGTGTCTCAGTTTCTTCATCTGAAAAATGGGTAATCATACCTACCTCTTTGATTTTTATAAGATTAAAGTTAATATTTATGCAGTATCTGACACATAGTAAATGTTACATGAAAATTTAAAATACATATGTGTCAGGACTTCCTAGGTGGCGCAGTGGGTAAGGATCCGCCTGCCAATGCAGGGGACACAGGTTCGAGCCCTGCCCCAGGAAGATACCACATGCCACAGAGCAACTAAGCCCGTGCCCCACAACTACTGAGCCTGCGCTCTAAAGCCCATGAGCCACAACTGTTGAGCCTGAAGCCCATGCATCTAGAGCCCGTGCTCCGCAACTACTGAAGCCCATGCACCTAGAACCTGTACTCCGCAACAAGAGAGACCACCACGATGAGAAGCCTGTGCACCACAATGAAGGGTAGCCCCTGCTTGCTGCAACTAGAGAAAGCCCGTGTGCAGCAACGAAGACCCAACACAGCCAATAAAATTAATTAATTAATTAATAATATATGTGTGTGTGTGTGTCTGAGGATCAGAATAGCATTTCAAGGCTCAAGAAATTATTATGTTCAACAGCTTTTATATTTAGTGCCTACCATGTTTGTAGCAATGGGTTAGATCATATAGGAGAGCACAGACAAAGGAGAGATGAATTCCCAGCTGTCAAGAAGCTTGGGCCTAATTTGGAGAGCATAATGTATGGTCATGAAGGTTGGTTGATAACACCAGGTGGCAACGTTTGATGAGCTGCAGATGAGGAGTTATCCTGCAGGTTGGGGACAGGATGCTGTGTGTAAAGGAAAGAAGCAGATTTGAGTAATGATATCAAAGTGTAGGTGGACCCATCCCCAGATGAGGTTGTGGTGAATGGTAGCAGTAATTCATTGTTCAGGTTAAAGAGTTTCTGTATGATCTTGCAAGCAAATGAGAGACATTGGCAGCTTCTAACTAGAGAAGTTATGACTTTTTTAAACGGGATTTTTTTAATGGAGTGTCATATAGTTCATAATAGGGTGTAGTGAAAGGGAAAAAGGCTAGAGGAAGTAAAACCAGTGAGCATTGCTCTGATGGAAAATGTGATGGAAGGAATCTGGAATAGAAAGGAAGGGTGTGTTGGGATGAAGACTGGACCAGGAGTAAGGATGGGCTGTTGTCCTCCTACCCAGCAACCAGGCGGTCTTGCCCCCCACACCTGCCTCTCTCCCTGTGCCCGGCCTGCCTAGCTTTTTTCCTGAAGTTTCCAATTCTGTCAACCTTGTCTCCTGCTGTTCCCTTCATCTGGAATGCATATCTTCAGGAACTAAGATTCTCATTCCTGGCCAAGCCCACTAAGACCCCAGGCCTTTTATAAGAGCGCCTGGTTATATTTTTACACAGTTCTCACCACTGTCTGAAACGATTTACCTTGTGAATGTGTTACCTTTTTTTGGTCTTTGTTTCCCTGGGAACTGGACTCTTGACTGTCCTGCTCACTGTTTTCCCAGTACCTAGAACAGCTTCTGGAATAAAAAGGATCTCGACAAATATCTATTGAATAAATGGATAAACCACTGATCTCTGAGGTCCTTTCATACCTGATTTTTGACTCTCTGGTTGTGCCTGACAGATGAAAGAAGGAAACAGCTGACAGCGGATTTAAGAGAAAGGAAAATAAGATTAAGGTTTCAGGTTTGGGTGACTAGACAAATCCTTTTTTCCCTGAAATATCAGTAATTAACCCCTCCCTCCAAACATGCAGGGAAACAGTGATTTTGGTTATCACCTCATTCCATGTATGATGACAATGGGCCGTCCATCCTGAGGCTAAAACTGGGGCCCAGGAGAGTAAACTGACCAAAACTGAAGATGAGTTATGCAACTCATCTATGAAATTCATGCTGCTAACTGGAGGTCATAACAAAGATTGATTTATTTAAACTATTAGTGTAGCTATTGATATTTTAGTGAAAACCCTACATTTTCATTCAAATAACCTAAAGGAATATTTTAAGAGCTTTTAGCATGGTAAATCAATGTTAACATGTCATAGTTACGTGAATTTGCTCACTGTTTAGGACAGAATGGTGGTGGAACTAAAGGACCCCCTTTTTGTTAGGACCCGACTGTGGATAAATCTTTCTCCCCAGGTCCATTCTGTCTTGTGCAGCCATGGTGACCTGGGATGCTATTCTGATACCAGCCATTATATTGCAATACAATTCTTTTTTTTTTTTAATTTATTTATTTAATGTATTGGCTGCATTGGGTCTTCCTTGCTGCACGCAGGCTTTCTCTAGTTGCAGTGAGGAGAGATACTGTTCGTTGCTGTGTGTGGGCTTCTCATTATGGTGGCTTCTCTTGTTGCGGAGCACAGGCTCTAGGTGCGCGGGCTTCAGTAGTTGTGGCACACGGGCTCAATAGTTGTGACTCACGGGCTCTAGAGCACAGGTTCAGTAGTTGTGGCACACGGGCTTAGTTGCTCCATGGCATGTGGGGTCTTCCTGGACCAGGGATCGAACCCACGTCGCCTGCATTGGCAGGCGGATTCTTAACCACTGCGCCACCAGGGAAGTTCCTGCAATACAATTCTGATGGTAACCACCCAGAGTTACTCTGACCCCACAGGTTACACGCCATTGTCCCCAACAAGACTGCCCTGACTTCAGATGCCAGCTGCACTTTGGGTGTTCCCAGGCCACCTACACTTCTGACCATAAATTCAGAGATTCCTATGAGCCCTTCAGGTTTGGTAATTCACTGGAGTGGCACATGAGACTCAGCGATGCACTATACTTACAATTACCATTTTGTTATAAAGGACTTAGATGGGAAACAGCCAAATGAGATCTGGGTGGGCTGGCTTCTGGGCCCTCCCTCTGTGGAACAGGCTGCATTGTCCTCCTGGCACAGAGATGTGTTCGCCAGCCAGGAAGCTTCACTGAGCTTTGGTGTCCAGAGTTTTTATTGGGGTTTCAGTCCATAGGCATGGCTGGCTTTTTGTGACATTTGCCACATGATTGAACTCCATCGCCAGCCCCCGCCCCGCCCTGGAGGCTGGGCTGACTCAAAGCCCCAACCCTCTAATCACATGGCTGTTGTTTCTGGTGACCAGCCCCCATCCTGAGTTATCTCATCTCTCAACATCCACTGAGGTGTGGCCCAAGGGGCTCATGAATGACAAGTACACTTCTATCAGATTAGAATCTCCCTCTCTAGAAGCAGGGACAAAGACCAGTCACATTCCTTATTATACAGCACATGTATTCCCCATTTTCCACATGTGCGTTTGTTGCATTTTTTTTTTTAGCAGCTAATTGGAAAGGAGTTTTAAACCTTAATTGGACACTAGGACTACTCATTCCTCTATCTCACTTATACACAATGTACACTCCATCAAAGTACTTCATCTACACCGTCCAATGAAATAGATACAAAGCTACTATTCCCAGAACTCCCACCACTCTAGTCCAAATAACCTTCCACTCTCATTTAGACTGTCTCAGGTGCCACTGAACTGGTCTTTCTGCTTCCATACTTGCCCCCTTCCTGATTATTCCTCAGGGAACAAGGTGATGAATTTTAGAATGTAATTCAGAGCGTGTCACTTCCCCGCGCAGAAGCCTCCACTGGCTTTCTAAAGTACATAGTATAAAAGTCAGACTTCTTGTGCAGGCCTATACACTCAGCCACCTGCCATCCCCTGCCTCTGCCTCATTCACTGGCTCCAGCCACACTGGCCTTGCTCTTCCCATACTGCGCCAAGCCCGTTTCTGCCTGAGGGCCTTTGCGTTTGGTTTTCTTTTGGCCCGCAACACTCTACGTATTCTTTCACATCCTTCATGTTTCCGCTCAAACATCACCATCTCAGAGAGTCTTTCTCTGGTCACCTTTTCAAAAGGAGTCCCTTCCCCTGACTATATCATTCTTAATCCTCTTACCCTTCTTATTGACTCCCCCAAACACTTACTGCAATCTGACATGATATTGCATATTTATTTTTCATTGTATGTCTTCCTCATACGTACATAACATAATCTGCATTAGGGCATCAAATTTTTTTTTTTTTTTGGCACACGGGCTTCGTTGCTCCGTGGCATGTGGGATCTTCCTGGAGCAGGGATCGAACCTGTGTCTCCTGCATTGGCAGGCAGATTCTTAACCACTGCACCACCTAGGAAGCCCCGAATTTTTTTTTTAATTCATTGCTGTATCATCAGGATTCAGAGCAGTGGCTGGCACATAGTAGGTACTCAGTAAGCACCTGCTGAATGCATGGATGACTGAGTGAGCAAACAAATGAAAAAGAAATAGGAAATTATCTCTAGTGGCTAAGCTTAGGTTCCTAATAATGCAGGTGATGGCTCGTGAGCAAAATGGGATCGTAAGAAAAGCACAGGCATTAGACTGTCTGAGTTCACATCCCAGCTTGGCTGCTTCCTAGCTGTGTGACTTTGGGCAATTTGCTTAACCTCTCTGCCTCAGTGTCCTCCTCTGTTAAAAAAGAAAAGAAAAGAAAAAACTGTAATCTACCTTAACACTTAAAACTATGTTTGAAGACCTCTAATAATGAGGAAACTACTCCCTCCCAATATTCATAACTCTCCAATATACACACATTCAAGTGCAACCTTGGATCAGAGGATCCCACGAGTCTAAAATAAATCTCGTGGACATAGAAGACTGAATTAGAGACTAAGAGACGTGAGAGAGATTGGCCATGTTTCTTAACCTCCCCTTGCTTCCCTGTATGAAAAACAAGAGAGTTGAATTAAACTATCAAAAGACCCTTCGAGCTCTGATAATCTGTGGTTTTATAAGCAAAGCTATGAGTCTGGACAGACTTGGAAGCCAGAGGTGGATCAGAGAATCACACACCAACCTTGAAGAAAAGTAGTGGCACTCTCTTTCTTATAAGGCTCTGCTCATTCAAATGGTCACCGAGGAGTCCTACAGCGTCAACTAAATTTTCTTTGTGGGACATAAAAAGTCACTGAAAAGCGTGGTTCCGTTGCTTATGATTAGGTGGCCAGTTCTGGTCTGTGCAGAGAAATGGCAACAAAAATGGAGCTGAAGGTGGAGTCAGTGCCCATGTCAGCATCTCTTTTCTCTCTTACTTTTTCTCTGATGAAGTACTACCTAAGAAGGAAGAAAAATTAGTTTATATCATTAGTGAAAGATGGTACTGTCTAGATTGAAACAGTGATGGAAACATGGGCTAACACATGTGAATGCAGTTTTTCCATCTGGCAATACACAAATTATTTAATCTGTTCAAATCATACTAACATTGTCTTCTCAGAATACATAATCGGTTCCCTACTGCTCATTCTTAATTTTGTCCAGGTTTGGTTCATTTACCAGATTTCTTCTTTTCACATAATATCCTCGTTTCATTAGTCTTCTTCATCTGCATTTAGCGTTTTTGTCAGATTTTTATATTTGGTTGCAAACCTGCTTCATGAAATCCTACCCTTTCCTATCTTCATCTTGCATCGCTCTCTTATTCTCAGTAGTTTTGTGGATGTGAATGTGATAGAAGCTAAGATCACATCATCTTTAATAAAGGAGAAAATATATAATAAGTGGAAGTCAGGTGAGCTACACAGAAAGAAATCAATCCGGTTGGCAAATTGCATCTGTGGGACAAAGTGCACAATGCTCTTTTATTGAAGAAGTTTGTGGAGAAGATGGTTAAAATGTGTATGGAAAAGTAAAGAACCATTTTGTTCAATTTAAATGACATCAATGTAGTTTTTACATTATGAAATCTTTCAATATTTCCAACAATCCTTGGTATAGTATTTTACACAATCGGCTCAAACGGCCTTCAGATATAAAAGTGTATATCTAAGGTTGTAAATTGGGTATGTCTGATCTGTGTATAATAGATACCTCTGCCGTCACTCCTCAGAGTTCAATAGATCAAGAATTGCATTATAGCTTGGGAATTTGGGGAAAGTTGAGGTTTTGAATAATCCTTAAAGCCTACGGTTAACTAGCAATGTTTTTAACGAGTCCAAGTTTAAAATGGCACATGGGTGATTTTCTGTAAGATGAAGTGGTCATCTTATGCTCTTTTCTGTTTACTGTGAAAAAGAAGTCATAGTGCTGATTTTATAGAGCCAGAAAATGTATTCTTCCAAAATGAGCAAAGTGACAGATTGACTTTTCTTTCCTTATGGTTGTGGCAGCTCGCATTATGGGCATCCTTTTCAGAAGTGACTGCTCAGTAGATTGTTTTTATTGTTGTTTCTCAAAAGGAAACATTTAAGCAAAGTACACCCTCCCAGGTAAGTGGGTGCTTCCTACCTGCCATGCCTGTAAATAGGGGTGTACAAGAAGAGGAAGAATAGTCTCAAAGAAACTTGCATTCTCTTTAGTGTTCTTAGCCTAAAAGAAATTCTAAAACAATAGTGGAGAAGAACATGGTAGATTGTATTTGAGTTATTCCAACAACAGCAGAAGAATGCATTTTATTTTGAAGATAGAGCAGAGTTAGGACTATAGTCGAGTGGGTCCTGATAAAGACATCCCAGCTAATGAAAAACGTAAGCATAATTCAAAGCTACTTTCTGTAAAACAGGTACTTAATAAACATTGAAATATCAAACTAAAATTAGCAAAAAGAATTGTCGACAAAGGCTTTATTTAAAAGCAGAGTGTGAAACAGTTGCAACAAGGTGTGAAATTTTAGTTACAGCTCACATAGCCTTTCATGATTTATTTGCAGTTTAGTTGGATTTTCCTGTTTCCCCGCTTGTTGCTGTAATTAGCCATTAAACCAGCAGAAACTACATTTTCTGCATCACATGGGCAGTGTCTTTAAAGTTTGCAAAGAGAACAAGGAAAGCAGACTAAACCATTTCATGAAGAGTCCAACTAATGTAGAAAAATAAGAGTATTTGTTGCATAAATACTGAAAACTTGTCAGCAAGCAGAAAGAGGATATTTAAATGGTAATTAATTTAAAATAGATTTCTCTTCTGGTATCTTTTTAAAGAAATCCTCTGTGTTATTTTTATTTTCTAGTTTAATATAATTTATAGTTTTCATGGTGAATTGGACAATGTGCAAGAATAATACGTATTACCTAAAAATACTCAACTCAGAAATGGTTTCTATGTAGGCAGCAGCTGGGAGGCCAGTGTCGGTGGAAGGTTTCCTCATGCACACTCACTCACTCTTGTGCCTACACCCCTTAGCTGCCCTCATCTCGTGACATCATCTTAATCAGATGGAGCTGTTTTTTAAGAAGCATCCTATTTAAACTCTTTAGGTGATAGATTTGCCTTAAGGAACATCTTCCTTTCTGCTTCTCACCTTCTAGAATAAATACACAGATGAGAAAACTTGTTTTGGGATTTAAAACTGTAAACTCATATATATATAATGGTAAACAAGTACTAGCAGACTTACATTTCAAGGATGTCATGTATGCTTAATGAAAATCCTGATCTATTACCTCTGAATTCCCATGTCTGAAGTCCAGGGATAGAATATGTCAGGAAAAATATAAAAGTGTCATGAAAAAAATGATTCATGTAATTAAAGTTGCAGGAGCTGTTTCTTGAATCTTTGCATGTTTGGGGAATGCACAATGCCTTACTCTCATAGTATATTAAAAATACTGTTAGGTACTCAGGCTTCAGGAATTACTAAGCTTTAAATTTAATTTACATTCTATATAGTGACATTGTTCATTTTCCTTTCCTCAGGTCCTCTGTGTTCAAGCATGAAAATTGTCTGAATTGCTTACAGTCTCCAGGTTAACCTTGCTAGG
This sequence comes from Hippopotamus amphibius kiboko, assembly GCF_030028045.1. Taxonomy (NCBI): domain Eukaryota; kingdom Metazoa; phylum Chordata; class Mammalia; order Artiodactyla; family Hippopotamidae; genus Hippopotamus; species Hippopotamus amphibius. Next base: position 58,377,770 of record NC_080197.1, read on the forward strand.
AAACCCTGCAATAAAGTTGTGGCTTGCTTTTGTACTCTTAGCATGGTACCAATGAGCTTCCTTTCACGATTCCTGTTCATTGCTGTCATTCCCAAATTACATCAGATAACTGTAGTTAGAATACTGCTTTGCTAAAAATGCTTTATCCCAGATCAAATGGGACTGCAGTGGTATGGGGCCACCACCTGGGGAGGCTGACCTACAGCAGGTCACCAGATGGCATCTCAGGGGAAGCACTCCAGGCAGGCCCTTTCCCAGGTGATAAAGTTCTAGATCCTGTTCTAAACTTTGCAGGCTCCCATCCTAGATACCATCAGGATACACAGAATGAATTGGGGTGGGAATATACTAATCAGAGTCAAAAGACAGAGCTGTGGAGAAATCAGACTGCCTATGCATTGATTTAACAAGATAAATTATAATTTCCAAGCAGAACAGACGTGCATGCTGGCTGGTCAGTGTACTTTTTTTTCCTGTGAAATCAAATTATAATCAGAAGTTTGCTTAATGAGCAGAGGTTTGGAGCAAAGGGAGTTACTTGATGCATGATTTGAATGTTTAGTGGGTCAGATAAGCTGATACAGCCTCATGGCTGCCTGCATGTTGCTGTAGACTAGAGTGTAAAAGAGAAGTTGAATCCCATGGGTAAGTCCTGGCTTTACCACTGACCAGCTCCACGACCTGGGAAGCAATCACTCTGTGTAACAGTTTGCTTCTCTGTAAAATGAGATAGGACTGGTGCCTACCTTAGGGTTATTGTGAAAGCTCATTCCTTTGTTCACTCATTACCAGGTATTTATTAAGTACTTATAATGAACTGGGCATTATTTTAGGCACTGGGGAAGCAGCAGTAAACAAAACAGACAAAAATCCCTACCTTCATGAAATTTACGTTCTAATAGCAGGCAATCAACAGCACAAGTAAATAACATAGCATGCTAGGTGGGGATGGCTGCTACAGAGAAAAATAAAGCAGGGAAGGGAAAATAGCACAGTGGGGTTCCTTTTAAATGCAATGAAATAATGCATGTAACTATGACAGCCCCCGGACCGGTATATTTTTCATTCTAGATTGTTATTACCACTCCTCTCGTGTTCTCTTCCATGAGGAACACACAGCCTAGGCAGATATCCGCAGGAGAGTGCTAGGCACACAAGCCAGTTCTGCTGACTTCTACCGCCTTGGTCCAAGCTCACTGCCTTCCTCCCGGTTGAGTTGCTTTTAGATGTGTTAATTCCATTGATTAATTAAGATTGGGTCTTTCTTTGTTCTTGAAGACATTTTATCCTTAAGTTGTTGGAATACAAATTTCACTTATCACAAGTTAGTTTTTAAGTCTAACTTCAAGCATTTTAGAGGCAGCTACGTACTTAAAGCAATTTGTAGGATCTTTTTCTAAGATAAGATCATGAAAGGGATTCTGATACTTCATGATCTCCAGAGAAAGGGTCTTGGGACCTGGGAATCAAAAGCCTGTATCCTAGTTCTGACTTTCTCATCATCTGTGTGACACTGGTTAAGCAGTGACAGCTGTGAACCTTGGTTTTCTCTCCTGTGTCTTGGGGTGCCCTTCACAAAGTTCATGTGAGCTATTTAAAGCAACTATTTAGAGTAAAGAAGTATTTAAAGTATTATGTGATTGAAGTAGTACCAATTTTAATAATGTTTTCAGTGGTTTCTCCTTCACTTTTCCTTTCACATCTGTACCAATATTTTGCCCACAATCCTAAGTAGTAGTTAAGATGATAAAGCATAGGCTTTGAGAATCTTAGGGCTGTAATAACTAGTCCAGCCTTCCAGGCCAACTCAGGAATTCCTCTCCCAGGAGAGGATCAGAGAACAAAAGTATTCACCCAAGATCAGCTGCCAGTAGGTTCCCTATCTTTTGTCCCCCAGTTATGCATTCTTTCAACTACATTACAAAGAGGTGATGAGGGAGAGTGAAGGTGCTGAACAGGATACAAGGAAAGATGCCCTTACATGAAGTTGGGTAGCTGCCAGGTAGTAGGGCTTTAATGTTATGTCAAGAGACCAAAAAGTTTAGATGTGATAGGTTAGAAAACGATGGTGTTTAAGCAGAAGAGGAACTTATTGCAATGGTTTAAAGGAGTCCTGGCAGCACTGTAGCACTGATGACAGACAAAATAAAAACATAAGTAATCAGTGACTAAGTAAAAATAGCAGGTGGGGAAGTGATGATAGTAAAAAAATCTATCCACATTCTTGCATGTGTGCATCCAGCCCCAAATATCTGAGTGCTTTCCGGGCTTGTGTGCCAGGTGCTAGGCAGAGACAAATCTAAGTGGTCATTAGGTGCATGTGAGGTCAGGAAAGCATGGAAAGACGTTTTCTAAAATGTTACATTGACATAACCTAGGCTCCAGAAGCACTATGTAAATTGTTCTATTTTTGATAAAGAACACATCCTTGTGAGCTCTGGGTTTGAGCTTCAGCTCAGGCTGGAGATAAATTGCCAGTGACCAGCTCTGAGGGGGAGCCTGTCCAGTGCTGTCGATGAGCTGGGCCAGGTGGCAGGCACCCTGTTCTGCACACTGTCCCACTCAGCTGCCTGTGACTCCAGCCTGTTTCACGGGGCTTCAGCACTTTGACCGCAGCCGGAAGCCAGGGAATGCAGAAGCAGGGCATATCAGAAACACGTCATTGCCTTGCTCCAGTTGTCACAAGTGTACTTATTATAATGGGATTCTGTGCAAGAGGGTAGTGATGCTGTGACGCAGGGAACAGCGCAGGAGGCTCTGTATTAAAAGTGGGGTTTGGCTGGTAGAAAGTTTATACTGCGGATTGCATCAGCTGCTTTCATCCCATAAAATTTGACTTTGCAATAAAATGGCTGCCAGTATAAATAAGATTTTGCTAAATTAGCTGCTTAACCTGACTGTACACATCAAAAAATCTCTCCCTCGCTTTTTACCCTGGACACCTCATTGGAATGTTAAGTGTAAATGTATATTGTGCTTAAAATTGAAACATATCGATACTTACAGTGTACCTGGGGAGTTGTTACTTAAAGAAATCCTGTTGTGTAAAGATTACCTTAATCTTTAGTATTCCTTAAAGATTACTTTAAGTTGTTACTTAAAGATTATTCCTTTAGGAAAGAAGCCTTATGAAATGAATACTGTAGTAAACGATTTTTGTTTGGTTTTGTAAATCTGGTTTTTATATAGCACATTAGCCTAAAGACACATGTATTTTAAGTTATAACATTATCTTTTTTCCAGTAGTTGGTCATTGTGCACAGTCTAAACCAATACAATCTGTATTATTTAGTTGTATTGCCAACTGATTCCTCACATTTTTCAGCAAATTTAAAAAAGAGTTATGAGGCATTGGGGCTTAGGATACAAAGATTACTCTGAGGAACAGAAATGTGGAGAAATTATGCTAAATCTTATATGATACATAAATCATGACCAAGGATATAAATCATAACCAAATACCATAAGTAGTGTTGAGTAGATGTTGCTATAATTCCAATAGATAATATAATTTCCAATCCAACACAACACAATTAAATGTGAGGCTATTTGGTAACATTGTTTTATATCCTACATAATATCCTAAACTACAATGTCACGTAAAATTGTATTTATAACTGTCACATGAAGGTACAGTCAACTTACATTTAAATCACCATAGAAAGAAAAATATATATTCATATCTACCTGGTAAACATCTACTGAGGAGCTAAGGATAAATTTGAGTTCAACGGGACCTTGTAAGTCTTGGCTACTAACACTGGCAAAACCATCAATTTTCCATTCCTGGCGATAAATATTAAGTCCAAATAAATCCTGTTTGTTAGGGCACTAAAAAGACTTGTTAGCTCAGAAGTTAAGTAGGCATGCATTCACTGGCAGCATATTGATGCCACAAACTAGGCCAAAGTGCAGACATCTCCTATAATCTAATTTTCAAGCACAAAGTTAAGGCAAAGCCAAATATGGCTCCAAGAGCAAGGCTTCTTTAACACAATTCATAGCATGACCCTGGGCTTTGAGACCAGGCAAAGCCAAAGGTCGACATCACTTCTTGCTCTAAAACAGTGAGCCTTGAAGAGAGGTGACAAGGAGATCAGAGTGGGAGAGGGAAGAGATAAACTTGATGTGTGGAAGGGGTTCTCTGTGTCCTCTTGGGTGAGACAATAAAGGAGGAGGAAGTGGGAGAGGATTAATAATGTGTTTAGTAAAATGTGAGGGGCTAAAATACCCTGGAAAAAAGCCTCATCACTTTCTTTCAAAGTAACAGACCAGATACACCAATGTTGTGAGCTCTCCCTGTGTGGATACCACCCCTGGGAAGCCTGACCACAGGCTTGCAAAGAAACAGAGAGAAAAATAGACTTCTTCCACTCTGAGGTGGCCTCCCTCTTCTCTTTGTGTGTCCGTGATTTTCAAACAGTAGATTCTGAAAACCATGGTGACTTGAGGAATGTACATTTTAAAAAGTGGGAAGAAACAGGCAAAAGTTGTATGTGGAGATCTGGAACAAATGAATAGGCTCCTCATTCCCACAAGGTGACTGCTAACCATGGGGTGGGGCAGAGTGGAGTGAAAAACCCTCTGAAATTCCCAAAGAGCATTTGACATGGGAAAATGTTAAAACTCAACATCAGGGTGACTCCTTGTGCCTGTCCCTGAGCGTCTGTTGATTTCAGTGATGTCATGATCTCATGAGGCCCGTTACAGACCAGCCCTCCCACTCTCTCCATCCTCTTTGCCCCAACCATATGTTCCCACATCCTACACCTACACTGCCCTGCCTGACTCCCATCCCACTCTTCTCCCACCAGAAACTTGCTATAAATATTAGCTTTTGTTCCCCACAAGACAAAATCATTGCGCTAGTTCTTCTACATCATTTCTTCAAATCCTACACAAGTCCTAAAAGATAGGTATTATTATCCCCGTTTTGAGGGGACGAAAGTAAGCGATAATCTTCTCTGATCACGCACTTAATGAGAGGCAAAGCTGGGATTCAGACAGAGAGTGGGCTGCCTCCAAAACCCCTGCCTTTTCAGTCACAGCCTGCTTTACTGAGTTCCTGCTTGTCGAAGCATTCTCTCACTTGGGGACTGTCTTGAGTGGTTGTACGTAGACCATCTCTTGTGGCACAAGTCACTTCAAGTTTTACCTGAATATTCCTCACCTCTGATGCTCGAAAAACTGCAGAGCAGAAAACTCTTCTTCCTCTGCATCCTCCATTTTAGCCTCTCCATTTATTCAGCTAGCATTGATTCAGAGCCTGCTGTGTGCCAGACCCTGTTCTAGGCTCTAAGAACAATCCAGACGATGGCGCCCTCCTAGAATGTGCGCTCTATTCCTGGAAACAGACAAATAGCTGTAAAAGGGAGGCAGGTCGGAAAATGATGAGGAAGAACATGTGATCATCTCAGTAGATGCAAAAAAAGCTTCTGACAGAATTCAACGTTCATTCATGATAAAAGAAAAACACTCTCAAAGTGGGTATAGAGGGAACATCTCTCAACATGATAAAGACCGTTTACAACAGACCCACAGCCAACATCATACTCAGTGGTGAAGAGCTGAAAGCTTTCCTGCTAAATTCAGGAACAAGAATGCCCACTCTCGCAGCTTCTATTTAACATAGTATTGGAAGTCCTAGCCACAACGGTCAGACAAGAAAAAGAAATAAAAGTATCCAAATTGGAAAAGAAAAGGTAAAACTGTCACTATTTGCAGATGACATGATACTGGATATAAACAACCCTAAAGTCTCCATCCCCAAGCTAAATGAATTCAGCCAGGTTGCAGGATACAAGATTAATATACAGAAATATGTTGCATTTCTATACACTAATAATGAAATATCAGAAAAAGAAAGTTAAAAAAAAAAAACCTGTTTAAAATTGTATCCCTCACCCCAAAAAATACAATACCAAGGAATAAACTTAACCAAAGAGGTGAAAAGACCTACACTCTGAAAACTATAAAACATTGGTGAAGGAAATTGAAGATGATTCCAAAAAAAAAAAAAAAAAAGGAAAGATATCCTGTACTCTTAGATTGGAAGAATTAACATTATTAAAATGGCCATATTAGCCAAAGCAATTTGCAGATTTAATGCGATCCCTACCAAAATACCAGGACATTTTTCACAGAACTAGAATAAATAATCTTAAAATTTAGAGGGAACCACAAAACCCCAAATTGCCAAAGCAATCTTGTGGAAAAAAGGCCAAACCGGAGGTATGACCCTCCCAAACTTCAGCCTATATTACAAATCTACAGTAACCAAAACAGCATGGTATTAGTACAAAAACAGACACATAGACCAATGGAACAGATTAGAGTGCCCAGAAATAAACCCAGGCACCTATGGTCAATTAATCTTGACAAAGAAGATAAGACTGTACAATGGAGAAAAGACAATGTCTTCAACAAGTGGTGCTGGAAAAACTGGACAGCTACATATAAAACAATGACATGAGAACATTCCCTCACATCATATACACAAATAAACTCAAAGCGATTTAACTAAATGTAAGACCTGAAATCATAAAACTCCTAGAAGAGAACATAGGCAGAACACTCTTTGACATAAATTGTAGCAATATTTTCTCGGGTCAGTCTCCTTAGGCAAAAGATATAAAAGCAAAAATAAACAAATGGGACTTGATTAAACTGATGAGGAAAAACGAAGTCAGCTGAAGAAGTAGAGAGGAGTGGAGGTCTGTTCTCTTGGAGTGAGCGAGCAAGCCATGGGACGATCTAGGGACCAGCAAGAGCCAGTCCCTGACAGGAGTGGGCTGGGCACGAGGGAGGACCAGCAGGGCAGCCCACGTGGCTGGAGCTAGTGAGGCAGGCCAGTGGCAGCCAAGGATGTAGGGTGGGGGAGAGGGCAGCGACTGGACCGTGCGGGGCCCCCTCCCTGGGCTGGGAAAGGAGGTCACATTTCATGCTAGGAAGATTTATTCTAAAAAACTTATCAGTGCCTTCCCTTTTTGATTCAGTGTTATCAATAGTTTTCATACATGAAATTCACTCCCGACAAGGAAATGGGTAGAACATACTGGGGTAGAGAGCTCAACTCACAGAACATTCATAGGCTGGTAGATTTCAAATTGCTCCTGATCCCTCAAGCAGAAGGTAAGAGGTAAAGAGAGTACTTATTTAAGATGGCAATCCAGCAGCATCCTTTTTGCTTTATTCTTTTTCCATAAACACTCCCTGGATAAATCTTTCTGCCTTGCATGGTCATATCCTAAATGTGTATATAGCTCGTGTTTCTGGGTATAGTCTGTCTTTCTGCAGCTCTCTTTAAAACAGTCCAATCAAGTATCCTATATATATATATATACATATATATGTCTCAAACCAGCTACAATTAGCAAAACTGAGGTCCAGCTGGCCCAGTTTACCTGGAGTGCTTGTCCTGCAGCTTCTTCACCGTTGCTTCCAGGGCACCCTGCCCCTCTGGCTGCCTGCAGCCACTGATGGCCACATGGCCCACAGCCAGAGGCGGTGAACAGGGTTGGTGCCTATTCTAACCCCAGCTGTCCCATCTAGGGGCATTGCAATCCAATTCTGGCGCTAACCACCCAGAGCCAGTGCAAACCCTGTAAATCAGAGAGAACAGTCCCCAACAACACTGCTTGGACTTCAGATGCCAACTGCACTTTGGGTGTCCCCAGGTGACCCACACTTCTGACAGCATACTATAAGTTCAGGGGTTCCCATGACCCCCTCAGGCTCAATAACTCACCAGAACAACCCACAAAACTCAGGAAAACACTGTAGTTATGTTTACAGTTTTATTATAAAGGAGGCAAATCAGGAGGGCCAGCAAAATGAAGAGACACAGGGAAAGAGTCTGGGAGGGAGCTCAGCTTCCATGCCCTCCCCTCCACGGAACAGGGTGTGTTACCTGCCCCGCACATCCAACCAGGATGTTCCACAAGCCCCAGCACCCAGAGTTTTTACTAGGCTTTCTTTACATGGGCCTGAGTGATTGAATCATGGACACATGCTTGAACTCAATCTGCAGCCTCCCTCCCCGCCCCTGAGGTCAGGCTGGCTCAGAGTCCCAACCCTCTAATCAGGAGTGCTTGGTCTTTCTGGTGGTCCCTGTCTTGAAGCTTTACAGGGGCCCACCTGGAGTCACCTCATTAGCATAAACTCAGCTGTGATCCAGGGGGTTTGTGAATAACAAAGACATTTCTCTCATTGGGGAAATTCCAAGGATGTACAGTCTCGCCCTGAGAACCAGGCAAAGACCAAGACCAGCTTTATTCTTTATTATAGAACAGTGACTCAGCCAAGAAGAGTGACAGGCCTGGGATTGGTCAGTTGGCAGTGGGAAAAAGGGTAATGAGGGTGGAAGTAATTCGGAGGAGAAATATGAGATCAGAAATTGCCTGTGCTACTAGCGGGGCCACATACATATAGATATATCCATGGTTTCAGCTCTTGAGATGTGTACCACCTAAATGAGGAGGCAATTTAAAAGTCAGCCAGTATTCATCATAAAACGTCTCAGGACAGTGTCTGAGTTCTCATCAACGCGGAGCACCTGTGTGCAGCAGCCAATCATCACCAGGCATCACGGAGTTTCATCGACTAGCTCCATCATGTGTCAGAAATGAGTTTTACACGTAGGCATTGCTTCAGCATCTGTTTTAGGTTTTGAAGTCTTGTGTCAGATTGGCATTCCATAAAAACAAATAATCAGGGAAATGTTTCAAAGATGTAAAAATGGATAAAACGCATAAATAGCCTCAGTTGGAAAAATGGGGAGTTTGTGAAACTGCACAGAAATTAGAAATGCAACACCTACCTCGTGATCAACGATTGTTACCACGTTGCCTTTGTGTCAAACTGCTCTCTGACCTATGGCTGCAGTTCCTGTTCACCAAGACCCTGTGCCTTTTTTGACGTGGCATCTTATCATTATAATCAGCCAACAGTCATTATTCAAAAAGAGCCGCCATGCTCTGGTGTTCTGGTACACCTTCCTCTTCTCCCAGCCTCACTCATGTCCTGGGCAGCCCATAGCTTTGGCGTCATTCGAAGTTTCCCTTGTCCATTCCACTTGAGATGACCTCATTTCTTCTCACATTTTTTTAAATTTTTTAATTTTTTTGGCTGCATTGGGTCTTCGTGGCTGTGCGTGGGCTTTCTCTAGTTTCAGAGAGTGGGAGCTACTCTTCGTTGCGGTATGTGTTGCCTTCTCAGTGCGGTGGCTTCTCTTGTTGCTGAGCACGGGTTCTAGGCATGCGGGCTTCAGTAGTTGCAGGACATAGGCTCAGTAGTTGTGACTTGCGGGCTCTAGAGCACAGGCTCAGTAGTTGTGGTACACGGGCTTAGTTGCTCCTCGGCATGTGGGATCTTCCCGACCAGGGATCGAACCTGTGTCCCCTGCATTGGCAGGTGGATTCTTAACCACTGTGCCATCTGGGAAGTCCTCTTCTCACATTTAACAGCTGCTGCTGGGCAGAGCTATGTGTCATCACCTACCCTGCTGGGCTCCCTGTGTTCAGGATGACATCTTTGGATGCAGCTGGCCAGCTCTTGGTACATTGGCAGCCTTGGTAAAATTCTTTTCAATGTGTGTACCATCCTGCAGTTGTACTAAGTCCCAGAGCCAGCTAGACAGTGGTCACTGCCATACTCTGCAAAGCTGTTGTCCAACTTAGAGGTCACCCCCATGTGGACATCACACCCCGCTTGCCTCATCTCAGACAAACATATTGGTTTGGATTCAATTCAGAGTTTTTTATTCAGCATCCCTCAATCCACATGATGTCCTATGCAAAAAATATCAGTGAAGAAATGTTAGCTCATTGACGCTAATGAAAAAGTTTGACCTGAGAGTAAGATTTCTTTGGTACCAGCTAGCACATTATCTTGGTCCAATTCTGAATCTATTTTTAGGTTTCTGTATTGTGCTAACCCAAAGAGCCACTCCAGATCTTTTTTATTTTCTATTTTTTTATGGAAGTATAGTTGATTTACAGTGTTGTGCTAATTTCTACTGTATAGCAAAGTGACTGTTATACACATATATATATTCTTTTTAATATTCTTTTCCATCATGGTTTATTCCAGGAGATTGGATATAGTTCCCTGTGCTATACAGTAGGACCATGTTGTTTATCCATTCTAAATGTAATAGTTTGTATCTACTAACCCCAAACTCCCAGTCCATCCCTCTCCCTCCCCCACTTCCCCTGGCAACCACAAGTCTGTTCTCTATGTCTATAAGTCTGTCTCTGCTTTGTAGATAGGTTCATTTGTGCCATATTTTAGATTCCATGTATAAATGATGCCATATGGTATTTGTCTTTCTCTTTCTGACTTACCTCACTTTGTATGATAATCTCTAGTTGCATCGATGTTGCTGCAAATGGCATCATTTTGTTCTTTTTTATGAATGACTAGTACTCCATTGTATATATGTACCACATCTTCTTTATGCATTCGTCTGTCGATGGACATTTAGGTTGTTTCCATGTTTTGGCTATTGTGAATAGTGCTGCTATGAACATAAGGGTGCATGTATCTTTTTGAATTATAGTTTTGTCTGGGTATATGCCCAGGAGTGGAGTTGCTGGATCATATGATAGCTCTTTTTTTGTTTGTTTTCTGAGGAACCTCCATACTATTTTCCATAGTGGCTGTATCAACTTACATTCCCACTAACAGTGTAGGAGGGTTCCCTTTTCTCCACACCCTCTCCAGCATTTGTTATTTGCAGACTTTTTAATGATGGCCATTCTGACCTGTGTGTGGTGGTACCTCATTGTAGTTTTGATTTGCATTTCTCTAATAATTAGTGATGTTGAGCATCTTTTCATGTGCCTACTGGCCATCTGTGTATCTAATTTGGAGAAATGTCTTTTAAGGTCTTCTGCCCATTTTTCGATTGGGTTGTTTGTTTTTTTGTTGTTGAGTTGTATGAGCTGCTTGTATATTTTGGAGATTAAGCCCTTGTTGGTCACGTCATTTGAAAATGTTTTTTCCCATTCCGTATGTTGTCTTTTCACGTTTGTTATGGTTTCCTTTGCTGTGCAAAAGCTTGTAAGTTTGGTTAGGTCCCATTTGTTTATTTTTGTTTTATTTCTATTGCCTTGGGAGACTGACCTAAGAAAAGCCACTCCAGATCTTGATCGTGACCATGCTCCAGCTCCTCATGATAGATTTTTGAAACAATTCAGGGACTGGTAGAGAGGCCAGTGATGATAAAAGCTAAAGGAAAAAAATTGGATTTTTTTAGGAGAAGGTCATTGGAATCAAGGACAAATTTCAGGGGAGTATTAATATCTATCCACCTTATAAGAGAAAAAGAGAGAATGGGAAATAATGAAAAGAGAGTGGCAGGTATGGACTACTCCCATGAAAAATATATCAAAACCCATTTTTATAGGCAATTTACAAGTGACCAAAATACATATGACTTCATAGTAGGTAATATCTCACAAACATCCTTTCAGCAATTTATGTACATAAATGCAGTTTCCTAATCTACAGGCTGCCCAGATACGGAACTCTTTCATTCTCCTAACTAATTCATCCAGATACCATGAATGTTAGTCCGAGTTTTAATGGAAACCAGAGGGATCATGGTTTTGACGGGAGCAATCCTGGTCATGCCTTTGTCTCTGCACAATTTTTAATAACACTCCTTTCATGCTCAAATGTGTCCCTATTTAGCCTACAAATTATGTGATTACTCAGTGTGTAACAGGAGTACAGTTAAGGATTTTCCTTAAGGTTCATCCAATGGTTAGTGATGTTAAGATATCACTGGTTAGGTCTTGATTATTTAAAGCGGTTGTTCTCAGACTTTAGCATGCATCAGAATCACCTAGAGGGCTTGTTAAAACACAGATTACTGGGCGCCAGCCTTCCAGCTCCTGGTTCTGCAGGTCTGGGGTGTGGCCTGAGAATTTGCATTTCTGTCTCCCATTTGATATTAACACTGCTAGCCCAGGACACACACACTTTAAGGACCACCAACTCTTCCTCTGCTTGGGTAGTATTTTGAAGATAAGGGGAAAGGCTTTAGGATAAACCGAGCAAGAAAAAGAACAATTTGATAAAATGTCTTAATGTCAGGGGCTGGTGTAAGAACATCAGCTGGTGAGCTGGCTGACTGCAAACTCGGTCTAATCAGATTATGACAGATCAAGCCCCTCGAAGAGAACCACGTGCTGGATCCTTCACTGATTTGTGTGTGTGATTCTGACATCTGGCGACCATTCATTAAAGAGTTTGCTCTCAAGGGAGGGAAAAAAAAGAGCATTCTTTTGTTTTTTGTTTCAGAGAAGGAATTTAAGTAGTCTTTTAGAAGATATACTCATTTTTTCGTTGTTCAAGACAAGCCTATGTGTGCTGTGTATATACACATACACATACATATATGTGAAATATAAAAGGCAGTGAAGTTCAAACAGTAACAGGTGGAGTTACTAAAATAGATTTTAATTCCATTTGGTTTTTTTTAATGGGTTACAGCCTTTTTTACTTAATAAATTGATCATTTATTACAGAAAATCCTAGGATCTGCTTTTTTTTTTTTAAGCTCTTTATTGGAATATAATTGCTTTACGCTGTTGTACCAGTTTTTTTTCTGTAAACCAAAGTGAATCAGCTGTATGTACACATATATCCCCATATGCCCTCCCACCTAAGACTCCCGCCCACCCTCCCTATCCCAGCCCTGTAAGTCATCACCCATCATCAAGTTGATCTCCCTATGTTATGCAGCAACTTCCCACTAGCTATTTTACATTTGGTCGTGTTTATATGTCAATGCTGCTCTCTCACTTCATCGCAGCTTCCCCTTCACCACCCACCCCCACCCCGTGTCCTCAAGTCCTTTCTCTACATCTCCATCAGTATTCTTGCATTTGACTCTGATGTTAAAAAATTTCTGGGAATGTTTTTTCTCTAGAAATATGTTTTCTGTATAGACATTTTATTTGTATGTGTATGTAAAATTTTCCTTGAGCTCTACATATAAATTTACTATTATTTTTAAAATAGATGTGCTATTCTTAATTCTCCTCCTAATAATTCACCTACAGTGGAAATGAATATGCTGATGATATTTGAGAGAAATTTCGGGAGAGTCTTGTCAAAATATTAGGAAGAAAGGCTTTGATTTACATTTTAGATAGAAATTTATCAAGTTGTCGATTCACTGAAACACGCACTGAGCCAAATTATTATTGTTTATAATTAAAGCACAAAATGGTTGTGCTATTTGAACCTCAGCATGGTTTGAAAATCTGAAACCCTCTCTTAAGGTGGCTTTTAGAAGATGAAAGGATGGAGATATTCAGACTCTCATGTGAAGTGTGGGGGACCCTTCTGTAAGAGTCTAGCCAGAACCTCTCAGATCCGCTGCTTCTCAGGCCACTCTGAGTCTAGTGTCACCACTTGCTGTTGATCTTTAGCACTTTGTCAACAGTATTGAAATGTAAGTTGCCTTTGTTTGTTTTCATTATTGGCTTTTTTTGATTTTAAAGAACAGGATGATGTTCATCTAAACATGCTTGCCATTGTCCTAATTGAGGAGAGTAATATCCAAAGCACATGTGTAAATACAGAGTAACTAAAAGATTCAGAAAAAAAAGATTAACCCATAAACCCTGTAAACTTAAAAATTCAGGTGGTGACACGTTCTAAGGTCAAGAGACTTTTAAGGTCGGAGTGTCTTTGACGTATCAGGAGTCCTCCATTGTCATCCTGGTTCTGCCATGACCTTCTGATTTGTGACTTTAGGATTGGTGGTTTAATTTAAACTGTCTTTAAGGCTTCCTCCATCTCTATTAGTAAGGGACATTCTCCAGCAGTGTGCTAATGTTTAAGGACCAATTTTGGCGGTGGCGAGGAAGCCCTGATGGTCTCATTGCCTATTTCCATGGTGTAAGTGCCCCCACCGTGGCTGATTTCAGGCTGCCAACGTGGCGTCACCGAACACAGAGGTGGGGCACAAGGGCACAACCCAGTTCTCTTCTGTGGGAGAATAGCTGTGGAGTTCTGGCCCGGTCATCCATTCAGGGGCTGAATTAGCCAGTCAGTCTGTTCACATGAATCATGCAAACCAAATATTTTGAGCTCCATGACTGCAATCTTATCCTCCAGGAAAAGGTGTTGTCTGTCAAGTATGCATTTCCAAACACTCATTTGCTGACTTCACAGCCCCCCAGGGCTGACATTATTGTGGTAACACATCCCTGTGTTGCACTCCTGCCACCCTTGCCAAAGCCTCTGTGAATGCCCACCTGGAGATGGTGGTCTCTAAATGGGAGTCTGCCGTGGCTGTTCTTCATGCAGCAGCCAAAGTGTTCTGTTTAACTTTATTGTTATGTATGTATGTACGTGTATATATGTGTATGTATTTGCTGTAAACGAGGAAATGCCATTCCTCTTTTGGGAGCCAAAATCCTCCTTGGCCCCCACTGCCTCCAGGCCTCTCGGTAACTGGATCTGCTTCTGATACCTCATCAGTGGTATCTTCTACCACGCTCTGTCTCTCACTCCCAGTTCAACCTTCTTTCTGTTTTTTTTCTTTTTCTTTTTTTTTTTTTTACAGTTTGATTTTTTTTCTTATTATTCATCTATTTCTTTCTCTTCTTCAAATATGCCAACCTCATTTCGAGCCTTGGGGCCTTTACATGACTGTTCCCTCTGCCTGAAACTCTGTCCCATCACTTCAGTGCAGAGCTATTTCCTTCTCAGCAGCCAGGCATCACCTCCTCAGAGTAACCTTTATGGCCTATTCAGTCTAGTGTAGCCCCCTCTCTCCAAAGACAATGTTTCACACCACCTTTTCCTTCATAATATGTACCTTTTTCTGAAATTTTCATTTATTTTCATCCCCCCCTCTTCGTTCACTTTCCATTGGAATGTAAGCTCTAGAAGAGCAAGGACACTTTCGGAGCTGTTCATTGCTTTAGCCAGAGCTTGGAACAGTATTGACTACATAGTAGATGCTCATTACATGTATTTGAAGAAAGGAAGGAGGTCTTTTTGCTTTGGATTAGTAAAGAACAAAAAGAAAGGGGAATTGTTCATAGTAATAATATGCCTTATTGAAAACATCAGGTTACTGTGTTTACCTGTAGTCATTTGTACCACATACAACTCCTAATCATCGATCCAATTTTACCAACAATACGTATCAAGCGCCAACAACATAGAAACAGAAGATGCAAGAAGAAATAAGAAATACTGCCCTCTAAAGGGTTTATAAACTAAACAATTTACAGATTTCTCCTCTGTGTAATTGATGACCCCATAATTAATTAATAATTTTAATTATGTTTGACATTTATGATATGACTGATATTTGATTTATGGTATGATAATAATTATCCCAAAATTATATTATTAAATATGATTATTATGTAATAATTAGTTAGCTGTATGACTTAGATAAGGACCTTAGTCATTCTAGCTTAAAGTTTTATCATCTTTATTCTGGACAAAATTGGCCAGTGTTAAATTAGCACCTGGCCCTATTAGTCACTTGACACTTGCACCAGTTGGGGGTCTTTAAACAATAGGGACTGACTCTGGCTGTCTTAGGGGGAAAAGGAATTTGTGGAAGGGGAATGTGCAGAATGAAGAGGAAAGTGACAACCAGGCTCAGCTGGTCAGAATCCAAGCAAAGTGAGGGGCCAGAAAGGCCCACCTGGGGCCAGGCGGGCTGGAGGGAAGGCGCCACTGCCACTGCTGCTGTGTCCTGGAAGCCGGCCCGCAGCCAGAAGTCACTGTTTCAGCCATTATGAACAAAAGGAATTCTGCTTCTTGGTAGCCCTTGTTCCACGTCAAAATCTCAAGCAGGAGCAACCGATGGGCCACACTCTCAGGTCATGCGACTGCACTCTAGGTGCCATGGTGAGGCAGTCAGGGTATCAGTCTTTTCAGCTTCCACATCTGGACGCTCAACCCAGCCTTCCACCATGGCCTCCAGTGGAGGTTGCCTCAAGCACAGAAGGACGTCAGATGTCAGGCAGCCAGAAGCTGGACAGATGCCCACTTGAGTATTCAATACTCTGTGCAAAATACTTTGCCCCAACCTCACCAGGAAGAAATCACCAGTTTCTTTCTATCCCAGTGAAACTTGCAAGTGCTCATACTTGAGATTATTTGCAGAAGAAAATAAATATTTATGTTCTCTGATAAAGAGGCCAAGAGAGAAACTTATGAGAGTAAATATGGAAATTAGCAGATAATAAGATTAAGAAAGGGTTAAAGCCCCAAGAATAAAAATAGAGATTAAGTGGAGTTATGAACTGCCAGGAAGAGAAAACCACAAACAGGAAGGGAAATGCCTGGCTCTAAGGAAGCCCACAGGTAGGACCTTGGAGCTGCCTGGCGTTCCCCAGCAGTCTCTGTCACACGAGCTTTACTTATTTATTTTCCCGTTGCGGTCAGAATACTAACAGCAATAGGGATCTGGGCGAGTGTCAGGCAGGCCCTTTGGTTGCTCCATTGCTCACAGCCAGTTGGCAGACGGGCCTCCCATCACTGCATCATCAGACCTTTGACTGGGTTTCAGTCCCTGCCTCTGCGGCTGCTGTGTGTCTTGGAATCAGCTGGCCGATGGCTCAAAGCATCTCGAGGTGCTGGGCTCCACTGCCCTCTCTCTCTGAGGGATTCCCCACCCTGGTCAGTGCTCAAGGAGGGGCCCGGAGCCTCCAGCAACCCCGCAGCACAGCCGCCCCCACAGCCAGAGCCCTTCGGCCCCTCAGTGTTCCTGGTTTCCAGCCTAGCAGCCCTGCTAGTTATTGACAAGAGGGCTGCAGCTCCCAGCAGCCCCTGAGTTGCGGTTGGGTCCGGGCCCTCTTAGACCTTCCCAGCCATGGACCACGCTCTCTCCTCAGTGTGGATCCCTCCCTGGGTGCCCTGTGAGCTGAGAGCACATCAGAACCCCTCCATTTGCTGATGTAGCTGATGCATTGTGTAGACACCCAGGGGACATGGTTAGGTGTGTCGGGGTGAAAAGACTGAGAGCCAAAGAGAACCCACGAGCAGTTTCACTTCCACGTGCAGCCCCTGCCTTTGCCTCGTGGACAGACAGGACGTAGCTGAGGGGGAGCACTGGGAAAGAGGGAAGGAAGAGGATCGAGCCAGGAAGCAAGGTGGGTACTCCAGGGCTGTGCTCTCTGCTCACGGTCCAACCTGCGGTCTGCGATGAGACCGGCTGCTCACCCCCCAGGGGCACAAAGCTATTCCAGGTCACTGCTGAGAGCCCTGCTTTTCAAAATCAGTGCATTTTCAGGTTGCTGGGATAGGTAGGCCTTGAAGAGCACAGTTCTCTCCACCCCCAAATGGCCGGGGCCCACCATCCAGCACGTAGACCATGTGAGGCAGTGACTTTCTGGTTGGCCTAGTGCATGTAGTGCCTCTTGCCTGTTACAGGAGGCCGAGGTCTTCATTAATGTCTGACTCTACCAGCACCTAGCTCCCCCGCCCGTCTGGAAATGTTTAAGGACAGAAATCTCCACCCATGAGTCTGAAACTCCAGAGCCCAACACTTTTTCTGACACTCTTATGTAGAAGTGTGATGAACTGTTTTGATCCTCTTTTCAGCCGAGGGTGGGGTCCACCCTCACCCGCTTCACTCTGGCTCCTGAGGTGAGGAAGCCACAGAAGGCGGGGCCTGCAGGCTTTCTGCTCTGCAGGAGCTGAGCCTGCCAGGCCTTGATGCCCTCCTGCACACCCTGTGCTGGGAACGGGTCAGCCACTCCCACGGTGGCTGTGCTGAGTGTAAAACAAGCGTCCAGTCCCTCCCAGCTGTAACTTTTTGACTGCCAGCCTGAGGCCCTGCTGAGATCAGTGGCCCCGTTAAGTCGTTTTCATCCCAGCACACCCTCCTTCATCGGCGCTTTGGCTGGACCTATTTTTCTCTCTGGCCTTGGGAGCAGTGACTAGATTAAATAGGTCTTATCCCTGGAGGGCTCCCCAGCCAGCAGTCCCCTTCCCAGCAGCGATGCCCTGGAGGTGGGGCTATGGAAAGGGGCCAGCAGGAGCACTGCAGTGATGCCAGGGGCTGTTGCTTTTTGAGCATGTGTTAGGTACCTCTAAGGGACAGGCTCGAACCTCTGTGTGATCAGCTCAGCAGTCCAAGGATCCCTGAAGTCTGTTTAGTGCTCTGTAAGGGTCTAACCACTTTCACATACATAATGCAAATTTGATGTCCAAGCATGTAGATTTGTGAAATATTTTAAGGCTTGACAATGACACTGTAAAGGGATTTGTTGCTTTACAAAAGCATCCCATGCAGATTTGCCTTGGATAACTAACACATTTTAAATTTCTCTGTCCGTGCACAGGAGCCAACTGAAAGAGCTCTCACTGGCCAAAAATGGAGCGACAAGATAAAGTAGTAGTGGCTTAGAACCCAACAGACAAAATACATATCCATGAGTCCGTCCTGATATAAGTAAATATTGAACAGATTAGTAAATGGGGAAGAATAGATAAATCTCTAAAAAAAATAAATAAAAATAAACTTCTCCATCCACACAAATATGGTACTTTACTGAATTTGCAGGAACTCAGTTGCAGAAGAAAGATACAGATGCAGAATAAACAGGGAGAGACGGAAGGAAGATGCAGTTAGTTAAGGGCTGGCAAATGAAGCTCGTGGTCCTGGGACCTGTTATTTTTCTAACGCAGCAAAATTTACTCTTCTTCTCTCCCTTTTTTTAGAGTGAGTGGCCAGGGTTTTCATTTTTTTGTCAATTCAGGAATCGCATTTTAATTTCAAAGGACACAGCTGGATCCTGTCTCTCACCTCCAGTCCTGAATGTTTGTCAGACAAGAGTATGCTTTCCAGCTCATCCTTCCTTCCTCATAATCCAGGGCCTGCATCTGAACCCCTGTGAGAATCAACCTTTTTCTTGTCCACCTGGAGCAATACGTGTCACATCCAGGTGGGGTGTTCACTAGGAACAAGGAAGCCCGGATGCCAGTGCTGTGGGTGTCCCTTACGTTTTTGAGATAATGTCTCACCTGCCAGCAAGGCCATTGTGTTGGCCGGAGGGTGGGAAGCCCACCACGCCCCTCCTTCATTGAGCAGAGGCAGGGATGGGGTACCTGAAGCGCTTCCCCTCAGCCAACACGCTTGCTTTGACTTCAGAAGGAATCCTTGTTCCAGATATTGTCCTTGGTCTGAAGTTCCAGGAAGGCAGGAATGGTGTCTTTCCCTCAGGGAACTTCCAGTAAGTCGGGATTATTAGTGTCACTGGCGTTGCCTTTGAGAGCCGTTTCTGCTGACGTCTTCAAGCCGAACGTGCAAAAAGAGGAACGCAGTGGGGCCCACTGAGGCTTTGGGGAGGTGGTTATACTGGTCCGCCTAGGAGGCTTTGCGTATGATTTTAGAATGGAAAATTTAGTATAAACTTACGGCTTAGAAGACGATGGTAACCGAGAAAAACCTTTGCTAATGGTCTTGTGACAGTGTATTTTAAGCATAGAGAGTCTGGAAGCAGAGGTGAAGGTACACGTTAGATGGTTTATTGATGTTCCAGTACCACACAATACAACGCGTGGTGTGGTCGCTGTGGTCCCCCTCGTGAGCAGTGTTTTAGAGCACTCTGCAAAATTGCAGTGAATGTCAAGGGTCTGTCAGCCCGTTTCCACAGTGTGTGCATCTGCATCTCTGATACAATACCTAAAGCATTTGTATTTCTGATTTTCAATGAATAAACCTTTAGCATATCCCCAGAAGAAGTAATCAGGGGGCTTCAAGTTATAAACTAAATTCTCCTTGTAGTTTCTGTTTTCTTTGACACGTTCAGAATCTAAGCACTGGCGTCTCCGTTGGAAGTGGAGACATAGTCCAGTGCAGGGAAGGGAGCACAAGATTTCCAGTCGCACAGAGTGGAGGCCAAAGCCTGGCCCAGTCCCTGACAACCCCTGTGTGGCCTTGGCAGGTAACTAATCCTCTTCCTGCCTCAGCTATCATCTGTAAAATGGGGATGGTAACATCTCAACCTTATGGAATCATTCTGGATTTCAGCCATAGCATGACTAAAGTGCCTGACACTTGCCAGGCAGTCAACAAGTGGGATTGTTACTATGATATATAACTACAGTGCTTGCTTTCTCTTTCACTTACGTGCAGGCTACTTTGTTTTTTAATCTTTTTTTTAACGTTTTTTTAAATCTCAGTATAGTTGATTTACTGTTTCAGCCGTACAGCAAAGTGATTCAGTTACATATACATACATATAAATGTATGTATGTATATATGTATGTATGTATTCTTTTTCAGATTCTTTTCCATTATAGGTTATTACAAGATATAGAATATAGTTCCATGTGCTATACAGTAGGTCCTTGTTGTTTATCTATTTTATATATAGTAACGTATATCTGTTAATCCCAAACTCCTAATTTATCCCAGATGACTTTTAATGTATACCTGGTAGAGCTAAAAAGACATAAGACAGTTTCTCCAATCTTTGACTCACTGAAATCAATCTCATTCTACTTTTCAATCTCATTCTGATACAGAGAGGAATCATTACAATCTTCACATTTTCTCGAGCCTGTTGCCAGTTAAGCACCAGCAGGGCTAGATTATATAAGAGCTATTATTCCATTCCGTAAATTTGGAGGAAATTGTCCAGAGGTGGAAATCAAGTGCAGGGAAATTGTTGAAAGACCTCAAGGAAACCTAAACTTTCTAGCTTTCAGACTGGGCATTTGTAATATGCCGAGCTTGGGTTATGCGGTTTCAAGGTTGCTTCTAGCCTAAATACTGTGTTTCTGTTTGCTTACTTGGTGGGTTTGGGGCTTGTCTCAGCAATTTGGTTTTTAAAGTTTTGAATTCATA
Source organism: Hippopotamus amphibius kiboko (assembly GCF_030028045.1). Taxonomy (NCBI): domain Eukaryota; kingdom Metazoa; phylum Chordata; class Mammalia; order Artiodactyla; family Hippopotamidae; genus Hippopotamus; species Hippopotamus amphibius. The sequence goes on from NC_080197.1 coordinate 58,398,612, forward strand.
GCTCGCAAATGACGAGCCAGAAGAGACGTAGAGCCCACCCAGGGTAACATTCTGGTTTTACAGATGAGGAGACTGGGACTCAGAGAGTAAGGCTTCGCCACCCTCCTTATATCACTAAAGCCAGAACCCAGGTGTCCTGACTCCTAGATCAGTGCTCTGTCCTTTCTGTCGCATGGCCTCTTTCCTGCAAATGGGTATCACATTTAAGAACAAATATGAAAACATAGCGCAGCTAAGCTCTGACGGATTCTGACAACCTAATCATTTACTGAATAACTACGAAATTAAATAATCAAATTGATCTGACTGTTGAAAGGACTATTTGAAAGGTTTTCACACTTCAGTCTGTCTTCTAGTCATCTAGAAAGATACATTATTATTAGAATTTAGGGATAGCAAGAGGGTTATGGCTGGCATGCTCTCTGTCCCTTCACCTCTGGGCTTTGCCTTGAGAAGCTCTGGATTCCCACTCACTAATTTTCTAGGTCCATATATTGCAACCTCAGAATCTAACAGTTAATCTGCAGCTTCCCTGACTTTATATTACCCTGTGGTTAAGCATTTTCATTCCTGGTGAAATAAGGAAATGATATCATATTGACTAACCAAAGTCACCATGGGCATCTACTAATCATGAGCGTGATCACGAGATGTGTGTAACATATGTGAGGAGCCAAGAGGTAGCAAATCATATCAAACTACTTTGATCGATGGCGGACACATTACAAGTCGACGCAGTGAGGAAGTGGTGTCCTGTTAACCGGTCACCATTTGGGGTGTCTGTCCTGCGGTTCTGGCTCAGATGAAAGTCTGGGACTCTCCTTTCTCACCCTGCTCAGGCTGAGCCTTCTGTGGAAGCCACTCTTTGTGACATTGGAACATAGAGAGGAACCTTGGGGTATTTTATTGGAAACCACTTTTAGTGAGAAAGCACGTGCAGCATTTATTCTAGGAACTCTATTGGATTAAGTTAATTTTGGTGAAAAGAATATACTTTCTGCACTGATTTGAAGAAACGCCAGTTGTAAAAATTTATTTTTAAAAGACTGGCTTTTTTCATAAAAAGGGGATAAAAATCAATTTAGCTTGGTTATTTTTTGCCATCTTAGTGAGATGCAAACATTCAAGTTCCTAAAAATTAAGAAAAGGAAGCTGAAAGCATTCAATGTTGAAAAAAAATATCTTAATGACACATTATATTTTAGTCTTAGATTATGATCAGTTGATATACGGAGGAAGAAAGGAAGGAAACCAGAAGCACCAAACCAGGAGAGAGAAGGCTGAGAATCAGGCAAACCAACCAAAACAGAGGAGGATACAGGTGATGAAAGGAAGAAAGATGAGATAAACCAAAAGAAGATTAGAAGAGAGAATGATTTTTAGGGACTAGGAGACAGGACAACAGAGCTGGCGGCTTTCCTGGCCAGCCCTTAAGCCTGGCTTGTCACTATTTTCAACGTCTCTGATTAAAGTCTTACTCTCCACCTCGACTATCGGTTCCACCAGCACAAGAATTGCACTGGGTTTGGCTCCCTATTGTTTCGCAGTGCCCAGCACAGACATAGGCGACACAGGAAGAATTAGTCAATGAATGGCTGAACAAAGGAACAAGTGAAGAAACAGTGTGTAAGGAAAGAGTCCCGTGGCCCAACCAGCTGGGGCAGTGGTCCCTGAGAACTGCCGTTGTTTCCTCAAAAGCAAGAGACCATGGACTGGGCTGACCCGGCCCCCGCGGTACCTACAATAGCATTTCTTTGAAGGCAGTTTCACCGTCTCACCCATGGTCTCTTTGCTAAGCATTAGAACAGTGTTTCGTCCCTGTTTCTCCTGGAAACTTTCTGAAAGCTGAGGTTTTCACCATCCCCACCTTGAGTATCACTGTGTCTCCCGGTACCTTCTCACCCCAGGCCCAGCTGTCTGAGGTTCTCAAACCCTTCTGGTCCATCAGCCCCCCTGGAATCCTGGTCCTGATACAGACCACCTCTCCTCTCCCACAAGGCTGCCTTCTTGGCTCTCTCAGGAGGAGTCCCCTGTCTTTTAGCCCACTGGTGGCAGCTACCTGTCTTCCTGCCCCCTCCGTAGGAAGGTCCCCAGAAGAGAGTCAGCAGAGTCGACTCCCCATGCCAAGAAATGTGATCTTCACCCTCATGTGAAAATGCATTTTTCAAGCCTTCGCATCACTGTCCTCTGATAGCCGCTGGTCACTCCTGTGCATTCTGCACAGATTTTCGCCCTCGGCCACCAGCAGCCCCTTCATCCACCGCATCTCCTGACCTCCGTCAGGATGAATTCACAGATTTTGTGTGTGACTCATCCAAAAGATTCGCCTCTGCAGGTTGTGGTTTTTAAAATCTGTGGTTTGTAAAATATACATAACATACACTTTTACCATTTGACCCATTTTACATGCGGAGTTTTGTGGCATTCCGTGTATTCACATTGTCATGCAGCCATCACCACCAGCCATCTCCAGAGATTCTTTGTCTTCCTTCACTAAAACTCAGTGCCCGTGAAATACTAACTCCTCACATTCAGTGATATTTTATCAGTTTTCAGCTCTTTTCACTCTGGAATTTTTATTTCCTGAAGTTGTTCTACCTTCAGAATTTTAAACATTATTATTCCACTTGCTGTCCACAGTCTCCTTTCTTGCCAGGAGGCCTGGATGCAGACAGGTCTGGGTGGGGATCCCAGCTAAACTATTTGCTAGCCTCAGTGTCTTCATTTGTAAAATTCAGATAATAGGTAATGCAGTAAATAACATAGATACTAAATAGATAAGAGGACTGGAGCCCATTGGATGGTAGAACGGATAAAGTGCTTATCGAGCATTTAGCACAGGTCTGTGCTTCTCCGTCCCTCCTACCAGTTCACACGCTAGTGCTCCCCACTCCAGCCACTGCCCTGTTGACATCCACAGCTTCCCAATCCCTTTGTCTTTCTGATACCCATTCCAGGGACACACCGTCCTAGATCAGTCAAGCTGTCTGCCTCAGCTACACACCCACCTGGGCTGTTGGTGAACAGCAGTCTTTCCTGGAGTCATTACAAGGCACGGTCTCCCACTCTGCCCTGCAAGCATTTAATGAGCCCCTATGTGGCTTCCTCTTCCCATTCCTCATGCCAGCCATTTCAGATCTTTCCTCTTCACTCCGTCTCCCTACCCTACCACTACCCCAGTAGTTATCATTTATCTTCTATACCTCCATGGATCAGAGTTCTTAAACTTTAGTGCACATAGGAATCATGCAGGTCCCCAAGAGGTTCTGATTTTGTAAGAGGCATTGGGGTTGAAATCTGTGATTTTAACAAGCAACCCCAGGGGATTTTGATATGCAGAGTGCCCAGGCCACTTTTTGTGGAGGGCCGTCCTAAAACCACAAGCTCCTTGAGAGCAGTATTTTGGCTTATCTGATTTTCATATCTAAATATCTGGCAAGAGATGTTGAAGGATTGATTGAATGAATGAATCTGGCTGTCACTCTGCTCTTCAGAGTAAGTTACCATTCTCCTTTGTAATGCTGATTAGCTACAGCTATTTAAATGCAACGTAAATCTCTTTAATATGTTTTATCCTATCTTTTATCAGCCCTTTTCACTGCCATTGGGGGTAGGGAACTATAAAGAACGTGTTATTCTCTCTCTAACAACTACTAAAAAGGAAAAAAAAAAGAATCCAAGGGCCAGATGAGGTTTAGACAGAGGTGCAGACATAGGTAGGTTGGGCCTTTACTCCCCTTTCCCTTCAGGGAGTAAAATACTCTGCTGACTCCTGTTCTAGGGAGATGTCTTTGTGGCCACTGCAGTGGGCTTTTCTGGTGTGGAAAGAATCTTACGCAGGAAGGTCACGGCTAGGGATATTGGGAGAAGGTGACTTAGAGAAATAGGCAGAGATACAGACTGACATATCCAGTCAATTGTGGAAAGGCTCACCTGCCTTCAGATCCCGGCTCTGCCATTTCCTAGCTTGCGATGAGGGTAGTTAGCCCGCTGGGGCCGCTTGATTTCTCATCTGTAATATGGGGACAGTTTCTTACCTCTCAAGCTCTTTTGAGGATTGAAAGGGCATAAGTAATTCACAGTGCTTCTGTGATGGCAGGCAATCAGGCAGAGTTTTCAAGAGAGGTGGGTGTCTTGTTAACCATCCGTCTTTACCACATGGAGGGGACACACACACACACACACACACACATGCGCACGCCCAGCCCTACACTCAGTCAGCCTGGAAAAACAGAAGAGGCACCGGCTATTGCCCTCTGGGGAAGTCTAACTCTAAAACCTCACCCACACTGTAATAAAATGTTTCCAAAGGGAGCAGACGGGGTAACCTAGGGCCGTGCCCTGCCTCTTCCCTCTTCCCTGAGCGGCGCTGGGAGCCCGTCTTGGGGAAGTGGGGGGTAAAGGAGCGGGGGCGGCCGGAACCGAAGCATTTCTCTTGCCGCCCGCCTCTTCTGCCACCCCTTTCTCCTCTGCGCCGGGGCGGGGGTGGGGGTTGGGGGCGGCGAGGATAAACAGCTCAGACCTTTACACACACACTTGGATCTGCCCTCCTCGGCCTCCAGACCCTTCCTCGCCATTCATCGGGATTCACTGACGGCCCTCAGGGTTCCGCGCGCTGCTCTAAATACTTTATCCAGGACCTCCCTGGGAGCCCATAGGAAGTTTGTTCCACATCTAAGAAGACCGATGTCTAACCCCCACTTCATACCCACCCTCAACCTCGCCCCACTCCTGACCAGAAAGAGCACCTTTGGCTTTGTGTGCTCAGAAACGTCGATTTAAGTGCTAATAATAATGAACACATAATAAACATTCTTCACAGACTTCCAGGAGCCCTTCCGTATGTATTCCCTCGTTCCCTCACATGCATTTGCTTTCAGGAGAAGAATTTGGACTGGTTTCCTCGGATGCGAGCCATGTCCCTTGTTAGCAATGAAGGTGACAGTGAACAAAACGAGATTCGGAACCTGCAGGAGAAGTTGGAATCGACCATGAGTCTGGTCAAGCAGCTGTCCGGGCAGCTGGCGGAGCTCAAGGAGCAGGTGAGCGCGCTGGGGGCGGGGCATGTGAGTGGGGCGTGGCTGGAGACCCCCCGGGAGCGAGATTGTTGTCCACGGGGGACTGTAAATTCCCATTAAAAAAAGCCCACGCTGTGTTGCAAGAACCACGTCTCTGCAAGCAGAGGCTGCTTCTGCGTATCACAGCTCCCCATCGTGCGTGGCACGTCTACGGAACGGGGAAGGAAGGAGGAAATGCCAAAAGACAAGGACTTCTAGGGACATTTTAATAGACAGTCGTATTTTCTGCCATCATAGCAATTACTAAATTCACCAGAAAGGCAGATCGTTATTAGTACCTGTCATTGTAGTGCTACAATCAACCCCTTCATCGTGTAAAATTGTTAGCATTAGTAAAATAATATCAAAAGTAAGCGTGGTAGCTTTTAAAATGACTAAGGTGATCATATGTGTGTGACAAGCAAGGGCTGCTTTAAAAGAACCACGGTTCCTCTTTCTTAACCACAGAGAGGGGTTTGCTCTGTTTCTCTGCCTATGGAAATTCACTTTAAAAATATTTTCCCTTTTTTTGATAAAAACATTTTCCATCTTGCCGGACAGACAGTAGATGCTTGAGAAATATTCATCCGACACTGTGTGTCCCACCAGCACTAGGAAAGAGTGAGAAAATCAGCTCAACACACTCTCTCTTTTCCCCCAGATGACAGAACAAAGGAAGAATAAGCAGAGACTGGGCTTTCTCGGATCAAACACACCCCATGTGAATCATCACATGCCACCACACTGATACCATGGGGGCAGCCGTGACTAGCCTTTCATCAGTGTCCTGCCTGATCACTGAATAAAGAACTGAGACGGAGGGGAGTGAACAGTGCCTATTGTTGAAAAGTTAAAAACAACCAAGTGCCAAGATGTTGAGTGGTTTAGCTCCGAGAACAATTTATAACTGTGTTTTCATGGTTGAGAAGATCAAACTTAAAATGCAGCCGCTAGAAAGCACGCATCACGCATTCTTACTGCAAAGTGAAGTCGCTGGCTCAAATGGACGGAGAGGGTAGCGGGAGGTGGGGTGGAAGGAATGCAGGGCGGAGAGAACTACCTTTGGCTGAATCGATGAGTCCGTTTTGTCTTCAATGCTGACTGCAACCTTTGTCATGGTTGGTTGGAATTTCTTTCTTTTAATTATGGCATATAGATCAGTGATACAGGAAGTCATATTTTGGTGGCTAAGTTTTACTAAGGGAAATAACTGAAAAGATTAAAAATGAGTCACAAAGAAAAATGTTAATGCTTCCAAACCGTAGCTGTCACAGGGCAATTTCCTTATTTATCACGTGCAACACAATGGATTGACAGGTCTAGGAACTAATGCTTTGGAGCTTATGCCCCTTGGACTGACAATGCGAGTGGAAAGTGATTTCCTTCTCCCAGATTCAGAGGGGCTCTGTCAATATGAAGCACAAAAAGAGGTTTTCGTATAACTTGTTAAAAACATGTTTAAAGTCATGTTTAAGGTTTTAAAAGGTTTGGGGACAAAAAAAGCTGACAGTAAACCCCAGGAAAGAAAATTTTGAGAACATATGTATGCTATTAAAATACATTGAGATTAATAAATGAACACGCTTAAAGCTGACAGGAAATATTGAGAAACTTATGATAGTGGCATTGCCTTTTATAAATATGGAGTAAAAGCTATTTGGTTCATGTTTGCTGTGCTTAAGAACTGAGTGGTTTTATTTATCCTATTCCTGCATTTAGGAAAAAATCCAAGAAATGTACTGAATACTCAAGAAAAAGCAGCGTTTCAAATGCATATTTTAAATTGTATCAGTAAGAGCTTTTCAAAATGTAAAAAGAGAATAATCTCTTCCTCAAATTGTTTTTATGTTAAATTATGCAACCAGAATTTGTGGAGGGAAAAAACAACTGCCATGCTTGTGTTATTCTTAGAGACCATGCTTTTAGAACATCAAAGCAAAATTCAGATCATGAAAGTGTTAGGAGAACTGCCACGTGGCAAGAGAGCAAGGCACGTGACACCAGACTCTGGGAGTTGCTCTGCAAGCTGACCTTCTGGTCGCTGCCCCCAAAAGAACAAAAAATTGCTTTTTTAAACTCTCATGTTATTACCACCAAGGTTTAAGTTCTGGACAGGATTTGCTGTGACCATTTTTAAAGCTTTTGGATTATTTTAATATAGTTTAAGCTATTGGCTCCTAAAATTCTCAAATCATGGTCCAGGTAGATGATAAAGGATGCCTGAACCAATCCTTCTTCCTCACATTGTTAAAATGTAGACTTGGAGGAAAGCTGTTGAAACCCAGAGCAATGAATTTTTGAACTGAGTCTGCTGGTACACCTCCTCTTCCACTCCAGATGCCTCCCCAAGTGGAGAATTCCTCACTCTGATATGATAGTATTTTTCCTGACCAGTCGCCAAAAGGTTATGATCCAGAGATGCTCAGAAACTGGGATGTATATATCTGTATGCAGCACAGAACTTTGAACCTAGTAGGCATTCAGTAAATGTATGTGAAATTCCACTGTCATTCAACCCTAATGCTTCATGGATACTTTAAACTATATCATATGTTGATTTTTTTTAATGGCTTTACCAAAACTGAAGTAGACCAAAGTAGCCATTAAAAAAAAAAAAAGAATCCAAGACCATTATTCTAATTAACAGTATTAGATGAAAAGTACCTGTTAAAGTATTGTAATCAGGCAGAGAGTTTTGCAGGTAGGGAAAAGAAGGGAAAGGTGGTAAATATTGACTATATCCCAATGTCAGAACCTTTCTCTGTTTAGCACAAACTAAAATATTTCTGATGGATGTTCCGGCATCGAGAAAATAAGTTAATTTGTACAGATGAGCGCATCCTGTCTTTCAGATGAACTATCCAATCGTTTCTTACGTTTTTTTGTAGAGAACGAGCCATTAGGTATGTAATTGCCATCAAGAAATGGCCTAACCTCTCCAGCCATTGTGGAGTGGCAGATCACCATGTCACCGTGTGTTTTCTCCTGTGAGAAGTATTCAAAAGAGATTGCAACTAACCAGACTCTTATTTAATCACAATTGAAATATTTCTCAGGTGTGTTTCTCTTTCTTTCCTGCCTAAATACTTTAAGATTATAAAGCAAAATAAACAAAAGCAAACAAAAAAAAGCATTTTCAAGGCTATTAACTTTATGATGGAGAAGATAATAATGGGAAAATTTGACATTTGCTATAAATTTATATTTGTTTTACATATGTTTGTTAATGCAACTGGAATATTTGACCTGGGCAAGTATCAATTAACATTCTCATATTTATATAGTGATAGTAAAATATAATCATCTTTGATTTTGATGTTAAGGAAGATGTTTTACTATTTAGTTATTAAAACCCATATTGCCTTAAAAGTATGTTTCTGCTGAACATAGTTTTTAATTTCAAAAGGATTTTATTCCCCTACGTGTTTCATTCTGAGGCCCAAGAGTTTCATGCAAGTATGTCTTGACTATAATATTAAAAAATAAATTTTACACATGTAAAACATCATATTTAAACTAACTTTAAAAAGTTACGTTAGACAGGGCTTATTTTCTTTCATACTGAGATTTTTCTGTTGGTGATGAGGATGCAGTTTCTAGTGGATTATTAATAAATCAGGAAGATATTTCATTCAAGTCAGAACTAATTGTTTGCTTTTTTCCCATATTCTCAGCTCACAGCTCATTGTTTCAGCTGCTCTTTTTAGCTAATAGTTGTTTTATTATAAACAGTAATGCAGTAGGGCCTCCCCTCCACCCCCACACCCCAGGGCTGAGATTGAGCAGAGAGGCTGGGAATCTGGAGACTTGGGGAGGGAAGGTGCAGATTGGGACTTCACTGTAAGTAGGGGAAAGAAGGAATAAAGGGTAGATAATAGGATTAACAGGGCTTAGCCCCCCAGGGACCCAGTAGACTGGGACATGAGTAAGTCAGTATTGCACAGGTATAATGATGTAACAGATTACAGGCTCAAGAGATAACCCTTAAACATTCAAAGAACAGGGCTTTGTGGAGAGCAGCTGTAAGAGATGTGTTCCCTCCAGCTTTCTTAAATCTTTACAGAATAACAAATCAGCATATTCTGTCCACAGACCTGTTGCAGGATGCCCTGACGCATGATCCAATGCAGAAAGGGGTGCAGCAGGCATCTTAAACACAAGCACAGGTGCCTACAGGAATCAGGCAAATGGCTCAAATGCGGGCACGTGTGAGGGGCACACCATCTGTAGGGAGGGGGGAGCCAGTGGGGAGCTTTCTTTTTTTTTCTTAATTTATTTCATAGACGTATACTTGATTTACAGTGTTTGTGTTCATCTCTACTGTACAGCGAAGTGATTCAGTTACACATATGTACACATTTTTTCATATTCTTTTCCAGCGTGGTTTATCCCAGGATGTTGAATATAGTGCCCTGTGCTCTACAGTAGGACCTTGTCGTGTATCCACTCTATACATAGTAGTTTGCATCTGCTAATGTGGGGAGATTTCTAACCGCAAAATTTGACACCTAATTCCACTTTGAAGAAAATGTCTGCGGCCAGTTGAGGGCCCCTGGTCACTCATTTGTTATCGCTGAAAGAATTGTTGATAAAGCTACCCCATTTAGTAGAAGAAAGCACACTACACCAAAACCAAGCAGAGGAGCTAAAATGCACGTGAAACTTGAGAAATCTGAAAATAAATCCAGGTTTCACCTCTGAACTGGAGTGTTTCCACAGACTTGAATAATTTATAAAATTATCATATCAGCTCTTCTCGTTTTACCAGTAGCCTTTTTTTCCCCCTGCAGTAGAGGAATGCTATATTTGCCTCAAAAAAACATGATTCTAATACATATCAAGACCAGATAAGTATAACTTATAAATTATTATTAATAAAATTGAATTTGTTTAATTTGTATGTGTGTGATACTTTAAGTGCTTTATTCTTTTCTTAACGTTCCTAAATAATGTATCCATTGGTGTGCAAGTCCTTATTATTGCTATTTTATATAGTGAGACACGGGGGACAAAAATTTCAGCAACTTGAACCACACTGGTGAGCTAATCCAGATGGACCATTGTGTCCAGCGTTTACTGAGAGTTGGCCAAATTCCCAGTTGGCCAGCATCTACTTGTATATCTACATTGTGCTGATACCCAGCCTGGGCTCCGTGGGCAGAGGCCGTTTGGTCATCCAGGATTTCCTGGTTCTTAACCCCCAGAGCATGGGACAGCTGAGATCAAAATGACTTGCATGAATCACATGCAAACCACGAAGAGAATTCTCTGCTGCTCACATGGGCGTTTTCTAGTGTCCTTGAAGCTGTGTGGCAAGAATCGTTTTTTTGTTTTGTTTTGTTTGGGAGCCGAGCAAAGGTTTCGAGAGGGAAGTTGGACAATGAGTTCTTCTTCCAATGAGAGTAATTGGAAGGATGGGAGGATGCACATGGAGGGGAGTGTGATGGGGATTTGAAAGTCACCCTGCCTTGGACGGTCCACTGCAGTGCTTTGAGGAAGTCTTAGGAAGGCTAGTCTTCAGAGCACAACTGCAGGCCAGAAATCTGTGTACAGGAACCTCCCTTACATCCCTGCCAACAGCAGAGGAGCTGGCATGTCACCTGGAACCTACCACATGGCAAACAAAGAAACAGACCAAATTTGATGAAGGTAGAAAATTGATAAGAACAGAGATGAGTTGTTGAGCCCTGTCTGACTCAATCTAACAGAAAATTCTGGTCTTTACATTTCAATGTGGATTTCCTAGATAAGCCTGTTCTCTTTTCACTGTGGTCCTTGGGGTAAAATGAGCTCCAGGTGGAGTTGCCCTCCTCACAGCTGTGGAAATATGGAGACAGGTGTGGGCTTCCTCTGCACCTCCTTCCAAAGTTCTCCTTTCCTCAAGCCTATTTGTGTCGGAAAAAGCTTCTTCTGAGGCTGCTGCCTGGTCTAACAACTGTGGTTTTCATTTTGTTTTTATAATTGTCTTCACTGTGGACAGTTGTGTCTGCCTTTCTGTCTGCCGAAACCTATTCCTTCTCTTTCCATGTGGATCAAATGATTTTTTGTGATCCTGGTCTTCTTGGCAGTATATTCGAATACAAATTTTGTGAACACATTACCTTAAAATTAGATTCTGCTCTGTAAAAAATACTGATGAATTTTATATCAGTTAGGGCTTTATTGGAGAAGAAAAATCAGGTTGGGTGGCATGGACTGAGAGATTTATTTTAAGGATTTGACATCATGCAGTTGTGGTGAAGAGCTGGTGAAGACCTAGATGGAAGGCTGCTGCTTCTGCATCGGTGGTGGGTCTGAAGTCACGGTAAGTCAGTGGGGCTGGTGGTCAGGAAGAAAAGCTGGGTGTGAGGCATGAGAGAGCAAGAACAAACTAGGACCCATGAAGATAAAATCTGTATCCAGCGCTCGCTACCTCCAAACTCCATAGCTCATGTGACATAAAAAGGAAACAGGTGTCCTTCACCACGGAGATGTGTGTGCATCTGACCCAGGAATCCGAGGAGCTGAAGAGGCGATCTGACGGGAACTGGAAGACGGAAGACTGTGGACTGGCTGCTGCCCACACCAGCATGATGAGCAGATCAGGCTTCACTGAGATCTGTTGCCTACTCCTTCTGAACTTAATGACTGTTGCTTCACTCCCACCTTCCAAATCTCATGCAAATATCTGCTGTGGTCAAAATTAACCTATAATCCTGTGAGAGAGGGGATTCTGGGAAATGTAGTTCCAGCTAAGCTAAACTGACGTAGTACAAAGCTGCTGGAGTAGAACTTAATGCTCACCAATAGTGCTGCCCCTCCTCATACTGGACACAAAGGACACATTTCCCAGCACCTACTGCAGTTCAGTGGAAACACACAACTGGGTCTTTTTTTCTTTTTTAGATTATTTTTAAGGGTTTGCATTTTTTTAAGGGTTTGTTTTTTTGTTTATGTTTTTGCTTTTGTTTTGGCCATGCCACACGGCATGGGGGAATCTTAATTCTCCAACCAGGAATTGAACCTGTGCTCCCTGCAGTGGAAACACAGAATCCTAACCACTGGACCACCAGGGAAGTCTCTACCTTTGTTTTTTATTGAGGTAACTTGGGTTTATAACATTATGTATTTCATGTATACAATATTATATATTTCCATTTCTGTATGCCCTACAGCCTGCCCACCACCAAAAATTTAGTTTCCATCCATCACCATACAGTTGATCCCTTTACCCATTTCACCCCTCTGGTAACCACTACTCTGTTCTCTGTATCTACATGTCTGGTTTGGTTTGCTTTGTCCATTTATTCTGTTTATTTTTTATATTGAACATATGAGTGATATCATGTGATATTTGTCTTTCTCCATCAGACTTATTTCACTTAGTATAGTACCCTCAGGGTCCAACCATGTTGTCACAAATGGCAAGATTTCATCTTTTTTATGGTTGATTAGGATTCCATTGTATATCTGTGCATACCACATCTTCTTTATCCATTCGTCCATTGCTGGGCACTTAGGTTGTTTCCATATCTTGGGTATTGTAAATAATGCTGTAATGAACATAAGGGTGCATATATCTTTTCAAATTAGTGTATTCATATTCTTTGGATAAATGCCCAGAAGTAGGATGGCTGGATCATATGCTAGCTCTAGTCTTAACTTTTGAGGAATCTCCATACTGTTTTCCATAGTGGCTGCACCAACTTACGGTCCCACCAACAGTGTACCAGGGTTCCCTTTCCTCTACATGTTTCCAACATTTGTTATTCCTTGTATTTTGTTGATAGCCATTCTAACAGGTGTGAGGTGATATCTCATTGTGGTTTTGACTTGCATTTCCTTGATAACTAGTGATATTGAACACCTACAGGCCATTTGTATTTCTTTGGAAACATTTTTAAACAGGGTGTTTGTTGTTGTTGAATTGTATGAATTCTTTATATATTTTGGATCTTAACCCCGATCAGATATAGGATGTGCAAATAAAAATATCTTCTCCTATTCAGTAAGTTGTCTTTTCATTTTGATGATGGTTTCCTTTGCTGTGCAGAAGCGCTCTAGTTTGATGTAGTCCCATTTGTTTATTTTTGCTTTTGTTTTTCTTGCCTGAGGAGACATATCTAGAAAGATATTGCTAAGACCAATGTCACAGTGCATGCTGCCTGTGTTTTCTTTTAGGAGTTTTGTAGTTTTAGATCTTACATTCAAGTCTTTAACCCACTTTGAGTTGATTTTTATGTATGGTGTGAGCCAGTGGTCCAAAGTTTCGTTTCTTCGCATGTGGCTTATACGACTGCTCCTGAACAGTGGATTGTGAGTGAAATTGACAAGCGGAGGCAGTAAAAAAGTCCCTGTACAACCTCAAGTTCTTTCCCCACCACATTAATCATGGAGGCCAAGATGGAACCAGCCTAAATCCCTGAGTCACCTCTTTGACGGGAACTACTCTGGAGATCCTCAATACACTAGCAGAATTGATATGAGTGAAAGATAAACTTTTATGTGCTAAGCCATTGAAATTTAAGGGTTTTTTGTTTGTTGTTAAGTAAATGAGATCGGGGTATATATGGTTATTGTAGCATAACTGAGCCTACCTGACTAATACACACATATATATTAGGCACCAGAAAATTCACCCAAATATACAACTTCTGGGATGTATCCAAGAAAAATATAAAGAAAAATCTATATAGGCAAAATTGAATTATTTATTATAAAAAAGTTGAATGCAGTCCAAAGGTCCAGTAATTTGGGTATGTTTTAAATTGTATGATTCAATCATAGGATGGAATGTTATGAATCTATGAGAGGTATGTAAACCAAGGCAACATTGGAAAACAGGCAGGATGAACTTTTTAAATGTCTACAAATTATATGTACACTATTAACTGTAGAAAAGCATGTTTCTCAAAAAGACTTGAACAAAATCCACTAGAGGGGTATTTGTTTTAAAATAGCTATAGGATTATACATTTTCTTTTTTATTTTCTAAGCTTTTTCTAGTTTTTTAAATTGTTTTATAGTTTAATAATAACATTTTTAAAAAGGAAATGAAAGTTGTATTAAGTCTAGCAAGTGTTTAATAAGAACAAGTTTTCCCAGATTCATTTGCATTTTTATAGGATCATCGGAATTGTAGATTAAGTAACTACTATAGCCACAGTTTATACTGATTTCAACAAGACATTTAAGAAAAGTTGCATGATATTCCTATGGACAAGATGGAAAATTTGTCCTCCATGAGAGAAGAGTTCTACAAATATGCATGCAAGTGAACAATTTTACTTAACATGAGATTAGAGTAAAATATCCTTGGCCTGTTGTTAGATCTCTGTCCTTGGCCTTTTCCTGACCAACATTTATTTCAATGTCTAGAATAAAGGAATCGACAGCAAAATTATAAAATGTGGAGATGACAAAATTGGGAAGTAGAATAAACATGATGGATGACAAAGTAACTATACTGTCAGAAAACTAGACTGGTGAGCGAAGCTATTGTGATGAACTTTAACTGGGAGAAATGTGAAGTTTAGCTCTGAAGAGTTCAGTTGCAGGATAGAGAAGACAACCACTCATGTAGAAATCAAACAAACCTTGAGATTTTTAATAACTTCTAGTTCTATAATTACATAAGCATTTATTTCAACTTATGTTTATTTGGTATTTATTATATTTAAGGAATATTACAGAAGTCTAGGCAAGATATGATAAGGGTTTTATCTCAAGTAGGAAGCACTGGGGATAGAAAGATGGGTTGGTTACAAGAAATACTCAAAAGGGAGAATCTACAGAACTTGGTGCTCAGTTGGATGCTCAAGGAGGAGTAATTGAGAATGATTCCTGGGCTTTGGGCTTGCTGAATGGGGAGATAGATATGCTGTTCATTGAGCTGGGGAATACAGGAGGGGTGGGCTCTAGGTGAGAGTGAAAGATGAGCTTATTCTCAGACATACTGAGTTTTAGTTCTTTAAGTTCTTTAGGAGTTTAAGTTTTAGTTCTTTCATATCCTTAAGATATTCCCGGAAGGAGTATCTGTTAGACAGTTGAATATAAAAGTCTAGAGTCTATGAAAGAAGTCAGGGCTAGAGATAAAAGATATGAGTCATCAAGAAATACATGACAGTGATTTGTACATTCAGTTGGTTTGCAATTGACTTGTTAGCCAATTACATAGTGTACAGTACAGATTTGTCACAGGTCAGATCACAGGGTTGAAGGAAAGAAGTACCTTCCTGTAATTAGAAAGGATCCCCTAAACTGCATTCAGCTTAAGACATCGATGTACAAGAGCACAAAAAACATCGTAATAACGTGGCTCCAAGGAACACAGTTGTGATAAGGAAAATAACCTAGCGTCTGTTTCCCATTTTCATTACTGAAATCTCTAACATGACTTCACTACTTAAAGTTTTCATATCTCAACACTATTCTTTAAAGATTTCATGTCATAAAAACTAGTAATGTATACAAAGGGGGGGGAAAAGAAATACATGACAATGAAACCAAAGAAGTAAATGAATGCTGAAAGGCAGAGAATAGACATTAAGAAGAGAAGAAGATCAAGGATAGAACCCAAAAAACATTTAGCAAGAGAAGCCAAGAAAGAAATAAAAAAAGAAGGAAGGAAGGAAGGGAGGGAGGTAAAAAAAGAGAAAAGAAAAAAGAAAAGAAAAGAAAAGGTCAGAGAGCTAATGTGAGAACAAAAAACAATGATGTTTCAGAAGTCAAGGGAGGAGGGAATTTCAAAAAGGTATGGAATTTCCTATCAAATATGCTAGTAGAGTATCAGAGCCTCATACATCCCTTCCTAATTTTCTATTCATAAACATATAAAAACTAGAGAGTAATAACATACCTAATAATATAATATAGAAACAAAATTCCATCATCACACATAAACTAGATAATGCCATGATTAAGCAAAGTCTATTAAGGAATTATTCGGACTGCAACTGGGCCACTTCCTTGGCATTCCATTCCCAGAATCAGTTCATGGACAGCCCAAGGTAAGAAACTAGGGGAAAACTTGGACTAACTCTGTTTGTCCCTAACCCAGCATATGGGCCGCTCTCACCTGAAAAAAGCAAGTGGCCATCCCATTCTGTATGAGAACTGTGCTCTGAGTCAGTCCCCATGTCAACCTTCCCCTTCTCCCTTCTGGTCCTATCAAATCTCCTCATTCTACCTCCATAGGTAAACGTCCTGTATATAACCCTACGGGAAGTAGAATGAGGCAGGCGAGAAGCAAGGTCCATCTTGGCATGCCTGCTCAGTGGAGGAAAACTGCCGTGAGCCTGGACCGGAAGGTTGCTGAGAGTAATGCTTACATCTAGTGAATTAAAACTAATGTGCTGCCCCTAGAGCTCTAGATGTAGAGAATGTGGCATCCGTGTAGGAAAGCACTTTACAAAAATTGTTTGCTAGGTACTGCAGTTGGGGCTGCCAGCATGCACATCAGCCTGCTCAAGCAAGAGAAGTAAAGTGGGGGTGAGGAAAATGGTCTTCTTCTACCTAAAAGAACCCCATGTTTTCCTTCCTCCAGCATTGATGATTGAGGGCAACTAAGGATGTAGCACAGAATAGGCTCAGTGTAGCACAGGACGCCCTCAGGAACCAAGTCCTGGCCTCCCTTTCAAGATGACCTGCACATGGTAGAGATGCAACTGAATGCTGAACTGAAAAGGAAGTGGCAGAAGAGCCTTCCCTGCATCTGAATTTTTTTAATGGAAGTATAGTTGATTTACAATGTTATGTTAATTTCAGCTGTACAGCAAAGTGATACAGCTATACATATATATATTCTTTTTCTAATATTCTTTTTCATTATGATTTATCATGGATATTGAATATATGAGGGTGAGTCAAAAATTATCCACATTCCAGTTGTATTAAAACTTCTGTAAATTCTACAGCCAATGTGCAGATAATTTTTGACTTTCCCTTATAATTCTCTGTGCTATACAGTAGGACCTTGTTGTTTATCCATTCCATGTATATATAGATAGATAGATGATGATAGATAGATAGCTAGCTAGATAGATGATAGATAAATAGATAGATGATAGATAGATGATAGGTAGATATAGATAGATGATAGATGATAGATAGATAGATGATAGATAAAGGCTTACATCTGCTAACCCCAACCTCCCACTCCATCCCTCCCCTAACCCCTCCTTAATTGGGTTATGTGAAAAATTACAGACAAGTATAAGCTCAGGAAATTTTAAATGAGAAGCATATTACTATCACTAGTTCAAACTCACTTCATAATTGCAGGGCGCAATTTTCTGGCTTCAAGATACACAACACATGACAATTTACCTGCTTTTCGATAGTTTCAACTGTTTCTATTGTTCTGTTGGTTTGGTCTCTACCTTTTGATATGTGCCTTCTCTTAGTTTAAAATAATCCAGCAGTACTATGTGTGGACATGCATATAGACAAACACACAAATATTGGATGTACTATCCTACAAAGTTAAGACTGACTTTGTTTGTGCCCCGCACAATCTTATTCCTCTAGGGTCACCTTCAAGACCCTGGCTGGCTCGGCGAACGACATAGAAGGGCAGTCAATCCAACACAGTGCAATGGCCAATTCTGTGACGGCCACGCCCATCCTTAATTTTCCAGACTCCACTGTCTATCTGATTTAAACTGTCTGTTATTCAATAATCAATAACTTAAAGAAACTTAAGTTAAAAATCATTGTAAAAATATAATAAAAATGAATTTAAAAATAAAAACAAAGTAAAAAACTAAAAAAATTTTTAATTAAAGATAATAATTTGTGCTGTGTGTGGAGGATGGAGATAAAGTGGAACACGCTCTGTAAAAAGGAACTCATCGACGGAGAAAGGTAGGCTCAGAGAGGTCTTCTAGGGAGCCCAGAAGGAGGAGCTTGGAGCAAAAGGAGCGGAGTCCACAGTTGGAGCACTCACAGCTGAGCTAATATTAGTAGCACATTCCCTGAATGCGCACCAAGAAACGCGACGTGCTAGACATGTTTTAACTCACTTAATCCTCCTGTAACCCTATGAAGTATTATAATTATCTCTAGTTTAAAGATGAGGAAACTGAGATATGGGGAAGTTAAGCAATTTGCCCAAAGTCCCACAGCTTGTACCATCTGAACCAACACAGTCTGATTCTAAAATCCATCCACTCAGCCCATGTGCTATCCCGTGCACTGAAAAACAAACAGAAGCTGTAGGAAAATTCATTCGGAGGAGAGATGGAAATGTGGCAGTGTGGTTAAATAATTAAAGAAAAGTAGAAGTAAGAGAGGCAGGAGGAAAGCTAGGCGGCTCTGAAAAGGTGAAGATCAAGGACAAATGCCTGAGGAATGAGAGGAAATGAAGACAAGCTCTGCCTCTTCCTACATTTATTTATCCATCAAACATCTGTCAAGGTCACACACGGTTCCAGGCACTGAGCTGGGCACTGAAAATACAAAGACAAATAAAATATAACCACTATTCTTGAGAAGCTCATTTCTGCAGTGAGACCGGCTATTGTATATTTCAACAGAAGGTAATAAATACTGTGGTTAAAGTATGGAAGGTGCCACAGCCGAAGTGCAGAGAGAGGTTGCACAGAGGAAATAACACGGGAGAATTGAATGGGAAATTAGAATTGGCCTCGAGGAAAGGGCTCAGGGACAACAGGCATTTGAAGTCTCAGGCAGAGTGAAGGCAAACAAAGAGAGACAAGAAAAAAGGAACTGTGTTCATGAAATGGCCAAAGTCGCAATGGCTGATGTGTCGTGGAGGAGTCGTAAGAGCCAGGCCATGAAATTGTCCATGTTATTATCTTAAAGAGCATTGGGAGAGCGGCTACAGAAGCTTTTATAGGAAGCAGAACGTGATCATGTTTATTATTTTATTTTTTGGCTGTTAGAATATTCTATTTTATTTTATTACTTTATTTTATACATCTTCATTGGCATATAATTGCTTTACAATGTTGTGTTAGTTTCTGTTGTACAACAAAGTGAATCAGCTATCTTTATACATATATCCCCGTATCCCCTCCCTCTTGAGCCTGCATCTCACCCTCCCCATCCCACACATCTGTGTTGTCAAAAAGCACCAAGCTGATCTCCCTGTGCTATGCAGTAGCTTCCCACTAGCTACCTATTTTACATTTGGTAGTGTATATATATCAGTGCTACTCTCTCACTATGTCCCAGCCCCCCCTTCCCCCTCTGTGTCCTCAAGTCTGTTCTCTATGTCTGCGTCTTTATTCCTGTCCTATTGCTAGGTTCATCAGTACCATTTCATGTTTAGTTTTAGAAAAGTAACTAGAGGGACTTCCCAGGTGGCACAGTGGTTAAGAATCCGCTTGCCAGTGCAGGGGACGCGGGAAGATCCCACATGTCTCGGAACAGCTAAGCTTATGCGCCACAACTACTGAAGCCTGCAAGCCTACAGCCCATGCTCCACAACAAGAGAAGCCACTGCAATGAGAAGCCCATGCACTGCAACAAAGGGTAGTCCCCACTCACCACAATTAGAGAAAGCCCGTGCACAGCAAAGAAGACCCAATACAGCCAATACATACATACATACTAAAATATTTTAAAAAATAAAGTTGTTGAATAAAAAAAAAGTAACTAGAGGCAGAGTGAGGGCTGGATTGGAGAGGAAGAAGTTATCAACAGGAAGGCCAGTTCAGTTAAAAGTTGTTGCAAATATCCACCCAAGAGAAGGCCTGTGCCAGGGTGCTGGTAGTCTACAAAGAAGCATGGACAGACCCAAGAGACCTTGATGAGTTAGAGGTGCAGGATTTGAGACCAATAGAGGGAGAGTTATTGAGGATTATCTTAAGATTCAAATTTGGGAGAGAGGGTAGATGTCCATTAGCAGGGAGGGAAAATTCTTCATAGTGGGTATGTTTGTGACGCATTGAGTTTGAAGAACCTACCAGGCATCCAGATGAATATTATAGTAGACTCTATAATTGCTGAGCAAAATAATATCATCATTGTGATCTCCTAACACTTTATTTTCAATGCCAGATAGCTTCCCTATGAAAACATTAGTAACGGATTGTAGATATTTGGCAACTGAATTAGTTTCCCGAACGCTGTAGATAGAGATGCAATAATTGCAGTGTATTTTGAGTTCAGTTAAGAACTAAGATTTGCATTGTTTTACAATGCTTTAACATATGGTATTACTTTTAATCTCGCCAGCAATTCTAAAGGTAGGTATTTAATATCTTTCTAAGCTGATATTTAATATCCCTTCAATTTTGAGGAATCGAAGTCAGTTGTGTTAGCTATCACACAGTTAGTTAGCAGCGGAGCTACAACTGGACCACCTCTTTCTACCTTTGCCTGTAGAGAGAGACCATCCTCAGGAGACTGCAAAGCCACTGATGTCAGAACTGGTCCTGTTAATTCTTGTGATTCTGGTGTTTATCACAACACCAGGATATGGTAGCACCAAATCACTGGCTTTATTCACTTGTAGAATGAAGACCTGGATGACACACATCTAACGTTCCGTATTTCTTTACTTTGTTAAATAACATGATTACATTCTTGAGTAAATATTTTCATGGAAATGAAAAATTAAAGGTATTAGTCAAGCAGGTGTTATTTCTTGTGAAAAAGCTTGGAAGAGAGTGACGATTCCATTAGCTAAAATAACACATGTGGGCGAATTCATGTTATAAAGCAAATATGTAAAAAGAGATATTTCCGTGTAATCTAATTCATTTCCCATGATGCTGGCAGGAAGACCCTTTCCTGAATCCCACCTGAACAAGCCTTTTCATTGCTCACTTTCCAAGGGTGTGTCTATACACAATGACTCCCCACCTTTGCTGCCTGTCTCTATTTTATTACAGGACATTTTCATTGAGCTATCGAAATTGGATGTGTCAGACACATTAAAAGCAATGGCAATTGTGGCAAGTTAGTTGATATATTTTAAAATAAACCAAGAGGGCCATGTAGATGTCAGGGGAATAAATTGCTCTGTTTAAGCAACAAGTGATTTATTTAACGGCAGTAGACAAGGTCCAAGGGATACAAAGCTGCATATATTTGGGGAAGAGCTGAGCTGTTTTCTCAGAAATCTTTCATATGGGACCAAAATAAGAGCCGGAGAAGTTTATGAGAATATTAATTACATTCTTGATTTGGGAATGACCCCAAGGAATGAATTTTATTTCCCATGGGCTGCAAAATTGACCTTGTAGCATTTCTGACAGTGAGACATGTTCTAGAAGCATCAGGTATGAGCACTGACCCAAACTTCATGGGTTTCCCTCAAACTGCAACAGCAGCATTTTCTTGGCTCACCTTTGAGGACAAAAGCATGATGTTTCCAAAAGTGTGAGAAGCAGAGAGGCAGAAGTCTGGGATTTCCCTCCTTCTTCCTCTCCCCATTTAACCTTGATTGGTGACTGCTAGATACAAGGTCATCAATATAAGTGAATTGACTGAAATCTAAAGTTGCAGAAGGATAGCATAGCAGCTACAATCATGGGTCGCCATTCTAGAAAGCCCTGATTGGCATCTGGTTCTGCCTCTTATTCACTGGGTGACCGTGAACAAGTTTCTGGCCTTCCTGTGCCTCATTTTTCTCATCCACAGATGAAGACAGTAATAGTACTGATCACATATACTTAATGTGATGTTAAATGAGTTACTATGATTACAGAGAGGACCACCTGCTATTGTCCCTTCTCTTATTTTATCATCGACCATTCCCTCTCCATTGGTTAATTCCCCCCAGCAGCACATCTACTGTTATAGCTCCCTTGAAAGAGAATCCTTGATCATACGTCCTTCTCTAGTTTTGATCTTCTTTCTTTTCTCTTATTTACATAAAAACTCCTGGAAAGGATTGTGCACTTGCTCTCTGATCCATTCCATTCAGACGTTTATCTTTGCTATTCCAATGAAATTGTTCATCAGAATCACCAGTGACCTCCATCTTGCCTAATCTGAAGGTCAGTTCTGAAGGTCTTCTCATGGGATGCAATGTTTCAGCAGCATTTGACCCATCCTGGATACCCTCATTCTGCAACACAACTCTTTCTTGGTACTTTTCTTACTCCAGTGGCCACTCTTCCTTAGTCTCCTTTGCAGGCACTTCCTCACTGGACTGCCCCAGGTGTCAGTCTCTGGAACTTTTCTCTCCTTTTTCTACACTCCCTAGATGATTTCATTCAGTTTCATGCTAACTACAGATGCTAGATTTAAATACATGGCAATGACTCCTGAATCAATACCTCCAGCCCCAGTATTTCCCCTGGAATCCCCCCAAATCCAACTCTTTTCACATTTCCACTTGGGTGAATAATAGGCCTCACTCAATGCAGTCAGCCCTCATTATTTGAGGATTCCATATTTGTGAATTTGTCTACTTGCTAACATTTATTTGTGACCCCCCCCACCCCCAAATCAATACTCATGGTGCCTTCTCAGTCATTTGCAGACATGTGCAAAGCTGCAAAAATTTGAGTCATCCAACGTGCACATTCCAACCAAGGTCGGACACAGCAACACTCTGCCTTCTTGTATCAGCTCCCATAATGTAAATAAGCATCCTTTAGTGATCTCTTTAATACCACATTTTTAAAAGTTGTGTGCTTTTTCTTGGTGATTTCACTGTTTAAAATAATTCCTAAGCATTGTGCGGAAGCACTGCCTAGCATTCCCCCAGGCAAGAAGGCTCTGATGTGCCTTATGGAGAAAATACATGTGTTACGAAGGTTCATTCAGGAATGAGTTACAATGCTATTGGCAATGAGTTCAATGATAACAAACAACATATATTAAGTAAGGTGTCTTTAAACAGAAGCATACATAAAACAAGGTCATGTATTGATCAGCTGACAAAAGCATTGCAATCAGGGGCTTGCAGGAAGCTAACCCTCTATCTCCCCTAGGAGCAAGGGTTCAGTATTCATTAACTCAGTGTTCATGATGAGTTTGTAGAACATAACTATTGTGAATAATGAGAATCGACTGTATATCCAAAGCTTAACTGTGAATTCCTTCCACGGCATTCTTAATCTCTGAAAATAACTTCATTCCTCTAGTTGCTTGGGCCAATCAATTACCTTTGTTCATCTTTTCCTCTTGCCTCCCATATGCAATCAGCCAGTCCTTTCATATCTTCCTTTGAAATTCCTCCACTTCTTGCACCTTCATTCTTTCAAGCCTGGTCCACACCGTGATCACCATGATAATAGCAACAGCATCCTAACTGGTTACCCTGCTCCCATCTGCGACCCTCACATTCAGGTCACTTCGCGTCACTCCTCCTATGAGAGCCCTCCGATGGTTTCTCTTCTTATTCAGAGCAAAGGCCAGAGTCCTCACCACAACTTTCAGCTGCACTCTCCTCTCTGTTGATCCTCTCACACAACAGGACATGCTCACCCCTTAAGACCTTGCATTTTCTCTCTTTTCTTCAGACATTCATCCTGCAAGGATTCACGTGTCTCACCTCCTCGCCCGCCACCTTTGTGTGTCTCGTCCAATGTCAGCTTATCAGAGAAAGCCCCCCTTGGTACTACTCCATGTAGAGCTGCACCTCCCTCAACCTCTCTCCCCTTTCCCTGCCTTAATTTACTTCATATCAGTTATCACTCAATATATTATACATCTGTTTAATGTTTCCTCTCAACAGAATGTAAGCTTTTTGAGGGCAAGAACTTTACCTGTTATGTTCACTGCTGTTTCTCCAGTGCCTGACACGAAGTAGATGCTAAATAAATGAGTATTCTGACTCTTTGATTTCTTTTACATGAAATGGAGATAATATTATTCCTATTTCACACTGTGATTTATCTGTAACAATGTTAAAATATACTTGCAACTGCCTTCCCTCTGTGCTGGGCACGCCCCTGGGCCATCCTCCACAAGTTTGCTTAGGGAAGGCACATCCTCACTATTGCCCTAAGCAATGCATCCCAAGCCAGTTATCAGGAATGGTGAGATTATCTACTGCCCCTGCTTCTTGACTTTGGTAAAGGGGATTAAGAATGCTGGTGTTGCTTCAGAATATCATCTTGGAAGCTCTGTGGATGTTGGGCTTGGATTGTCCCGTAAATTACCTGTTTTCTTCCCAGTATGAATTATGGAGGAGACAGCTTTCTTCTCAAAGGAGGATGTGCCGTTTGAAAAGCTTTGCTCCCACGCAGGGTGCACCACTGTGAGATTACCATCCAGCCAGCCGTGGAATTGTGGCTCAGGACATTCATGTGGATTTGGTGCTTAAGAAGTTAACTGCATAATTCCCAGCTGTTAAGGCCCCTGACCAAGGATGTTTGCTTAACTTTGAAAGAAAGCCTTCCTTTGGAACATACTTCCCAGTGAACAGCATCAGGGGTTGCTTAATAGATATTAAATAGATACAGAGTAAATCGTGGGCTTATGCAGGGTAATTAACTGCTTAAGCAAACTCACTCTTCAGTTTTGGTCAGCAAGGCAAAATTTCAGGGCAGTCAGGGCTGGAAGCCACGTGCATTGAGGAGCTATGAAACCACCCACAGAGTCATCATTCTTCCAGGCTCAGACTTCTCAAACAAAAACCCCACTCTGTTCCCAGGCCAGAGAGCCTCCAGGGTTGGAATTGCTCAAGCCTCAGTTCACAGACATGTCACTGTATTCATTTGCTCCATAGGTATGTGTACAGTTCGGCCCCATACATGACAGTCCCAGTTAACAGAGACTCAGGGAATTGATGTTTATGGCAGAAAGAACACACGTTCATTGTGAAAAGTTTGGAACCTACAAGAAACATCATGAATGAAAAGGGGCTCATAATTCTAAGGCCCAGAAACTAAACTGTTAACAATTTAGTGTGTATCCTTCTAGCCAAAATATATGCGTGGTTTATGTAGTTTTAAATAAGTTTGATTATTCTCACGTTGTTTTATAATCCTTTTCTACTTATTATTTTACGATAGACATTTTCCCAGGTCATTAATTATTCTGCTATAGTGATTTTTTTGAATAGCTGTCTACGATTCCAACATATAGATGAACTATATTTTATTCAATAATGCCTTACAGTTTAACATTTAGATAATTTCCAATTTTCCATTTTAAAAACAAAACCGAGGTGAACATTGTTGAACATTAATGTTTGTGTACATCTTGGATTATTTTCCAAGAATAAATTCACTGACGGGAAAGCATACAATCAAAATGTATGAACAGTTTTAAGGCTTCAAACAGTTTTTGGCCAGTGTATACTCCTCTTCACAGGCAAGGGTCCCCTTTCCAAAGGTGGCTTTTAGATGAGGCCACCCTGGAAGTATCTCTCAGGGTCCCCCTGCCCCTAATGGATCTAACCTGTCTCCCCCAGAAGCTGCCCCAGGGCAGTTGTGAGCAGAAGGCTGTCTCTGCCCCTCGGGGCCTTCCGGGCCGCTTTCGCTCATCTCTACAGCTGGGCCAGCTGAAGCATGTGGAGGTCAGGTGATGTGCGTGGGGTCATGCAGCCTGCGGTGACTCAGCCAAAACCACTCCAGCTCCTGAACCTTGCTCAGATCACGAGGTTGAGAGCACTTGCTTCCCTGAGGCCCATTATTCCAAAATAATTAAAAGAGGCTACTTGCACTTGTTTGTGGATATTCAGTTTTGGAACGACTGGTTCGGTCCCATGACTTTGCTAATTGGTGACACTAAATGCTGTACAATCCTGTTTTCTTTTTCCTTTTTGGAACCAGTGAGAGAATGATTGTTAGTTTCCCTCCACAACATAATTTGCAATCCAACTGTACGATAGGTGTCTCCAGGTGTCCACCTGAAACTCTCAGCCTCAGAGACGTAACTGCTGAACTGGATCAAAACAAAAATTCTGATTCATTATGACTCACACATAAAACCCAAGCTGCCTTGTAAGGCACCAGAACACCCTTATCAACATAAGAAAACCTCTGGTGACACAGATTGGCCCTAAGATGGAGGCCTCTTGCCTATCCTTCATCCGTTAAGGTGAATTAAATTCAGGTGACCCACAGTCAGCAAACCTAGTAAGACTTAGTCTTCACAGGTGATCTGGCCAGTATGAGGGATGACTGCATCTGATTCATGGGGCGTCCATGCTTCCAATGGTTTGCTGTCCCTGGATTGCTCCCTGGAATGATGCCTATGAGTTCAGGGTCCTCCGTGGACATTGTACTTTGTTCTGATATTCAATGCTTAGCCATAGACAGTGGGGGTTGAAGCCCAGATGTTCCCAAGTGCCAGCACCACTTGTACAAGGGGTAAGACAAAGTGGAAAAGATGCCATTTTTTAAGTAGATACAAGCCTGTTCAGAGTATTTCTCCTTATGTAAGTTTCAGCAGATTGTACCTTTCAAGGAATTGGCCCATTTCATCTAGGTTATCAAACTCGTGGTCATAGTATTCATGGTATTCTTTGATTATCCTTTTAAGGTCCATGGGATCTGTGATGATGTCCTTTTTTCATTTCTGTTCTTCATTTCTGTGTCCTCTCTCCTTTCTCAGTTAGCCCGGCTACAGGGTTTATTGATTTTATTGATCTTTACAAAGAACCAGCTTTTGATTTCCTCTTCAATTTCATTGATTTTTGCTTCACTTTTTACCATTTCTTTTCTTCTGCTTCTTTGGATTTAATTTACCCTTCTTTTTCTAGCTTATTAAAATGGAATCCTAGATGGTTGATTTTAAATCTTTCTTTTTTTTTTGTTTTAAGCTCTTTATTGGAATATAATTGCTTTACACTGTTGTGCCAGTTTTTGCTGTACAACAAAGTGAATCATCTGTTTTTATACAAATATCTCCATAACCCCTCCCTCCTGTGACTCCCTCCCACCCTCCCTATCCCCTCTAAGTCATCACCCATCATTAAGTTGGTCTTTCTGTTATATGCAGCAGCTTCCTACTAGCTATCTGTTTTACGTTTGGTAGTGCATATATGTCTATGTTACTCTCTCACTTCGTCCCAGCTTCCCCTTTGCCACCCCCCCCACCCTGTCGCCTCAAGTCCATTCTCAACAACTGCATCTTTATTCTTGCCCTGTCACTGGGTTCATCAGTACCATTTTTTTAGATTCCGTATATATGAGTTAGCATACGGTATTTGTTTTTTTTCTTTCTGGCTTACTTCGCTCTGTATGACAGACTCTAGGTCCGTCCACCTCACTACAAATAACTCAATATCATTCTTTTTTATGGCTGAGTAATAGTCCATTGTATATATGTGCCATATCTTCTTTATCCATTCATCTGTTGATGGGCATTTAGGTTGCTTCCATGTCCTGGCTATTGTAAATAGTGCTGCAATGAACATTGTGGTACATGTTTCTTTTTGGATTATGGTTTTCTCTGGGTATATGCCCAGGAGTGGGATTGTTGGGTCATTTGGTAGTTCTATTTTTAGTTTTTTAAGCAGTCTCCATACTGTTTTCCATAGTAGCTGTACCAATTTGCATTCCCACCACCAGTGCAGGAGGGTTTCCTTTTCTCCGCACCCTCTCCAGCATTTATTGTTTCTAGATTTTTTGATGATGGCCATTCTGACTGGTGTAAGGTAATACTTCACTGTGGCTTTGACTTGCGTTTCTCTAATGATTAGTGATGTTGAGCATCTCTTCATGTGTTTGTTGGCCATCTGGATGTCTTCTTTGGAGAAATGTCTATTTAGGTCTTCTTCCCATTTCTGGATTGGGTTGTTTGTTTTTTTTGAAATTGAGCTGCATGAACTGCTTATACATTTTAGAGATTAATCCTTTGTCAGTTGCTTCATTGGCAAATATTTTCTCCCATCCTGAGGGCTGTCTTCTTGTCTTTTTTATGATTTCTTTTGCTGTGCAAAAGCTTTTAAGTTTCAGTAGGTCCCATTTGTTTATTTTTTATTTTATTTTCATTATTCTAGGAGGTGGGTCAAAAAGGATCTTGCTTTAATGTATGTCATAGAGTGTTCTGCCTATGTTTCCTCTAGGAGTTTTATAGTGTCTGGCCTTACTGTTAGGTCTTTAATCCATTTTGAGTTTATTTTTGTGTATGGTGTTAGAAAGTGTTCTAATTTCATTCTTTTACATGTTGCTCTCCAATTTTCCCAGCATCACTTATTGAAGAGGCTGTCTTTTTTCCATTGTATATGCTTGCCTCCTTTGTCAAAGATAAGGTGCCCACATGTGCGTGGATTTATCTCTGGGCTGTCTATTCTGTTCCATTGATCTACATTTCTGTTTTTATGCCAGTACCATACTGTCTTGATCACTGTAGCCTTGCAGGATAGTTTGAAGTCAGGAAGCCTGATTCCTCCAGCTCCATCTTTCCTTCTCATGATTGCTTTGGCTATTCGGGGTCTTTTGCGTTTCCATACAAATTGTGAGATTTCCTGTTCCTGTTCTGTGAAAAATGCCATTGCTAATTTGATAGGGATTGCATTGAATCTGTAAGTTGCTTTGGGTAGTACAGTCATTTTCACAATGTTGATTCTTCCAATCCAAGAACATGGTATGTCCCTCCATCTGTTTGTGTCGTCTTTGATTTCTTTCATCAGTGTCTTATAGTTTTCTGCATACAGGTCTTTTGCCTCCTTAGGCAGGTTTATTCCTAGGTATTTTATTCTTTTTGTTGCAATGGTGAATGGGAGTGTTTCCTTAATTTCTCTTTCTGCTCTTTCGTTGTTAGTGTATAGGAATGCTAGAGATTTCTGTGCATTAATTTTGTCTCCTGCTACTTTACTAAATTCATCAATTAGTGCTAGCAGTTTTCTGGTGGAATCTTGAGGGGTTTCCATGTATAATATCATGTCATCTGCAAAGAGTGACAATTTTACTTCTTTTCAAATTTGGATTCCTTTTATTTGTTTTTCTACTATGACTGCTGTGGCTAAAGGTTCTAAAACTATTTTGAATAATACTGGTGAGTGTGGGCACCCTTGCCTTGTTCCTGTCCTTAGAGGGAATGCTTTCAGTTTTTCACCATTTAGAATGATGTTGGCTGTTTGTTTGTCATACATGGCTTTTATTACATTGAGGTAACTTCCTTCTATGCCCACTTTCTGGAGAGTTTTTATCATAAATGGATGTTGAATTTTGTCAAAAGCTTTTTCTGAATCTATTGAGATGATCATATGGTTTTTATCCTTCAGTTTGTTAATATGATGTATCACATTGATTGATCTGTGTATATTGAAGAATCCTTGCATTCCAGGGATAAACCCCACATGATCATGGTGTATGCTCTTTATAATGTGCTGTTGGATTCTGCTTGCTAGTATTTTGTTGAGAATTTTTGCATCATCAGTGATATTTGTCTGTAATGTTCTTTTTTTGTGACATCTTTGCCTGGTTTTGGTATCAGGGTGATGGTGGCCTCATAGAATCAGTTTGGGAGTGTTCCTCCTTCTGCTATATTTTGGAAGAGTTTGAGAAGGATAGGTGTTAGCTCTTCTCTAAATATTTGATAGAATTCACCTGTGAAGGCTTCTGGCCCTGGGCTTTTGTTTGTTGGGAGATTTTTAATCACAGTCTCAATTTCCATTCTTGTGATTGGCCTGTTCATAGTTTCTATTTCTTCCTGGTTCAATCTTGGAAGATTGTACTTTCCTAAGAATTTATCCATTTCTTCCAGGTTATCCAATTTATTGGCATATAGATGCTTGTAGTAGCCTCTCATGATCTTTTGTGTTTCTGCAGTGTCGGTTGCTACTTCTCCTTTTACATTTCTAATTCTGTTGATTTGCATCTTCTCCCTCTTTTTCCTGTTGAGTCTGGCTAATGGTTTATCAATTTTATTTATCTTCTCAAAGAACCAGCTTTTAGTTTTATTGATCTTAGCTACTGTTTACTTAATTTCTTTTTCATTTATTTCTGATCTGATCTTTATAATTTCTTTCCTTCTGTTCACTTTTGGCATGGTTTTTTTTTTTGTCCTTTCTAATTGTTTTAGGTGTAAGATTGGGTTGTTTGAGATTTTTCTTGTTCCTTGAGATAGGATTGTATTGCTGTAAACTTCCCTCTTAGAACTGCTTTTGCTGCATCCATAGGTTTTCAGTCATCATGTTTTCATTGTCATTTGTTTCCAGGTATTTTTTAATTTCCTCTTTGATTTCTGCAGTGACTTTTTTGTTGTTTAACAGTGTATTGTTTAGCTTCCATGTGTTTGTGTTTTTTACAGTTTTTTTCCTGTAATTGATATCTAATCTCATGGCGTTGTTGGAGAAGATGCTTGATACGATTTCAATTTTCTTAAATTTACTGAGGCTTGATTTGTGACCCAAAATGTGATCTATCCTGGATAATGTTCTGTGTACACTTGAGAAGAATGTGTATTCTGTAGTTTTTGGATAGAATGTCTTATAAATATCAATTAAGTCAATATGGTCTAATGTGTCATTTAAAGTTTGTGTTTCCTTATTTATTTTCTGTTTGAATGATCTGTCCATTGGTGTAAGTGGAGTGTTTAATAGATCTTTTCTCTTTACTAATATATGCATTCAGTGCACTCTAAGCGCCACTTTCACTGCATCCCACAAATTTTGATATATTGAGGTTTCATTTTCATTTAGTTAAACATATTTAAAATTTTCTCTTAAGATTTCTTCTTTGATGTGTTATTTAGAAATGTATTGTTTAATCATTTGGGAGTATTTAGGAATTTTCAGCTGTTTTTCAGTTATTGATTTCTAGTTTAATTCTGTTGTGGTCTGATAACAGATTTGTATGATTGCCAATCTTGTAAATTTGTTAAGGTATGGTTTATGGCCCAGAATGTGGTCTGTCTTTGTCAGTGTTTCATGTGAACTTGAGAAGAATGTGTATTCTGCCGTTGTTGGATGAAGTAGTGTATAGAAGTCCATTATATCCAGTTGATTGTTGATGTTCGTTGAGTTCGAGAATGTCCTTGCTGATTTTCTGCTGGTTGGATCTGTCCATTTCAAATAGAACGGTCTTGAGGTCTCCAACTATATTAGTGGATTCATCTATTTCTCCTTGCATTTCTATCAGATTTTGCTTCACATATTTTGGTCCTCTGTTGTTAAGCACAGAGCACATTAAGGATTTTATTCTTGAAGAATTGATACCTTCATCATTATGTAATGTCTTTTTTTATTCTGGATAACTTTCCTGCCTGTGAAGTGTTCTCTGTCTGAAATTAGTATGGCTGTTACCACTTATTTTGAATAGTGATGGTATAGTATATGTTTGTCCATCCATTTGCTTTTCATCTACTTGTGTCTTTATATTTAATGTGGGCTTCATAAAGGCAATTATATAGCTGGGTCTTGATTTTTTGATCCACTATGACAATCTCAGTCTTCGAACATAAATTTTTATGTGTATTTCTGATGAAATTCATATACATATAACAACGTATTTAATATTGTGCCTATCCACTTAAAAATCAAATTTATCTTGTTATAAGTAGTATATTAGTACCATTCACATATGTAAGTATATAATTTGATGACTTTTTATAAATATATATATCATGTAACAACCTCCTCAACCAAGATATAGAATATTTTCATCTCCTCAGAAAATTCCCTTTTACTTCTTTACAATCTCTCTCCCTTCCTCATGACTTCCTGACAATCGTTGGTGTGATTTCTATCACCATAGATTAATTTAACCAGTTCTGGAAAACTTCGTAGAAATGGAATCATACAGTATATAATCTTTTGTACCTGGGTGATTTCACTTAGGATAATGTATTTGAGATTTATTCATGTTGTTGTTTGTATCACTGTATTCCTTTCTATTTCTAAGATTCCATTTTATGAGTATGCTCCAATGTATTTACCCATTTTACTATGGATGGCAATTTGGGTTGTTATCCAAGCTTTTACAAATAAAGCCACTGTCATTATTTCAATACGAGTCTTTTTAGAGACATGTGCTTTGTTTCTCTTGAGCAGACACCTAGGGGCGAAATTTCTGGATGGTTTGATAAGTTTATGTTTAAATAAGAAACCACAAAACTGTTTTCCAAGCTGCTGTACCATTTTGCACTCCCATCACCAAGAGTTCCCATTGTTTCACATTTTCACCAAAACTTGGAATTTTTGTCCTTTTAATTTTAGCCATTCTAAAGGGCATGAGATATCATCATAGTATTAATTTTCATATCTCCAATGACTACTGGTAAGTACCTTTCCATGTACTTGGCCATTTATAGATCCTTTAAAAAATGATTGCATGTTTCAGGTGTACAGCATTATAGTTCAACATCTGTATACACTGCAGAGTGATCAGCCTCACAAATCTAGTTACCATCCATTGCCATACATTGACCCCCTTCACCCATTTTGCCCACACCTCAGCACCCTTCCTCTTTGGTAACCACCAATTTGTTCTCTGTATTTATGAATTTACTTTTGTTTGTTGGTTGGTTTTGTTTAGTTTTGTTTTTTTATTCCACATATGAGTGAAACCATATGGTATTTGTCTTTCTCCATCTGACTTATTTCACTTATCATACTACACTCAAGGTCCACTCACGTTGTTACAAACGACAGGATTTCATTCTTTTTTATGGCTGATCACATTTCATTGTATATAGATATACCACATCTTCTTTATCCTTTCATCTATCAGTGGACACTTAGGCTGTTTCCATATCTTGGCCATTGTAAATAATGGTGCAATGGACATAAGGGTGCATACATCTTTTCAAATTAGTGTTTTCTTGTTCTTCAGTGGAATAGCTGGGTCATATGGAAGTTCTATTTTAAAATTTTTGAGGAGTCTCCATACTGTTTTCCATAGGATGCACCAGTTTATGTTCCCACCAACAGTATACCAGGGCTCCGTTTCCTCAACATCCTTTCCAGCATTTGCTATTTCTTGTCTTTTTGATAATAGTTATTGTAATAGGCATGAGGTGCTATCTCATTGTGGTTTTGCATTTCCTTGATAACTAGTGATGTTGAACACCTTTTCATGTGCCTATTGGCCATCTGTATGTCTTCTCTGGGAAAATGTCTATTCAGCTCCTCTGCCCATTTTTAATCAGGTTGTTCAGTTTTTGTTGTTTAGTTGTGTTGAGTTCTTTATATATTTTGGATATTAACATCTCTTTGGATATATGACTTGCAAATATCTTCTCCCATTCAATGGGTTACCTTTTTTGTTTTGATGGTGGTTTCCTTCGTTGTGCAGAAGGTTTTTAGTTTGATGTAATCCCATTTGTTTATTTATGCTTTTGTCTCCCTTGTCTTCAGGGTGAGATCCACAAAACATTCTAAAACCAATGTCTTGAGGTTACCATCCATGTTTTTTCTAGGAATTTTATGGTTTCAGGTTTTACATTCAAGTCTTTAATCTATTTTTATTTAATTTTTGTGTATAGTGTAAGATAGTGGAAAGTTTTATTCTTTTGCTTGCGGCTGTCCAGAGTTCCCAACACCATTTATTGAAGAGACTGTCCTTTCTCCACTGAATGTTTTTTGCTCCTTTGTATTAGATTAATTGTCCATACACATATGGGTTTATTTCTGGGCTTTTGATTCTATTCCATTGAGCCATATGTCTGTTTTTGTGCCAATACCATACTGTTTTGATTACTATAGTAATCAAAGTATAGTATATACTTTGTAATATAGTTTGAAATCAAGGAGCATGGTATCTCAAGCTTAGTTCTTCTTTCTCAAGTTTATCTTGGCTGTTCAGAATCTTTTGTGCTGCCATACAAACTTTAGAATTATTTATTCTAGTTCTGTGAGAAATGCCATTTGCATTTTGATAGGGATTGCAATTGAATCTGTAGATTGCATTGGGTAGTGTGGACATTAAACAATATTAATTCTTTCAGTCTATAAGCACAGAATATCTTTGCTTTTTTATTTTATATTTTGGTATTTTCTTCCATTCTTTTCATCATTGTCTTAAGATTTTCAGTGTAAAGGTCTTTACCTCCTTGATGAAATTTTAAATGGGATTGTTTTTTTACTTTCTTTTACTAATGGAATGTTATTAGTATATAGAAACACCACAGATCCCTATATATTGGTTTTGTATTCTGTGACTTTACTGAATTCATTTACTAATTGTCAGTTTTTTTGGTTTTCTGTGTATTCTATCATCATCTGCAAATAGTGATAGTTTTGCTTCTGCTTTCCAATTTGGATGTCTTTCTTTCTCTTTCTTGCCTACTTGCTGTGGCTAGGACATCCAATACTATGTTGATTACAAAATTGTCAAGACTGAGTATTTTTTCTTGATCCTGATCTTAGAGGAAAAGTTTCCAACTTTTCACCATTGAGTATAATGTTAGCTGTGAATTTGTCACATCTGGCCTTTATTATATTGATGTACATTCCCTCTATAACCACTTTGTTGAGAATTTTTATTGTAAATTGATGTTGAATTTTGTCAAATGCTTTTCCTGCATCTATTGAGATGATCATACTTTTAATCCTTCATTTTTATTAATGTGATGTATCACACTTGTTGATTTGCAGATGTGGAACCATTCTTGCATCCCTAGAATAAATCTGACTTGATTTTGGTGTATGAGCTGTTAAATGTATTGTTGAATTTGGTTTGCTAATATTTTGCTGAGGATTTTTGCATCTTTGTTCATCACAGATATTGGCCTATATAATTTTCTTTTTTGTTGTGTCCTTATCTGGTTTTGGTATCAGGGCAATGCTGGCTTTGTTTCCCTTCTCTTCAGTTTTTTGAAAGAGTTTAAAAGGATAGGTATTAAATCTTCCTTGAATGTTTTATACAATTCACCAGTGAAGCTGTCTGGTCTTGGGTTTTTATTTGTTGGATACTGTTTCATTCTCCTTACTAGTAATTGGCCAATTCAGATTTTCTATTTCTTCATGACTCAGCCTTGGGAAATTTTTATGTTTCTAGAAATTTATCCATTTCTTCTAGGTTGTCCAATATGTTGGCATATAACTGTGTGTAGTAGTCTTTATGATCCTTTGTTATTCTGTGGTATCATTTGTAATTTCTTCTCTTTCATTTATGATTTTATTTGTTTTCCTTTTTCTTGATTAGTCTTGTTAATGTCTTGTCAATTTTGCTTATCTTTTCAAAGAACCAGCTCTAAGTTTCATTGATTATTTTTATTTTTTGTCTTTATTTCACTTCTTTCCTATCTGATCTTTATTATTTCTTTCCTTCTACTAATTTAGGACTTCATTTGTTCTTCTTTTTCCAGTTCCTTTAGGTATAAATTTAGACTATTTATTTGGAATTTTTCTTGTTTCTTGAGGTAGGTCTGTGCTGCTAAGATCTTTCCTCTCAGAACTTCTTTTGCTGCATCCTATAGGTTTTGGTATGTTGTATTTCTATTCTCATTTGTCTCTTGGTATTTTTTATTTTCCCTTTGTTTTCTTTGATGACTCTTTGGTTATTCAGCAGTGTGTTGTTTAATCTCCATGTTTTTGTGGGTTCCCCCCCCCCCCCATTTTTTCTTTGTGATTGATTTCTAGTTTCATACCATTATGGTCAGAAAAGATGCTTGATATGATTTCAGTCATTTTGAATTTATTGAGACTTGTTTTGTGACCTAGCATATACTTTATCCTGGAGAATGTTCCATGTTAATTTGAGAAGAACATGTATTGGGCTGCTTTTGGATGCAGTGTTCTGTTTATATCTATTAAGTCCATCTGATTTAATGTGTTACTTGAGGCCAGTGTTTCTTTATTGACTTTTTGCCTGGATTATCTATCCATTGATGTAAGTGGAGTATTAAAGTTTCCAAATATTATTGCATTGTTTTCAATTTCTCCCTTAAATAGTTAATAATTTGCTTTATATATCTTGGTGCTCCAATGTTTGGTTCACGTACATGTACGGATGTTATATCTTCTGCTAAATTGACACTTTTATCATTATATAATGCCCTTCTTTGTATTTTATTAGTCTTTATCTTAAAGTCTATTTTGTCTGATATGAGTATAGCTACTCCAGCTTTCTTTTCATTTCCATTTGCATGGAATATCTTTTCCTTCAGTCAGTGTGTATCTTACTTCTGAAATGAGTCTTCTGTGAGCAGCATATAAATGGGTCTTGTTTTGTCATCCATTCAGCCACCCCATGTCTTTTCATTGGCAAATTTAGTTCATGTAAAGTAATTTAAAGTAATTGTTGATAGATTTGTACTTATTGCCATTATATTAATTATTTTCTGGCTGTTTTTGTGGTTCCTTTCTGCTCTTTTATTTTTCTCTTTTCTTTTGTCCCTTGTGTTTTGGTGGTTTTCTTTAGTGTTATGTTTAGATTTCTTTCTCGTTTCCTTTTGTGTATTTACTAAATTTTTCCTGTGGCTATTGTGAGGTTCACATGTAACATTGTATGTAAATAACAGTCTGTTTTAAGTTGGTAGCAACTTAAATTGAATACATCCCAAATTTTTACCTTTTTACTCCCCTGCCCCACATTTTAAACTTTTGATTACATGCTATATCTTTTTATTTTATATCCCTTAACTGATTATTGTAAGTTTAGTTAAGTTTACTACTTTTGTCTTTTAACCTTCATGCTTGCTTTTTAAGTAACTGATTCACTACTTTTATTATATATTTACCCTTTCCTTTGAGATTTTTACTTTTGCAGGTTTTCTTAATATTAATTAATGCCATATCTTTTTATTTTAAAGAAGTCCTTTTAACATTTCTTACAGAGCTGGTTTAGCATTGGTGAACTCCTTTAACTTTTGCTTATCTGGGAAACTCTCTTTCCTTCTATTCTAAATGATAACCTTGCTGGGTAGAGAATTCTTGGTTGGAAGGCTTTTACTTTCAGCACTTTGAATATGTCATTCTACTCCATTCTGACTTGTAAGCTTTCCTCTGAAAAAATCTGATGATAGTCTTTTGGGATTTCTCTTGTATGTAATAAGTTGTTGTTGTTGTTGCTGTTGTTGTTGTTGTTTTCTTGCTGCTTTTAGGATTTTTTCCTTTATCTTTAACTTTTACCATTTTAATTATAATGTGTCTTTATGTGTGTCTCTTTGGCTTTATCTTTTTATAAATCTCTGGGCTTCCTGGACCTGGATTTCTCCATCCCCAGATAAGGGATATTTTCAGCCAGTATTCAAAAATATTTTCTGGCCCTTTCACTCTTGTTTCCTTCTGGGACTCCTATAATGTGAATGCTGTTCCACTTAATGTTGTCTCAAATGTCCTGTAAGGTATCTTCACTATTTTAAATTCTTTTTCAATTTTGCTGTTCTGTCTGAGTGAGTTTCATTGCTTTATCTTCTAGCTCACTGATTTTTTTTCTCTACCTCATCCAATCTGCTGTTGAACCCCTCTAGTGTATTTTTCAGTTCAGTTATAACTTCTGTTAGGTATTTTCTGATATCTTCTATCTCTTTGTTGAAGTTCTCACTGTTTTCATACTTTTTCTCCCAAGTTCAGTGAACATCTTTATGACCATTATTTTAAAGTCTTTATCAGGTAGACTGCTTGTCTCTATTTCTTTAGTTGTTTTGCTGAGGTTTTG
Organism: Hippopotamus amphibius kiboko; assembly: GCF_030028045.1. NCBI lineage: Eukaryota > Metazoa > Chordata > Mammalia > Artiodactyla > Hippopotamidae > Hippopotamus > Hippopotamus amphibius. The sequence continues at coordinate 58,436,071 of NC_080197.1, forward strand.
AACTTTTTCTTTTGATTGGAACATTTTCTTCTGACTCCTCATTTTGCCTAATTCTCTGTTTCTGTGTATTAGGTAAATCATCTACCTCTCCCAGTCTTGAAGGAGTGGCCTTATATAGGAGATGTCTTGGGGAGCTCAGAAGCACAATCCTCCCTGACCACCACAGCCAGGTGCTCAAAGGGTGTCCCCTATGTAGACTGCATGCACCATCTAGTTGTGGCAGGGCCATGGCTGTTGCTGTGGCATGCTGGTGGGCACAGCTGGCTCCCAGAATGGCAGCAGAGCCTAGATGTGGCAGCTGCTGTATACTCATGTGTTGCACAGACCCTCAAATGGCTGCAGGGCCTGGCCACAGTGGCTGCTAGGTGCTGGAGAGCAGCCCAGCCTTCTGTGATGCCCAGCTGAGGGGTGAGGTATGCCCACTGGCACAAACAGATCAGATGGAAATTTCTGAAATGGTGGCGACCAGCACCATTATTAGCCAGGTAGCCTCAGGTCACAAAAACGACTTCCTCCAGTGTCTCAGTCCTCACAGATCATCCAAACTGGTTCCTGCCTCTCTAGCAGATGCTTCAAGATAAGAAAGTGGGTCTCCTTCACCAACTGTCCGTGATCTTTTCAAGCTGGTATTTCTGTGCTGGTTTTCAGGTCAAGTGAGCCTACACACAAGCCTTTACCAGTGGATTTTCTGTTCTCCCTAGTTCTATAGTTTTCCTAGACATATTCCTCTTTGGTTTTCAAAACCAGGTGTTTTGGTGCCTCACCTTCCCTATGTAGGATTTAAGGGTTGGGACACCTGATGTGGAGCTCAAATCCCTCATTCTTCAGGGAAAGATCTATATCTTTATGATCCTTCTGATTGTGGATCACCGCACCTGGGATGTGGTCTTTTTCCTAGGCATGACCATATTTCTGTATCTCTCTTTCTCCTATCCATCTCAGTACTGTCCTTTTACCCTTTGTTGTGGAGACTCTGTTCATTCAATTTTCAGATCTTTTTCAGAAGGAATTATTCCATATGTAGTTGTAGATTTGTTGTGTCCACGGGAGTAGGTGACTTCAGGATCTTCTCATGCTGCCATCTGTAACTCTCTCATAAATCTTTTTTTTTGTGAACTTTCTATTCATGTCTCACCCATATTTATTTGTGTTACTTCTTACTATTGAGTTACAAGTTTTACTATTTGTGTTACTTCTTACTATTGAATTACAAGAGTTTTTACTATTCTGGATTTAAATTATTTTCCAGATGCATGTATTGAAAATATTTTTTCCCAATTTGCCTTTTATTTTCTTTCTTTGAAAAGCAGGTTTTAACTTTATAAAGTCCAATTTATTGATTTTTTTCTTTTACAGCTAATAAAATTAAAGTTTTATATGAAATTAGGAAATGGTATCCATTTATTTTCAACACTCTAAGTAGTCTAAAGTTTACAATTGACCACATTCTATATGATACTGAGCAAAGGACAAAGCAAGCAAGGAAACAAACTTTTTTTTCAAAAGCTTAACTACAAAGCAACTTATCTTAATCCAAGAAGTCTGAGGTTTAGTAAAAGGATCAGAGGTACTAATTAATCATTTTCCAAAGCAGAAGACAGCACAATAATATCCACCCGTTGTATACTTGTTGCCATGCACTTCAGTCTTGAGAAGTTCTCTGTTGTTTAGCTTTCTTGTTTAGCATTTTTTCCACCTATTGACTCCCTCAAAGGGGGGAATTTGGAACCCATATTGCTCCCAGAGGTGTTTTCTTGTGGCTGAAGCTGTAGAACAACAAAGTAACTACAGGTTTTGTTTGCATTTATTTGAAAATACAGTTGAATGCCAGTTTTGCAAATAATGTAGAAACATGTAGAAAAGTGGACAAAAGCATGGTGCTCATCTAGGCCTTGCTACTGCATAGACAGATTAAAGACAGACAGTGTAAGGGTTGCCACAAGTTCCACTGGCTATAAACATCATCAGTTTTCTGCAGAAGCTGAAAGCTCTACATTAATAAGGGGACAGGACACTTCGCTTGGGTTTGAATTCAGGTTTCTTTGACTTTCGCAGGAAATAAATTACCTTTCCTGAGGCTCTGTTTTTTCCTTTTAAAAGTGGAGATGCTACCTTTCCTGGTTGTTATAATCATTAAATGATATAACACTTGTGGGAACATGTAAGACAAGGCCCTGTGCTATCTAATAGGGAAGGTACTCAGTAGAATATGTTACTCTGAATGAGTTGCATATTCAAGGTTGCTATTTAAATCAAAGGACTCTATTAAGCTACCACAGGCCATTAGCACCTTATTTCAAAGTAGCTTTTCGGATTTGCCTGTTTTCTAGCAAAGACTTATGGGAATGCACCACTAGACAGGCACTTTTGAGCAGGGAAAAAAGTCATATCCAAAAATGAAGAAAAAAAATATCAAAGACATAAGGTGTTTTCCCAAAGTGGTTTTTACCTCCCAAGTGGGGTTTCGCTTTTTGACTGAGGTTTCACCCTAGGGCAGCCAGAGTGGGTTACGTTGGCTGGATGCCCAGGGAGGGAGAAGAGAGAGCCATAAGGGGCAAGGTAAAAGAAAGAGGCAGAATGCACGATCACCAAGTCAGTGTTTTCTTATTTCACATTTAGCCCTTATCTTAAACCATTTATTATTTCAACAGCCTCTTTTTCAAATCACAATGGACCTAACATTCCAGTGCCCATATTCTCCAATAACTAAGCCATATAGATATAAAATAGTGATTCAAGGCCGAAATTATTGGCACATTTTAATGTGTCAACTTGACTAGTCTGTGGAATGGTCATATATTTGGTCAAACATTATTCTGGGTGTTTCCATGAGGATGTTTTGGATGTGATTAACATTTAAGTGGTTAGTTTGAGTAAGGTTAGTTTGCTCTTACTGATGTGGATGGGCCTTGTCCATTCAATGAAAGTTTGAATAGAACAAAAAGACTGACCCTCCCCTGAATAAGAAAGAGTTCTTCTTGCCTGAGGGCCTTCAAACAGGAACATCAACTTCTTTCCTGTCTTTGGATTCTAATGGAAACATCAGCTCTTCCAGGGTCTGTAACCTGCTGGCTTTCAGACTGAAACTAAACCAATGGCCCTCCTGGGTCTTCAGCTTGCTAAATGCATATATTTGAACTTGCCAGCCTCCCTAATTATATAAACCATTTTCTTACAATCTATATACTATAAGGTGTATATTATACACACATCCTATAGGTTCTGTTTCTTCAGAGAACCCTAGCTAAAGACAGACCATGAATATCTTAAAAGTTAAGTTCTGAAAGAGGAGATGAGGTATCAGAGTAGAGCTGCCAATGAAGGCTTATGAAACAAGTATTGGAAATATGATAGTGAGATTAGTCAGTCCACGCAGAACCCCTCTCAGAGCTCAAATGTGTGGGCTGGTGAAGGGGAAAGTGTTACGTCTGAAGAATACAAAGGGCACTGGGTTTCCTTGGCCCTTTAGACCTTGAGTAAGTCTCAGTTCTAGCTGAGGCAGGAGGTAAATGGGCCCCAGGCTGAGCAGCCGGAGTTTGTGCCCTGTGTACAGATATTCCAAGATGAAGACAATAGCAGAAGGGAGGAGAGGCTGAGCCCTGCCCAGATAAGAGATAAAGGGACTACATAGATCTCCTTCTCAAAGTCAAGGCGACCTTCCCAACTGCACTCATGCAGAAGGCTCCTTGGAGGTCAAAATGGGAGGGGAGCCACCCCATAGCAGGTGATGTCAACCTACCCATAGGCCTCTTTGCTAGAATCCACCTTGGCTAAGAGATGCACACACACAGAGGAGGACCCTGAGATTACCAAATGCGGACTCAGAACCAGGGAAGGCAAGATGATTGACCAAAGGAAACTTGGAAGAAATGTCCCATGTAAGTGATTCAAATGACCATGAGGGTGTGACTCTCTGAGTCTGCCCATGTGAGTCTATTCACACGTACCCTTTTTCCTCCTAATAAACACTTTACTTCAATGATCCCCAACCTGTTTGGTACCAGGACCCGTTTCATGGACGACACTTTTTCCATGGACTGGGTGGGGGTGGGTGGTTTTGGGATGATTAAAGGGCATTACATTTATTGTGCACTTTATTTCTATTATTATTACATTTTAGTATATAATGAAATAATTATACAACTCACCATAATGCTGACAGGAGGCGGGGCTCAGGCGGTAATGCGAGCTATGGGGAGCGGCTATAAATACAGATAAATCTTCACTCGTTCGCCGCTTACCTCCTGCTGTGCAGTCCAGTTCCTAACAGGCCATGGACCAGTACCAGCCATGGTTCAGGGATTGGAGACCCTGCCTTTACTTGTTTCACTACTTTCCATCTCTTTGTGGGAATTCATTTCTACAAAGCCACTGAGCCAGGGGCTTTGTCACTGGTCACTGTCCCTGGTGGTCTAGTGGCTAGGTCAGTGCTCTCACTGCCACGTCCTGACTTCAGTCTCTGGCCAGGGATCCAAACTCCTGCTTCAAGCTGCTGCAGGCTGAGGCCACCCGAGATCAGTGTTACCCCTTGACTGTTAACCCCACTGCAGAAAAAAAGGCCTTCTTTGCTCAAATGAATTAATTTCTTTAAAAGGAAGTGAGTAACCTGGTATCTATTGTTATCTTTCACTCTAATCTCTCTAGATGTCATGTAGGTTCTTAAACTTAAAAAATAATATAGCATAATATTATACCACATATAATTCTAAGATAAATATTTTTTACTTATAACATGGCCTTTCCCCATGGCCATGGTATAATGGTCAATGTTTTGCGGTGGGGCTGGGGGAATGGAGGTAAGATGGAAGGGGAATAAATAGGCATTACATGATTTCAGCAGCAAAGACTTGGCTGAACTCAAAACTGCCTCTCTCCTTTGACGTTAACCCAAGGCTCTTAGACAACATTTATGAGCTTATCTTCCCAAGACTGATTTATTTTCCAAGAGGCTCATCTGTCTCGCAAACCAACTAATTTTTGATAGTCACTTGACCACCAGTCTCCTAAATACATTAAAATTTTAAAGCTGAATAGGACTTAGACAAAAAGCCTGTACCCCTTACCTTGTGGGGACGGCTATTAAGTAGCAAGGAACCCTTAGTCATTTGCTCCTTAAATATTCTTCTAGTGGCATCAAGGTGGGGACTGTAGTGGAGTCGTCATGGCAATTAGAACATAGCCTTATGTCATGACCACCTTGTGCCAGGAACTACCTGTGATTCACCTTCCACCAGCATTGGTCTCCTCACTGCCAGCCAGCAGTCAAAATCCAATTTCTGCCTATTTTATAGGACCACTCCTAGAATGGGTTCCCCAGAAGGAGACACTGAAACAGAATTTGGAGCCAAGATAAGTACTGGAGATGAACATCTATAAAGGAAGGGTAAAGGAGCAGGATTAGGTAGAGAAATTTGAATGTGGTGGGGAGTTCTTGAGCTAGGATTGCTCATCAGTCATCCTGCAGGGGGTGAGATAGCTGGGACTTTGTTGTTGCTTTTCTCAGTCACAGATGTGGGCCACTCATACGGATGTGGGATCAGGCAAGGCAACTCTCTACAGCTGAAGTAGACCCTGAAGGAGCGGACACTGAAGATTGTTACAGATCTCATTGCCCACAACTGGGCAGCAAGTCATTCCTTCAAGGGGGATCTGGATAATGTATCTCCAACTCTACCACAAGACCTGAGCCCAGATAGATACCATAAGGTGTTTTAGATAGATGATAGATAGATGATGAAAGATGATAGCTAGATAGACAGACAGATGATAGGGAGATATAGATAGAGAGATGTATGTATTCAGACATACACACAGAGGGACAGAGAGAAGAAGAAGAAAGAAGGGAAAAATTATGTAGCCCATCAATATTTTCTATAAATTAAGAAGGCAAATTAATTTGTGAAGATCAAGGATAACATGGCTAAATGTTTGAAGAAGATGGAGCATTTGGAAATATTGACTGGGAGCAATGTTTTAGGTCTTCTGACAGAATTTTTAAATTTCCCTGCAGATCAGGTGAAGTTTGCAGTATAAATCTGGAGAAGACAAATCCCACAAGAGTTTGAATCTTTATTCCACGGATTCAGATTGAAAAGGGCAGGTCCAGAGAACATAGTGGATGCAGACTAGAGTTTGGGGTTGGCATGATGGACTTGGCAAAATGCCAAATGGATAGAGGCACCTAGGATGATGGGGGCAATGTTATAATAGTTGACTATGGAGTCCAAGCCGAGTGAAGCATCAAGAGGAGCTAGAAGGGCTCCTGGGGGTGCTGGTGCTGTAGAAGGAATAATAAGTAATTGAAGCTAGCGAAAGGGTAGAAGAGGACTTTTAGTACTTGTGAGTGAATGGAAGAGAGACTAGATGAGGTTGCAATAGAGAAATGAAAGGATCAATTTGAGATCTTGGTTGGGAAATTTCTCATGAAGAGACTCAGGATATAGCTATGCAGATTGAAAGCTGGTTTGGACTGGAAATGGAGGCCCATAAAGTCATATAAGGCAGGTGAATGTGAGGTCAGCAAGCTGTCATCCTCCTTGTCATTAAAAGCTTCAGTAAAGGCTGGAATAATCAGATTTGAATTTTAGGTGCTGCACAGGGCAAGGTAATAGATGCCATGTCTGGCCACGAGTAATTTGTCATCAGAAACCCCTGAACAGAGGTGAAAACCAATTTCCCCATTCCTAGAGAAAAGTCCTCACTTGCTTTTTCCAAACTGAGAGGAAACAGAAGAATGTTTTGGTGACAAGTATCAGGTCTAAAATGTGAAAATATGTTGAAATCTACTTTAGTGGATTGAGGTTCAGAACACACTTTTTAAAAAACAGACATTGAATGGCTTCTTCTTCTTTCACTTTCTGCCACAGTGTCTGCTAGGCAAGGAAAATGACTCATTAATACATTTAACACTAGAGGTCTGACTCATTCAGAAATCCCTTAACAACCACCTCACCTAATCTTACTATACTTTAGCTAATGATATTCTCCAGCTCAGGCTGCCAGAATTACGCCTCACACGTGGGTAATGGGTATTATAGCTTGTACCAGAAGTAGGCTAGTAGTATTAACTCCTATTTTAGTGATGTAGAAGCTGAGCTAAGTGAATCACCTTTGGCTAGACATTAAACAGAGGTCGAAACCATGCTTCTTCTTACCACCAAAATTAGCAAAGTGTCCACAGGGAAACACCGACTTCTAGAGCAGACACTCCAGGTGATGGTTTGAGGTCTAAACCCATTGACCACACAGAAATAACTGCTACCACATTTGAAGAAGTGATAGCATGTTTACTAATGAGCAAGCTGAAGGAAGGAATATTTCTTATCCAACTTTCTATTTCCTGGGCCTAGCACACAGTTTGGTAATAAGTATTCAAAAAATATGTCAAACGCGTGAATGAAATATATTTATCAATTTTGTGATTGCTGTCTTTCCTGAGAGGAATATAATAAAATGCATGCTTTGTCACTTAGACAGACTTTGTAGTTCTCAGCAGTGAATTGTACTCAAGTAGAAGTATCAAAGAAAAAGATCTGTTGCATTACAGAATTTTCAGTCTCCTTGGTCTTACTCTTTTGATCAGAGTTTGATGCTAATGTAGTCTGATACACATGTAGTCCTGAGGGAGAGGTAGAGAAGGAATACAACATGATTCCAAACAGACCTCCAGCTTTCTGGGCTTGGCGTTATCAGCTAAAACTTAGAAACTTCCAATGCATCTTTGGTGCTCATGAGGTAGAGAATGCAGGTGAGTCTCAGAGAAGTCAAATCCAATCAATAAATATTTACTGACATCTATAATAAAGTCATTTGGGGGTTACCGTGTGGAAGATATAGGCTTTCTCTCAAGGTGTTTGCCATCTCCCTGGGGAGAAAAGATGTAAAATGTATGGAAAGGTGACAATAAATGGGATAAATAGTCAATTCAAGATCATGAACTTCTTCACAGGACAGCTTGTGACTGTGCAGCACGTCCCTCCCCCTCCCCCTTCTCGATTCCTACCAGCAGCTCAACTTTACTCAAGTATCCACCCCTCCCAGGTGCCAGAGGGGAAGATGACCTTCTCCCCAGACCGGGTTTAGGTCCTAATTAGAGAAGACAATTAACACGTGGCATTCTCCGTGTTACTGTCATTGGTCCAGCAGTGGACATGTGGCCAAGGCTGGCCCAAGCCACCTGAGGGAAACTGCTAGCCACTGCTCAGGGGGAGGGTTCTCACCCTCTGCCACTAGACGTGGGCAAAGAGGAGTGTCACCCTAGCTGCATTTGGCAGCTGTCTTATGATCACGAAGAAACCAGACTCGGGATGGCAGAGTGGAGAAAATTTGGGTCTCCAATGATGTATTTGAGTCCCTGAATCAAGCTTGGAGACGGTCCTAACTCAAGGCTTCCTGCTACATGAGATAATGAATTTCCTTATTGCCTAAGCTAGCTTGGTGGGGGATTTGTTTCCAAAAGGATCTCAAGGAGACAGTGACCAATTGCCAAATGCGTGGGCAGATAATAATTACTGTGAGAGTTCAAAATGGGGAGAGTTCACATCAGGCCAGAGTGGTCAGGGCGGCATTCAGAGAAACAGAGCCTTTAAAAATGAATAGAATTTGTACAGAAGGAGAGGCCAGAGAAAGACATTCCAGGCAAAAACCAGGAGATGAAAGGAATTTGAGGAGTAATAAAGGAATAGAGGGTGCAGAGTGAGAAAGGAAAGGTCAGATCAGACTTTAGAATACCTTGAAGATCAAGTTAAAGTACCAGGGACTCTGATATTTAGGCACCAAGGCCACAACAAAGATTTTTGAGCAAGCAAATTGTCCCTGCCTGAGCATTTGAAGCCAGATCCACCCACCACCACATTATATTCCTGCTGGTCTATAAAAAGAGTTTCAAACATTCATGGGTGTTTTAAGCAAATGCCCACTGCACCCCCCCCAATGCCCCTTCACCTTGACCTGCCTGCACTTTGGTCTCATTTCGTTGGCTCCAAACTCGTGGCTCTGAGATTCTGACTTTGATCTTATGTCTTTGGCCTCTGCAGATGAATCTCTCATCCTGCTCACCCCATCACTTAGTCCCTGGTTCTTCTCTCTCATGAACTCTGGGCTACTGTGCCTTCCGCAGTGGAGCCCCACCATGTTCTCGTGGGATGCTTTACTTCCTCACAGACGAATCTCCATCCCAGGCATTCAGGAGAGAAGAAGGGTGGGGAGGATTCAGGTAGAAATGACAGTGCAGAAGTGAGCTAGACAGGGTTGCGCCCATGGTTAGAACCAAGGTTGTTTTAAGGGCAGACACATAAGGAGTTAATATATTTGCTATACAAATAACTCTTAGAAGTTGACAAGAAAGATACAAGCGACCCAGTAGAAAAATGAGTATATGGCTAGCCAACATGAAAGGGTACTTGAATTCCTCAAATGATGGGAGTGCAGATTAATGAAATATCACGTTACTAATACCTATTACTTTGGCAAAAGTAAAAGAGAGCTCTATGACACATTGCTGGTGGGACTGTGGGGAAAATGCTCTCATACATTACTAGAAGAAACGGAAAGACTCGCAGCCTTATTTGGCGAGGGCAAAATGGCAGCATCTCTTAAAATTAAAAATACATACAGCCTGCGATCCAGCAGTCTGCTCCTGTTTGAATCTCATAGAAATAAAAGCAGCAATACAAAAGATGTAAGTACACATACATATTGCAATGCTATTTGTATGAGGGAAAAACTGGAAAAAAAGAGACTCTCAAATGAAGAGGAACTGAGTACATTGTAGAATATTATGCAGTCGTTACAGTCAATTAGCCCTCTGCCAGTTACGTGAGGAATAATAATGGCTGTGGTTTATCTTGTGCTTACTAAATGCTAGGCACAGTTCTAAGAGCTTCACATGTGTGAGCTCATTGGTCCTCATAATAATCCTATGAACTAGGTATTGTTATAGAGAAGTTGAGTAACTTGTCCCAAGATACACAATTAGTGATTGGAGAGCTGACATTTGAAAGCTTAGGGATGCAGAGCTGCTGAAATGAGTAGAGTAGGGAGAATAAGAGGGGAAATCCAAATCTAAAAAAGGAAAAGAAACGTCAGACTTAAAAAAAAAAACAACCCAACAGGTATGACATAATAGCATTCATACATTATAAAACCATATAGTTGCGTGTATAAAGAAACGACTTTTTAAGAAAGCCACTGCAATGCACACCACAAACTGCTGAAAACAAAAGGTTTCAGAAAAGTTTGAAATCATAAAAAAATAACCAAAGGGGAAAAAACACATAGAGGGGAATAACGACAAGAACAAAACCCTCAAGATGCTGAAAAAAAAAATATTGTCAACGCAGATTCTGTGGTCACTGAAAACATCCTTCACAAATGTGAGTAAAATAAAGACTTTTTTTAGACTTTTTTTTTATAAAGACGAACTGGCAGAATTTGTTGTCAGCAGACCTGTACTACATGAAATACTCAAGGAAGTTCTTCAGAAGGAAGGAAAATAACACCAGATGGAAATTCAGATCTACTGGCAGGAATAATGTGTTTGGGAAATGTACATGTATGGCTAAGTGTAAATGAAAAAAAAAAAGAAACGACTTTTTAAAAAACAAGAAGTCATGGAATCACAGAACCTTATGGTTGGCTGGGGAATATAAAAATCATGTAATGATATCACTCATCTGAGGCTTGAAGGACTTCCATTATTTGTGTTCAGCAGTTGCCAAAAATATACTAGCATGAGAAACAATATATTTTTCAGATACCCCTTATTTTATTTGAATCTCTGATTTTTATCAACTAGCCCTTGTTTTATCACTTGGATGTCATATAGAATAGCCTGTTTTCTCTTCCACAAGGGAGCCTACCAAGTGCTTTAGGAAAGATATCATGTTTCCTCTAGGTATTCCCTTTTCCAAGTGCCGAGTTTCTTCACTGAAGCTTCAACATGGTTTGAGTTTCCATTTAATTGATCATTCCTTTACAAATATAATCTGGTTTGTCTGTATCTCTTTTTCAAGGATGGTACTCACAGCTGGACACAACACTACAGGTATGGCTAAAACACATGGTTACCATTTGCAATTCTGACCCTATGTTATGTAAACTAAAATCCTTTTAGTTTTTGTGATCACTGATCCATGCTGTTGGTTCTAAATGGGCTTACTGTCAACTAAAATCACTGTCTTTATCACTGCAAAGCTTTCTCACACACAGTTTACGGCGAGCTGTTTTTCAGATGCAAGTGACATCGAGTAATGATCTTTGTAGAGAGATTGACCTTGAATCTTGTATCTTGGCTCTATCATATCCTATGAAACTTCAGGAAAGTCCGATCTCAGTTTCCTTAACAGTATGGTAAGTATAAGGATTCCAGTACAGAGTTGCTTTAAGGGTTAGAAATAAGGTATATTGAAGCTAGCCCATACAAGTATACAATAAAAAAACAGATTTTTTTAAACCAATTTATTGCCATTAGTAGATTTAGGTCACTGTAAGAACATTTGGGGGCCATTTGGGATTCAGATTATAGCCTCTTTACGTTGCTCCTTCATCCCTACTTCTTGTTAGTTGCTACCAGAAATATCTTCTGATTAATCGTCATCCTTTGGATAGGATCAGCAACTATTTATGTTCCCATCTAATTATCCTTTTCTTCAGTAGTCCTTTGGCTATTTTGCAGAGAAAGAAGGTAGCTTCTTTCTTGAAGTCAGAACCTTTACCTGTTGCAAACATTACTGTATTTTTTCACAGTTCCACAAAAATCACCAATATTGAATACAGTTATCTCATGAGCCTGGAGACGAGCTCATTTAGAGCAGTTAAGGGAATCAGACCACTTTCTCTCTAAATTCCCATCAATTTCACTTTTGCCAAGACATTCTTCCTTGTTAAAGTGGAAGTTCTCCCTGTCTCTCCCTCTGTACTGATTGATGATTCTGTCAATGGAGTAAGATAAGAATTTGTCAGATGCTCTACTTTTAGCCAAATGAGACCCCATGCAAGTGCCCTCTTGGTTAGAGCAGGCTTCTGAGCTGTGTTGATATCTGGGTCAGGAAAGTACCCTCTCTGCCAGCTGGCCCTAAGTATGTTCTTCTTGAAACCACCCATATGCCCGTCTGGTGTTCTCATCCCTAAATTTATACATTTTTACACTTTTACAGAGGTGTACAACTTTCTGACAGGCAGCGAAACTGCATCCCCTCCTGCAGGGTTAGATCTTTTTTTGATCTATTGAGCCTGGAAAAGTTTCGTCATCCCCCTTCATGTCCCTACTTCCCTCCTTAGTGAGCTTAAACCCCATCATTAAAATAACTTGATAAGCATCTCAGGCCTCTTCCTCTTTTCCGCTTCATCATACTCACTTGGTTAAAGTCTGATCCGGATTACATTCTATATTGTGCCTACAACCTTAAGTCTTAACATTGCTGGAAAAAAATCACACAACCATGCTGAGTAGTCTCACTTAAATTCATGACCACAAACCTCAAATGGGCACACAGCACTGCTTGGCACACCACATCATTTCTCTAGTAGTAGATTTGTCACTCTCCTAGTTGACTTTTTCATACATCTCTTCACACCTCAAATACCCAACATCCACTCCTCCTCCCTCCCACTGACCTTCTATGTACTAATGCCCTTTCTGTTCATTTGTATTTGTTGTTGCCTCTGCCTTGAAGGTTTCTTCTCCCGACCCTCTTAACTTCATGACTTACTCCATTTTATTCAGGTCTTTGTTCAGGTCTTCCCTGAACAACTTAGCTAGGAGGGCACTCTCCATCACTAACTCTCTTTTCCCTTCACAGTACTTATTTCTACCTGTGTTGTTTTATATACATATTTTCTCTACTGTTAGCTGAAAAATTTTTTTGAAAATTCACTTTCATAATGTGCATATGCATGTTTTTAATTCTTTCTGGATGCTCCATCACATTATATTATCTACCCTATTGAGTTTGGGTACCTGTCTCCTAAGCCCCCCATCCTGCTGTTTTAAGCTATACAGGTTGTTCTTAATGTAGGTTGTATAGTCATGACCCTAAGTCTCCACCGTCTCCTAAGCTGAATCCACTCTTTTCTAGATACGGTGTTTTGCTCTTTCATAGTTTACTCGTTCTTTGTGCTGGAGCACACCTTTTGGGAACTAGGGCCTCTAGACTCACGGAGCTCAGAGTTGTAGGGACAAGAAGCACACCTTTCCCAAATGGGTCACTGGCAATGATGGTAAGAAGGACCACGCCTACTTCCCCCCTTATTTTCTAGACCCATTTATTCTCCTATTGGAGGCATAGAACAATATAACGGTCATTGATTCATGGCAGCTATTCTTTTTTTTTTTTAGTATTTATTTACTTATTTATTTTTATTTTTGGCTGTGATGGATCTTAGTTGCAGCACACGGGATCTTCACTTCAGCATGCAGAATCTTTCGTTGCAGCTCCCAGCCTTCTCTCTAGTTGTGGCCTGCGTGTTTTCCCTTCTCTAGTTGTGGCATGTGGGCTTCAGGGCACACAGGCTCAGAAGTTGTGGCATGTGGGCTTAGTTGCCCCATGGCATGTGGGATCTTGGTTCCCCGACTAGGGATTGAACCTGTGCCCCCTGCATTGCAGGACGGATTCTTTACCACTGGACCACCAGGGAAGTCCCCTATGGCAACTATTCTTAACAAGGATTCTCCATGATAATCAAGCCCTAATGCCCTATCGCATCCATTATATATAATGAATTCTTTCCTACTAAGAGTCTAGAATAGACTATTGATCGTCCTTGAGAAAATTGACAAAATTGTCATTCCATTAATTTTGGGGGTGGACTAACTCTCTCTTAAATTTTGGGTGTGGAATTCTGATTGAAAAGACTGAGGGTATATCATCTACCCCAGAGGATATCTCACCTACACAAGGTAATATCTCCAAGCAGGCACTGTACTTTCAAAAGACCATTTCTTCTCAATAGTACAGTATGTGATACAACCAGTAGATATTATGGTCAGATGCCCAATGCCACATCTTCTTTGCTATTAAAAAAAAAAAAAGCAGTTCTCAAGCATTAGTGTACATTAGAATCGTTTGGAGGGTTTGTTAAAACACAGACTTCCGGGCCCTAGCTCAGACTCATTTAAATTCTTGGGTGGGATCCAAGAAATTGCACTAATAAATTCCCAGATAATGATGATGCCACTGGTCCAGGAACCACACTTTGAGAACCACTGCTGTAAAATGAGTTTATAGATCCAATGTGTCATTGTATAAGATTCCAAGTCAATGGATCAAACACTCTATAAACTTTTCAATAGCAGTGCAGGCTGAAGCCCTGGGAAAGACAAGCCTACAACCAGAGTACATGCCATTGTCCCTTTCAGGTGGAAGGGACCCAATGTAATCAACTTGCCATCAAGTGGCTGATTGATTCCTTGAGGGATGAGATCATATCAGGGGCTTAGAATTGGTTTCTGTTGATAACAGATTGGACATTTGGTAGTAAGAGTCTCCATATCAGTTTTAGTGAGTGCAAGTCCCTGTTATTGAGTCCATGAATAGCCTCCAACCATGCTACTATGGTACTCCATTCATACAGCAATTGTGCCAGCACTGGAGTGACTGATGACAGAGGTTTGCTGATGTCAACTAGTTCAGTCATTCTGTCTACTTGATATTTTGTGCTTTATTTGTGGTTGATGCTATCTGGGGGTGGACTAACTCTCTCTTAAATTTTGTAGGTAATACATAATACAAAGATTTTCACACTTTGTGTCCACTCCCATATGTCCATCCAAATTATTTTCTTGAATTTGTCAAGACTTGTTTTGTGGCCTAATATAAGATCTATTCTAGAAAATAGTCTGTGTGTGCTTGAGAAGAATGTGTATTCTGCTGCTATTTTATGAAATATTCTGTTTATGTCTGTTAGGTACGTTTGCTCTATAGTGTGGCTCAAATCCACTGCTTTCTTATTTATTCTCAGTCTGGATGAGCTGTCCATTGTTGAGAGTGGGGCAGTAAAGTCCCCAACTATTATTTCATTGCTGTTTATTTATCCTTTTAATTCTGTTAGTATTTGCCTTATTTAGGTGCTCAAGTTGGGTGCATAAAGATTTGCAATTGTTATATCTTATTGATGAATTGACCCATTTATCATAGTATAATGACCTTCTTTGCCTCTCATGACCCTTTTTAGCTTAAAATCTGTTTTGACTGGTATAGGTATGGCTATCTCTGTTTTCCTTTGGTTATTTGCTTTGACTATCTTTTTCACTTCTTCAATTTCAGCCTAAGTGTGTCTTTAAGGCTAAGTATAGACAGCACATTGTTTTATCTTGTTGGTTTTTTTTGCTTTCTTTTAGTCATTCAGCCATTGTATATCTTTTGATCAGATAAGTTATTTACATTTAAAGTAACGATTTATAGCTAAGGACTTACTATTGCTATTTTGTTCATTGTTTTCTGACTGTTTTGTAGTTCCTTTATTACTTTCGTATTTTCCTGGTCCCTCCCTTTATGATTTTTTAAAATATTTATTTATTTATTTATTTATTTTTAATTTATTCATGTATTTATTGACTGTGTTGGGTCTTTGTTGCTGCACATGGGCTTTCTCTAGTTACAGCAAGCGGGGGCTACTCTTCGTTGTGGTGTGTGGGCTCCCCATTGCTGTGGATTCTCTTGTTGCCGAGCACGGGCTCTAGGCGCGTGGCCTTCAGTAGTTGTGGCACATGGGTTCTAAAGCACAGGTTCAATACTTGTGGCACACGGGCTTAGTTGCTCCACGGTATGTGGGATCTTCCTAGAACAGGGCCTGAACCTGTGTCCCCTGCATTGGTAGGCAGATTCTTAACTACTGTGCCACCTAGGAAGCCCTCCATTTATGATTTGATGGATTTTTGTGGCAGTATGCTTGATGCCCTTATCATAATCCTTTGTGTTATCTACTACAGGTTTTTCCTTTTTGGTTATAGTGAAATTTGTATAAAATATCTTATAGTTATAAAATCCTATTTTAAGCTGATAACAACCTAACTTTGATAGCATACTGAAACTCTATACTTTAACTTTTTCTCCCCTCACATTTTAGGTTACTGGTATTACAATTTAAATCATTTCTATACTGTGTGTCTACTAACAGATTACTAGAGTTACATTTATTTTTAATATGTTTCTGTTTTAACTTTTCAATTAGAATGGCAAATGATTTGCACAACACCATTAAAAAGTCTAATTTTGACTATTTATCTTACTAGTGAGTTTTACACACTCATGTTTTTATGATGTTAATTAGCATCCTTTCATTTCAGCTTGAAAAATGCCTTTAGCATTGCTTGTAAGGCAGGTTTAGTGGTGATGAACTCCTTCAGCATTTGTGTGTTTGGGAAAGTCTTTATCTTTCCTTCATTTCTGAAGGACAACTTTGCCAGGCATAGTATTCATGGTTTATAAATTTTTTTCTTTCAATATTTTGAATGTGTCATCCCTCTTTCTTCCAGCCTGCAAAATCTGTGCTGAGAAATGCACGGATAGTCTTATGGAGGTCCAACGGCTTCCTATTATACTTAGAAAGAAATCCAAATTCCTCGCCGTTGCTCTCAAATAGCTGCGTGATCAGGCTCTGCCTACCTTTCCAACCTCTTACGACCCTCCAGTTACTCTGGCTTATTTTCTGTTTGAAACTTTCCAGGTAGGGTTCTCCCTCAGGGCCACTGTGAATGTGGTTCCCTCTGCTTGGATCATTCTGTCCCCATTTCTTCACATTGTGGATCCCGCTCATCATTCAGGCCTTCATTCAAATAGTACAACTTCAGAGATGCTACCCTGACCACCTCCCTCTTCGGGCTGACTGCACACCTCACTATATCTCCACTGGTAGTCTCTCCATCTTTTTTGTTTTTAAAGATTTTTTGTTTTTGATGTAGACCATTTTTAAAGTCTTTATTGAATTTGTTACAATATTGCTTCTGTTTTATGTTTTGGTTTTTTGGCCGTGAGGCATGTGGGATCTTAGCTCCCTGACTAGGGATTGAAACTGCACCCCCTGCATTGGAAGGCAAAGTCTTAACCAACGGACTGCCAGGGA
Source organism: Hippopotamus amphibius kiboko (assembly GCF_030028045.1). Lineage (NCBI taxonomy): Eukaryota > Metazoa > Chordata > Mammalia > Artiodactyla > Hippopotamidae > Hippopotamus > Hippopotamus amphibius. The sequence continues at coordinate 58,453,132 of NC_080197.1, forward strand.
ACTCCCAGTCTCTCAATCTTATCACTTTTTTTCATAGTACAAATCACCATGTGAAATACTCTTATTAATTGAATTACTAGCCTATTTATATTTTGTCTCTTTCCCTCCCATTTTTTAGTTAAGCTCCATCATTGAAAGGCTCTTGCCTCTTTCATTCAGTGCTCTATCCTCAGCACCCCAATAAAGTCAGCACTCAATTCATGTTTTTTGAATAAATGTCAGTAAGAAATTCTACCTAGTTTTATTAATATGTTTGAAATTAAGCCCAAAGATGTACTTATGGCCCAGCCATAGACCATTTAACAAGGCAACCTCCACTCATCACCTCCTAAGCATGTACATTAGTCAGTCTGAATAACCCTTGGCAACCTGGGGAAGACCCAAACTACTTCTTGAACCCAGTCACTACAACCCACTCCGGGATCAAATTCACAAATGGTTTCTGCCTCACTGCCTCCTGGCCTCTTGCCTTATTCCCCACCTAAGCTATGCCCTTGCTTTGAAGTTTCCTCAGGCCCCCACGACAGAGGACCACATCCCTGCGTCATCATCTCCAGCTCCCCTTGCGAACTCCTCACACTCTACGTGCTGATACTGAAGGCTGCTCCCCATCACACGTGTGACTCACCATGCCTTTTCCTTCTTGATTTCTTCTCTCCATGTTTCTACCTGCCACCCTCCATGGTAACTGTTTTCCCAGATTTATCTGTTTTTCTCCTTCCCCCACAATATTGAGTTAAAAGCCTTCTAATTCTGTCAGTCTAGCCTCTAGGCAGACACATTCTTTCTGTGCCTGTGAAATGTGAACCACTGGTGGCCAAGAACCCAGTATTCCAACATCTTAAGCCAAGGGGCCCCCAGTCCAAATTCAGTTCATCAACACTATCTGGACAGGTGATTATTGATCTCTTAGCTCTTTCTCTTTCATCTCAAATCCATCCTCTCAGTAGAATTAAGTGATAAAAACAGCACCTGTATCCCAAGTAATTTTTTGTTGTTGTTCAAGAATTTATATTCTCTAAAGACTCTTTCCTGAGAGCCTCTGATTTTCTCTGTTTTCAGACTCAAATGCTGCCTCTCTGTTTTCTCTTGGCAGCAGCCAGGTTTCCTGTAGGCAGGTCTGGGCTTTGAGCATCTCTTTACAATCAATTTTGACACAGGCCAACAATTTCTTTGTCCCCGTAATTTCCTATACCTCAGAGATCTTTCCATCAGATATACCAGAACTATTCATGTTTTAAAATGTGGTTCCTTATAGAATTGAAATCCCAGAGTCAGGAGACCTTCAGGAGAGCTGAGGGAGAATGAGCAGGTGAACACAAAAAAGAAATGATAGAGGAAAATGAGCCCAGTTCCTAGGCAAGAATTATGAAGCCCATGGATTACCTGAAAACTTTTAAAACATCATAATGAAAATGGAAGAATCAATGAGGTCAGCTCATGTTGTACTTTTTTGCCTTTTATCGCATACCATAAACTTTGCAGAGTAACCTACCACCGAATCGAAAATTTTGTTGGAACATCTGCCCCATTTAAGTTATAGATACAATATTAAATGATAATAACTACTGGGAATATAGACCATCAAGCTCTTTTCCAAATTGATTAGTCTGTTTATTTATGTAATTATGAATGCAGCTAGTGTTTCAAGCTGTAAAGCTATAGCATAAAGTATTAGAAGAAACGAGTAGTTCAAATTATCCACTACCAAGAGCATAGAATCCAGCAGCCCCATGGGGTTTAGAATCAGGCCTAGAGGGACTTCCCTGGTAGTGCAGTGGTTAAGAATCCGCCTGCCAACGCAGGGGACACGGGTTCCAGCCCTGGTCTGGGAAGATCCCACATACCATGGAGCAACTAAGTTCACATATCACAACTACCAAGCCTGTGCTCTAGAGCCCGCAAGCCAGAACTACTGAAATCCACATGGCTAGAGCCCGTGCTCCACACCAAGAGAAGCCACCGCAATGAGGAATCCACACACCGCAACAAAGAGTAGCCCCGCTGGCTGCAACTAGATAAAGCCCTTGCACAGAACGAAGACCCAATGCAGCCAAAAAATAAATAAATAAAATAAATAATAAAATAAAATCTTTAAAAAAAAAAAAGAATCAGGCCTAGAGTCGAATGTCAGGTCTATCAGTTACTAGACTGTAGCATTTTAATCCCTCTGAACTTTCCTATACTCATATATAGAGTGGAAGTGAAGCCTCCTTTCTGGGTTGTTCTAAGGATTTAATGACACAATCTGTAGGAAAAAGCACCAGCATAGTGCTTGACTCCTGATTACTCAATAAGTGTTTACTCTTCTTCCTACCAGATGACCAGCCCAAACTCTGAGATTTTAGACCCTATATAAACATTAGACATTCATAGCTCTTCCCCTTTAGAAAGTGGAACAAAAGTAGCTTTGTTCCATCTCCCTAAGAGGTCATTGGTTGGAACAACCCTTCTATGCCTACTCAATAATGTTTAGAAAGCAGAAGCTCAAGTTTTACTGCCAGTGGATGTTTAATGTTGGAATATAGGGAGTATCGTGGTATCAATGCTTTAGCCTAGTGGGAATTTCAGTTCCAACTTTAAACCAGAAAAATCTTAATCTTATCCAAAAAGTGTGTACATAGAAGAGGAACAACAGAAGGAGATGAATCAAAACTTGTTGAGAACAAAATAATCAGATACACTGATTTTGTTTATTTGATTAGTGATAAAAATCTGGACTTTTATGTCAAATCTCACCCCATGTCCTTAATTTGCTGTGGACAGTTTTGTTTAAATTCATGTAAAACAAAATGTATAACTATGGTTCTTATTTCAAATTATGGGCTCAGTCATTCTTGACAAAACATTTGGCTGTCTTCCTGAAGTTAACGAAGCAAATCCTCAGGAAGGAAAAACCATGGCCACAGCCACTGTGCCTTCAGTCTCCCCTCCTGTTCTCACAGCAGACATCACACTATGTCACTCATTCCTACTGACCTTGGATGTGATGTCACAATTGCAGTCAAGGTTGCAGAGCCCAGAACAAGTGAGGGCAGGTGAGCAGCTCTGGTTACAGGTCTCTTGTCTGTCTAGGTGGGCTGCACACCATGTTGGTCGCGGGTGGAGTTGCCTTCACGAGGATGAGGAAGAGCAGGCTCTATCAGAGGATGCCAATCCGTATTTGCTCCTGATGGGTCCCAAAGAGCTTGCTTCTCTGTTTCTACTCATTTGGTTTGGACTTTTGACCTTACCTCCTTGGATATCACTACCCTTGTTCCTGCTCTTCTGCAGGGCAGGCCCGCCCCTATGTGGTGCACAGTTCTGCTCCTTCCCTGGCACACACCTAGCTCCAGACCTCACTCCAGATGCTCACTGGGTGCTGCTTTTGCTCATTGAACACAGGTCTCAGGACTTCCCTGGCAACCCACTGCTTTCTGCTACTCCTCCTGGGCAGAGTCTGCTGTGGCTTAGCGGGTAGCCACTCTCCACTGTCCTCACCTGGTCTGATTAACCCAGTTCTGGGAAGCTGCTCTGTGGGGCCCAGCCTGGCCCGCCCTGGCCTCGTCCGGCCTTGGCACTGGGGGGTCTTCACAGCTCACATCTTTCCTCAAGGGACAGCCTGAACCTGAGTCAGCCCATGCCAAAGGGGGGCCTCCTCTTCCTTTTCTGGATTTGTGGTTCGCTCGTTATTCCTCAAGCCTACCACAGTTGCCTTGGCAGCAACACACCCTGGGGCCTGTTGGGAAAATTCCACCCTCCGGTTTGGCACCTGTTCCTGGTAGCAGACAGGCCTGAACGGCTGGGGAGGAGCAGAGCCATGAGGAATGAGATACTGAACTGATCGGGGCCACAGTGGAGTCCCTTTCTATGACAGTGGCCTGCAAAGCAGTGTTAGGGAAATGTCTCCTTTTCTTCCTTCTGTTAGCAATAAATCCTTGTGCCCCAGGACGGCCTCAGCTTGGCAGGTTGACACCCAGATGATTTCTGATGGCCTACGTGCCGACCGCAAGGCAAGCTTGAGCGCTGCCAGCTCAGCCCCCACAGAGAATCCCTTCTCTGGGGATGAGAGGTGCCGCTCCAAACCCCAGCAAACTGGAATGTATCCAGTCCTACCCCTTGCATGCAGCTACAGTGAACAGTGGTCAGCCGAAGCAGAAGCGCAGAGGCATGCCCTGTCTGTGCGGGAAATGTTAGTCTGTGCTCTGAAATCTGAGACACAAAGGGAAATTTGGCCACGGAAGAGCTGTGGTTCCAAAACTGATAAAAATGTTCCAGAATCTTGCTCTGTCATATGCTTGATTAAACCAATGCTCAGGATGACAAATGAGCTTCCATCTTAATTATAGCTTGGGAAAGGATACATAGACAGTTCTTTGACTTCTGTTTTATTCTGTCCATTCCAAATAGCTACTTCCAAAAGCAGGAATGAACAAGAAGAGACATAAATAACACTCCACGGACTGTCTCATTTGCTCTGGAAAACCCCCTAAAAGGTTAATGTTGTGTCTCATGCTTCTGGGCATGTGTGGGTCACATGCTGGGAGCCAGGAAGTAGCTCCAGACTCCTGCTGTGGCGATGCCCAGCCAGGCGGATAGGGAAGGACACCAGGCTGCACAGACATAGCTCTGGTAAACCAGTGTTGACTTCAGGATTACGTCCATGACTAGAGATCACATGAGAAGAGAACTCTCAGTTTCCTTCCCTGGGAGAAGGATGGAGCAAGAGAGGAAAGGGCACAGTGATTGAACACTTTCAAGGTGTGGAGAAGGGAGAAAAACCCTCAAACCATGTGGAGAAGGAAGTCACTCTCTCCAGAAACTTCCAGATGATGCTGGAAGCATCTGAATCCCCAAGGAAAAGGGGCACCTCACTTCCTGGTTGGCATGAGATGAATTTCCAGTGCCAAGTATCCTGACCAAGGCATTTTGTGGCAAGGAGAAAGGAGAGGAGGAAACAGATCAAATCCCGCTGGAGACTGTCTCATGGGAAAAAGCCAAATAGCTGAGTTACTCTATTTCCCTGTAGTCTAAGAGTCCTCACACTTAAGGCAGAGAGCCCAAGCCTCACACAACTTCATAGGCATTACGATGCCAGGGAACCTGGCCAGAGTTGCTCTTCTGTGGGGGAGAAAGTGGCTACGTCCTGCTTGAACGTATGGGATTCCTTTGATGAGGATGTCAGTGGAGAAGGTATAGAAGGCACCCCCAAAAGAGTTACAGACAGAGGATGCCTGTGAAAGTGAGGCAGAGAAAGCAGCCAGAGCAGGTTGAAGGCGTATAAAGCTGCAAATGCAGCTGCTCTAAGCCCGCGAGTGGAGAAACGGACCAAGGCCGCTGAGGGCAAGGAAAGCAAGATGTGGTGAGTCTGGCACCAGGATGACCTGGGCGTCAGAACTCACACCCCCTCCCCCAACTTGCCCTGCCACCTCCCAGCCTCATGCAGTTTTCATGTGCCAGCAGAGGCTCTTGGATCCATATGAAATCTGCTCGCACTGGTGCTGGAGGTGGGCGGCGCGCCCGGATGCCCTATGAATCACCTGCAGCAGGAGGAGATCATCACTCCCCCATCTGCTGTCCCGGCTCTCAGCCTCCAAAAGAGAGCTGGCAGCTGGGAATGGGTCCGAGACCTCAGCCTTCTCGCGCTCTCCTGCCCCGCCCACCGGAAGTGGTGGGCCTCCACCATTAGCCTTACTGCGCTCTGGCCACCGGTGTGCGACCAGTGTAGCTACCAAAGACCCCCCACAGATGCGATTGCTTGTGAATGGCATTAGAATGGGTCCCTGGAAATGAGGAAGTAAACAGTCTGTCTGGGGACTCCAGGACCAGCCCCTCAGGGATCAGGAGAGCCTCATCTGCACTCCTAAGGCAGGTGGCTGGGGAGGTGGCATAGGCATGGCTGTCTGAAGGAGCCGGTTTTTGTCTCCTTGTTTATTTGTTTTTAGCTGTGTGGGAGGGGCAGGCTGTGGCAAATTCCTGTTGTGCTTTTGCTTCTATTAATATTCTTCAACCTGACCACATTTATTTAGGGAATCGGGGACATCCAGGGGGTCTTCTGGCCTGGGCTCTTGCTTCCAGGGAGGTCTGTGTCATGAAATCAAGACAGAAGAGGAATGATTTTTAGCAGCAAAGATCTGTCCTCCTCCCACCTCTAGCATCTGCCAGATGCCCTGAAAAGTTCACAGATCAAAGAGTCTCTCTATAAAAAATAATATGTCCTCAAACAAAATAAAATTTATAGTGGAAACTTGGATTGATTTCTTTTAAAAAAAGTTATTGATTGCTTAGTATTTACCAGTCACCAATGAAACGGAGGCTTAGAGAGATTTATTAACTTCTGTGTAGACATAGCTAACACGAAGGAGGACTGGGATTGGAACCCACATCTTCTCAACTCCCAGTCCAGGGCTCTTACCATAATGCCATAAAGGAGGGAAGGAAATAAGACATCTGATCTTTAAAGTCATAACTAGGGAATTTCTTTTAAATGATACAGTTTGCAAAAAATATTTTGCCAGTAAAATTCATGAGAGACTTAAATCATATATAATCAGTGCTTCTGAAACTTAAGAAAGCAACGTTTTCACAAACAAGGTGAGCCTGGTCTTGAAGGTTTGGTCTTCTGACGCTGTACTTAGCAAAACCCTTTCTCTTAGGCACCCACATCTTTTTTTTTTTATTTTTTTTTTTTAGCTCTTTATTGGAGTAAAATTGCTTTACACTGTTGTGCCAGTTTCTGCTGTACAACAAAGTGAATCAGCTGTATTTATACAAATATCCCCATATCCCCTCCCTCCCACGACTCCTTCCCACCCTCCCTATCCCACCCTCTAAGTTAGCACCAATCATCAGCCACTCACATCTAAACGAGAATGAAGCCAAATGAGTGGGATCCCGAGGAAGGAGGCTCATGGCTTCTCCTATGATGAGGTAGAATCACTATATGGCCACGTGATCCACTGATACACTTTCTTTAAGAATCAGAAAGCGGGAATTCCCTGGCGGTCCAGTGGTTAGGACTCTGCACTTTTACTGCTGAGGGCCTGGTTGGGGAACTAAGACCCCACAAGCTTCGCGGGCATGAAAGAAAGAAAGAAAAAGAAAAAAAGAGCTTTTGAGAGATGAGATCAAAGGCTCTTTCCCAGCTGGTCCTTCTCAGCAGATCTTCTACTTCGGAGCGCGTCAACTTGGGGAAGGTAGGCTGGTACTCTCCCATCCCTCACGCATGACAGTCATAGCTAATTTGGCATGGCTCTCTTTCTCACTGACCTTTGGGGTGACTCAGAATCCTTCTTAACACAGCACTCAAGACAGCAACTGTCAACAGACAGAAGTGATGTGTGAATTGACACCCAATTGCCAGCATGCTCCTTTTTGACTCAGATGGGCACCAGATGCTCCCATTTTTCAGTTTGTTCTTTGCTGTCATTTGACTGTGGTAGGCTCACAGATTTACTTTGGGTGCACTGAGATTGTAGATAAAAAAGTTTCATGTTGTGCTGCAGCTACTCTAGTCATCCTTAGTGGACAATGAGGAAGGGACAGAGGAGTCTGTACTTTAGACCAGTGCATCTGAAACGTCTACGTGCATCCACATTAATCACCTAGGGACCTACTTAAAATTCCAATTCCGATTCACAGGGCCTGAGTTCTACATTTCTAATGAGCTCCCAGCCGAAGCTGTTGATTTGGGGCTCACTTTTTGGGTAGTAAGGCTTTTATACACTACAGTAAACTTAGTCTGGTATTAAATTTCAACAGTCTCCTTACGTAGCTCTTCAGTCTCTCTTACATTAAATACTTAGCCCATCAGAGGTCCCTTAGACATCACGGTGGAATGGGAAAAGGGTACATACAAATCCCCAGGGAATCCTCTGGCTCACCCCTAGCCTCTGGTATGAAGTGGCTGGTCTGGGCTGCTCTACAGACAGGGGACCACTAAGGTTTAACTAGTGTCTTCTCTGGGCCTGTGTTCAGACTCTCAGAAGCAAACCTGATAAACTGATCTTGTGAAGATATGATGAATGTCCTAGGCTTCCGGTGCTGACATAGACAATCTATGAGCATTTAGAGAATTGTAAGCAAGATGGGGTAGGGGTGTTTTCAATGCTCTCAAATCACAGGTGGTTACCTATGGCTACCTAAAGACATTGAGCCTCTATGAGCACATTAAAGGCTCAATGTCTCCAAGCCTTAGTTTCTTTTTTCTGTAAATCATACCCTTACCACAGGGTTTTTGCCCGACACAAACTGTAATTTTCCCACAGCTGCAAGGAAGCATAGTGAATCCGCTTTTGGTTTCACCTCAATCCAAGCGAAACCTGAACTCTGCTGAAGTAAGAGGATGTAAGTTAACATCAAGTATGCCTGAGGATCCTAACCCCCAAATCTTGAGAATTCCAGAGCCAGGGCGAAACTTAACGGTAGGTGATTTTCTGCTAACCAAGATTTAGTCATCTGTGGGTCCATCTCTGGCCGGAAACATTTGTTAAGCATTTAAATGTGACACACGCAGAGCCATGCACTAGATATGAGTCAATCTTTTGAGGTAACTGAACATATCAAGTTCAAGGCCACAATTCAAAGGAACACATTTCGAGTTGCCTTAATTTTAAAAAGGAATATAGCGTGATTTCATTCCCACGTAAAACTTGCTTCAAAATGGTCTTGACTTAAATCTTATTGAAAGCCACTCTAAGTAACACTCTAAAGAGTCCCTGACATTCTCCCTGGATGCTGCAAACCAGAGGCTTTCAGAATGCTCCACAGACTGCTGATGAGGGCTCCCATTTACTTGCAAATTCACTTGACTATCAAAAGTGAAATGCGCAGAGGAGCCAAAGTCTTGTAAATAGAAAGAGGTCATTACTGCACTGATGCAACCAAGTTGCTTAAACCTTTCTACCAAACTAATGAATTCTCCCTGCTCCTTTTTGGGTTGTTTCACATTTTGGAAAGAAGGAGCAGACAGATTGGATGACTTGCCCAAGGCCAGAGAATGTACCACCACCAGGCTTTGAAATGAGACATAGCGTTCTTGGCTCTCACAACCTCTCCTTGACAGCCGTACCTCTCTTTGGCTACAGGGATACTGGGGTTGCTATGAACACGAAAAGAAACGAGTTAGAAAGAGTCACGCAGCTGGATAATTTTTATATTATATGTGACATCTGCCCCTTGTGAATTTGTCCAGTACATGAGGAACACTGAGGATTTCATGATTCAGACAGCAAATGAGGCCTGGTCACCAGTCCTGGGACTGACGGGAGAGCTGCCAATCCTTGAGTCTTTGAAAAGGGAATGCCGATGGGCCTCCCCTGCAACCCGATCTTGACTTGAGCCAACTGGGTCAAAGGCAGGCGGCTTAGCCCTCTGCTATGGAGCAGGGAATTGACTCGTGATGTCAGTAGTCCCAGTGTTGGAGATGTGAGCGGGTGACACCCTGTGAATGAGCAAGTGTATCTCATCCTCGGCACCCCTGCCTCTCCCAAAATGTTGACCCAGTTCACATGATGAAAATGACTTGTCTTGCCCAGCACCTTAGCAACACACTAAAAAGGGAAGACAGTCCTAAGGCTCGCATCCCTCATCCGGCTCTTGCAACCTCCCAGCCCTTGGGATCCAAGGGCACTGGGTGGATTCTGTTCTTCAGCCAGTCAATACCTGGCCAGATCTGGGGCTGGAGTGGACAGCCCAGCAGAAGCCACGCTGCTCTTCACCTCCCGCACGTCACTCAGGGTTTGGAACTCCCATAGGGAGCCCAGCCTGTGGGATGGCCTCTCCCTGGCACCACGGTGAACCATGCTTGACATTCCAGTGCCCATCGAATGCTCTGGACCCTGTGCCTCGGGCCTGTGCCTCCGCTGGCTGAGGTCGGCCTCTGCAGCTGCATTGCTTCTCTTCCACCCAAGCCTTTGTCTTAGCATTCTCCTCCTTCCCATCCATAGACGTTTTCGCAAGTGTAGAAGGGTGCCCATTTCCACTGTGACAAGGTCAGTGTGGAGCTAGATGTGGGACTGTGTAGCAGAAGCCATAAGAGTAGTCTGGGGGTGACAGAGTGCATTATGTAGGTTCCTTTCCCAGGGCTGTACATCAGCTGCTGGAGAAATGGCCTCAGTGACCCCATGAACATGACATGCATAGGACCACCCTCAGATGTGGCAGCTGGGCCCCTGCTCTCTATCCTGCGCTTTAGAGGTGCCTGCTCTGACCCTTACCCAGATGAGTGAGGGGCCGCCGGTCCCACCCAGCACACCTGCTGTCCCTGCTGACCACTCTCCAGGGGCCTGGAACTCCTTCAAGGCCCATTTTCAGGACTGGCCTGGGCCTTTTCCCCAGCATCATCCTTGACTAGTGGACAGTAAGTACTGCGTGTGGAAGAGGTGGTAGAAATTGCGGGTTGTACACAAGGGGCTGGTGTCTCCACACATATGTACACGAGGCCCCTCCTGATGTGGCTTTAGAGCCTCGGTGTGTGTTCCCGTGCGTGGGCCCACGTAGGCCAGGGCATAAGAAATTCCTAAATATTCTTTTCTGGAATAATGTTCTACTGCCCATCTACTAGGTCAGTTCATCCATCCCCATTGGTTATACCAGCTTCATGCTAACGGCATCTTAATTTATATTTTTTATTTGCGGAACTCTAGGATATCTACTTGATAGTCCCAGTTGGATATATCAGATGTCTCAAACTTAACATGATTGAAACAGATTTCTTGATTTCTGCTCCCCCCCCCCCAAATATTGTGTGTTCATTGTGCTTTTTCATCTTAGTGAATGGTGCCACTATCCACCCAGTTGCTCAAGTTAAAGACCTAGGAGCATCCTTACTTGAACTCTCCCCTTCCACCACCACCGCGGCCCCCAACATCAAATCCACTGGCAAATTCTACTGGTTCTATCTCAAACCTCTTTCTTCTCTCCCTTTCCATTGCCATCCCTTTGGCCCAAACGACCATCCCCTCTTGCCTGGACAACTGAAGTAACTTCCTAACTGGTTTCTCTGCTCCCATTCTTGTCCTCCTACCATCTAGCCTCCCAAGTGACAAAAGTGCTCTTCTTTCCATGTACATTAGATCATGCCTTCTCACCTGGCCCCTGTGCAAAAGGGGGAAATGGCTTCTCACCCTGGTCTCATGCATCCCTCCTTCTCTTTCACTGTCTACTCAGGCCCTTCAGTTCCTCCAGTGTCCTCGGCTTTCCCTCACCTTGCATGGCCAGCAGCGTCTTATCGTGAGGCCTCATCTTGAATGTCACCTCCTCCGAGAGCCCTCCCTGAGCCATCCAGCTGAAAGGGGTCCGGATCCCCCACCCCCTGCATCAATTCTCCTTCTCAGCCTCTTATTTCTTGCATAGCACTTAGTATATTTGAAAATATTATTTTAAATGATTGTTTTCTAGTCCTTCTATCCTACTAGACTTTAAGCTCTTTAAAGGCAAGGCCATGTCTGTCTAGTTCACAATTCGGTCCCCCGTGACCACAACACTTCAAGCCATATAGTCAGCTGGAGAAACATTTGTTGTACGTATAATGAAGGTTGGGGCAGGATTGGCAGATGTGACAGACACACAAGTAAGAATAACATCTTCTACGTCCCTCAGGGACCCAGGCCTAGTCATCTTTCCACACTCCAAAGGTCAACCGCTGATGGCTGAAGTTCCCCTTTCTCCTGACCGCTCATGTTGGTTTCTAGATCTTCTGTATGTGTTCTCAGAGGGCCCCTTCTAATCTACAGAAAGAATATAAGACCCTGGCTAAAGCTGAAGCTGAGAAGTGCCACTGGGCCTCCGCGATGGAAAGAAAGCCATCCCTACCCTACGAGGGACAGGCTATAGCTCTGCTCACAGGGCAGCCCTGTCCTGAGAGCCTGGTGGGGTTGCTTTGGCACAGAAATTACAGAAAGCGTCCTGTTTGGGGTGGGTTTTCTTCGCTTTGTTTTCTTGTGTGCTCGGCGGCTTGTTCCTAACTCACGGCCAATCACCACACTGCCAGATGGTGCGAAAGATTTACTGGAATTTCGTTTTCAAATAAACCACAAGCTTGGATGAGCTAATGTTGTTCCACATAAAAAAGCCACAAAACTGGACAAATTAGCGTTGTTTCAAGAAAAGAAACTTGTCCAAGCCATCAGCTCTGCCCTTCTCAAAGGGTTTTGATAGCTACATGAAGACCCTGGGAGTGGGGTCGTTCTCGTGTGAGGCCACCACACCAAAGGATGGGTGGGGAGGGACCACCCCCTCCCTCTCCCGCTGACTCCGCAGAATGACTTGGCAGTTCTGTGGGGGAATTTCATTCTCCCGTGGAACTGGATCGTTTCTGTCAAGTTCGTCTCAGTTACACAGAGGATGGCAACGGCCTCTTCCAGCCTGTCGGCAACGGCTGCAGTCCGCCCCCAAACACAGACTGGCTGTGAGCTTTCCTGGACAGCAAGTCACATGACAGCTGCCCAGCAAGGACGGAAGGACAAAGGATTTGTATACCACAGCTGCAGGGGGTGTTCCAGGTAGCATCCCCTCCCCAGCAGTAATGGTAATATAGCCTGGTAGACAATGCTTCCATGATCAGAATCTAGATTCTAACCCCAGCTGCACCAGTTACATCTGTGCGTTTATGGGCAGGTTGCAGTTCTCTAAGGATCACTGTTTTCTCACTGTTTAGATAGAAATAATGATACTAAAACAACAGGGTTATCTTAAGAATAAAACTGAGAGAAGGGTCCTTTGCGCTGTGCCTGACATATAGTAAGCGCTCCCTAAACGGGGGGGGAGGGGCTGTATGGGGGGGATGGTGATGGTGGCAGTGCTGGGTATGTGGCTGCCGCCCCGCCCCCATCCTACAGCATCAGAGCCAGCCTCAGAGGAGGTGTGTCATCTGCTTCCTGTGGTCAAAATACCATGAAGTAAATCAAGCCAAGAAAGCGATCAATATAACTTAACCGAAAGAGCCCTTCTTAAAGAATCTAAAAAATATCGCCTTGTCTTTTATCCTTTCTTTTCTTGACCACACATCAGACTAGGTCCCTTATGACCTTTGTGTTAAATTAGAATGCTACCGATTTGCCTCCCCTTGGAAATGTTATGTCATAAATATATGTAGAAATGCTCTGAAGGGATGTCTGTGATCTGGGTCTTGGACCTTCATTTCGTTATATGGGATAAAGAAATCTGGAACTTATTTGAGCAGAGATTCAGGTGCATGAACTTGAAAATTAGGACTGAGTACTTTCCAAGCTAAAAAACTTTCTATTCTTTACTCTATTGAATCTCCACTATAATTCTGCAATATTTTCCCCATTTTACAGATGAACATACTAGAGAAAAATTGTACTAGTTGTAAAAAGGCCAGATCTGCTTCACCATAAAGCCTGCTCTTGCTGTTCTACTTACGTTTTGGGGTAGAGGTCACTAGAGAGGAACAAAATAACAGTGAAAATAATAACAGTAATATCACTGTCATTATCATTATTGAATGTTTACAAACCATTTAAAATGCCTTAAAAGTTTTGCCTCAGACCTCACAAACACCCTATAAGGTGGAGACTCTCATTGACTCCATTTTACAGACGAGGGAACCCAGCAGAGAAGCTAATGGCACAGCAAAGCCACTTAGCTGGTGGTAGGTAGCAGAGCGGGGGGGTTCAAGCCCAGCCCAGGCAGTCTGACCTTGACCTCTGTGACATGTGACTTCTCAAGGGCAGAGCTCAAAGCCTCCTGGAGCTTTGTGCACTGAAGAAAGCGTTCCCTACATCGTTCATCAAGCAAGATGTCCTGAAGCTCCTGGGGCAACCCCACAGCATAAGGCAGACTCACCTGGCCCGTAAGAGATCCCTGTATAAGTGCACAGGATTGGGTTGTGACTTGCTAAAGAGGCACAGGAAAGGCTGTGACTGCTTCCCCAGCATGTTGAAAAAGCATCTCAGGGGACGGGGAAAAGGGGTCACGAGAAATCATTTCCTGATGTGAAAAGTCTACAAAGTCTGACTGAATTTCTTGGACACATCAAGAGGGACAGATAATTTTTGGTCCATTTTCGTAGGGGGCTTAATTTTGTTTCCTCAGGGATTCCTCAGAATGTGGTACACAATAGCATATCTTAATTTTTGTTTCATTTCTGGCTGAAAGCAAACCTTTTAACTTCTCAGACGCCCCTCCTCTCGCCTCTCAGATTCGTTTCCTTTCTTAGGGTCCAGATGAGGTCTGGAGAAAGCGCAGCTCACTTTGAGGCCTCATGTCCGGGGCCTGGAAGAAGGCTGCAACCGCCCAAGAGAGGAAAACCCCCGCCAGGTCAGCCACGGGCCTAAACAAACAGTGACGCTCCTCACTGAGTGCCCAGCCGAGCTCCACATGCCCCCGCAGTCCCGTCAGCGGCTCCACACGCGGGTCTGGCAGGACCTGCAGTTCAGGCCCCTCTGGGGTGCTTTCCCTTCCCAGGGCTGCTCCCACCAGCCACCGACTCACTACGTAGCCTCCTGTCCTAGAAGCTCCGGATGAAGCAACGCAGGGGAGAAACTCACTCTTTCTAACTCCCTACATCTGACCATGACTCATGACTCAGCAAACACCAAAGGGTTCCACATCCTTCCCCCAAGAAGGAGGCACCGGGCGGTTACACACGCAGCCGTCTACAGCTGCTCTTGGGTAATTGAAAGTGAAGCCCTTCTGACTGGGAGCCTGGCTGGGAGGGACGTGACTCTTTCCTCACCCTGTGATACCCATCTTTATGAGGGGAGAAGCCTCTCCTGGAGAGGGCCCCCGAAGCCAGGGTGTGCGGCAGGGGGTTGTTTTTTTCACACAGTAGTCCTGACGGTGTTTTCTGCCTTGTTAAAACAGGGCCTTCCGCAGTGTCTCTGATCTTATCTCTTGACAAGCTGGAGCTGAGCTGCGTGAGGCAGGATCTGCCCGGCACGCTGAGCAGAGCAGGAAGCCTGGCGGGGGGCTTTCTGTGCCCAGGGACCCACCCAAGAAGGACCACCCAAGAACGAGCATCTGAGGGAAAGGATTCGCGAGGGCTGTTTTTGTGTAATAAGCTCAGCACTGTGATCATAGAAAATAGAGTTGAATTGCAAAGCTCAGTGTACAGAAGACAGTTGTTTTCCTGGTTCAGGGAGAGGAGAAGTGACTTTAACTTGCTCTATGAAAGAAACAGAGGGGTTAGACAGATCTTCGCTGGGCTCCGTAACCCTGTCTTCTTTTCCAGCCTGCATGACCAAGGCATGGCTTTTGAGGAATGGTGGGAAGAAAAAACAAATTCTGAACATCCATTTCTAGAACCTGCTTCACACAGAGAAGGCCTGCTTATAAATACCACAGGAAGTACCAGCTGATGAAGGGAAAGCTGTCTTTTTGAATACCGTCCCCGAGGGGCTTGGGGTCGGGGAGGTGTATACCTCACTTCTTGGGCAAGACCACAGTTCCCCTTAACTGGGCCTGGCTGTCTGCTTGAGTGGAGCTGGGAAGGGCCTGCAGGGGAGGAGCAGGGGGTGAGGGAACACGGTGGCCTCCAGCTTGGCAATGCTGCCGTCATCAAGAGGAATGTTCCAGGAAACATCCCCGACACACAGAGGAATGAGATCCTGGAGAAGACTGGCCTAAAGAGCTCAGGAATGCCAGTAGCACTGGAGCATTTGGTAAGAAATAGAATGGCGTTGTTGGGTTATCTAAATATGGTGTGTGGCCATGAGTAGGGCCTGCCTTGAGGTTCTCAGCCTTCCTGAAAGTCGTAGACATGGTATCACAGGCTGAATCCTGTGTACCCCCTCCCACTACCGAATTGATATGTTGAAGTCCTACCCACCCCACCCCCTGCCACCCCAGTATCTCAGGATGTGACTATACTTGAGATAGGGCCTTCAAAGGGATAATTAAGTTAAACTGAGGTCATGGCTGGGCCCACTCCAGTATGACCAGTCTTATAAGAAGAGAGGATCAGGCAGAAGGAAGACCGTGTGAAGACACAGGAAGAAATGGCCATCTGCAAGCCAAGGAGAGAAGCCTAGGAAGACATTTACCCTGCCAACAACTTGATCTTGGACTTCCGGCCTCCAGAACAACAAGACGTTAACTTTCTGTTGGTTAAGCCACCCAGCCTGTGGAAGTTTACTGTGGCAGCCCTAGCAGATTAATACATGTGGTGACCCTGCCGTGGCCCTAAATTTGGAGACCTTGGCTTTTCTTTATAGCCCAAAGCCTGTCCCTTTTACGGTCGTTCTTGGAAGAGACGCTAAGGCAGGCAGACAGAGAGGCCTTCCTCCCCCCGTTACAGTCCTGAGTATGAATGGAACTGTGGAGATGGGGTTCCTCAGTGTTTTGAGAAAAATTACAGAGGCTCATATGCCCTGGTGCAGGTAAGAGTCTCCAGAGGCCCTCGTTAAGGAAATGCAGTTCTGTGGGCCTTCTGCTCCAGGGTGTTCTAACCAGCACTGTCTCAACAGAGTGTGCTCGACCCAGGGGGCCTTCTCCTGCAGCCCCACTTACAGCTCCTTTACGTGGAGACCAGCCAGGCCCTCCAGCAGCCCCTCTCAGTTAAGAACCTGCCAGAGAAATGGTTTATCCATGTGCCTCGTGTATGTCAAGGGAAACTACTCTTAGGCTTTGGCAGAGAGGGTCTTAGCAGACCCCTGAGGCAGGAAACTTGCCTACTACACAGGGTTAGATAGCTGGCTGCTAGCTTTGCTGGAGCTCAGTTTCGTGTTCTGTCTCCAGTGAGGCTGGGGTTGGACACGAGCAGGAACAGGATGGATGCCTGGGTCCCTCCCACTCCTCCCTCCTCCACCGTCTCAATTATTCCAATGTTTGTCTTTTCTAACCTTCCCTAAATCTGATATTTTAACTCAGCAGTCTGGTTTTGCCTTCTTCCTTCCTTCCTTTATTCCTTTTTAAAAGTCTATTTGAAGTAAATGCTCTCTGGCTCCCAGCAAAGCTAACCTCCACGGAGCAGGCCCCGGGAGTGGGCAGGAAAGGATGAGTCCTAGCTGTCTTTCCAGGCCGCCCACATCTCTTCCCCCTTCCACACCACCCACGCCAACGTGAGGGTGAGGACAACAGGGCACCATGGGCCAGTGTCTCAGGCCAGTTCCCCAGAGCCACTTCCCCTATCACTGCTCTTTCCTCAGGGCTGGCAGGTGTGGCTGGGGCCTGAGAGAAGCTTCTAGCCTCATCATTTTCTTCGAGACAAAATTGAGAGAAGCTTCAAGAAGAAAACAGAGCATAAACTAGTGTCTTAGCATGTGTAGCCTTTCAGAGACAGCGTGTGTTTAGGAGGAAAAATGCAACCCTGGACCCATAGGTAAGAGCTAAATCCTGACATAAATGCCTCATAAAGTTGAAACTTCCAACCCAGCCCTGAGAATGCCGAGCTCTCCCACGCACTGACAGCAGGCCTGGCCCTTGGCCAGGGAGTGCAGTTGCAACGCTGGAAACTCCCTAACTTAAAACAATGTCTGGGTGTTTTCTGCTTCCTAGGAGCTCAGAAGGAGGGTGAAAGGTTTAATAAATGTGTTACTTAATTTGACTTCTCCTACCCCGGGTTTCACCTGCCTTCATTAGATGCGCCAGCCATAAAAGGCAGGCTGTAAAAAACTCAGTGAGCCGAGCGGAGGGATTGCTTCATGGTTCTTGTCCAGCATGAGGCAGTGTGCTTGGATGTTGCATAAGACAAGCACCCACCCCTTCAAAAAAATAGGACATAGTCCCTGCTTTCTTGGAGTTGATAAACCAAGATGTCCAGATGGAAGGCTAATCAAATAGAAGGCGTTTCTTTAAAAAAGATTTTTTTTTTAAATTTTCCATTATGGTTTATTATAGAATATTGAATACAGTTCCCTGTGCTAGGAAATTGCTATTTATCCATTCTCTATATAATGAATTGCATCTGCTGGTCCCAAACTCCCAATCCATCTCCCCGCTGCCTTCCTTTCCTCTTGGCAACCACGAATCTGTTCTCTATGTCTATGAGTCTGTTTCTGTTTTGTAGATAAGTTCATTTGTGTCATATTTTAGATTCCACATATAAGTGATGTCATATAGTATTTGTCTTCCTCTTTCTGATGTCCTTCGCTTAGTGTGATAATCTCTAGGTCCACTCATATAGCTTCCACGTTTTGGCTACTGTGAATAGTGCCGCTATGAACATGTGCATTTCTAATACCCATTTTCTTTTTCTGCTTCCCCTGCTTCTTCCTCTTCTTAATCCCCCTATTCTTTCACCTCCCCTCCCCTTCCTCCGTTCTTTGCCCTTTCCTCCTCCAGGTTCTCCTTTACTGGGCTAGAGGTTAACAGCTCTTTCATTGCTGTCAGTGTCAAGGGTAAAAGGAAATGACTTGGAGTTGTCTTACCTTCTCAACCCAACTTCTCTTGGCTGAAGTTAGCTTTTAGGAGGAGTAAAATAAGAGAAGAGAATAGATGTGGGAACACCTCATCAAAAAATATTTGCTGGCAGGGAAGAATACAGGTGAATACATAAATGGTAAATCACAGAACTCCAGAGAAGGAAGAGGACTTTGAACCTTGAAAACTTACTCCCCCATTTTTACAGGTAAGGAAAATGAGACCCAGAAGGTTGGTAATCTTCACAAAGAGAGAGCATCATCATAAAAGGGTCTAAGACACAGGACCTCTTGTTTCTAACTCAGTGCTTCTCCCCTGGGTAGATTTACTCCTAAACACCAGATAAATATATGTGATTGGGAAAACCATCCTTGGGCCTAATCCTACCCCACCTTTGCCTTTGCCTGCAAGTTCTCTCTTATCCCGTCACATTAAATGAAACTGCCTGGGGATGTCATGTTAAGCTCTTGCCTATCAACTATGTCTCCATGTAAATGAATAATGTGAGAATGGTGGTTTGGAGAGAACGCTGAGTTAGGACCGCAAGTTCCGGCCTGCCTCCAATGATCTGCGCAGAACAATCTGGATCAGTGCTATCCAATGGAGTTATAATCTGAGCCATGAGGGAGAGTCACTTGGGTAATTTTGAATTTTCTAGTAGTCACATTAAAAAAAAAAAAGGAAAATGAAATAGGAGAGATTCATTTTAATATATTTTTTGCACCTAATTTGCCTAAAATATCATATTAATGGACCATCAATTTAAAAATATATCAATGAGATATTTTACATTCTTCTGTTTTGATGCCAAGTCTTTGGCATTTTGTGTGTGTGTTGCACTTACAGCATCTTCAGTTCGGACTAGCCATTTCAAATGCTCTGTGGCCACATGTTCCTAGTGGCTACCACATTGGACAGGGCAGATCTAGACCTGTTTTCTCATCTGTAAAATGAGAGGTTAAGACTGTCAGGGATTTTCAAACTTCTCTGCTTCGAGTCCTAGGAATTCTTTAGAGGTGTCTCAAGGAGTGTGTGTGTGTGTGTGTGTGTGTGTGTGTGTGTGAGTGAGATGGATTTGGGTGGGGTGGAGACGGCTAGCTTTGGATCATCTACTTCCACTTCATTCCAAATACTTCTAGCATTAACTGTTTTAAATATTGGACTTTGGTGTGAGATTTTGTTGGGAGAAGACGTTTCACAGCTAAATAAAGATGCTAAAATTCCCTGAATAGCATAATCTTGTAAATTTCACCGAGTACCCCAGCCTAGCTTCTGGAAAAATGGAAAAGGAGAAAACAGTTACCTGCCAGGAAAGAAAAGGGCTAGGTGACAAGCATGGGAGTGGCTCCACACTCCAGCTGGTTGTAAAAGACATGGCTGTGCCCTGTAAACTAGTGTGTCAGGCACAGACTGACTCTCTTCCACCTGGTCAGGTTAATGGATAACAATTTGACTTATTGACCGGGGCTTTGTCTTGTAGGGCTGTCCTGGGGCCCTAGCCTTTTCCATAGGCCAGACTGTCTGGAATCTGGGCTGATTGGTACACAGAGGTCACAGAAGGACAGGCTTTCTGTGGAACACAGCACCTTGGCTCTCTTGCTCCCTAAGCATCCCAACTTGAGGACACCCTGATCATGGAGGCTCCACTTGTGGCTCCAAGGATTTTATCCTGCTCTCTTCATTTTAAACTGTAATATACAAGAAAATACTCACAACCACAAAACAGCTGCAAGATTCAAACAGCTATATCAGCAAAGGATGCAGTGTTGGAGGATATCATTAAATCCAGGTTCACGGCCAGCAGACAGCACACCCACTCACTTCCCAGGGCCAAGCCAGTATGAGATGGAGCTCGTGGCCACAGTCCTTTGAAACTCAACTGCTCAGGAAATTCACAAATTTTTGTTAGATTATTATTCTTCATATAATGACTTATTAAGTAGCCCCTCTGAGTTGAGTTAGACACGTGGTCCCCACCCTTCTGGAACTTCTTAAATGTTATGGTAAAATGAAGATGTCCTCTTCAGTTGGTTAAAAATTCCCAGAATCTTAGGCAAGCTAGAGATGAAAAAATATATAGCAATCATGACATGTTTATATTACCAAGGAGACTTTTAAAAACATAGCCTGAAAAGGCTATTTCCTCAAAAAATTAAAAATAGAGCTACCATATGATCTGGCAATTCCATTTCTGAGTATTTATCCAAAGGAAATGAAAATTCTAACTCAAAAAGATACCTGCATCCCCATGTTCACTGCAGCATTATTTACAATAGTCAAGACATGGAAACAACCTAAGTGTTCATTGATGGATGAATGGATAAAGAAATGTGAGATAAACACACACACACACACACAATGGAACTTTATTCAGTTGTAAAAAAGAAGGAAATCCTGCCATTTGCAATGACATGGATGGATCTTGCGGGTATTATGCTAGGTGAAATAAGTCAGACAAAGAAAGACAAATACTGTATGATCTCACTTATGTGTGGAATCTTAAAAACAACAAGGTGACTATGGTCAATAATACTGTGTGGTATATTTGGAAGTTGTTAGGAGAGTAGATTCTAAAAGTTCTCGTTATAAGAACAATTTTTTTTAACTTTTTGTGGTGATGGATGTTAACTAGACTTGTGATTATCATTTTGCAATACGTGTCTATACTGAATCATTATGTTGTGCACCTGCAGCTAATGTAATATGGCAGTCATATCTCAAGTTTTTAAAAAGTGAGATCTAGTCCCAGATCTATCCCTTAAAAAAAAAACACAATAAAGATGTTTCTAAGAAAAACAACAACAGCAACATAGCCTGTATATTCCCCTCTTTCCAAGTCTTCTCCATTTACCTACCTCTCTTTAGTGGTATCTGCATCTTTGGATCGAGTATAAATAGAAATCCTCTAGATGTTTCTTCAGGTACAAGGGAAGATACCACCTAAGTATCTGGCAACAAACAAACAAACAATAATAGTAGGCATTTATGTGCCAGACCCTGTGTCGTACATTTACTCCGACAGGTTGCTTCATTTAATTTTGCAACAACCTTTGCCAATAGCCCACGATTTACGAGAGAGAGACTGGCTCCGTGAGGATGAGAGGCTTCCCTGCCATCACAAAGTTAGGGTGCAGCAGAACCGGGCTTCTAACTCAAGACTAAAGGATCTGCCAGAGCCTCTGTGCCTTATGCAGAGCATTCTCTTGCCACCCTGTAAGTGGCCCAATCTGCGCATTTTTTAAGAAGGCAATTCTATAGAAATTTATTAGCCATAGTTGTACAAAAGAGGACAACAAAGTATGTTCCTGCTCAATACTTATTAATTTGGGAGGGGATGTTAACTAAATGACATATACTTAGGTTTGATAGGTGCAGAGAAGGCCCCCACAATTGTTAAGTGTTACTGTTGGTCTGGAAAAACTTACTTCCTGTGGGAAGCCGCATTCTTCCTCTCTAAGAACAAATGTCTTTCCTTACCCCACTCTTTGATTCCTGCCAAAGGCCTGGACTTATGTCACATTTCTATAGGGAAAAAAATGGGCCAAGTGGGTCGAGGAATTATTTTCCTAATATGTGGATTTAATTATATTAAATCTTGCAAAGATTTTTCAGATGAATTATACTGGGTTCTACGTTAACAACTTACTTTTCTTGAAAAAAAAAAAGTAAAATGAAGTAAAATTTAGATTTCCGAGGAAAAAGAAAGTAAAAGCATCAGGACCTGTGGGGTCTTACTGCCGAGTGGTCTGACAACTCAGACCCCTTTTGATAGGAATGTGCTACATGAGAAAGCCCGCTGCACAGCACTGGGGCTTCTAAGTGTCTGCATGTTAATAGGGTCCTCTGGAAAATCAAACTTTTCCAGATCCCACTAATGAGATTGTAATGATGGGCTGACCTGTGGCTGAGCTCGTTTTGGATAATAGTCCTCATTTTCCTAGATGTTCATTTCACAACTTAAGCTCTCCTCAAAACTCCAATACTTCTTCTGACCTCTTTCAGCTTATGAATTTTTTTTTCTATTTCACTGAGAAAAGAGAAGCAATCAGGAGAGAACTTCCACAAATGTCAACCACATCTCCCTACATAATTGCATCTATCACCATATAGCCTGCCCTCCCTCCATTTACCAAGGATGAATTTTCTCTGCTTCTAAGTCCAAGCCCTGTACTTTATCATCTCCTCTCATCAGCTCACTAACTTCATTTAATCTCCTGTCTCCTGTATCAACCTTTTTTTTTTTTCTTTGCTATTGGACCATTTCCATCTGCATACAACTATGCTGTAATTTCACCCATCTTTAAAGTAAAAGAAAATAACAACCAAAAAAAAAAAAACCAAACAAAAACCCTCTGTTGACCTTATCTATACTCTTCTCTTACTATTGCCGTATCTCTCTATTCCTCTTTATAGAAAATGCCTCAAAAGACCTCTCTTTATTCATCACTTCTTATACTCCTCCTCCTGTTTTCTCTTGACTCTGCACTCAAACTTTCATCACTACCACTCAGTGAAAAAGCTCTTTTCAAAGTAACCAAGAAATAAATTCTCAGCTCCCTCTTCCTGGATCAAGCTACAGCACTGAACACCCTCTCCTCCTTCTCTTTCTTCACTTGGCTTCCAGGATGCCAAGCTCTTTGGCCATTACTCTGTCTACTTTGATACTTCATCCTCCTGCCCTTCATCCAATACCAGATGGCCTCAGGCTTAGTGCTTGGCCCTCTTCTCTGCTGGATCTCTACTCTCCCAGAGATGCCATCCAGTTTCATGGTTTTAAACGCCATCTTTACACTGAGTGTGTATCTCCAGATCAGATCACTCTCCTTAACGCCAATCTTGCATAACTAGCCACCTGCTTGGCATCTCCACACAGCTGTTTCAGTCTTCTCAGCCTTCACATATCAACTTGAACGTGCTCTTCACATAGTCCTCTCTCTCTCAGTGAATGGCAGCTTTATCCTCCCAGCTTCTTAGAGCCAAAACCTTGAAGGCAGGAAAAGGAGGACAAAAATAGTACCTATCTCATGAATCTATTGCAAAGATTAAATGAGTCAATATTTGCCAAGAATTTGGAACAGTGCCTGGCATATAATTAGTACTACATAAACTTCTGTTAAATAATTAAAATAACTCACCATCTTTGGCTCTTCTCTTTCTCTCACACCCTATATCGAATCATCAGCTGATCGTGCTGGCTCTTCCTTAGAAATATGTATGAAATGTGGTCTCTTCACATCTCTCCCATCACTCATACCCTGATCTAAGCCACCATCACCTCTGGCCTGGATTATTGCAATAGTGTCTTAACGGGTCTCCCAGCTTCTGCCTCTGCTCTACTACAATCAATCGCAACACAGCAGCCAGAATAATCCCTTTAAAACAGGAGTCAGATTGTATCACTTCTTTGTTCAAAATTCTGCAGTAGCTCCCATTTCACTCAGAGTGAAATCAAAAGTCTTAAAAAATGTCCTGCAAAGCCCTTCATGCTCTGCAAGCCACACCACCTCTACCACTCTGAACTAATCTCCACCATGTACCCCATCCACTCTGTGTCACAGCCACACGCGTGCCCTTCCTGGTCTCACATGAATACACCGCAAGGGCTCCTGCCTACAGTCCTTTGTATATGGTGCTTTCTCTCTGCCTGGGTAGCCTCTTCCCAAGGGAGCTGCATGACCCGCCGTCCCCACCCCCCACCCTTGCCTACAGATGTGCTAAATGTCATCTTGTTAGAAAAGCTTCGGGCACCCACTCCACATACAGTGGTGCCTGCCACGTCCACATTCCCATTTCTCCCCTTCCTGCTTTTCAAGGTTTTCCAAAGCCTTACAGACCAAACATCAGCAAATGTTTATTTAGCGGTTACGTCTCCTCCAACTGCAAACCCCGCGAAGGCAGGCTGCATCTCCAATACCTAGCACAGTGCTTGGCACAGAGCAGCTGCTCAACAAGTATTGGCTGAAGAATTAATGAATGAAACCCCACTGCCAGTGCAGCTGCCCACTTGCTCCCTCATAAGATTGGCTTTTGTGTGCATACAACCCACATTTTGGAAGAATTCTGGACCATGAGATCCCTCATATTCAACTTTTGCTGAAGAAAAGAAAAAGATTTATTCTATGCGTGTGAGTTAAAGTTGTCTAAGCATATCTGATAAAGGCCCTCTTCAGCTTGTGACTACCCAGTGAACCCTGTTTACATAATGAGTTTCCCTCTCTCAAACTACCCTGAGGTCTTTTGATTGCAATGAAGCTACAAGTGTCAAAAGTACCACCTAGTGGATGAGGGGCACAGCATAAGCAAAGGTTCAGAGATGAGAAATCAGTACAAAAAGCTGCTTTGAGGCAAGCAGAGTAGATAGAAGAGAGTAAGTTGTAGCAAAGACATGTAATAACTTGAATGCCAAGCTATAGGTTGTATAGTCCACGGAACATGGTTAATTTTTCAAATCTCAATTGAGGAAACTACTAAAGATTGACTGAGCAATCTTAGTGCTCCAAAGAGAGCATAGTAAAGATACCCTTCTTGCCTATAGCAGCTTCTACTGATAAGAATTAAACATCTTAGGCATTTTTTTTAATAATAGCTACACTGAGGTATAGTTTGTGTATAATAAAATTTATCTATTGTAAGTACCCAGTTAGATGACTGCAGTAAATTTAGGGAATTGAGAAAGCATCACTACATCCACAGGTTGGAGAAATTCCCTCCTATTCTTGGTGTGTTGAGAGTTTTTAATCATGAATGAATGTGATGTTTTAGCAAATGCTTTTCCTGTATCTATTGAGAATATCATGTGGTGTTTGTCCATATTTTAGGTTGATTTTCAGATCTTGAACCAGTTTTTGCATTCTTGGATAAATCCTACCTTGTCTTCATTTTTTAGGTTGCTGGATTCAGTTTGCTAAAATTGGCTTATTACTGTGTCTGTATTTATAAAGGTTATTGGTCTGTAGTTTGCTTTTCTTGCGATGTCTTTGACTTTGGTATCAGAGTAATACTGGCCTCATAAAATGAGTTGGAAAGTTTCTGCTTTTACTTTCTGGGAGATTTTGTAAAGGATTGTTATTACTTCTGTAAATATTAGATAGAATTCCCCAGTGAAACTCTCTGGGCCTGAGCTTGTCTTTGTGGGAAGATTTTTAATTACTGATTCAGTTTCTTTATTTGTTATAGATCTATTTCAATTTTCTATTTCTTCCTGAGTCAGTTTGGGTAATTTGTGACTTTCTAGGAATTTGTCCACTTCACCTAAGTTGTTGAAATTATTGTCATACAGTTATTCATAAAATTCCCTTTTAATCCTTTTAATTTCTCAGGGAAGAGGATTAGCTCTCAGCCTAAACTTCTCTGTACCATCTGATTTTTTAAATTATGTGCAGATAGTATGTTGACATAAAAATGTTTAAAAGTTTACTGTTTTTTCAACAAATGAAGAATCTATGCTTTCTATAGGGTTAGTACTAAAATTATACCAGCCAATGTGACCCAGACATTATCCACTTTTCTTTGACGTTATGTGTACTAAACAGCGAGATAAGTACTGTGCTTTACTTCTTTGATACAGAAATCAGATGATGTTCAACGCTGGCTCATTAAAAAAAATTCTCCTCCCTCCCCCCCCCCCCCCAGCTATTTTTACTTCAAGATGTCAGCCAGTGTTAATTCCGAATGCCTTTTTGTATCGGTTTCCTATGTCTGCTGTAACAAATTACCACAAATTGAGTGGCTTAAAACAATAGGGACTTATTCTCTCACAGTTTGGGAAGCCAGAAGGCCGAAGTCAGTTTCACCACCCCGGAGTCAAGGCATTGGCAGGGCTGCGCCCCCTCCAGAGGCTCTCGGGAGGAACCCACCCCTTGCCTCTCTCAGCTCCAGTGGCTGCTGGCTCTCCTTGGCTTGTGGCCACAGCACACCAGCCTCTGCCTCCGTGTTCACGCTTCTCCTCTGTGTCAAGCCTGCCTCTCTCTCCTCTCTCTTGCAGGCATACAGGGGATTATGCTTAGAGTCCACCCGGACAATTCAGGATAATCTCCCCATCTCAAGATCCTTCACTTAATCACATCTGCCAAGTCCTTTTTTGCCGTTCAAGTTCACATTCATAGGATCCAGGGATTAGAACCTGGATACCTCCTGGCGGGGTGGGGGGCCATGTGCAGTCTCCCATGCGTCGACGGCTGAGACTTTTAGTCGTTGGGTTAACGTCCAGTGTCTATTCAAATGAAGGAATTCTCTCTAAGGTAAAAATGACGTTTAAAAATCTCACTTATTTAGGGCTCCGAATCACTGTGAAAACAAATTACGTGAAGGCAGAGAGTGTCCACGTTGTTCAGAGTTGAGTATTCTGCTTAAAGTAGCTTCTCCTACTCTTTTATGCATAGTCTCTCTGTCTTATTTAATATTTGTATTTTACTCTCTTAAAATATTTTGTCTTTCATTATGCCTTTAAATTGGCAAAGGATTAATATGATGAACCGAATAAAAATGTATCTACAAGTAATTCATGTTTTCATTTATTCTTTGTTAATAACGACTCTGCTCAAGTCCATCATAGTTTTCCTTCAGACATTATGTTTGTTGTATATAAAAAGGTAAGTGTCTGACTTTTGTACCTATTTGCTTTAGACAACAAGAAATTCTGTGGATATGCAGTCTCTGTTTACTTGTAGTCTTAAAAATACCTCTAATCACTAGGTGTATAAAACTTTATCCTTTTACAAGAATAGCATTATGTAATTTTAGCCATATTAGACATAATCACAGTTTGTAATAAAAATCATCTCCCTTTTCTCTCAGATTTTCCTTTCCTTTCCTTAAAATTCTTGAAAAAGAAAGAGAAAAAGAAAAGAAAAGAAAAGGAAAGGAAAGGAAAAGAAAAGGAAGAGGATAAGGACAAGGAAAGAAAAGAAAGAAAAGAAAAGAAAAAAAGAAAAGAAAAGAAAAGCACTTCCCTGATGGTGCAGTGGTTAAGAATCCACCTGCCAATGCAGGGGACACAGGTTCAATCCCTGATCCAGGAAGATCCCACATGCCAAAGAGCAACTAAGCCCAGGTGCCACAACTACTGAGCCCACATGCTGCAACACTGAAGCCCGAGTTCCTAGAACCCATACTACGCAACAAGAGAAGCCACCGCAATGAGAAGCCCCCACACCACAACAAAGAGTAGCCCCTGCTTGCCTCAACTAAAGGAAGCACAGCAACGAAGACCCAAGCAGCAAAAAATAAATAAATAAATAAATTAATTAATTAATTTTAAAGAAAAGAAAAGGAGGAATGAAGGTGACATAGAAAAGGAATATTTGAAGGAGTCTCATAGGTCAGCACCCCAAAACATTTACTGTACTTGTTCAAGTCCTTTCACTGACTGGGTCTTCCAGCTTGGTGCCAATGTCCTAGAACAAAGAAAACCATTGTGGGTAAACAAGTGAGTAAAACTGAAGGTTCTTGTCTGGATCTCCGAGGGAGACCTGGTACTCTCTGCAAACACAGATAAACCACGCTGCTTGTAAATTACTGGTTATTCGTTTCTTAAACCAAGTTGTGCCTTCTCTTAATGGATGTGCAAGCCCTGGGGACTTAGTGAGAAAGCCATCTAGCTTCCTATTCCCTGTCGTGTCCATGTTCTAGCCATAACAAAATATCTTAAGAGCTGGCTTTGGAAGATTAATGCCCCCCGTGACGTGTATGGATGGCACTGTTCCATTTCAGGTATTAATTTTATCAAAAGGCCTCAAGGAAACATGTGCCTTATTTTCCAACCTAGCCCTTCTTGAATTTTTGAGAATGTGTTCAACCTTCTAAATATCAAATCTAAAGTAACATCCAATTATACAAACACAAAACATTCTCATAACCCAAACTCAGTTTCTACCCTAACTACATATGTTCCCTGTGTGTGTGTACAAATGCGTGTGTCCTGTGTGGGAACGGCAGACAGAGGGGTAAACTTGCTGTGACTGCACTGCTTACAGGCACTGCAGTGGCTCCTAAACTCTTTTCCCTGGCCTACGAGCCCCTCTGAGATCTGACCTCAGCCTACCTCCTCACCCCCATCTGGTAGCAGCCTGGCCCTCTGACACGCTGACCAAACGTCTTTCATCCTCTTTCCCTTTCTCTGGTTGCCTAACCTCAGTCCTGCCATGGACTCTTGCTCTCCCTTCTGCCTGGAATGCTTTTCCCCCCAGTCGCTGCACGGCGCATTCCTTTTCCTTGCTGAGGTCCCAGATCAAATCGTATGTCCTGAAAGAGGTCTTCCCTGAGCATCTCAAAGTTGCTCTGCCCCTTCGCTCTCTCCCATAAGACTCTGTTCTTCATAATACTTACTGTTATCTAAAATGTTCTGCTTATTTGCTTATATTTTCATTGTCTGTTTCCCCTGCATGAATGTAAGCTTTGTTAATCTCTACACATCCAGCTCCTAGAATGACGACTAACACAAAGTAAGTATTCAATAAACACGTATTGGAGTGTTGAACCTTTTGCATTTCCTTTTCCTCTTGCCCTTGTTTTTTTATCCTGTGACCAAGAGGCACGGGTGTTCTGGAAAAGCTCAGAGCATTCAAAGATCTATGGATCCAGTTACCATAAAAGGCACCTTGGGGCAGAAGATCAGTTATGGGCTTGGAGTGCTAAGATGTTGAACACTTGGGGATTTGGTGATGAGAGGTAATACCCACCCTTCTACTCACCACATTCCCACCCATCTACCCCAATCTCAGCTGGCCTAGCACAGCCAAGAAACATCTTCCTGATCACCTCTTCCCCGAAAGACACTTGGAATATGGAGGACATAAATAATTTAATGATCCAGGTGCTATTGGCCATTTCTAGCAGATGAGCTTTGGGACAGCGTGAATAAACAGGCAGGAAAGAGGGCACACACTCCCACAGCCGCGTCAAAAGCTCCCTGCCCTGTTCCCACCCTGCAAGGGGCTGCTTGGCTGAGTCACTCTGGGTGAAAGTAAGGCTGGGCAGAGGAGCCAGCTGTGGGGACAGCCTCCTTCTGGAGCTGTGTTTTTCTTGCCTCAGAGGAGGAGAGCTGAAATGGAAACGTCTAACAAAATAAAATTGGAAGGTAGGAGGCAAGGCTAGTGGTGGTCCTGTCTTTCTGCCCCAGGCTCAATGACTTTCATTATTGCTCAATTTGAGTTAGGTTAAAAGCAGACAGATTGTCTTTTCAGCCTTTTTTCTCCTTTCAGTAGGTATCCAAAAGTCTAGAAATTGATATAATTTAAAGTTAATGAAAAGAAAGTTCAGCAGCTGCATCGTATTTCATGCCATTCTTTCCTTCTCCTCAGTCAGGCCTCTCCCAGCTCCTCCAGCCTTCTGTTGTGTTGCCAAGGGCACCGCACTGAGCGGAGGAGTCTGTTTGGAGGCCATGGCAGGCTTCGCCATGGCTGATCTCATATTAGTCACTTGTTCAGCAGGAGATAAGCAGGAGCCCAGTCCTTTTTTCACGTTGAGGAGGTAAAGAATGTTTCTAACTTTTCTGGTGACATTGACCAATGATGGTGCTTGTTTCTGTTTTACCTACCGACTCCGAAGTCCAATGTGTTCTAGCTTTAAGTTGCATATTTGATTTCTCTGCAAAATGCAGTGGGAGGGATAATCCTGGTTGCTCTGGAAGGAGTTTATGCAATCCATCTGCTTCTCCAGTCATTGTGTGTGTTGCGTGTTTGCATTGGTGGTTGTACACAAGAGAAAGATGAAAAAGCAGAAGCAGTGGAAGGTTCTCCCGCAGCACGGTTCCATTAGCACCATCAAGGATTCCCAGATCACTGCTTTTCCTCCTAGCATAAAATGGCCTTCAGAATCTACTGGTGTTATTCCAATTAATTGCCACTGGAAATTTTCTTTACCTCCCTTCCCTACCTTTTTGTGTTATGTGATACTTCCTGAGAGGTCCACTGCAACCCCACTAAAGGCAAAAGGAGTGAGACAACACTGGAAAGATGGATGATTTGACGAAGCAGAGAAATGTCTCATTACTTGCACACCAAACCTCTTCATGCATCTAGAAGGGCTGGTTCCAAAATCCTGGCGCTTTTTGGAAGTATCAGCATGTAGCTTCCCAGAGAACAAGTCCAGCTTTGGAAAGGACATCACCAAAGGCACAGGAAGGTAACTGGGAAGAAGCTGCTACTGCTTATTGACAAGGAGCACTTGGAGCAGTCTAAAAGTAACCCCACATGTGAAGACTTGAGGTTGGTGGGACTGTCATTCCCTATGGTAGATTTCATTCCACATTAAGAAAACCCAGTGCATATCAGATACAGAGAGGCTTGCTGTATTAATGAGAGACCAGACTTTAAAAGTTTGACATCTACCAGAAAGTTCTCTCAGAAAGCATGTTTTGGAAACTGCTCTCTATTTTGAATGTTAATTGTAAGTGTGTATGCCTTGATGGTTAAAGCTGGCTTTAGGGGTAGGAGAAAGGATTCCTCCTTGTCCAGGCAAGACATAACTGCGTTGTTTTCCTGAGCACCTGGTCAAACATAATAAAACAGTTCCCCTCCTCTCCCGTCTTTGGCCTATATTTTCAGATTCAAAGTTGGGCTGGGAAACAGTTTCATAATAGGTAAGACTAATAATAAGCATAGATTGAACCCTTAGAATGTTCCAGGCACGGTTTCTGGCACATTACAGATACGAACTCATGCGATCTTCACAACGACCCTGTGAGGTAGGTGCTCTTATTACTCCCATCGTATGGATGAAGGAATGTAGGTACAGAGCAGTGAAGGAATTTGCCCCAAGTGTCTGTAGCTAGCAAATGGTAGGAAAACCTAGACCTTTGGCAATCTGACTGGTTCTGGAGTCTGTGTCTTTAACTGGTCCCTTGAGGATTCCAGTGACCAGCCTCATCTAATCAGCACCAAGTGCACAATCTCCAGGGGCTGCTCGGTCTGCCCCTCAGTGTCATCCAGCCATGCAGAGCTGCTCCTCTTCAAGCGGGCTCTCGAGTCCCCCTGAATCAACCTTTTCTTTCCTCTGCTCACCTGGGGTCATAGAAGTTGAGAGCAGAGGAGTAAGTTTTATTTTATTTTATTTTATTTTATTTTATTATTTTATTTTATTCTAAAAAAAAGTGTAGAAGAAATGTCCTGGGATAATTAGCAAAATGAATGTGGGGCTTTCACCCTGTCCCCAAAAAAACAAAACCATGCTTAACCTCCTTGAGGATATTTAGCGGGAGTTTCCAATTTGTTGAAATCAAAGTGTGTCATTGCACATCCCACTCAAACAGTGAAATATGGAAATGAAAAAGAAAAAAAAAAAAGAAAGAAAGAAGAACTTATGCCAAACGTTTATGTTACATAGAGACAAAGAGAGACTGAGCTGAGTAACCATGAGCAAGTCATTTACCCCTGACTGGCCTCAGTTTGCTTTTCTGTAAAAGGAAACACGTTAGATGACAGGCTTCCTTCCAGGCTGAATGCAACAATTTTAAGGTAAGAAGGAAACGCCAAGGAGAAATCTTTGGGAGTAAACTAAAGAAATTGTAAAACATTTTCTTTTCCCTTTTCATATTTTTTCCTTATTACACTAAAACATAGATAATAAATAATCCTGTAAATAAAAAGACTCAATGTTGAGAACTTGAGAGCAAACATTCTCCTTTTTGATTTACGTCAAGGGCCCTGACTGCACTTGGAGAAAAATGCGAGGATGTCCAGAATGGAAGGGAGTATAATCTGGGGGTCAAAGAAGAGAAATACCATTTCTAAAAAACATTTTAAAATCTGATAACTTCCTTAAAAACAAACAAACAGAAAACAACAAACTAACAAAAAAAAACACCACGTGAAGCCTAATTCCTCTTACAAAAAGGTACGTGAAGCTTCAGTAAATCCTAGGTTTGCATAGAGCACAATCCTGCTGCTTCTTTGAGCCCCTCACATGTTTACTCACGCTGACGGTCCAACCCTTTTTCATCCAGAACTGCTTCTGTGTTACAGGAGGGAAGAATACACAACTCCGCGGGCAGATATCCTATCCCCACCCCAACCCCAGCCCATTACAGTCAGTCTTCCCCTGTGCGAAGGAAAAGCAGTGGAAGAGAGTGAACTTGGGGCAGAAGCGGAGGTGGCTTGGGGTCAAGGGTAGTGTTGGCTATGTCCTAGTTCCACAACTGTCGGAGTCATGGATGTGGCTTGGAGTGTCTGCTGGTGATCAGATGAGATCCCACTACATTTCTCCTGAAGGCCGGGAAGGGACCTTCCCTCAGCGGGATGGTTTGCTCCTGTCTGCATTTAATTTCTATTTTTAAGGCACAGGCATGCTGTGAATCTAAATCTCACCTGTCTTAGCTCTTCAGAGTACCCAAGGTGTCAATGTACAGAACTCTGCACTGAGGTTTGGACAGAGGAGGCTTGCATTTTAAGCCTACTTCTGGCACCAGCCCATGGGGCCTCTGAGGCAGGCAACATGGCCTGGTAAGAACAGCTTTGAAAAAGTCCTCTGCAGATTTTATCTCGGGTTCTAGGACTCACCTTGGCTATCTAGACATGGATCCAGAAAGTTCAAAGATCCCAGTTTGCTAAATAAGCCATCTTACCGTCACACAGGGGTCCCTACTAGGGCTTAGCCAAGGTCCTGCCCCTGTGTGAAGCCTGGTGCTGGGCGAGGACTCAGAGCTGATGGGTGGGTAGGAAGAAAACAATTCTGCCAGCTAGGTTTGAAGAAAGAAGTCACATGTACCTGTGCAAACACTTACTCATAAACCCACCAGTGTCTCCAAAGCAGAGATGGTGGGTTCCCTTTCCAGGGGGTACTGAGCATGGTCGGAAGTTCTCTGTGACGTTTTTTACTCCCTCAAAGGCTACATGAGGTATTTCTTAAAACCTGGAGTCCCCTGGGAGTAGGGGCGTGGCCCATGGGGTGGCTCTGGGCTCTAAAAGTCTTACTCTGGCCCTGGTATGTCATCCAGTGAGGCCAGTGAACCTCAAGCTTCCCAGGTGCCAGGACTTTAATGCCCTGATCCAGTTTTCCCACTGAGTAGAGGTGAGGGCTGGGAAATAAACACAAAAATATCATCTGAGTTGCACTTCCAACATTTGTAAGGGGCAGAGGGATCACTGTTTTGTGCTTAGGCTCCAGAAGATAGAAACGATTAATTTGTGTGTTTCTGCACCGTGCTTTGCTATAGCAACTGCAGGTGCTACCACTGTTTTCCTGGTTTCCTGATGCGCCCCTGGATTTCAGTTTGTTGCAGTTTATACTCATCAACATCATCATCATCGGTTACATAACATTGACCACAGGCATTGTTCTAAATCTACTATAGATAACCATTTATTCATTCACTCATCGGTTTATTCTTCACAAAAACCCTTAATTACCCTTCAAATGAGGAAACTGAGGCAGAGAGGCACAGAGAAGCTAGTTGGCTCACCCAAGGCCACACACTAGAGTTCAAACCCAGGCAGCCTAGTTCTAGAGCCATGTTCTTAATGACCATAATATATATATATGGCCTCTCAAATGCATATAAACACTGAATTCAAAGACCCCTTAAAATAACGTTCTGGGATTCCCCAAATCTAGTTAAACAGGAATGTGTTTTTGCGTATTATTTTCATGCATATACTTAAAATAGGTATCTAAGCTTAAGGATTTTTTTCATTAAATTTTATTTTTATTGCTACCTTAAAATAATAACTTGATGTTTCAAATCTACTTCTGTTTACTGTCCCTTAACTTCCCTACTTTTGAATCTTTCTCCAAAATTCCCCAAGTCAGAAATATTTTTAGAAATAGAAGAGACCACGAAGGACTTCCCTGGTGGCACAGTGGTTAAGAATCTGCCTGCCAATGCAGGGGACATGGGTTCAAGCCGTGGTCCGGGAAGATCCTGCATGCCACGGAGCAACTAAGCCCGTGCGCCACAACTACTGAGCCTGCACTCTAGAGCCTGTGCCGCAACAAGAAAAGCCACTGCAATGAGAAACTGGCACACCGCAACGGAAGAGTAGCCCCCGCCCTCCACAACTAGATAAAGCCCATGTGCAGCAACAAAGACCCACACAGCCAAAAAAAAAAAAAAAGAGGAGACTAGGAGACAAATAAAAAGAAACCTGTTGGTTTGGTAAATTCCCATGATTTACAGTTGAAAGAATTTTTTTTTATAAATTTGGGGTAGGATTTGAATGAAGCCAT
The DNA here is from genome assembly GCF_030028045.1 of Hippopotamus amphibius kiboko. Classification (NCBI taxonomy): domain Eukaryota; kingdom Metazoa; phylum Chordata; class Mammalia; order Artiodactyla; family Hippopotamidae; genus Hippopotamus; species Hippopotamus amphibius. Next base: position 58,487,596 of record NC_080197.1, read on the forward strand.
TCTAGAAACAGAGTTGTGTACTATTTTATTAATAATCTTCAGATAAGATTATTTAATATTCTGAAGGAATTGGGATTCTACAATTTCTCCTGGTTATTTCTTCCATATTTTACACATTCATAGTTAGGAATGTCGTTCTAATATGTATTCTAAATCCTTCCTACACAACAAGTTAGCATTAAAAAGGAAGATGGATTTGTAATGACACTTCCATTAGGTACGGTGAGTTGCCTTCTGAGTTGTTTTTACAAGAAAAGTGGTCCTCACCCATTTTGGGATGCAGGTTGCGTTCAGATAAAATGGAAACGATCCGATTTTCTCATTTGAGGTGGACTTGAACTCCACTTTGTCTCCTGGAAATCAGAAACCATAAGAAGCAAACATTTTTTTCTTATTATTTTACGATGGGTTGCGATTTTCAAATTACGTGCCCTAAAATTTTTCCCTGTAATGTAGGCAAGTAGTTCCCACTTCTTGTGGGAGTTTGGGCTTCAGAGATCTAGTGGAAATTGCTCTTGTTGAGCCAGAGTGGAAGGCCCCTTCCACTCTCAGCTTTTTCTAACTCAGTGAGCTGAGTATGAGGAGACCTGGAGCCTCATTTGCACACAAGGCCCAGCAGAGCAAAATTTCCTACACGCTTAGTTTGGCTGCAGCAGTCCAGAGAGCCACGCGTTGCACTTGGTAGACTAGTACCTGACACAGAGGCGCTAAGGAAATGGCAGGGGGCAGCTGATACTGGGGAGGCAGCCCCTCACCTCTTCTCTCCAGGCTGTCCGGGATGCTTCAGGAGGCAGCTGGAGACGGCGGCACTTCACCACGTTCAGAGAGGGATCCTTTTTGAAAGCTTGGCTAAGGGCTCACATGCCACCAAGCAGGGACAGAAATGTGCCTCCATCTGAAACTAATCACATAGCTCGTCCCAGGTGAGCAAATGTCTGCCGCGGAAAGAAATGAGTAAGAGCCTTGAGGGATCCTTGAAAGGCTATGAGGTCCGTGGGGAGAAGAGAGAAGGCTGCAGCAGGCTATCCCCTCTCTCTCTCTCTCCAGCGCCTCTCCCCAGGGCTGCTCTGGCAGCAGAACCAGATGGAAATGTCACCGAATGCAGAGTGTTTTATTCGTCCTTGTCTACGCCCCTGCCTTATACGGCGAAAGCTCCTTGGCAACACCATGCAGACATTCTTCTCGTTTTTAATTGAATCCTAAGAGGTATATTTTTTTCTAGAGGTGCTAGCTTAAAGTAATTACCAGAATTCCCAACATGGCTAATCAGAAATTCATAGAAAATAAAGATGGAGAAGAAGACCTTACCCAATGGGTTTCTCTCATTCTGCTCAGAAGGTTCTTGCCGTCCAGGGCAGTGATCACAGTTCTTGGCGTTGCCGGCTATTAATAGGAGAGTTGAAATAAATCCCTGCCCAGTGAGATAAGAGACACTGATTTCACTGCCTGGGTATCTCTCCTCTGGTGACCAGACACCTTCCATTTTCATCAGTTGTTTATCAAAATCAGATTAGTAAGAGAATCGTCAGATCAGAATGGTTCACGCCTGTCTCAATCTTGAAATACAAATGACTTTCTTGTGCTTCTTCAGCCAAAAAAACCGTGACCTACAGATGAACCAGGCTTTGTATTTCCTGCACCTTGTCCTGAACGTATAATTCCCCAAAGACCACAGTCATGAAGTCTTGTCGGTAATCACTGACCTAAGACAGGTGAGGCTCGCTCTGTGGGGGCTGCGGCTCTGTGGGTAATAGATTCCATCTTTGTGATAAGTCATAAGTCACCCATGGGTTATTTTGAGCTCTTCCCAGTGGAAGACAATGGAGCATTTAGTAGGTTGTGTGGTTACGTAAGATCTCTTTCCAAACAAAGAGGAGGCAGGACACCCAGCCAAAGGATTGAGCACAGGAGGCTGTGTGGTCTGGTGGTTCCAGGGAGAGACGTGGGGCCAGGGCTTCCTGGGTTCAGCTACCAGCCGAGACTCTGACTCAGGGGGCGCAGAGCCAAGTCTCTTGGCTTCAGGCAGAGAGACTGTAAAACCCAAGAGAGAAAACCGCAGGTCTGTGCTCAAGGACTCTGGGGGGAAAGCACATTTAAGAAATGGAAAAAAAAAAAAAAAAAAAAAAGATCACTCTGTTAAGTTACAATTTGGGCGTCTTTCAATAAGACATGAGCATTTTTCTTCCTGCTTATTGCCTGACACGTCCTCCTCCGGGCAGCAGCGTGAAGCCAAGCCAGGCTCCGAGGGTGTTCTGTGTGGGATGAATAGAGGAGCCCGGGGGTCCGAGCAAAAGCAGTCAACCCTGGTGCGTTGTCACAGGCAGAGCTCGGAGAGCTGGGCACTGGGGGCAGCGAGGTTGTGCATGGAGTCTCCCCTTCGCCTCCCCATTCTGCCTTCCACAATGCACGGCCCTCTGAGACGGTGGGAGGAGGGAGCCCCTCCCTCAGACTCTGCACGATTCCCTTCCACGGGGCTGAGCCCACGTGTGCTCAGCTGTAACCAGCGGCCGGAGCCTCTGCAGACCCACTGGGTCCCCAAGCCACAGCCAGAGCCGGGGGCCCGGGGCAAATGTTCTCCACGTCCCGCCAGCTCTGGACCTCCACTTCCTCTGCCCAGACAGAGTAGGTGGCTGCCTACGGGGTTGGGTTGGAAGGACAACCGGGCAGGTGTCCCCTCCCTAGCAACATCCCTCCTTTCTCTGGACCTGAGGCATTTTCTGATCTTTAGGAATCTGCTATGAAAATGAAAGGCATACGCACAGGGATCTCTGTACTGAAGGTCTTCACTCTCAGCACCAGAGTTCACAACACCTTAGTCGAGTCTCACAGACGTGGGCCAGGGCGTGAAGGAGGGGCAGGTTTTGCTGTGGAATGAGGTGGTGGGCGGAGCAGTCTCTTCTGCTCTTGGAAGAGTAGAGATCCCAGGAGAGAGAGAGACATCCCAGAAATGGAGGTGGCTTTCTTGGTCATTTGACCCAGAGCTGTGGGGGCAACTTCAGAATCTGACCGTGGTGGGTGTGAGGGTTGTACCAGGATGGTTGCTGTTACTCTAAGCCAAGCTAGGCCAAGTGGAATCCGGGGGCTCACTCATGATGCCCTCATCCAGGCCCCAGACACACTCAAGATGTCATTCTTCCTTATTTTTGTCCAAGGGCGTGCTCCCAGCCTCTGGGTACACAGCCGAGCGCCACGTCCCACATTCTAAACTTCTCTACATTAAAATAAATAAGTGCTCTCTCTCTCTCTCTCTAATTGTATAACTGCCCTTTGGTCACTTTTGTTGCAATCTAGCAAAAAATTTAATAAAAAATTGGACGTCTACTCTTGCCCATAAAGGTATCTGAGCGAACATTGCCCATTATGTAAGAATATGTGAGTTCTATCCTGAGTGAAAGAGAAGTAAAAATAATCCACCGAGGCTAGTGACAACTTTAATCCCATAATTCTCATACGCTGGTTCCTCGACTTCTGACAGTTCACTCTGGCTGGCGCACCACCCTCACACCCTCTCTGGGTACCGAGAGTCGGTTAAACACATGCCTAGGAAGATGTAGGAAGACAAACTGGGGTGGTTTTCATGTGATTACAGTAATCTTCTCTGGTCACAAGGCCACTGCTTCCTGTGGTCTTTGAGAGTCATCCTCTTCCTCTCTACAAGGACACCTGGTCGGAAAGACAACACACTGAGTTTCTGGGGAGAAGGGTCTGGGTTTCTGGGGAGAAAGTCAAACAGTAAATAGAGCACCCCACCTAGAGACAGGTGTCTCCAAAGTGTCCAGGTTCAAAGACCCCCAAAGTGCCCGCTGGCATCTCATTGTTTAGCTGCTCATCAGGCACTGTCTGAGCCTCCTCCATAATTCCTGGCAGCAGCATCCCAGGGACTCCTGCCTCCTTCCCCAGCAGGATCCACGTGGAAGAGGAAGAACCAGCACAGGTCCCACAAATGAATCTCCAGACCTCTTCAGCCCCACGTCCCCCCTCACCCCAATCATAGGGTCTTGTTAAACTAAAGGCTTCATGTCTCAGTTGAAATCATGTATTTGGGTTTTTGCCCTAGTCAGTATCTGCTTTTCCCCAAGAATAACAGCTGAGTATATACTCCACATCCCATTGATGAAAGGATCTTTCTGATGACCTTTCCAAATAAGAAGAGACTTCCTCTAAGAACCCATGCTTTGGGAGGGATCAACAAACATATATAAATATCTGTTGGAAAGAAATAGAAGAATGAATTGTTGTCTCCAAGCTGGCATCCCCATACATTAGTTTTATTTTCATTTGCTTACTATCTGAATTTCAAAAATGCAATAGCTGATATTAATCCTGCACCTCATAAATACTAACTTATAAAAGATGAACCTGTCAAATGAAAAAAAAAAATTACAAGAGTTTGTCATGAACTACAAAGATAGATAGACTCTGTCAAGGGAAAAGTAGATTTCTGGCTGCAGTGTTTTAATAATTAAATTTGCCACAAATTTAAAGATTCATTTGAGTGTTTTCTTACCCAGCCTGGAGAATGAAGTTCCAGCTGGTATTTTCTGACTATACTCAAAAGTAAACCCTTTTATGATTCTTGAATGAGAATCAGTGATCCACACAGTCAAGCATATTAAAGATGCTTGATGGTTGGTTTTCAAATAAATAAGGGATTGTATTTGTTACAACCTAACATGCAGTAGACTGATAATGTACCAAAGCTCAATAAAGTTTCAAATGTAAAAGTTCGGGTTAAACATGCTCTGTTACATTAAATTCAAAGGGCTATGAAAATCAGGAGGAATGTCTCAGCTTCTACTGCTGCCTGAAAGAAGAGCTGAGAGAGGGTGGCCACATTCAGGAAACATCCAGATGTGTAAACCAACAAATATGGACCCAACCAGCACATGATTCCACGCACATCATCAGTAAGATTGGTACTATCTTATTTTAAAAGCAGAATTTCTATTTGAGGCCCATTTGATAATGTTTCACCAGGGCTTCCCTGGTGGTGCAGTGGTTAAGAATCTGCCTGCCAATGCAGGGGACACGGGTTCAAGCCCTGGTCGGGGAAGATCCCACATGCTGTGGAGCAACGAAGCCCGTGCGCCACAACGACGGAGCCTGCGCCCTAGAGCCCATGAGCCACAACGACTGAGCCCATGAGCTGCAATTACGGAAGCCCACATGCCTAGAGCCCACGCTCTGCAACAAGAGAAGCCACCACAATGAAGAGTAGCCCCCACTCTCCACAACTAGAGAAAGCCCGCACACAGCAACAAAGACCCAACACAGCCAATAAATAAAAATAAATAATAAAATAAATCTTAAAAAAAAAAGGAAGTCCCAGAAGGGGATAGCAAAGCGGAGACACTTTTCGAGCTGGATGTGGGGACAGAAGAAGGCTACGTAGAACCCAGCTGGAAGGAGGAAACCAAATATTCATCAAGCCCCTTCTACGAGCCACTTTGCTAAGTGCTATTTCATGTAACCTTTCTTGTGATACTGTGAGGCAGTTACATTTTTCTCCACTTCACAAATGAGGAACCTAAAGATTAAAAGGTTTGTCCAAAGTCACAGAGCCAAAAAGTGGCCGTCAGATTTCCAAGCCTAGGACCTTCAGCTTTAGGACTCAGGATAGGAAGTCCAGCTCAGAACATGTGTCCTAAATTGTGATCCCTTTCCTTTGGCATTCTACAAGCTTTTCTAACTACCTTAGAGAAAAAGAACCACAGGTTGCCTCAGAGTCGGTAAGAAGGAGCCCTTGCTTTCAGATTTGAAATGGAATAGGCTGTCTGTTTTTCTATGTAATTCAATGTCAAATATGATTGAGCATGTAAGACTCGACGTATATCCCATTCTTTAAGCCAAACTTCACTTGACATTAATAGGTATAAATGAAGATCAGCATTCCAAGTATCTTTTGCAAATTTTTTCTTCCCAGCTCAGGCTCCCTTTGCCTGGGGAGTATGTACAACCTTGACTTTGACAATGTACCAAAAGAGAGACAGCCCCTGGAACAAAATGCATATTGGTCCTTGTCTATCCCAAACTCAGATTTTTGATGTAAACATTAAGTTGAGAGATTTTTATGTAGACCAGTTCATGTGCAGCGTACCATCACTTTAAAACACATCCAAACACAGTTTTCAGAGATTATGAAACTTTTATTAACAAAGAAAATTTGCATTATACACACCCCCTTAAAAACAACCACCTCAGACATGTAGGAAACACTTTGTTTTCTACTCATTATTCCCTCAATGCCAGAAGAACGAAACCACAACACCAAAGTACAGACCAATATTTTTGAAGGGGGATAATTGTTTGAGATAATAAAATACTAGAAAATTAGAAGAAACCAATCAAGGTATTTGTTTCACAGGCGAAACCACTGAGTCTTTATCCAAATGAATGTTTTCACTGTGAGTCAATCTATGCGGCCATCAGCTCTTTGCAGCACTACCCAGAGTACCCAGTGTACATCTAAAGACATGATCGTGTCCTTTGAGTACAGTAGGAACTGAGGGCCAGCCTGATTTACAGAAATGCACAGCAACGGTTCAGCGACAATCACTAGAAAATGTAAAGGTACACTTCATGATAGGATGCGATTGTTTTTTCAGGGCAACTTTTAAGATCATTTCTGATTATCGTTAACTGACCCATGGCTGCCCCTCGGAATCTCCCTTGGATACCCTCTACCCCACCTTTACTAAACAAATCTATAAACGTATTCCAGATATACTGCATGCAAGAGAGGAAGTACAAGAATATGAACAAATTCTGACGTCCTGGATACAAACAGAAAACAAACACACACATAATGGGTTCTCGCTGTGAGAACACACTGAAGTCTGCAGCTGAAAGCCCCTCAAAAGAGATCTTATGGAGGTTCAACTCAAGGAAGGAAAAAAAGTTAGGCCTGTTACTTGACTACAGTTTCTAGGGCCTGGTGTAGCTATATTTTTAGGAATGGCTCCAAGGAGCTGCCTACACAGATTTGGATGGAGCGAGGGAGGCACAGATGGTGGTCACGTGAAGGCACAGACCGATCGGGTGGGCTCAGTTACAACGTCTGCACATTTAGGCTGCTGTATTCCTCCTATTTCAAGTGCTGCCAAGTCCCGGCTGTTCCCCTTCTTTCTAGAGTCTTGATTCATTTAATTCTCCTGAAGGAGGTGGAAGAGGAGGAGGATTGCGCAAATCTTACTGCTTTATGGTTTAGAAGAGACAGTCACCATCTTGGCTCCTTGTCAGATTTTAAATGTAACATTTTGCTAAGTGTAAAACTCTGTATCTGTTCCTTTTCTGTTGCCATTACTGTAACTTCAATATTTGCAAAACACAACCTCAAAATACTTCAAATCCAGCCCAAAGCAGTTTGTTATTCATGCAACACAATTCTCACATGTATCAATACACAGTTTGCAGCAGAGACATCTTCTTTCTTTCCTTTTACATTTTTTTATTTTATTTTTTGTTTCTTCTTCACTTACGAATCTTTCTTTCTTTAGGGATTTAAGAATGATTCAATCACACAATAGCAAAATCCCCATTATATATACATCATATATATACATACCAAGCTTATCACCATGTCAGTTCTTACTGGTTGCATTATTTAGAAAAAGGAAGCACATAAGCTAGAGTTATTCTACCATTTGAAATACCCTGTGAATCGCTTGTAAAGCAGAGAGCACCTTAGTGTTGTGTAGAATTTAATCTTCTGATAGAAAAATTTGTAGTGTTTGCTATAAAAAGGCATTTCAGGTATTCAGGGTGTGCTTCCAATGGTGCCTTATTCACAGGAATTAGCATTAAAGTACTGGCTTCTCACTTTTTAAAAAAGAGCCCACAGATTATCAGTCATTTTCTTTTGTAGGAAACTGTCAAAATCAAAATGGATTCAGTTACTGGAATTTTTTCTAACAGGGCACAAAGTGTTCTTCTAGGTCATCGTCTGGAAGCTTGGGGTCGTGTCGATGTAATTTTTGTTATCAAACCTCTGCTCCAGAGTCATCCACTAAGCCCCCAATGTGCATTTTTGGCCTGAGCTAGTGTGCAGGAAGGCCTTTTTTAAAGCAAGTCAATACATAAAAAGGTTTCAACATCTGTTACTCAGGTGTTTTATCTGGAGGGCATAAAAAATATTCACAATCCTCCAACTAACAACGTTCCCCTTTTTATTTGGATATTTATATCATGTAATAATGGACACTATTGTCACAATCAATGGAATAATTCCTATACCTTTGAAGGCAAATGAGGAAATGATTGTTTTTAGAGCAGGATTTAATGATTAGTAAAATATATCAATAGGCAATGTGGAGAAACAAATTGCAAACAGTTATAATCTTGAATTTCTGCTTTCAACAGAGCATACTGAGAAAGCTCTTGGTAACATTTATGCTACCTGAACTGGCATTCTGAGCTCCTCCCTTAAAACACTGATACTGTTCCAAGTTCAGTGATAACACTAATTAGAGAGGAAAGTCTCCCACCATAGGGTACTTGTGCTATTTTAAGCCCCAGTCACTTCGAAACAAACCAAAAATCTACCCTCCAAGTCAATGGCCAAATGTTCAAATAAAAGACCTCAATATATCAGTTTAAGGCTCTAGCTGACTGTGCCTACAAATCAATAACAGGATTACCTATCAAATACAGTTTCATGAATGGAACACGCCAGCAATACCCAATCTTCCTCAAAAGTGCTTAGCTGCCAAGAGAGATACTTTACAACGTATCACAAATGTGCTATTTGTATAAACAGTTCCCATTACAAGTGCTCTTGTTTTTATTTAAATGAGTATTTTTAACCTGAGCTATTAATAAAAAAAAATTTTTTTTTCTCCCTTGTAAAGCTTGGCTTTCAGAAGAAAGAATCTTTAAGCCTCCTCTCTTGTGAAAGTAATTTCTCCTAATACCGACGGTGCTACTATGTAAGTACAGCCAGGGCTCATTAAATAGACTTCTGAGCATAATTATAATTAACAATTAGCTAGAAATTAGTTTTAATGATTTGTTTTAGATGACAGAATAGAAGCATAATGAAGTTATTTTTAAACCTTCTACATCATTAAAAATAAAACTACCACCAACTTTCAATTATTGAGAAGCAGTCATCCGAGGCATTTACTAAGTGATCTGCTTACAAACCCAAACTAAGGCAGCGGAGGAGAAGGGCCGCTGCCCCAGCCCAGGTGTTTGTAATTATTTAGCCTTTTGCAAAGTCTCTTCCTTTTCTACTCTGCTCTTTCACGCTGTTTTGTGCCTTGAAGGCATCTCTACCAGGGAAAAGAGAGTCACCCTGGCCGTTCAGCTCTCCCCCGCCTCCTGCCCCCCCTCTTTCTCTCCCGCCTCCTGCCCCCCCCCCGCCCTCCACCCCCCGTCTTTCTCAGCGTTGCAGTGACAGTCACAGCAGGAGGGGCGAAGGCCTGGAGGAAGATTCTACAAAATTTAGCAAGTGGGCCTGAAACTGTCCAAATCAAACTGGACTAACAGGAAAAAAGATTATCTGAGTAACAGACAAAATGGGTATTAGGAATAGACTCCAGACTCTAGATAGGTCTATACCATTCTTTCCCTGTTCCGTGTTCTTGTAATATCCCAAAGTCAATTTAGATCTTAAGAATCTTTTTAAAAATACTATGGAAACCTGAAGAAATGCTCTTTCATTTCCTGAAAGATATAAAAATATTCATTTAGAACAGTGAATATTAGTTATTGTCAAAAGTTTTTTTCTTCCTTTTCTTGCTCTTTTTTTCTTTTCTTTTCTTTTTTTTTTAAATCTCAGCTAGTCAGGATGCTGTTTTCTCTCCCACCTTTGAACAAGAATGTTAGACCTTTTGCTGCTGACCATCAGAAGCTGTCAGGGAACACATCCTGACACCCACATAAAAGACCTGGTACCTGTGTTTCCACATCACAAAGCAGGCCAACAAGCACACAAGCCCGCAGACCAAGTTCAGAATCATCTGAACAAGTAAGAACAGTTTGAAAGTGCCAGTGATGCTAGTACAGTCAGTCACATCCCGGTACACAAAGGTCCTGCTGAGGGGCTCGGAGGAGGGCAGTTTACAGTGGCAGGAGTCGAGTGCGGTTCCGCAGGTAAACTGTGTGAGCTGTGCATAGTGGTGAGTGGCGAATGCCACAGCCAGCACACACACCGTCAGACCCAGGGCGCTCAGCAGAAAGTACAAGAGCTGCAAGAGAGCAGAAAAAAACCTTTCCAGTTACAGAGAATATTGGATGACTGTTGACAAAGCTAGTAAAGAAAAGCTCTTCTTCTTCTCTCCCAAGAAGTTCTCTGATAGAGGGGCTGTCTCCCCTCAGAAACGTGGTACCCAAGACATGACAATGGCTCGTTATGGAGTGTTAGTGAACAGTCGTGGAACTCTGATCATATTTTCATTTGTCGTACAGATGGCGGGTGTTTTTCATGAATTGAGCCAACAATATTAGCTTGATTTGGGGATGTTTGTACATGGATGTAGCCGGCAGCTGAGATGAATCCCAAACACAAGAGCTCGATACCAGCTTCATCACGTACACGTCTCACCCCAATTCCACCTGTAACCATGTAGTTTTGAGAATAAAAATAAACTGTAAATGTCCCTCAGCCACCAAGGTTCTGAACGCCATTGGCCTATGCATTAGCCTTGGAGTGGAAAAGTCTGGTTAAAATTCTAACTCTGCTGCTAAAGAACCATGGCATCCCTGAACAACTCAGACATTTACCCTACACCTGAAATATTTTGATCAAAAATTGTGAGTGCTTTTGACATGGCCACCATATAAATCATTTGACAGAACAAGAAATCCTCCTGTGCTTGGACTTCCCTACTGAAACCTTTCTCTTAAGGGTGCAGCCTACTGAGGATCTCGATAAGGAACCTAGCTGTTGGGACTGATGTACTGAACCCAGTTCTTAGTGCAAGATTTACATTCCCATAGTCAAAAGTTGCTTGTAGAGCAGTTCTGGCGAATGTGAACTCCTCAAAGGAAGATTAGTCATGTCCAGGCTCAGATTAAAGTTGTGCTGAAAAGATGATGCCCTCCTCCCCACCTCCAACTAAATGCAACTCAAAATCAAAACATATATGCAAGATTATTAAATATGTGTGCCTAAGTCCTCCAGATGAGTGATTTTGCACACAGGGACGATTTCAAGTGTTTTTCAAGTCTTAAATATAGAATAAAATTTTATTTTCTCTTTCTTGACTAGCGTGCATGTGTGTGTGTGTGTGTGTGTGTGTGTGTGGTGTTGGTGCCCTGAGCATGTGTCTGGTTTGCTTGGAAGCTTCCCTGCAGACACAGGAAGAGACTGGACCTGGTTAAAGCTGTTTCGTCTTTGTATGACAGCGCAAGCAAAGAGTGCAGGGGTTCTTTGGATCTTCTCATCAAAAATATTTTAAACACACACTCTCTTTTTCATTTTCAAATCATTTGAAGGATTGTCAAATATAACCCACGTTTCTTCTTGTGTGACACAGTTTATGGAAACGTCTATCTCAGGAACACAACAAGGATAACATATGCTACATGTTTAGTCTCCCTTGGAGGAAGGGAACCAGAGAAACACACAGTGGCAACATTTGAAAACTTTAAGAGGAAATATTTAATTTGTGATATTGAATGCATTGCCTTGGTCCTGCCTGTGCCCCAAATTTTCAGTGACCATATTTTCTGCAAAAAAAAAAGAAAGAAAGTAGTTCTTAGGCCAAAAAGTATGGATTTATTTTGTGGGGCCATTGGGGCAGAATATATGAAATATTCTGAGTTGTTTTGAAATATTCAGGCTTGATGACTGACTTCAAACTCTTGATGCCAAGGACCAAATTAAACTGTGCTGGCCGTGTCGTTCGTGCCTGCCTGTGGCAGCTGTGTTTCCAGGGCCAGCGGCATGGAACTGGGAACAATTTGCTCTGGGCACATGGATAAATGGGTGACTCTACCAGCAGGGAAGGCCCAAATTAAAGGGATAATTTTTCACCTGAGAGTCATCAGCTTAGCAGAATGGCCCCAACTGGAGTTTTCTTTACATATTTTATTGCCATCAATCGATGGGACTAAGGAGGTCTTGTCATAACCCTCCCCCACCACACACACATCCTTAGATAATTTCTGTAACATCCATTGGGGCATGATCTTGAAACAACGACAATAATCCCTCATTCTGGATCTGTAAATTATTTCAATAGTTGCAAAAACATATTCTCTCCTAACCATCACAAAAATCTATTTGCTGAAGTGAGAGTTTTGTCTCTTTTTAAATGATAACTTTTTGGCCCAAAGATCAAAAGATTTGCCCAAGACATTTACCAAATGCACAGCTGGGCGGGGGAGATAGTTACAGGCATGGACTGGAGCCAGACAGCCTGAGTTAGAATTCTGGTTCTCCCCTCCCTAACTATGAACCTTGGGCAAATTAATCAATCCCATGTGTACCTCTGTTTCTTCATCTAGCACTTGCATCACAGGATTACTCTAAGGATCAAAAGAGTTGATACCTGTAAGGGGCTCAGAACAGTGGCTGATAGGCAGTAACACTATTTAAGTATTTGTGAAATAAATAAACACATTAGTAGATGTGGAAAGAACTGCCAGTTCTCAGGACTTTTAGGATAGCAACCCTACTGGCTTTGTCCTATTCTATGTCATGTGAGAGTAACAACACATGCTTGGGTTGTAGAAAGGATGTAAACATTTACACAAACGCAGAGACTGCTCAGTTTTAATTGAGCATCTTAAATATGCTAGAAGCCTCAAGAGCACAAACAAAAGCCATGGCCCTCAGTTTCTTTAAATATGAACACATTTTCATTGGTGCATCAGCTCACACATTGTGATTCTGCTTCTCCCACTGCAGGAGAGCATCGGGCCAAGTAAACATGAGTGAGCCACAGAATCAAGTTTCTCATCCATTTCAAGACATAAATACAGACTTGATCGGCCAAAGCCTGTGGGCTACATCTGCAGCGCTGTAGCATTTTTCCTTCGCGGCTTTTCACTCAGCTGACAGCAGCAAGCTTCTGGGTCAGAATCTGTAATTTAAAATCAAGTGGCTTGTTTTACCTACACGGCACGCATAAACTATCAATGAAGGTGTTTACGATGACCTTGGGAATGCCAGCAAACAGATCTTGTTACCAGCGGGGCTCGGGACGCATCTATCTTGCCGGTGTCAGCCCGGGCGGCCGGCGCTGGGCGAGCGGGTGGAGGCGGGCGCCCCCGGCGCTTATGTAACCGCAGCGTCCAGGCGCGGCCCCGCGCTCGCTGCCTCTAATTGGTACCCGGCCGCCGCTTCAGCGTTCGGTGACTTCGGGAGGAGGGCGGTTGGACTTCGATTTAATTACCTTCCTGGTGGCAGGCATGGTAAAGCCCCTCTGCTCCTCGATGAGCAGGAAGAGGCTGTGGCAGCAACCCGGGGGCCTCCTGGATGTGGGCACCTGGCCATTGCGCCTGCGATGCCCTGGTGGGGAATGTGTCCCGGAGTGTTTCTGCAGAAACACTCACGAACCGGACACGTTTCTGGAAATCGTCAGGTGAGCCCCGAGAAAATAGGGCCAAGAGAATAGGCAGGGGGCCCAATCAGCAGCCGGATGGCCCACCGAGCTCTGGAGCAGAACTCAGGAGCTTAACCCAGGGAGAAAGATGGAAGGCGCCGGCGGCTTGCAGGGCCTGCCAAAGGGCCGCCAGAGCAGACTGTGCTAGATTGAGATGAAAAGACAAGCCCCCGTGGCTATTGTCTGTAAGGAAAAGGGAGGAGGGGTGGGGGTGGGGGTGCGCGCGCACGCGCGCACAGGCTGCAATAAGGCACTGTCCTCACCCCCCCGCTTGCTTGTCCTGGTTAGCTGGACGTTCGACAGAAGGAAATAAATTCTCCACCAAAGCTTGGGCCGGGGTATCAGCACGTAAGCACTAAAATGCGGTTTTGCTAGTGAGAAACACCTCATGAAAGTGCATTCTATTCCTTCTTCCCCAAATAATGTGAGAAGCACAAGGGAAGTCTGCTGTAACCTGTTGTGACTTTGGAAAACCTGGAGACTGACTGAAGCTCATTTTCGACTTGAAGATAATAAAGCAGGCACCTTAGAGAGCTGGCAGCAAGCATCACTAAAGGTCACATTCAGGAGAAGAGAAAAGTGTCACTGTATTTGTCAATGCCTGTCACGGGTGAAAAAAAAATAGTTAATGAGATCTTCCTAGTGGGGAATTCTCAACCTGGCTGACACTGGCAGTGACTTTTTATTTTATTTTTTAATTTCTTTGTCCTTGCCCCTTAAGTGCAGACACTGAGATGGCTTTAGGGGCCTCTGTGAAGATATTGCTGTTGCCTCTGCTGTTTCCTGGGATCATTCTGTGAAATGAGGGCATTTCACAGAAATTGATGAACCTAGTTTAGGCCCCTTTTTACCTGATGAATGAAGTTCCCATACTTTAACAGATCATTTCTTACAGGCTCTCTGGCTTAAAAAAAAAATCATCACTAAGCCTTGCAATTCATTCAGACGTTTACCAAAATGTAAACATGGACTGATGTCTGCTCTATCTGGCCTTCTTTTAAGGAACACCCCCAGAAAGAAGAAGTAAAATTTCCAAGGATGGGGGGGCATATCCACCAAAATTCTAACTCTATCAATTTTTAAAATAGCATCCATTGGAATTTTAAATTAGAAAAGTTACATCTAACTATTGGAGAATATCTCAAAATTGAAGGAAAAAACTACACAATGTAGCTATAATCCCACCACTCAGAGAAACTATTTTTTTCTACACACCTAAGAGCTATTTTTTTAAATTTCTGTAGGACCGTACCATACATATTGTGTAGCCAATTTTTTTTGCTAGTTAAGATAACTTGAATATTTTATTCACTCATTACTCTTTTACAACATGACTTAAATGTATACATATATGTGTATATCAGCACAATGCTATTTTGTCAACAGCTTTTGTCAATATACTAGAATATACTAACATCTTATTTTCTGCATCTTCATAATTTCCAAATGATATAGCTAACTTACTCTTATGCCTTATGCTTTCTTGTTTTAGTGAACTAAGCATGGTATCCAGTTTCTATGTGTTTTCTTGTAGAAGAAAAGTAAACTGTGACTGGACCCAAAAACAAACAAACAAACAAAAACCAACATTACAGAAAGCTTTTTGTTCTCTACTACAGGAGTTGAAAGAAAATGTAGGAATTTGATTTCTACTAACTCTGATTGCTGAGTGGGGTGTTTATCTCCCTAAACTCTGAAGGGGTGTGTCTGTGTTTCCCTTTGGAGCAGATTCTACTGTGCAGTGAAAATACTGTGTACTTGAATTGGTTCCAGCCAAACACACTGTCTTTAACAGAAAAAAGACACACAGGAAAGACACACACACTTGCTAAACCAAGCATAGCGCAACCTCCCACCTCTGCCCTCAGACTCTTGGCCCAGGTCATTTGGATGCACCCAATGTACTTTTTCTGTCTCAGTGATCCCACCTACAAAGGGAAATGTACTTAGACCACTTCATTATGAAAACGCTCTTTAAAAAAAACCCCAACATAGGGAAGTGGGCACTGATATAGACACCTTTACCCTAGCCAAGTGTTTTGTTGAACTGATGAATTTTCAGTATCCCTTTTAAGGGCATTGGAGGACAGACTTCATAGTCTCCACGCCAATCCAGTTCATGGAAATTAAGACTTTGAAACAACAACAACGGAAAAAAAAAAAAAAAAACAGCATTACCTCTGGGATCTGGATGAATGCCCTCCTAAAACATTTTTTGGCCTGCCTAAAAATGCAATTTCTAGAATAATCAGATATACAACCCCTTGAAAAGTCCTCCTTGATTTTGGACTCGTGTTTCCTTCTATGCGATGATAAAAGAGGAAGAAAAATGACAACTTACTTTCATGGCAAACTGGATGCATGTCCGTTCGTCAACTTGATAGGAAACACAAAGCATAAACAAACCAAGATAGGCCACTAAGCAGACCTGCAATGGAGAACAGGGATGAAAGGATGTTATCAGGGCAAGCCGTGCATTCTAATGACATCAATCTCAGCGTCTTTTACCAGTAAAATAACATCCTTGCTATCAAGGTGTCCATTTCATTTGCTTATCTTTATGTGCTATTTTTTCTCGGCTTGGGGAACAGCATTTTAAGAATAGGAAAATCAATTTATTTCAATTTAGCCCGTATTAAGTCCTTTTGATGTGCCAGGTATTCTACCAGGTCCTTCAGCACATACAATGATGAACAAAATTTCCTCAACCTTAGTAACTGTACAGTCCAGGCCAGACCATGATAAGTGCACACACTATTCCAAGGCAGGGCATTCTGTGTCAAATGCTATTCAGAGAAGTACAAAAAGAGGACAAAATAACATTGAGTTGGGCAATTAAAAAAGCTTTCACTAAAGAGTGGATTTGAAATCGTCCTTGAAAGGGATATTAATAATAATCATCACCACTAACGGTTACTGGATACTTTGTGCTGGGGCTCTTCTAAGGGATTTGTACGGATTTCCTCATGTAATCAGCACAAACCCCCATGAAGTAGGTGCTGTTATGATCCTCATATTATACATGAGGAAACAGAAGCACAAAGCTAGTCAATGATGGAACCAGCCCTTAAACCAGGCAGCTTGGGTGAAACACCACGAGCACAGGCAGATGCAGGACTGGGTGTGGAAAGAATAGCAAACATACATCCACAGTGGAAATAACAAAATATAGAGCAGAAAAGCTAGGTGGAAAGTCTGGGGACGTAGACCTGATTTAGGAAGTGGTGAGGCTCCCTTGAACATATCTGAGCAGGGGAATGACATGATTGAAGACGTTTCAGGAAATGGAGCCGTGGTGCTGGGTGGGTTGGCGGTGAGAGCATCAGAGTCTTGTTTTACTAATCTAAGCAACATTAATTTATCGGGGGGCTGGAGCTCAGAGGGTGGCAGACAAAATCGGAGAAAGAGGTGAGAGAAAAGGTGTAGTAAAAGTAAAACCTGTACATCTTGGCTATTGCATGAGCAACGGGAGGACACTGGAATGGGAGAAATAGAAAGCTATGTACAAGTTCTTGAGTGTCAGTGATGGAAAGAGTAGGGGGTGCTGACTGAAAGAAGGCTGGCAGGAGGCATGGCAACTTTGAGAGAAAACATACTCAATTCTTAAAACCATTTTAAAATTGAAGTATAGTTAATTTACAATGCTGTGTTAGCTTCAGGTGTACAGCAAAGTGATTCATATATATATATTCTTTTTTAGGTTATTTTCATTATAGGTTATTACAAGACATTGAATATAGTTCCTTGTGCTATACAATAGGTCCTTGTTATTTAGCTATTTTATATATAGTAGTATCTGCTAATCCCAAACTTCAAGTTATCTTCCCCCCCCCCATCCCCTCTGGTAACCATAAGTTTGTCTTCTATGTCTGTGAATCTATTTCTGTTTTGTAAATAAGTTCATTTATATCATTTTTTAAGATCCCACATATAAGTGAAATCACATGATATTTGTCTCTGTCTGATTTACTTCACTTAATATGATAATCTGTAGGTCCATCCATGTTGCTGCAAATGGCATCATTTCATTCTTTTCTATGGCTGAGTAATATTCCTCTGTGTGTATGTGTGTGTGTGTGTGTGTGTGTGTGTATTTGAAAAGATACTTGCACCCCAATGTTCATAGTAGCACTATTTACAATTGCCAAGATATGGAATCAACCTAAGTGTCCGTTGACAGATGAATGGGTAAAGAAGATGTGGTATATAAAACATACACAATTTGATTTTCTTTTTAGTGCATTGGAGTTTCTTAAACTGTGATTTAGAGTTTCTAATCAAAGCATATCTATTCACACTTAACCTTGGAAACCTGAAAAGTTTGCTAAGTTCTACTTTAGGAGGGAAAACGTAAGCCACGGAATTGCTTTTTCTGACAAGCACAATTTTCCTAGAGGTGATGTTGGAAGGGTGGCTGGGAGTCACCCAGCAAGTCGTTTGATGGCTGGTTTGGTGATACTCATAACTCCTACCCCCAGGGCCGACTTTGAACCTCGGACCATCCCTGCTAGGGTGATAGAGCTGTTTACTGACAAAACCAACACAGCATTTTAAGGCAGCACCTCTATCCTATTCTCCCTTTGATTACAAATCAATAAGTGACTTGTGACTTCGTGGGTTTCCAAGTTGAGAGTTGTTCAGGTTTCCACTGGGCTGTGAAGCCAAAAGCCAAGCCTTCTTTGAGTACAGGCTGTTTGTAGGGTTTTCCACTATTAGGACAGGCTGATGGTTTAATAGCATAGATGACATTCCTGGTGGAGAGACACAGCGTGGGCTGGAGAGGGCTGGGTAGAAAACAAAGCAGATACAACCCAGAGAGGCAGCTTTTCAGCAGAGCCCTGACAGATGTGGAGGTAACGATACTGAAGTTGTTTGTGTAACCCACAACATGGCCTTATTTCCAAATCAGGGATGAAGTTCTTTTTCAAAGCTCATTTAAAAAATATATCTAAAAATATATTTAATTGAGGTATAAGTTTGATAAAGCCTGTAGGGGCTTACTATGTATTTTCAAATTAAGAGTTTACAGAACTGAAACAATGGAAGAAAGACCTTTTTTTTTGTTTATTGGCAACAAACCCAATGGAGGGTTTCTTCTAAACTTGCTTCCGTGGGGACTGTTAGATCTCTAAGCACGTGCCTGGGCTCCCTTCTTAGCATCTGTCTGCAGGTGCACAGGGTCAGGCTCTCTCCTACAGAACTGTCTTTGTCCCTAGAGGCTGCTGAGAAGTTGGCAATTGCCAAGAAAATTGGGCCTAACTGACCAGTATCTTAAAAATCTGATTCTGCCTTCCTTGAGCAAAATTTTCTACTTCAGCTTCACTTCTGTGAAGGCTTAATTTAGCCTGGCTTCCAGCAAGAAGTTGCACGGGAACATAAAACCTCACTCTAGTGTATTTCACTTCGTCAATGGACAGAACTTTTTTGAGGCCAGACTCTTTAAACAGCTCCAGGAATTGAGCAGTGAAAAACCAGTCTCAGCCTTCCAGGAGCTCTCAGTCCAGTGGGGAAAGAGAGGAGAGTGAGGTCACAACACTGTGTGAGTAGTAGGACTGTGTCTGCTCTAATACATGGAAGGAGTGATTAACCCGAAGGCAATTTGAAGAAACTTCCTGGAGGAAGATGGATTTTGAAAAGTAAGCAGAAATTAAGCAGAAAGATGCTAGAGTAGAGAGTACTGGTAGTACAAAAGTGTGGAGAAATGCAGAGTAAACACTGGAGTTCTCCCATAGCTGTGGTGCAGAGGATGGGAGAAGAAAAAGCAAAAGATGAGCTTGCAGAGATGGACACAAAGTAGGTCACAAAGGACTTTTATTTCAGTCTAGGACATTTGGAGCAAGGGAATCGTGTGGTCAACATTGCCTTTCAGAATGGTCTTTCTGGCTGTGAAGAATGGATTGGGAAGGGAAGAAGACCAGCTAGGAGGCTGTTCTCCATCTATGGAGAGATGATGAGTGCCTGAGCTCAGGTAACAAACAGCAGGGACAGAGAGTAGGTGTGTTTGAGTGACGTGAAGGAAGCAGAATCCAAGGCTCTAAGAACTGATTACATGTGCGGGCTGAAGGAGCAGGAGGGGTCAGCAAGGTGCTCAGCTATCTGACTTGAGTTGCCAGGTGGATGGAGTGCATGTTTAATAAGGCACAGGATACAAGAGGAAGAGCAGAATGGGAGTGGAAACCGACGTATGCCCACATGAACTCAGAGCTCAGCCAGGTGGGCCTAGAACTCAGGAAAGAGGTCAGAGCTGAAGATAAGCCCCTGAAGCAACAAAAACCATCAGAAATGCTGGACCATCCAGAGACAGTCTAAGGAAAACAAAAAAGGGCCAAGAAGTTACCCAGTTACGAAGAACCTTTGAATATTCTGAGTAGGAAGCACTTCAAATACACTTCTTATAACTTTGGTTGTACATCACTACATGTTCAAATACTATGAAACTGATCATCCTTTTGGATTTTTGAAAGTTTCACTTCTAGGTCCTGGTGTAGAATATTTGCTATAAAGCCTGGATCAATCCAACATATTTTAATTGCGTGGCCTTCAGATGGGGCTCAGTTGGCTCTGGGAGGGGGTGGGGGAGTTCATTTTCTTACCTACAGCTTTGCCTATTAGAACAATACTTCTTTGTCAGAGAGTTTGTTGGAGTTTAGAATGGAAGCATCTTATAGGAGAGTAGTACTTCTTGAACACTTAAAGCTGAAGGCTTTATGGCCACGGGGAGGAAACCAGATTTCTCAAGCCAGACTAAGGGTCTTGTTTCCTGAGTAGGCAGAATGGGGGTACACCAGGAAGACAGGGTGTTCTGACTTCCCAGAGCGGGGAAGGGGGGGCTCTTGTTAATGAGTAGTGATACTCGCCAGGCCTCTCTGGGAAAACATTCTTGGATTGTGGTCCAGGGCTTCCATTAGATATGGTGAGGTGAGGCCCATGGAACAGGAAAAAGGCAGTTACGTAAGATTTTCAAGACAGCCCCATTGGACAAGGGGCGGACAGGTGGTATCACTGAACACAAAACCAGACAAGACCTGGGTGGCACTGGGAAAACTAGTGCTGAAAGGGCAGCTAGCCTTGGAGAGCTTGTACAGATGGATAATTATGTTGATAGGAAAAGCTTGAAAAGATTTTTTTTAATGAAAAAAAAAAAACACCCTACTTTTGGATGCATGTTTTTGCAATCTGTTTAGCAAGAAGAGAAAACCTAAGTCCCAAATTCCACATTCTGTCTAAAGATATTCTCTGTCTGCTCAGAGTGAAGACTGCATTCTCTCTTGTGAGTTAGAAAGTGAAGCAGAGTTGAAATGTTCTCTGAATGTTAAATCCATTTCGAGATGTACGAGTCCCGAGTCTTGTCACGCTTTGTCTTTGTTGGTGTTACTCGGCCTGTTGGACCTGCAGTGGTACCTTTTAAGGGTTGACTTATTATGAATAAAAAGTGAATGCTGGGCCTGAGTCTTGGAGATTTACCTACATATCATTTTTTTCCTTTTCATTTTGGCATAGCTAGAAGGTATCACCCTAAAGCATTTTGTGAGAATGCGAATTATTGGTATTTACTTTGCCGCATGTCATTGATATTCTGGTCTTGTGACATTCACACATCCTCCAATTTATTTGCTTTCTTCTTTTTGTTGTTGACAGAGCTACTTGACAGGGCTATCCGGGGAATACAACCTCCCCTGTCAAATGCCTTTCAAGGTTTCTCTCCTCCTTCCATCCCCCCTTTCATTTGTGAACCTGAAATGTGATTTCTATTTCTGATAGTTAATCAATGTTCACCTTTGTATTTAAAGTGCTTTACTTCAGTCAATATAGCAACCAAATGAACTTTCTTCTCATGTTTGCACAGTCAATTGATCAACAAGAGACGGAGCAGAACTATACATGTGTATCTGGATATTTCTTAAGAGAATTTCTTTGGGTATTCACTTACTTAATAGAATTTAAGGTAAAGTATTAGAAATAATTTTCAACAAATGATAGCTATATTGCAGTCTGCCAAAAGAATTCAGTCTCACTCAGGAGAATTGCTTATTAATACAAAGTTTATCAGAGTCTTAAATAATATACAAGAGAACATTTCATGAGAATCTATTAAAGGGTGTTTATTGGATCAAGATTTCAGAAGGATGGGATAGAATATTTTAGCATAACTTAAGCATTTTTACTAGATTCTCATTGCCACTGCCTCCAGTAAGACAAAGTCTAAGCTAGTGGTTCACAGTTACTTGGAGGGCTTGGTGAAAACTCCCTTATCTCCAGAATTTCTGATCCCATAGGTCTGGGGTGGAGAATTTGCATTTCTAACAAATAGGGCCATACTTTGAGAACCACTAGTTCAAGGTAAAAACATAGTCTTCTAAACACTGATGCCTAGTATGGGTTTTACCTGAATGGTTAGGGTTTAGGACCAATACACTGACTAGTGGAGTTTCCTGTAGAAAAGTTGTTTATTATAAGTAATAATGAGATGTAACAACAATAGTTTCCCCATAAATAAATTTAGTCATGGCTGTTGTAGCAAAATTCCTTAAAATTGGAGAGAAAACCCCTTTGTGTTCATTGCTACTTAAATATGATCTCATTCTCGAGCCTGTAGCCTCAGTGTACGTGGTTGATGATTGGGGAGCATCTCTAAATCATCAATGTGATGTGGCAACTCTGTAACTGTTGACAGGCACTGCCCACTCCACTCCAACCCAAAGCAAGGCAATCATCCGGAATTGGACCATCTCTCCAGTGGGGTGCTGGTAAACGTTTAACAACTAGGGGAGGGGGTAAGAGCTGCTTTTTGTAGCATTTGCTAATGTCCATGATGTAAATACTTCTACCAGTGCTGTCATCATTCTACCATATTTAAATCCTGTCTGATTAACAGCAAACATTTTGCTGTCTTTAAAAAGCAATGCACAGCAGGAAAAAAAATCACAGTTGATTCAGTGTCCCTTACATTATAGAAAGCATGAAAGGTTTTGATAAGTGATCAGGAAGGAGGGGTTTGAATGAGCTGCTGAGGGCTGCTCATTTTTACACCTGGCCTAGCCTGCTCAGATGGCATTACCCATGGCAATTAATTTTCCTGTGCCTCAGGTTCTCTGCAAAGTGAGGCTTAAACTGTAAATTTCTGAAGAGCAATGACCATATCATATTCTTCTTCATATTCCTAGTGCCTACCACAGTAAAAGCTGTTGAGCTCAACTCAGCTGGGGAGTGATACCTACATTGGGGTGGCCATGAATAACAAGAGCTCAAAGATTATGGTGTCACAATTCTTACTCCATTTTCACTAATTAGTAAATGAGTACTAGGATTTCTCGCTGGTTCACTCCCCTCCACCTTTATACTGATTCTGTAGGCTGGTTTCAGAGATTGCAAATGACTAATAAAGAGTAATGTGCCAAATTTTACTCTTTAGTTACAAACTAATCCCACTTTGTAACCAGATGCTTCTAAAATAAGAGGAGGGACTCCAAAGAGGCAGACAGTGTGGGAGGGGTGCAGGGTGGGCCAGGACCCCTCTGATGGGCTCGTGAAAGCTGATTGCGCACATCTTTTCCCAACTCCATGCTCAGTGACTTTACAGTAGTAGCTTGAAAAAGTCATCACCTCCCCATGTTTATTATTATTAATTAATATTATTTTAAATTGCATTTTAAGGTAAAAGCAAGATATAAAGGACTAAAAAATACTCTAATAAGATGAGGTAAGAAAGGTAAAAATAACTCTCAAAAGCATGAAATATCAAGTATCAGTTCATTCAACAAGCGGTTACTGCTTCTTTAAGTTTTGTTAAAACCAAGGCTGGAACTATAATTAAGGAGACAGTGCTGCATAATGGACAAATGTGGGCTTTAGAGTCTGAATCCTGACCTGCTCCTTCACTAGCTAAATGATCTCGGACAAAGGAATTTAATTCTTCTTAGCCTCGGTTTCCTTATCTATGAAATGGACACAATAATGCCTTCTCCTGATGGTTAATTCAAGGATTAATGATAATGTAAGGAAGAGGCCTAGGATAAAACCTTAACAGATCGCTGGAGAATAACCGGTAGTGGTTACTGCCATAATTATTACTGCAATTAGACTCACTCGTACATTTATTACAGTAGGCCAGATTTAGAGTATATTACAGGGGTCAGAGCTGTATTACCAACTTAGCAGGTTTAGAACTGATAACACACATGCTGTCTTGGTTACAAATATCTCACAGTCTACTTTTTATTAGCACCAGTGGGTGTGGTCTTTATGTAAGAAAAACTGATTAACAAATCTAGATGGTTTGACAGTTTAGTGCTAATATTGAGCAGTTTTATGTGCCAGGCATTAAACTAAGCACTCTTTGTAAATTATCCCATTTGGTCTTCATAAAAATCCTTGACATAGTCGCTGTTTATTAGTCCATTTTCTAGATGAGGAAACTAAAGCTCAGAAAGGTTTTATGCTCAAGGTCACGCAGCAAATACAGAGCTCTAAGCTGTATGTGGCTCTTAACAACTGCACATCCCAGCCGCCTCCCTGGAGGAATCTGGACAGCCCTATAAGTGAAGTGAGAACTGCAGAAATCTGAAGAATATTCCATCAGCTGCTCCGCTCCTGTGCGGGATGGCAGGAAGCCCTGCTCCTGAGGCATCATGTGAAGACCGGTCTTTGAGATCTAGACACTGTCCAAGCTTCAGGAATGGGACACAGCCTTTGAGACTCAGTCTCATCATTTATAAAATAGAAAAAATATTATCTTATAATTTAAGGATCATAAATAATGTGCCTGGAATGGTAGTAGGTATTATTTTTTCCATCTCATATGACCTCAAACTGTGCCAGTACAATTTACTCTGAAATTAGAGCTGAAATGAATAATATATATAAATGTAGCCCTCTCTCACATCTTAGAAATAATCTCATTCTCTTCATTTAACAAGTTTTCATTGTGTATCTACCATGTGCCAGAAAGTCTTTGAGGCTCTGGAGATACCACAGTTAACAGAAGAGAGAAAAATTGCTGCCTTGCAAGTGCCAATGCTGTAAAGTGAAGAGGCAGACCGCAAACAAATGAGCAAGCAGAAATATAACATGTCAGTTGTTGAGAAGAGCTATGGAGAGTATAGTATTTACCATCATAGCTTCTTTTTCGCACAAACATGACATATAGTAATTAGCAAAATACAAACAATAAATCCTTGAAGTGATATGTTCTCCCTAAAAAAAATGAATTGGGTAATCCCAGCAACCCCTTAAGAAAAGATGGTAGAATCACGGTTGTTTCTCATGAGAACCTTGTGGACTGTTATACCAACAACACGTATCCACCATAAGCCATCTAAGACCTCACAGCCTCCATAAAAGAGAACATCTATGTGCCCCCAACAGAGGGTGACTACAGCAAGGTTCACAGCAAAACGGGCTGCATTCCAAGGATAGAAACTGGGGCAGTATATCTCAGCTCTGGATCTGATAGACCTGGATTCAAAACCCACCTCTACCACTTTTCAGCTTCTTGCCTTAGAGCCTCAGTTTCATCATCTGTGGGATGATAACCACAGTGCCTACTTCATAAAGTTCTCTGGAGATTATATAAGACAGCATGTGTAGAAGGCTTATTATAGTACCAGCACATATGAAGCAGTCAATATGAATTTGTCGAATAAATAAATGAATCCATTCATTGAGAGACTTGGGCTACTTTTGCTTTCATAGCAAGGACCCACTTTTCAAAAATCTTTCTAATAATGTTGACATAAATAGTTTGCAAATACCTGAGAGTTATAAAACCTCTTTTTCTGCTTCTTCTCCTTGCTGCTACAAGCCTATTTATTAACTACTGCTCAGGAAATGCCAGTCTTGGTAACATGCTGAGCTGTATGTTTCTGGGATTACACTATTGTGGTTTTACAAAGATAAGCATTTAATTTCTGAAAAAAAGAATGCCATTCAGCTAAAAATATTTGCTGTCCATAATAGATCCAAAATTAATATCACTTAAAAAAAATTGTTTCAGCCAAACCTAGTGCACAGATATTAACAGGAAGTTCCAAAAGTGATAGGCATGTAAAAGTAAAGTTTCCAAATCAACCAGAGTTTATGGCAGAATTGAACGTCAGGATGAGAGGGTAACGTGCTTATCATCAATTAATCTACAACAATGGAGGCAAGAATATACAACGGTGAAAAGACAGTCTCTTCAATAAGTGGTTCTGGGAAAACTGGACAGCTCCATGTAAAAGAATGAAATTAGAACACTCTCTAACACCATCTACAAAAATAAACTCAAAATGGATTCAAGACCTAAATGTAAGACCAGAAACCATAAAACTCCTAGAGGAAAACAGGCAGAACACTCTTTGACATAAATCATAGCAATATTTTTTTGGATCTGTCTCCTAAAGCAAAGGAAATAAAACCAAAAATAAACAAATGGCACCTAATTAAACTTAAAAGCTTTTGCACAACAAGGAAACTATTGACAAAATGAAAAGACAACCTGCTTAATGGGAGAAAATATTTGCAAATGATATGACGGAAAGGGGTTAATATCCAAAATGTATAAATGGCTCATACAACTTAACACCAAGAAAACAAATAACCCAATCAAAAAATGGGCAGAAGACCCGAACAGACATTCTTCCAAAGAGGAAATGCAGATGGCCAATAGGCACATGAAAAGATGCTCAACATTGCTAATCATCAGGGAAATGCAAATCAAAACCACAATGAGATATCATCTCACACCTGTCAGAATGGCTGTCATCAAAGAGAACACAGATAACAAATGTTGGCGAGGGTGTGGAGAAAAGGGAACCCTCCTACACTGTTGGTGGGAATGTAAATTGGTGCAGCCCCTATGCAAAACAGTATAGAGGTTTCTCAAAAAACTAAAAATAGAACTACCATATGATCCAGCAATTTCACTCCTGGGCCTATTTACATGGGAAAAACCAAAACACTACTTTGAAAAGATACATGCACCCTAATATTCACAGCAGCATTAAGTGCAATTGCCAAGATATGGAAGCAACCTGTGTCCATCAAGAGATGAGTGGATAAACATGATGTGATATACATATACAATGGAATATTACTCACTTATAAAAAAGAATGAAGTTTTGCCATTTGCAGCAACATGGATGGACTTGGAGGGTATTATGCTAGGTGAAATGTCAGCCAAACAAACATACTATATAATAATCAGTTATATGTGGAATCTAATACAACAAACTAGTGAATATAACAAAAAGAAAGCAGACTCACAGATATAGAGAACAAACTACTGGTTACCAGTGGCAAGGCAGGGAGGGGACAATATAGGTGAAGGGGATTAAGATGTACACACTATTATGCGTAAAATAAGTTACAAGGATATATTGTACAACAGAGAGAATATAGCCAATATTTTATAGTAACTACTGGAGTATAACCTTTAAAAATTGTGAATCACTATGTTGTACACCTGTAACATAATATTGTACATCACCAATACTTCAATAAAAATGTCAACAAGAAAAAAAAAGTTGAGGGGAGTAAACAGTAACTCTCTGTCTCTAAACACTACAAACATAACAGTATAAGCATTAAAATCTGGAACACTGATTATAATTTTGAAAAAATGTTTTTTTCTTGGTTTCTATTCAACTAAGCTCAAAATAGCAGCTTCTTTTTCACTACAAATAAAACTATAGCTAGCAACAACTTTTTATAGCTAGTAAGTTTCACTAAGGAGTGTTTTATTTGGCCTATCATATATTAGGAAGATATTCAATGCCTTTCCATTTGCAACCCCAGAGCTTCATTGTTCTACTCTTTTCATTTTTATTTTTCCGTTAGAGTAAAAGTTGCCAATGAAGAACTGTAGTACAGAAACAGTCTCTTCATCTAAGGATGAAGTCCCACCTGGCCCAGGAAGAGTTTGGGTTATGCCACACACCCCCATCTGTGCATTTATTTCTTGGAGGGAACAATTTGTAATCTTTAGTTTGCAAGTAAGATTATTTTTAAAAGAAGATGGGAGAGATCCACGTCAAAATTTCTCAGCAAAAAGGTAATTCTAGATGACAGATTCTCTCATAGAAAATTACGTCTTTGCAGAGTCTAAAGAGAATAGACACTTGCTGAACCACACCTAAGGTGAGCTCGTCTATACCCTCCCCGCAATCTTTTTCTTTCCCTTTACTATACTCATCGCACTTTTGCCCAAGGAGCTGATACCTGACAGATCTATGTCTAATTACTGTAACGCTAAGGATTTTTCACACATGAGTATGCAAAGACGTTCTGATTGAATCAAAATTAATGATCTATGTACTCATTAATTAAATTTAAAAACAAAAGCAGGCCTATCATCACCTACAACTTCCTTAAATCTAGATCGCTTTGGAAAATAAATTGTAGAAATAAAATTTCTAAGAATTTATGAGGCAATTCTTCAGGAAATTAGTGTTCATGCAATTACCAGCAATGAGAATAGATTCACCTGCTTCATTGTGATAAAAGGTCCGATTGGTCAAGAAGTATGGAGTGTTAAAAAGCACTTACATACCAGACTGAAGTCCTTTGCTTGGTAAAATACATCCTAATTCCAAGCGGTGGGTTTTATCATGATTTTAAACTATCCAATAATCAGAATTTTATACCTATATCTACATCTTTATTTTGATATTCATTTAGCTATATATCTTTATATATATCTTTATGTATAGAAAGATTATATATGTAGAATTCATGATATATAGAAGCATAGATTTTATACATGTATTTAAAAAATTCTTTTACGCAGTGTTGCATTGTACTTTGCACTGATGTGTAGGTTAGCCAGATCTGTTGTACAAATAAAGAAAGAGTGGGAAGGACAACGTGCTTGTTAAGTGACTGCCCTGTTTCTTAGCACACATTGTGCTTTGCAGATGTTCACTTATATTTCTTATGTTGCTTTAGAAGATATTAGAAAATTATCCTGATGGAACTGATAAAAAGCAGTTGGAACTTGTGACCAGCAGCTGGATGAAGGGAGCCTGAATCCCCCAAATCCTATGGATATAGTGTGCTGTCCTTGATGTTCCTGCCAAAGTAAGACTGGGAAGCTAGGGAGACTTGCAAGGGCTGTGCCAGCACAAAGTCGCTATGATTCCCAAGTTTCAAAACCCTGGCTTCAAAATGACTGCAAATAGCTCATAATTTTATACCAATGAATCTCACATCCGAGTGTTTCTTCGCCAAATCACTTTACAGAAAACTGAGAGAAAAATCCGACAACTATCCTAGTGAATGACTTATCATGCAGACATTCAAGTAGAATCCCTTTAGTTTGGGTCTTATTTTAATACTACAATGCAGATTTGTATATCTATGCTAAGATACATATTTTATAGGAACTGCTGGGAATTTTGCAATTATGCCCTCAAAAGGTTGAATTAGGGGCTTCCCTGGTTGCGCAGTGGTTAAGAATCCGTCTACCAATGCAGGGAACATGGGTTTGAGCCCTGGTTCAGGAAGATTCCACATGCTGGCAGGACAACTAAGCCCGTGCGTGTGCCACAACTACTGAGCCTGTGCTCTAGAGCCTGCGAGCCACAACTACTGAGCCTGCACTCTAGAGCCTGCGAGCCACAACTACTGAGCCTGCACTCTAGAGCCTGCGAGCCGCAACTACTGAGCCCATGTGCCACAACTACTGAAGCCTGAGCACCTAGAGCCCGTGCTCTGCAACAAAAAGAAGCCACTGCAATGAGAAGCCCAAGCACTGCAACCAAGAGTAGCTCCTGCTCGCCGCAACTAGAGAAAGCCCATGCGCAGCAACGAAGACCCAACACAGCCAATAAATAAATAAATAAATAAATAAATAAATAAATAAAATTTATAAAAAATTAAAATTAAAATTAAAAAAATACAAAAAAGTGGCTCTTGGATCATGATACCATTGGGACATTTGGCAAGACAAGCCATCTGGAAAGGTTACACCCTCAAATAGCCCACATCAAATTATCACACATAGAGCCGCTTAGAAAATGAACTCACAGACCAATTATAGCAAACATACGAAAAATCAGTTCATTAGTGAAGGCCAGCACTCACACGCATGTACGTGTGTATGCATGTATACACACACATTCTCTCTCTCTCACTCTCTCTCAGAATTAAAGCCACATGAATTTCAAATAGCAGAACTAACAAATAGAGCTTATAAAAGTACATTCAGTATATAACTATACTATTTGTTTACAAAATGGTTTTATATATGCGATTTGTAACTATTTTCTTACATAACCATCTACTGTGAACATATTTGAATAAATAAACATTTTAAAAAGTACATTCAGAATAAACAGATGTGAAAGAAGGAATTGAAAACATGAATAAAGAACAGGGCACTTTTGAAAATACCAGGAATATATTAAAAAACCATCAATAACAACAAAATAGGAGTCCTAGAAATTAAAAATAAAATCATTGGAATGAAAAACTAGACAAGTAACAGGTAGATTAAGCTCAACTGAAAAGGGGAATAGTAAACTAGAAGATAGATCTGAGGAAATAACCTAAAATACAGCACAGAGGGACGCAGGGAGATGAAGCACAACAGAGAGGCTGAGAAATAAGGAAAATAAAACAAGCATGTCCAAACATATGTCTGATAGCAGTTCCAGGCAAAGTGACTAAAGGGAAGAGGGAGACAATACTTGGAAAAAAATAAATAGTGGCTGGATTTTTTTCAAAATTGATGAAAGACACAAAAATCTTAGAATCGGGAAACATAATAGAATCCACAGATAGGCATAGTATAGCTAAACTACAGCACCCCCAAAACAAAGAGAAAATCACAAAAGCAATCAAAAGAAAGAGGCATGTTATCTATAAAGGAACAACAATTAGATACTTACCAAACTGCTTAGCAGCAATAACCGAACTCAGAAGACAATGGAATGACATATTTTCTTAATGGGAGAACATAGCTATTAACCTAAGACTAGCGAAATATTTTATAATCATTATCTTGTACATAGTTATTAAGTAGATTAAAAATGTTTAATGAAAATGGGAAAAAAACAAGGAGAAATAGATTCATCAAATGTTGGGAAATTTGAAAACACATCTCAGTAATCTTTAGCTCAAGCTGAAAAATATTAGTAAAGATGCAGAAAATTAAACAACATGATTAATAAGCTTGATTTTTAAACTGAATACAGAACCCAAAATTTCAAAATGAGAGAATCCACATTTTTTCCAAGCATAAATGCAATGTTTATAAAAATTAGTCGCATACTAGATCACAAAATAAGTCTCATATAATATCAAAGAATTGATAGTACGAAAAACACATGAACTGAGCACAAAGTAATTAAGATGAAATCAATATTCAAAAGATAAGCAAAAAGGACATTAGAGAAAAACCAAATAACTGATGAGATATTCTCTGCTTGCATAGAAAGTACAAACTGAATGAAAATACCAAAAGTATTTTTCTTGGAACTTGAGAAGTTAGTTCTAAAATATTGAGAATTTTGGGCTTCCCTGGTGGCTCAGTGGTTAAGAATCTGCCTGCCAATGAAGGGGACACAGATTCTAGCCCTGGGCCAAGAAGATCCCACATGCTGCGGAGCAACTAAGCCCGTGCGCCGCAACTACTGATGTGCTGCAAATACTGAAGCCCACTCGCCTAGAGCCCATGCTCCACAACAAGAGAAGCCACTGCAATGAGAAGACTGTGCACCACAACGAAGAATAGTCCCTGCTTGCCACAACTAGAGAAAGCCCGCGCGCAGCAATGAAGACCCAATGCAAATAGTTGCCAACGAAACAACGGACAAAGGATTAACCTCCAAAATATACAAGCAGCTCATGCAGCTTAATACCAAAAAAGCAAATAACCCAATCCACAAATGGGCGGAAGACCTAAATAGACATTTCTCCAAAGAAGACATACAGATGGCCAACAAACACATGAAAAGATGTTCAACATTACTAATCATCAGAGAAATGCAAGTCAAAGCCACAATGAGGTATCACCTCACACCGATCAGAATGGCCATCATCACAAAACCTGGAAACAACAAATGTTGGAGAGGGTGTGGAGAAAAGGGAACTCTCCTGCACTGTTGGTGGGAATGTAAATTGGTACAGCCACTATGGAAAACAGTTTGGAGGTTCCTTAAAAAACTACAAATAGAACTACCATATGACCCAGTAACCCCACTCCTGGGCATATACCCAGAGAAAACCATAATCCCAAAAGAAACATGTACCGTAATGTTTATTGCAGCACTATTTACAATAGCCAGGACATGGAAGCAACCTAAATGCCCATCAACAAATGAACGGATAAAGAAGATGTGGCATATATATACAATGGAATATTACTCAGCTATAAAAAGGAATGAGATGGAGCTATATGTAATGAGGTAGATAGATCTAGAGTCTGTCATACAGAGTGAAGTAAGTCAGAAAGAGAAAGACAAATATCGTATGCTAACTCATATATACGGAATCTAAAAATGGTACTGATGAGCTCAGTGACAAGACAAGAACAAGGACGCAGATGCAGAGAATGGACTGGAGAACTCGAGGTTTGGGGGGGCGGGGGGTGAAGGGGAAGCTGAGATGAAGTGAGAGAGTAGCACAGACATATATATACTACCAACTGTAAAATAGATAGCCAGTGGAAAGCTGCTGTATAACAAAGGGAGTTCAACTCGAGGATGGATGACGCCTTAGAGGACTGGGATGGGGAGGGTGGGGGGGAGTCGAGGGAGGGAGGGAATACGGGGATATGTGTATAAATACAGATGATTGAACTTGGTGTACCTCAAATAAATAAAGAAAGAAAGAAATAAAATGAAAAAAAAAAAGACCCAATGAAGCCAAAAATAAATAAATTAATAAATTAAAAAATATATATATAGAATTTATATTCTCCCCTGGCAGTCCAGTGGTTAAGACTTCGCCTTCCAATTCAGGGAGTGATGGTACAATCCCTGGTCAGGGAGCTAAGATCCCATGTGCCTTGAAGCCAAAAAACCAAAACATAAAACAGAAGCAATATTGCAACAAAATTCAATAGAGACTTTAAATTCACACACACACACACACACACACACACACACACACACACAAACAGAAGAAAATATGGCTAAGACTCATCAACACAATTTTGAAGAAGAATAAGATGGGGGTAGGGAGGAGTGGGGTGGGCTGCTTATGCCATCATCTTTAAAACAAGATGCATCATAGTGCTATTTTAATTTGGACAGCATGATATCAGCACAGTGATAGAGAAACATAACAATGGAATTGAAGAGAATCAAAGACACAGTCCTCAAATCTAATATGGAAACTTGACAGATGATAAGTGGAAATAGCAGATCAGTGCGAAAGGACTGATTAGTTACGGTACTGAGACAATTAACACTCCAAAAGTAAAATATGGACACTACCTCACATCCATTGGCAAAAAGACCGCTTAGATTAAAGATGCAAATACAAAAGCAAACTTTCAGCATTTTCAGAAAACAATATAGAAAAATATCTTTTTGACCTTGGAGTAGGGGGAGATTTCTTTAAAATATATCAAAGCACATATGACAAAAAGATTAATATAGGTAAATACATGAAAATTAAATCTTTTCCTCAACAAAGCTACCATAAACAAAAGTAAAAGACATGATACCAACTAGAAGATATTTGCAGTACCTAAAACCACAAAGTAACAAACATAATAAATCTTATAAATCAATAAGTAAGAGCAAAACAACTATAGAAAATATTTGTTGAAAAAAGGATAGAAAACAAAATTAAATGGTCAATTAACATATATGTTCAACTCCAGTAGTAATCAGAAAAATATAAATTAAAATAAGATATCATTGCACACAAATAAGATAGACATAAAACTAAAATTGTCTGCTACTTGGTCATAAAAAATAGTGAAGTTTTGCCACTTGCAGCAACATGGATGGACTTAAAGGGCATTATGCTAAGTGAAATAAATCAAACAGAGAAAGACAAAAGACAAATATAATATGATATCACTTATATGTGGAATCTAAAAAACACAACCAACTAATGAATATAACAAAAAAGAAGCAGACTCATAGAACAAACGAGTGGTTACCAGTGTGGGGGGAGGGGCAATATAGGACTGGGGGATGGGAGGCACAAACAATTGGATGTAAGATAGGCTCAAGTATGTCTTGTACAACAAGGGGAATATAGCCAATATTTTGTAATAACTCTAAATGGAAAGTAACCTTTAAAAATTGTATTAAAATTTGTTAATTAAAAAAATAAAAGTTTTTTAAAAAATTAGAATTGATAGTAACAAAAGTTGGCATGTATGTAGATCAGTGGGAATTCTGACTTACTGGGAGTGTAAATTTGTACAACTTTGGGTTTGTGGTACTGGTTTGGCAACATCTAATAAGTTGAAAATGCCTGTATCTTAAGACCTAATAATTCAATTCCTAGGAATATTCCTTAAAAAACTTTGAAATACATGCATAGAGAGCCATGGAACAGAATGTCCATTGTATCACTGTTTGTAATTGCACACAAAAAAATAATCTTTTGAAAACCTAAACTTTCATCAACAGGAGCATGAATAAGTTAATTGTTGCATATTCCTATAATGAAATATAGTACAGAAAAAAATGAATGAATGATATCCATGAACTATTATAAATAAATCTCAAAAACAATATTGAAAAAATATTATGCTACCATTCATATAAAATTTAAAACATTGAAAACATTAATTATTGGTTATGGATATATACGTATAAAAAGTATGAAAACATGCATAGGCACAACAGATATCAAATTCAGGATAGCAGATACCTCTGGAGAAGAAGGGTGGGGTAGGAGAATATGATTAAGAAAGGAAACAGGCGACCTCAATGTATTGCAATGTTTTCTTTCTTAAAAATGAAAACAATTGTGACAAAATATTAAAACCTGACGAACCTGGATAGGTTTATTATTCTGTCTATGCTATTATATACTTAGAAATTTTCATAATTAAAATCATAGGATTGTATAGAATTGCCCGTACTTGTTCAAACCCGCACAAAAATAAAAATAAAAATCATAACCTAAGTTTTTTGAAAATGGTAGAGCTGGGATTCTACCCACATTTGTTTTATTCCAAAGCTGCAGCCTCTCCTACAATTTCAGGTCCCTTCTCCTTGCCTTTTCTGATTTTCCCCGGGCAGGATTAATCACACCTTCCTCTGTGCCACCTTCTTCAGAGAACCACCTGAACACCTGGTTTTTAAAACTGTACTGTAGTTGGTTGTGTGTGTGTCCTCTCCCAGACACAGCTCGTGGGGGTAACATACCTGGCATATGGAAAGACACAAGGAAAATGACTAGATGTGAAAAGTTTCTGTTTTACAAGTTAGTACTCTCTCTTTTATAGACTTCTGTTCTGTTGCTTATTAACCACCTAACTCACTCTTTTGGTGACATCAGAAACTAATCATAAATAGGTTCTATAAATATCTACTTTTGCAAAACAATCCGTTTTCAAAAAATATAAAAGAAACAAAATTGTGTTTCAGCACTTCTCATGAATCAACAGGAGGGGTTGAAGTGCTACCTATTTGTGGGAAAAACAAACTATAGTTCATTTGTTTCACTTTAAGAGTTTTCAAGTCTTCAGAAGGGAAAGGAATCTTATAAGTGTGGATTTAGCTGACTCCAGAGGTACAGAGATAGGCTGGATTTTATGATTCAGGCATAATTAAGTATGTTCTCAAGTTAGATCCTACTTTAGAAATGATTGTGCAGATAATTCTACGTTAATACTCCTGGTTCCATCTATCTGAAACAGTACAATAAATAAAATTTGGTGAAATGGTACAGTATATAGAAATTATACAGTAAATCAACAGAAATTCAATTATAACAGGAACATAGATGAGAGACCTCCTGTTCAACTTTTAAACAATATTATCAAGTGGCTTTTCTAATTAACAGCACTTTTTACAAAAAATGAAAAAAAGAAAAACCAACCAACAAAACAGGATATAATGGAACGTTAAGTATAGTAACATTACTTCTTTAAGAAGTGTTTTGTCCTTTTCATCATGAGGAGGTCAGTGTCCCCAGGCAGCCTGCAGCCTCTCCCCCGTTTCCTCTCTTGCCTTCCATGGCAACATGGGTTAGCTAGACACTGAGCTTTTTGTGATGTGTGTGTGAGGACGGCGAGAAGGGGAGCGAGGCTTCAGGGAGGTCTCCAGGTGGAAAAATTTGTGACGCACTAGATTCGGTGACTGAATGAGAAATATTTATCGAGGGTTCTCGAACACAATAGCTACGGTCAACCATGCTCACTTTTAAAATTCTGTTTGGTCTCAGGACCCTTAACTCAGATCGAAACCCTTTCATAGGCATCCCAAACCATTTGTTCATGAAAAGATTATGCGACAAAGCCAACCTGTGTGGGTTTGCACCTTCTGTTTCAGAATCTGAGTAGCCGAGGGCAAGAGAGACGTACATGAACTCACTGAACGTGGAATGCGCACACTAAAATGGTTGAATTCTGTCTTTCATCCATATGCAGTCATGGAGAAATTATTTTGCACTGATTAGAAAGTGTCCACCTTACGGAGACCTAGTTTGCCCTTTCATTGCCTCGGATGCTGCACCCCTTCACTGAAACAGGGATAGTTGCCCTGTGCTCCTCTCTCTAACTGAGCACCCTCCACCCTCCAACAGAAAGGATGAAGGCTGAAACGCACTTTCCCTTATCTTGGAAAAGGCCTCTTTCATAACTTTCCTGGCACAGCTAATGGCCTGATGTGTGTGCCACATCTGATACTTGAGAAGGAAGCTGGTAAGTGTTTTTTCCTTAGTAATAAAGCAAAAATTCTCTCCCTAGTCAGGGTCTAGTTCACACATTAGCAATTCCCCCTCTGTTCTTGTCACCTGTCATAATCTTCCACACGAGACAGAGCCCTTGGTAACAACCTATCTTACAGGGATTTTAATGGCTCATTGCAGTGAATGCTGAATCAAACACCTTCACAACAACAGCTGAGTGGGATGCCGCTAAAACAGCATCCTCCAGGTTTCTGCAGCCTCTCCCAGCCAGGGGGAGTTGCTCATTTCTGCAACAACAGAAGCAGCCCCAACAGAACTTCTTCAGCAAAACATGAGAATGCTTATTTGTGAATAAATCATTTGCTTTCTAACATCAAGTCACTTACCTGCCTTTTTCCCCAGCACAGGAAACACAGCACTGAAACACTCACATTCATGACTGTGTTAGGCAGTGGATGTGGCTCTAGCAGCCTTCGATCAGTGAGCACCAACTTTAAATATGCTAAAAAATCAAACCCGTGATATTCCAGGATGCCTCTGGAACCACAGCCTTGCCTTTTGTTTGCTTTCGTTTTGGACTGAGATTGGACCAAAAGGCAGCATGTTAGATGGTTCTGGTCAGTCTTCTCATCTTTCCGTCTGGGATGATCTGGATTTGTGCAGCACCCATTAAAGTAAAGCAAAGCCCAGTTCAGGATTTTTAACCTGGACAAACAGGATCAAATGAGAAGCCCTGACAGCGTACCAAAGGGGGACCCACCAGGAGCTGCATGCTCGTGCTGGAGGCTGTGACAGCATGAGGCCTCAGGTGGAAGCATCCCCAAGGGTTTTATTTTGACCCATTCCACAGAACAAAGAGTGTTAATCTAATTTTCAGAAGCATCATCAAAAATGAAAGCATCAGCTGCATATTTATAAAGAAGACCTGAGAGCTGGCTTCCCTTGAGTTCTAGAAAGACCAAGCCTGAGGTCACTGCTCCCAGAGGCCAGGGGGCTCATCTAATTGCTGAAAATCTGAGCATCCCCCACCGGCAGGGCTTAATCAGCCACCCTCATTTCCTTGCCTCAGAAGCCAAGGTGTCATGTAGCTAGATCCTCACAGCGACTCACTCCCCAGAGCAGCCAGGAAAGGCAGAGGTTTATAAACGATGGGTCCTAAGCCTTAAAGAACTAAGGCAACAAATGAAATGCTTAAGCTGCCCTTAGAATTGTATGCACCGGCTGAGTCTACTTGATTTTATTTTTACTGAAATTTGACCAAAGAAGCAATCTGTAAATGCACTGAAAACACCCTCCTCCGTATGCTTCACTCCTGGCACGCGGCTGAGCCACGCCACCCCACTGCACTGCCAAGTGTCAGCTTACCGGCTCAGAACCCTCATCAGAAACATTCAGACTTCGAGCTGTTCTATGAAAGCCACAGGGCCTTCATGAATAAGCTGAGAAACACGCTTAAGAATCACTGAGGCGGTTGTACAAATTGATATTCCTCATGGAAAGGGCCTACGGATTGAATTATGCACCCCCCGCCCAATTCATATGTTGAAGCCTTAACCCTCAATATGACTGTGTTAGGAGATAGGGCTTTGGGGAGGTAATTAAGGTTAAACGAGGTTAGAAGGGTGAGGTCCTAGTCCTACAGGACTGGTGACCTTAGAAGAGGAAGAGAGTGAGGTCCCTCCCCTCTCCAAGCACATGCACCAAGGAAGGACCATGTAGCGAGAAAGCGGCCACCTGCAAGCCGGGAAGAGAGCGTCTCACCAGAACCCCACTGTGCTGGAGCAGACTAAGACAGAAAGAAAAATGTATTTTAGTTATTGTCGTACATGTAAGTCTACACATATGAATTTTAAAATCTACCAGGGTGATCGAGTGAGCTGCCTCGCTCAGGCATCTGACAGTTATTCCTGCCAAGTTTTATCTCAATACACTGAGATCTGAGGCAGCATCCACACCATCTGAAAGAGGACATGTCCCTGAAATAGGCTTTTATATAGTTTATGCTACAAATACTGTTCCCAACATCCATTTTTTAAAAGAAGTTCACCTTCAGCTTATGAACTCATTGTAATAAACCTAGACCTGAATAGTCACAGCAAGTGATAACTAGAGGGTTAAATATGACATCACAAGGTCTCATCTAACTCTGGATTTTGAAGGACTTTTTTGAGCAGCATTTCTCTAGTTGGCCAGGATCTAAGTCCTAAAAATGAACTGTGCTTTGCAGTGAAATGGTGTCTAATTGAAGTTTAATGACCAGATTCCATTCCTATCCTACAGCAACATAGAAACATGCACACTGAACTCTTCACACGCCCTTGTGTGTATCCTCTAATGCTGATGCCAGCCCTTCAGGGTACAACACAGGCAAGGGACCCAGTTAAAGAAAACCCTTAATAGAAATGTCATGGACAAGGCTAATGGCAAGAAAAAGTCTAGAAAACATTCATTTCCTCAGACCAAATTGCAAGTGGACATCATAATGGCAATCTATGAAACAATAGGAGCAAAGATTAGGGAAACCTATGGCATTGCTTTCTTCGTAGAAGGTAAAGTTGGTAATATTGACATCTAGCATTCAGCCACATCAATCCTAATTTGTCCTAATTTATTCAAGTTAGGGGAATGCAAAATGGGCTAAGTGACCCTTTGTTTCTTTTTTAAATCCTGTAGTCATTTTATAATATGAAATAAAATATCTCAATAATGCTAAATTAACATATTCTTAATATTTCTGGAACCCAAGAGCCCAAAATGGAGTAATAACACACTCATTATTACCTCTCAGTTCCTTTCAACATTATCAATAAACTTAAAATTTTCTATGTTGGAAAATACAACTGTATGTCATTTCTCAAACCATGGTTTAAAATGGATATATATAAGTTCAAACAGAAACTCTGATAATGGCAATCCAGAACAGAGCTCAATTTAACACATTGGATACTGTGGTGTCAGGGATACGTAATGGCCCCAAGGACATATAATATACTTAAAGGGAATTAATTGCTTTCCTTTTTATTTGACTATCCCCAAATTTTATGCACTACGGTTTCTACCATAAAAAAAAAAAAACAAAATAACTGTCAATATTAAAAATTTCTAGAGATTGACTTTCTAAGTTGAATATATCCTCAATACAGGATTGAAAAATATCAGAACCTGTCTCTTCTCCTCATTTTAAAAAAGAGAAAGAAAAGATTCAGGGATAATTTCCTCATTGTATACGCACTCCCTTGGCCTTTCACCTCTGGCTTAGTATGAGGCTAGCAGTAGAGGTGAAAATATCTTCTCCTAATGATTCTAAGCATCTAATGATTTTGTTCCAACTTTATTCTTTTTTTATTTTGTTTTCTTTTTTTGTTGTTGTATTATTAACTTTACTTATTATTTATTCAGTATTCCTAAAATTCTTTCAGGGAGCATGTCACAAAATTCTTGAATATTCCCTTTTATGTTCATACACTTATTAAAATTAATTTTTTGCCAAGTTAATTCAATTACATTCCATTTCTGTACTTACTATGACAACTTTACATACCTGTAAGATAATTATCCTCCCATTATTTATTATACATACTCCATGGAGACTGAGTTTGCCTATGTAATTATCACTCCTCAGTTCCTAACAATCCTGTGACAGTTGCTATAATAAAAATTATTTCCCAGTGGTACCAGAGATGCAATATTAAGTTCTGGAAGCATATTAAAGCCCCAATATGAAAAATAATGTACTACTATGCAATGTGTTCCTAAAAATATAATTCTAGATTAAATTCTCAAATGTCAATACACCTATATAGAAAATTGACACCATTTTTTTTCTTCTTGTTTGAGGGTCTATCCAAAACCCCAGTGCCAAGCCTTTCTCACTTCCAGTTTTTCCTCATAACCATCATCAAATCATTTAGTGAAATCATCATGTCTCAGTTTCTCCACTCAAAAATTATATATAATGACAATATCTGTTCCTTACTTGCTTTATGTCATATATCTACTTGTGAATTTCACGGTATATGCTGCTTTAAGATAAATAACCACCCAATTTTCCCTTCCATTAAGTCAAGATTAAAAATAGATTTAAAAAAATCTGAATACACCTGCATTTTGAATTCCTTAGAGTAAGTTAACATATGAAAACTGTTATTGAAATTCTTGACAGAACT
The DNA here is from genome assembly GCF_030028045.1 of Hippopotamus amphibius kiboko. Classification (NCBI taxonomy): domain Eukaryota; kingdom Metazoa; phylum Chordata; class Mammalia; order Artiodactyla; family Hippopotamidae; genus Hippopotamus; species Hippopotamus amphibius. The sequence goes on from NC_080197.1 coordinate 58,528,112, forward strand.
CTTAATCATTACAGAGTCATAGGATAAGTTTTATGAATGACATTTAGGAAAGGAAATATTCTTCCCTTTAAGCCCTTTCCTTAAACTTTCTAATGTGATTCATGTAGTATATATCTCAGGGATTTTATTCCAGCTGGATGGGGTATGGGAGTAATGGAACGAGAGTGAGGAAAACTAAAAACCACAATAAGGCAAATAAATTCCCACTTTCCACAGGAATATTCCCTACAAGGGCCAAGAGACTAACAAACACTAAACATCCCCATTGGGGATGAGAAGCAAGAGTTTGCTCTTAAATTGACTTCAGAGTAGAGATGCCAAAGCAAATAAATCACTGTAAGTGAAATACTCTGAAAGGTAAATGGACTTTAAAAATATTTGCGTAGCTTATATTTTTTAATTGGAAGTATTCATTACTGTCAGATGTGATAAGGCCACATGTCCATCAGGATCTCTGGAGATTTCCTCCTTGTATATGATTCATTATTTTTAGACCAATGCCTACCTCAGCAGACACCCCCAACAAATGTTACTGAATGAAGAAAAATAAGCCAAAGTTCAAACATGTTATGCTTCACCTAAACCAAAATTGTATTCGAGAAAGAAGTAAGTAAAGGTCCCAAACTTCTTAGATTTCTTCAATCCTTACACATTGTTTCATCAATAGGAACTCTGGAATGATGCACAAACTTTAATGTCTATTCCACTCAGCTACTCAAGGCATTAACTGAATAAAATGAAGAGCAAACTTCTGTTTCCTAGGACCCCTTGCCCTAGCCAAGTTCATCCTCAAAGACACTTTTTCACTTTGTATTGTCCTTGTGGAGTGACTTGCAACCCGCAAGCCATGTAGAAAGAATTTTAGAGAAGAATGGCACTTTTACAGGTTACATGGTCTCCATAGAGGCTCCATTCTTTTTTTTTTTTTTTCTTTATGGAAATCTTTTGTATTTGAAGTAAAAAGACTTCAGTCATCTCTATGATGGAGAGTGAGAGGAGTCATATTTACAGGTAGGTAAGAAATAACCTATCTGTTTTTATAAAATTCCTCTGGACATAAATCTCTGACTAGAGATTACCAATAGCTTTTTTATAACTAGAATTTCACTGAATATTCATCAGGTTACCCAAATATTGGTCAGGAAGAAGTCACCTAAGTGAATTTATCCATATACTTAGGTTCTATCATGGAAATGGTGATACCCAAATCCCAAAGTAATGCGATAGCAAACCTTGTAAAATGAAATAAGTGTAACCTGATCAGAGGCAACCAATTTAAACAGAAGAGTGAAGCAGGTCAAGCTGTCGATCTGCTTGAATTCAGCGTAAATTCCAGAAGCAGGTTTGACTCTGCCTCAGCCCCAGGGACTGAAGCAGGTCTGCTAAACAGGGCAAACTTTCCAGTACTCCCTGGGGGATATACCAGACCAGAATAACTACATGTCCCTGGGGAAAATGACCCTGAGGAGGTCCTTTTCCCCCAAGTTAATTTTTATAAACCTCCAGAGAGATTCAGAAAGTACTGGACTCATCTAATACCCCTAATAGTAACCTGGCTGAGATCAGAGAAAGGTGAGATGGCCGAGCTGATATTTCCTTTAGGTTTCAAACTGGTCTGGGAAATGGAGCAAGTCCAAAACAACTGTTCTGCATGATCAGAGCTAAAAGAGAGCCACTGCTGCTTCGAAGAGCACCACTACCAGTAACTGCTCCACTCATCACTAATAAAAAGCGCGAACTCACTGAACGCATACCATGAGGTAGCGCTGTTCTAAGCATTAGAACATACATTCATTTATTGATTCCTCAGGACAACCCTAAGAGGTAGGAACTATTATTACCATTCTGATTTCATCAGTGAAGACACAGAAGCCTAGAAAAGTTCAGTAACTTGCCCAAAGTTAGTGAATTATGGCCGGGCGGCTGCTCAACACCAGGTGCGATGTTTCCGCTTCTGCACTTCACCATCCTGCCTCCCTGCCTTTTCCCTTCCCTGAAAGCTTGGAAGAGCGCCCCAGGACCAACCACAGACAGCCTGAGGAGAACAAGCACGGAGTCTGTGGGAGACGGGGACACGTTGCCTGCAACTCTGGCCCAGCTGGGATGAGGTTTTCCGCGCCTGGCTCCTCAGGGCCCCTCCTCACTTGTCTCAGACCATCTCCACTAACTGCTCTGCTCTACATACACTCTCTGTTGAAAGACAAGATTACAGATATCATCACAGATACCACTGCAAGAAAATTTCAAGTGGATCCCAGATTATAACCTAGAAAACTGGAAAAAAAAAAAAAAACCAGAGAACTGGCTGTAGATAATGCTCTCTGCACCACACCCAGGGAGCTTCCAGGGCAACCAGGAGCATGTGATGCTCTTACGAGGAGCTCATGAAATTTCAGAGTTGCAAGGTTTGTACGTCCCTGTCTTAAACACTATGACAAATTTTTCGCACCTAATTTGCTTTTTTGCTACCAGTCTTTTTAAAGTTAAAATAAGAAAGGATAAAAAACACATTTGCAAATGATATTCAAAACGACTGAATAAGCTTCATTCCTTTCTTCGAATTCGCCAAGCCTTGAAGAACATTTTTTCCCTCTGAGTATGTTGACAGTCATGCAAGTGACTAAAATACCCAGTATATCTTAGTGAAAAGCTATTTTTAAAATGACTTGATTTAGAAAACTCCAATCATGATAATTTCATGGGAATTCTTAGTACACAAATTAAAAGTTTTAAATTACCCTGCAAGAATTTGTGAGTTCGAATCATCTTAAATAGAAAATACCTGCATCAATGCATAGTTGATCGGGTGTTTTTAACATCTGCCCCTGATACAAAATTATCTTGAGGGTTGTTTTACAAGTTACAGTTTCTGTGGTCAGTAATAGCAGAAATGATGCAGTGTGAGACTAGGAGCCGGAGGTGTCGATTCTGGTCTCCCCTAACTCGGCTACTTTTCACCTCTGGGCTTTGAGAATGTCAATTAACTGCTCTCGTCCTGTGTCCTCGTATCCACAGATGAGTAACAGTTCCCACCTCAAAGTGCTGTTGCACGAACCAAATGAAATAATGCACGTGAAAGAGATTTTAGAAAGCCTGAGGCACTATAATAAAATATTAAAATTACAAACTAAATGTGGGAGCAGCGTGGCTCAGTGAGGAAAATGCAGATGTACTCTGGCGCAAAAAGGAATCAACTTGGCTGATTTGCCAACTTTGCCAACTCATGACCTCTGGTGGGTTTGCCCTTGGTTCTCTCCTTAGAGAAATGGAAGGATGATAACTATCCCAGAAATAAGACACTTTAGGCCTCTAGCAGGACAGGCCCACAGTAGGTGCTCAACGAACAGCACCCATTTCATATCAGAGAATCCGTTTAATTACGCCAAGTATGCTGTGTCCAAACACTCACAACAGCTGAGCGGTGTCCTGCTTAGAACAGTACATCCATTAGCAGAGTCCCAAATAGACTCCTGCCACGGCCAGTGCCCTGGGCCTATCCCACTTTAGACTCCAGTGGATCAAGGCTGTGCTTGCTGTATTCACATTTCCTGCCTTCCACCACTGTTTTATAAACTTACTCATGGAACGTCAGATTTAAAAAATAAAAAATCAATTCTACCCAATGTGGCCACTCCAAGTACAGGCTTTTCCAGGACGAACTTATTCCCTCTCTTGCTACTTCTGTAGGGACGAGGGTGGGGTCCCCGGAAGAGCAGCAGGAGAAAGCCCAAGTGAATCTGCTGTTGTTACTGAGGATGTTCAACGTGACCAACACACGCAGGCTGTGCCTCGCCTCCCCAGCTCCAGCGCGGGAGGGTCAGGCCTGTCGGAGGCGTTCGGAGCCGCCAGCAGGACGAGGGCACGAGCCCCGCCGCGCCCGGCCCGGGCAGCCCCGGTGCGGCGGGGCCTCGCTCCCCAAGCAGAGCGCGAGTTAGAGGCGTGGAGCCGGGGAAGGGCGCATGCAGGTGGGTTAGTGGTAACTCGACCATGCGGCGTGGCATTCCTGTCTGGCAGACGCGCTCAGGCAAAACAGACTCGATGCTTACAATGATCCCAGCCCAAAACGGAGTGTCTCTGACTAGCAGGGAGGAGCTGATGCCGGCCATGAGAAAGCCCACCACGGTCACGGCGATGCCCAGCGCCAGCTGCAACAGCGCGAGCAGCAGCGGGAACCGGCAGCCGCAGCACGTCCGGGCCTCCTCCTCCCCGCTCTCCTTGGGGGCCCCCGCGCCCCTCTTCGGCCCCATGTCGTCGGGCCCCGCGGCGTCGGCGGCCGGCGGTCCCCCCTGGCTCCGCGCGCCGCGGCCCGGCCGCTCCCTGCCCATGGCGGCTGCGGGGGGCGGGCCGCGCCGGCCGGGCTCGGCGAGTTACGGAGGCTGAACAAATATGGAAAACGTGCGGAGCGACGCGCCGGGCCTCCGAAGGCCACGGGGAGCCCGCGGCGGAGGGGGGGCGGCGAGGGGGGTCGCCAACTGCCAACGCGCCGGGCGGCACGCAGCGCCCGCCGCGCCCCGCGCGCTCGAGACAGGCTGCGTGCGCGCGCGCGCGTCTGCGCGCCGGGGTGCCTCTGCGTGTCTCTGAGTGGTGTCTGGGTTCCCCACTCCAAACCCCAGGATATGTTCCGTTTTGGTTTTGTTTTCTGAGAGGGGCGATGCAGGGTGACCAATGTTTCAATCATTTGAGTTTCATTAGTAGAGAGTTGAATCCAGAAGAGGCGTTGCTAAGCTCCAAGCTGCGAAGTCGTTCCGGGAAGTTAAACTGTTCTTTATTTTCCAGCAAAGGCATGGGCTCTCTCTTTTTAAGTTCTGCAATCCAGCTGACAAATCAAGGCATTTTTGCCATCGAGGTATATGCTTTTGAAATTACTGTTTATAGAGATGCTGGGCTAATTGGGACCTCTCTCACGTGTATTTGTTTTGAAAAGCTCTTTTAATCGTTTATATAGAGTCCCCAGCCAATCTTCGCTCATCTCCACAACGGTGCCTAGGGGGATTATTATACACCTTGGATGTGGAGGACTTAACTCAGTCCACGTTTGGGATATTTTTAACGCACCTGCAGTGTGCTAGAAAATAAGGATGCTCAATGTAGGTTTGGTCCCTGCCCAAAGCCACCGAACAAATCAATGAAACCTATTGTTCTTATTCCCACATACCTCTCCTCAGTAGCACTTAGAACAGATTGCAGTGAAACCACTAAGAAATGATCCCATCACTTCGGAGTATTTATACCTTCTTTGGTATGGTCATTTTAGCATTCAGAGAGCTTTATGAAGAAATAGATGATGTTGTTAAGATGCTAGGATAAAGCCTACTCCTAGATTATTTGCAATCATCTAATTTAAAGAAAATCTAACTCCCTGCTTTGTCTCCAAAGAATTAGAAAGTAATCATCATCAGCTCTCCTCGGGTACCTTTGAAGGTATAAAATATATTCTAATTTTATGAACTTCAGTGTTTTCCTTATACCTTCCTTCCAGATCAGTGAGTCCCTGGAAGGAAAGCAGTAGCTTAAAAAGCAGAAAGCAAACTGCACATCCCAGTGCTCCACCTAGAAGCAGTAGAAACAGAGCTCACTCTCACAAGAGGAGCAGAGGGCATGAGGAAAAGGCCATTGTCAGCTTTGGGGCCATTATGCCATTAGGATTTCTAGTGAGAACAGACAAATAAAAGCTGGTGTTACCCCAAGGTACCCATGTGACTTGTGCCTGATTGAGGCAAAAAGAGAACAATACTTGGTTTTTCTACATAAACCTAGAAAACATTTTTAGGAAGTTAACTGACTACAGGGAATCAAGTATTTGTTCTTACGAATAATACAGCTACCAGTTCCTGTGTATTCTGTATCAAGCACGTGCTAGGCACTTTACATCCTTGACTGTTACTCCTTACAATCACCTTGTAATTATAGTTTCTTCTTTTAAAGATGAAAAAGTTGAGTATCAGAATCATTAAGTAACCAGATTATTGAGCCACTCACCTAGTTAGGGATGAGTGAGAGGAACCAAATGTGAACTCTTGTGGGTTACCTGTTTTATTAATTATTTCCTGTAAGCGAGCAAGTGGGTGGACTGTTTCAATCATTTGTGATATTAAACAATTTAATGATCATAGGTAGTATTTTATCTATGAATTCAGAATTCACTGTGAGCCTTGAATCTAAGAGTATTTGAGTACTTTACAAAAAATATCTTGATCTACCACCATACTATATATGATAGTTGATTGAGACTGTTATTTCTATTACTGATTTATAACTAGATATACGCTCTATTTGCTGACCATACTGCTGGGTTATCAGTTAGTTAAGAATAGGGACTTCCCTGGTAGTACAGTGGTTACAAATCCGCCTGCCAATGCAGGGGACACGGGTTTGAGCCCTGGTCCAGAAAGATCCCATGTGCCATGGAGGAACTAAGCTCATGTGCAAAAAAAACTACTGAGTCTGTGCTCTAGAGCCTATAAGCCTGAGTGCCACAAGTGAGCCCGAGTGCCACAAGTGAGCCCGAGTGCCACAACTGACCCCAAGTGCCACAAGTACTGAATCCTGCATGCCTAGAGCCTGTGCTTCACAAGAGAAGCCACCACAATGAGAAGCCCACGCACCCCAACAAACACCCAGCACAGCCAAAAATAAATTTATTTATTTATTAAAAAAAAGAATAAACTATTCTTAGCTTTTCCCTCAATACCTTAAATTACATGTAAGTTAGAATAAGTAAACAAAATAATAGGATATTCCTGTAGGTTATTCCTGTAGGTTTGTCTTCTAAGTTTCAGAACTAGTATGGCTTACAATTGCACATACATTCTTACGATGAAGGCTTACTTTTAATTGCCTAGCTGAGACAAGTTACAAATGAAACCAGGAGCAGTGAACAACAGCCCAGATAAATTGTAATCCTTCTAGTCTGATTACAGCTGCCCACTTTAATTTTCAGCTTCCAGCAAAGGAAGGTGGTAGTAGTATGCGGAGCCTCACACCTGCTCACATTCCCAACCTCATGCTTGGATCTGTGCCCAAGGGAGCCTGGTCTTTGACAGTACCACTAGGTTGATAGTGATGCGGGTGGTATTTTCATTTAATTGATGTGAGGAAGTAGAAACAAAGAAGGTGAGAAACGTTGTCAGAAAGTTAGTGATAGAAAGTAATCAAGGCTAAAATGGGATCAAAGGGTCTTTAAGGACAACAACAAAATAGCTCTTCCTTTAATAAATCCTTTCTGTGAGAAAAATCACCATTTCCAGCTCATCTCATAGTTTAACAGAAATGAACAGGATTTTTTTAGTATTCATAAATTATAATGTCTCTTTTATAGGTTAAGCAATAACCTCTTCAGATATTTATATTACCAGGAAAAAAGGCATAGTAGAAGCAAAGTGTTCTCAGATATTCTATTGGCTGCTCCCATAACAAAACTGACAGAGACTGTAAATTAGAAATTGCAGGAGAGAAGTTAATATAAGGTTTGAGTTTATTTTGATCCTGTGGGGAAAATAACAAAATAAGCCTAGTACTTCTGTGTTTGCTATATTTCAAATTCAACATTATTTGGACGTATTTATGCTTCAGAATTTCAGAACTGGGGAAAAAAATTAGTCATTAACAAGATGTCCTTAGGAAATATGACTAGAAGTAATCTCTATACCAACATATTTCTGAACACATGATCTTAGATTCACCAAGAACAAGATTTCATAGGAAAAATTATTACAGTTTCAAGGTCTGTTAGGTCTCTTTAGTATATAAATATATTTTAAATGTTCAATTAGATTTGATTGAAAGAAGTATCAAATAGTCTACAGAGAATAATTGAGAACTCGTTTATGACATGCAGCACCATTGGTCTCCATATCTAAAGTGACTCTAGGGATATTGCTGACGTGTGTGTGTACAACAAATAAAAGAAAATCTAATTTTTTATATTTTCTTTATTTATATATCACTAATTCTAAATATTTCTTTTGGCTCAATTTTTTCGCCAAAGAATTGACCCATTTATGATTTCTATATGGCAGTTTGCCTTTTCAAGTTAAACGTCATGTGTGCAGTGTACTCTATGTGCAGTGTACTCTCTACGGTACACAGAGGGCTTGTAACTTTCCCACTCTATAGAGAGTCTGTAGCGACCATAACTATCAGTCTTTTCCTAATGCTTTCCACCTCTTTATCTGATGTTATTTATAATATCAAATTTTTCTACATGTAATTTTATATGTATTTTTGTCTATATAATTTCAATGTGTCCACTGCATATGATAAGGTAGAAATAACTAAATTTATTGTAATTAAGCAATATAGCGAGGGGACTTCCCTGGTGGCACAGTGGTTAAGAAGCCGCCTGCCAGTGCAGCGGGACACGGGTTCAATCCCTGGTCCAGGAAAATCCCACATGCTGCGGAGCAACTAAGCCCATGCGCCACAGCTACTGAGCCTGTGCTCTAGAGACCACGAGCCACAACTACTGAGCCCATGTGCCACAACTACTGAAGTCCGCATGCCTAGAGTCCATGCTCCACAACAAGAGAAGCCACTGAGCTGAGAAGCCCGGGCACCGCAGTGAAGACCCAGCGCAGCCAATTAATTAATTAATTAATTTTAAAAAAAGAAATATAGGGAGAAGAATGGGTAAAAAACTGTGGTGTATTCATACAGTGAATAGTACTTGCTAATAACAAGGAATGAACCATTGATATAGACAATGACTTGAATGAATCTCACTGACAGTTTGCTGAGTGAAAAACTAGACACAAAAAATACATTCTGCATAATTCCATTTATATAAAAATGAAAAAGGCAAAAATCTATGATAATTGAATTTAAAAAGTGATTGTGGAGTTGGGACGAGAGAATTGACCAGGAAGGAGCAGGAAGGGATTCTCTGGGGTGATAGAAGTCTTCTGTATCTTGGTTTGGGTGGTGGTTACATAAGTGTAAACAATTGGGAAAAACTCATTGAACAACAGAAGATCTGTGCATGTTATTGTATGTAATGATATCAATTATATGTAATTATTTCAATTTTTGAAGTGGAATAAAAGTAGAAATATAGGAAGTCATATATCCATTGGTTATTAACAATAGAAAAAGTAAAGTTTTTTTAAATCTAAATTATCTTACTAAACTCTTCACTTCTGCCATTCTGATTTCTCTGTATTAATTATCTATTGCGGTATAATAATTCACCCACAGCTTAGTGGTTTGAAATAACAGCAGTTCTTTATTATTTCCTAGTTTCTGTGGGTCAAATATTCAAATAGGATACAGCAGGGATCGTTTGTTTCTTCACATTTTCTGGGGTCTCAGTTGAAAGACTTAAAGACTGGGGCCTGGAACCATCTGAAGTTTTGACTAAGGTGGGAATATTTGCTTTCAAGGTGGCTCACTTGTCTGGCTGGCAGACTGGCTCCTTTCCATGTGGCCTCTCCATGCATTGGCCCCTCCACAGGGTTGGTTGAGGGTCGTTACAACATGGTGGCTGACTTCAGCAAGAACAGAGATGCAGAGATTGAGAGAACAAGATAAAAGCCATCCTTTTTATGACGAAGCTTCAGAAGTCACTTAGCAACGCTTGAGTCACACTCTATTCTTTAGAAGAGAGTCACTAAGTCCAGCTCACATTCAAGGGGAAAAGAAGTAATATCCATCTATTGAAAGAAAGAGTATTAAAGGTTTGAGGAATATCAAAAGCATATTTTAAAACCACCACATTTAGATATCAACACATTGAGATATGATTGATATACAAAAAAAATTGCACAAATTTAATGTATATATCTTGATGAATTGGATTTTTTATTGCATAGGGAAATGGCATTTACACTACACATTCCATGACTTCATGAAAGACTCCAAAATCTATCTAAGGAGTCCAAACTTCTTTCCTTAGTTCTGGATCTGCAAACATAAATACCTACTTACAACTCCACTTGAATAACCCAAAGGTACCTCAAATTCAGCCTATCCTTGAACTTAACAAAGAAATCAAGTAAGATAAACATGAAGTGTCCATAGACTGTAGAGACAAGATGGTCATTGGTTGCCTTGGCTAAGAGGAATCTCATATAGAGTTTCAAGATTCCAGTGAGTTTAAGAGTGAGTGGGAGGTGACGAAGGGGTGCAGGGTATCTATGGAAAAGCTTAGCTACAAAGGGAAAGAAAGAGGAAAAGCTGTAGCTAAAGGGATAATAAAGTTTGCCTCTCTTTTTTTGTACAATTGAGCAGATAAGTTCCTTGAGGTGGGAGAATTAGTCAGAAGGAAAGTCCCTTCACAAGCTGAGATGGAAGGAAAGGAATGTAAGATTAGATAAAACACAGTTAAGTTAGCAGGTGTGGGAGGAAGGCAGTTGAGGGAATTCATATCTTCTGGCCTTGTCTAAGATATGTGTGCAATAAATACAGCACCATTGTTCTTCTAAATGATGCAGATTTTAGATACAGAGCCATTCTACTTCCATAGCCATCCCACAGCACATTTTATTTGCTATATCTTATAAGTATGGATAAGTTTTAATGAAACTACATTATTTTCTGAAAAATTTCTCTAAAAGAACAAAAATGTAGTTTTCTATAAATGACAATAATGATGTCTGGACTATATATACATATATATAATACACACACATACTTACTATATTTTATAGGTTACAAAGTACTCAAATTATTACTCTCTAAATCTAATAAAAAGCTTATGAAGTCGAAATTGATTAAGTGGTTAAGTGACTTGCTCAAGGCATTTTTTTAACCATTAAAAAAAATTGAAGTATAGTTAATTTACAATGTTTTGTTAGTTTCAAATGTACAGCAAAATTATATACATATAAATATATATGTATAGATAATATACAATATACAAATATATTCTTTTTCAGATTCTTTTCCATTAAAGGTTATTACAAGATATTGAATAGAATTCCCTGTGCTATACTGCAGGTCCCTGTTGTTTATCTGTTTTATATATAGGAGTATGTATATGTTAACCCCAAATTCCTAATTTATCTCCCCGACCCCTGCTACTCCCTTTGAAGGCTACAAGTCCTAAGCTCTAAGACCACTGCTCTTGCCATTTATATTTTAGCTGAATAACTTGGATTTTTTTTTTTAGCTTTATTGAGATATGATTGGTACACACAAAAAAAATCACACAAATTTACTATATATATCTCAATGAGCTGGATTTTTACTGCATAGAGAAATGGCATTAACACATTGCACACATATGCAGTCATGCATGGTAAGGGCACATGTGTGACAACATACATGTTAAACATGTTACTATGCATGTTAAATATGCATGTTTAGGGCTATGCTCTCAATTCCAATGTGTGGGTTTTCTCCCCACACCACCAAGCAATTCTCCAACAACAGCTGAGTATCCCACAATTCAACTCAATTCTGACACCATCTACCCAGAGACAGCATCAGTTTCTAGGGGTTAAGGGCTCGGTCCCATAAGACTGCCCTCACTTCAGATGCAAATTGCAAGTCCAGATGGTTCTCTGTGCTCCTGACCCATCGGTTATAAGTCAGAGGTTTCCACAACCCCTTCCTTGGGTTCGATTAATTAAGAACTCAAGAAATAGCTTACTCACTAAATTGTCTATTTATTACAAAGGATATTAACATATATGAATTAATAGGCAGATGAAGAGACACATAGGGCGAGGTCCCGAACACAGGAGCTTCTGTCCTCATGGTGCTTGGGGCCGAGCATGGTGGCATGTGGAACTGTTGTTGTTCACCAACTTGGAAGATCTCCGAATTCAATTTTGTTTTTTTGTTTTTGGGGTGTTTTGTTTTGTTTTTATGGAGGCTTCATTTTGTAGGCAAGATTGATTAAATCAATGACCATTGGTGATTGTTTCAACCTGGGTGGGGGTGTGTTTCCCCTCCTCCCTGGGGCTTGGGGGTAGGAGGGTAGGACTGAAAATTCCAACTCTCTAATCATGTGGAATCATGTGGTTGTTTCTCTGGGCAACCAGCCCACATCCTTAGGTGTGTTCCAAAAGTCATCTCATTAACATAACAGAAGACACCTTTGTCATTTTCCTCACTTAGGAAATTCCAAGGATTTTAGGAGCTCTGTGCCAGAAATGGGGACAAAGACCAAATATATATCTTCTCTTGGAGATCACAATATCACAAGCGCATAAGTGTTTTGTGCATAGATACCCCTGCCAAGTCCCAGGGTAGTGAGAAGATGCTGTGGAGCCTGCACCACAAGCACCATGAGGGCAGACATCTTGCTTTCTTTAAGCATCATTGTTTCCACAGTATCCAGCACAGCGCAAGAACATTGTATGCTTTTAATAAATATTTATAGATCCTAAATAGTCATACAATTTACACACGTTTCAACTGGATTCAGATATTTCTAATATAAATATCTTTAAAATCCTTGAACTGCATATTTTGTCCATTTTTATTTTTTTTTAAGAGTTGTCTTTAGAAATAACTCAACTGAGACACTTTGGATGGATTATAATCAGGTTTTCTAAATAATAATATTAAAAACACCATAAAGTCATCTTAAATATCCTATATGTTATAAGCAAAGTATACGATTTTCACTTTCGAAAGCGTGCAACTCAGATGGGACTTGAACCCACAGGCTGGGCCCCAAACCCAGCCAGAATTCAGATTGGGACTTGAACCCATACAGCTGGTCTTAGGACTTAACGAAGCTCAGGTTCTTTACATTTCAGCGCAGAAAGAATTCAGTGAGAGACAAAGTGATACGTAAGAAGTGGATTTATTTAGAGAGATACACATTCCATAGACAGAATGCACTCCATCTCAAACGGTGAGAATAGCCTTGGGAGAAACACACTCCACAGGCAGAGTGCGGACCATCTCAGAAGGTGAGAACCCCTGAAATACAGGGTGGTTGGTTTTTATGGGCTGGGTAATTTCCTAGGCTAATGAGTGGGAGGATTATTCCAACTATTTTGGGGAAAGGGTGGAGATTTCCAGGCATTGGGCCACTGCACACTTTTTGGCCTCTGATGGTCAGCCCTGAACTGTCATGGTGCTGGTGGGTGCTTCATTTAGCATACGCTACTGTATTCCAATGAGCGTATGATGAGGCTCAAAGTCCACTGGAAGTTGAATCTTCTAACATCTTGGACCTAGTTGGTTTGAACCAGTTTTTGTCACGTCCTATGACTATGTCATTCTTTTAAAGGTTGTGCTCTGCCCCCTTCCCTCTTGTTTCACTTTGACCACTAACCTTCCTCTTTAGAGTAACTGAGTCACTGTCTGACTCTAAGCCAGACTGACATCTTTTTTCATTTTTACAATATGCAGGTTTCCATAGACTTACAAATCCCTGCATTTGGTTCCCTATCCAGTCATCATCCCCTTTAAAGATGTCTTTGTAGGCTGTGTTCTTTTCCTCTTATCATTTTTCTATGAATTCTCTCTCATTTTTATGCAGCAAAGGGAGCAAACACTGGACTCAGACTGAGTTCCAATCCCAGCTCCAGTTCTTTTTTATTTAATTTAATTTATTTATTTATTGGCTGCTTTGGGTCTTCGTTGCTGTGCGTGGGCTCTCTCCAGTTGCAGCGAGTGGGGGCCACTCTTATTGTGGTGTGCGGACTTCTTAATGCGGTGGTTTCTCTTGTTGCGGATCATGGGCTCAGGCTCATGGGCTTCAGTAGTTGTGGCACATGGGCTCTATAGTTGTGGCTCACGGGCTCTAGAGCACAGGCTCAGTAGTTGTGGCACACGGGCTTAGTTGCTTCACGGCATGTGGGATCTTCCCAGACCGGGGATCTAACCCGTTTCCCCTGCACTGGCAGGGGGATTCTTAACCACTGTGCCACCAGAGAAGTCCCCCGGCTCCGATTCTTACCAGCCATGTGATGTGGACATGTTCCTTCACCTCTCTAAGCCTCGATTTCCTATCTGTGAAATGTGAATATTAAAAGTACTTATCTCAGAAGATCTCTATGAAGTATAAATACAATAGTCCATGAAAACAGGGAGGACATTTCCTGGCATGGATAAGTAATCAGTAATTGTTAGTTATTATCCTAGCCCCGCCCTCTTTTCTAATTCACTTTTCCCTTCCTCTGCATTATCTTTCTCTGCAGTGTCTCTTTGGTAAATCTGTCCTTGTTTCTCCTCCTACACTCCCCACAGAACGTTTAACCCTCCCTGTTCTCCTCATATACTCAGTGCCTGATATTTCTGAAATTTCAACTACTCAATCAGTGCTTTGCTTCACAGAAACGTAATTTTATTTTTCACAACGTAATTTTATTTTTCCTCACCACCATCCTCTCTACTCGCTCCCAACTCTGTAATTGGGTCTTTTCCAGAATGATCCCTAGAGAAAGATGAGTCATCCCCCTTTCTTCCAGTGTTTGCTATTTCTTTAGAGTGCCCCAATCTGACCTTTCATCCCACCCCCTGCTTCAGGGAGGTGACCAGACTCAAATACTGTTTGTCACCCATCCCAGCCAATCATAAAAGGATTGTTGTTTTATTTATAATCTTTTGCTATGCCCCTTGTGAAGGTTACATCAAAATAAATAAATAAACAAACAAACAAACTTGATTTCCCCAATTGATTTCAAATTATTCCACAGAAATTACTGAATTGATGGCACTTCGAAAACAATGTTTTGGTCATCTAACATTAAGCTACATGAGTGAAATCTTGACAGAAAAAAGTTCACATTTCTCAGATGTTATATTTCCTAAAATAGCACACAAAGTATAGCAGTTGTCATTGATTTTGGCCTAAAATCCCTTTTCATGCTGGGGAATGACCCTTCACCCACCCTGACTGCTGCTCACCCCATGACCACAGGAATGGCTTTTGGACGTGGTCTGGCTAACTGTAGTATCCCTGCCCCTGCCCTATGTCTAAAGGCCGGGCACAGCAAGGACTAATTCAAAGCAGGATGAATCAGAATTCTTCCATTAGGCACGAGATAAGGATGCTGAGATGGGGTGTGGTCCTTTCTCGCTTTTGGAAGGAAGGCTGCCAGTTGTAGGGTTTCTTTCCCATAACCTGGAGGCAATTTTTCTATGACAGGTAAGAATAAGGCCAATGAGCGAAGAGAAACAGGCGCTAGAAGAGTCAAAAAGTTGGGGGGTGGGTAGAGAGAGAGGTTTGATGACATTATTTGAGCTTCAGAAACAACTGTGCCTAAAACAGCTCATGGGTGCTTGGACATCCCAAGGCAGGAGGTGGTCTTGTTTACACCGCAGCATCACTCTTGGCCTACACAAGGGGCTCAATCAGTATTTGCTGAATAGTTAAATAAATAAATAAGTCAACCGATATTCCTTTGTTTAACTATTTCTATCCCTTGAAACTGAAGGTACCCTGACTAATGTGCCCGCCCAGGTGAATCTCAACACTACCTGTGAGCATCCTTGTCTCTGCAACAGACCCGCAGTCGCATAAGAAAAACATATAGGAGTGACAATTAGTGAGTTCATTTCCAAGGACATGAATGTTAAAATAACAAGGTTGTTCTTTTTTTCCCTGTCAAATTGTATAAGAAGATATGAAGCCACTGTAGGGCAGGATAGATATTTTATAAAGCGCCTGTTAACAATATTTTTGCAATGTGGCCTATGAGGAAATGCCAGGTACTACTTTATATCTACACTGCCTTCAGCTTAGGTGTATTTGTATGAACAGTATGCTCAACTAGCTAATTACACCTGGAACTTTTGTTGCTCTTTTATTAGCCTAAACATAAAATTAAGTAGGAGGCTAACACATACTTGTATGCACTGCTTTTAAGCTAGGGGTGCAGGTCAGAATCGCCTGTAGAGTCGTTAAAACATGTTTTTGTTTTTAATGTCTGATTTAGTTATATTTTAGTTACATTTATAACTAGGCAGTTAGTGTGCTTGAGAGGCACCCTTGTGAACAAGTCCTGCTCTGAAAACCTGCCCAGGACACACTTCAAGCTAAGCTCTTGCCATCCCCTAAGGCAATAAGAAACATTCATTTTTCAAAGACTCACTGTAACTTTATCATTTCATTTCTTCTTGGTAGCTCTTTCTCAGGAGTGAGTACCTGTGCAACATTTTTTCCTGAGTTCATTCAATAAACATGTACTGAATGCCTAATCTGGCCAAGTAAGCCAGTAGGAACTGATGGTAAGAACGCGGCAGGCTCCTGCGCTCAAGGAGCTCACATTCAACTGACAGGAGACAGACACATAAACAGAGAAGTGTAATACAGTGTTGCATGTGCGAGGACAGAATTATGTGTACAGTACACACAGCAAGGCATGAAGGCACCGTGCCTCTACTAGAGAGCATCTCAATCTAAGGCACACAGCCTGTGTACCTGGGAAACGTGTGGCATAGCAGAATGAGCATTCGCACCGTGTAGATTTTTATCTCTGGGCTGACTCTGGGGTGTGTCAGCTTGGACCTACCAGTTCAGACTTACTGCACCGTGTCACCCAGCCAACAGCTCCTTCCCTATGCCTAGTCCTTGGAGACAAACCTTACTAGTTTCACTTTCTCGCCCCTCCACCTCAGGATACTGAAGGTATAATCAGACCAGGACAAGGTGAGAGGAGCTGACTGACTCAGTACCCAACCATATTGCTGGCCCCAGGAGGAGAGCCCTCTCTCAGCTCTCCTGAATACTGAAGAACCAAGATCTTGCTGGAGTTCATAAACCCCATGCCTGCCAATCATTTGCAAGTTTCTTCAACACCTATTTTTTACTTAGTCATATATTTTATCCCTAAGCATTCTGTAATAAACATGTAATACATCCTGCAAGGAAGGGGCATTTTTTTCAATATCATGTATTATTTTTTGTTCTGTTCCTAAAACCCTAAACAATCCATATTTTAAATCAAAATAATTTAATTTTCTTGTGCATCCTGTTTAGAGAGAGTAGGGGAAGCATGTGAAATGCTTATTGAAGGAAGTTGCTTGAGGTTTAATAAGAATGAAACTAGCACCTAGAAAAAAACCCATCAAGATGCTAAAAGCAGTTGCCTGGGGGCAATGGGACATGAATGATGTTTTCCTCTTCTTCCTATTTTTCTGTTGTCCTCAAATGGGCAAATTACATTATGATGTAACCAAAACAAAACACAAACCAAACCAAACCAAACACCCCCCAAAACCCTTAGTTTCCAAAAGAAACTCACTTCAGCAGAGAATTGGGTCTTAGGTTTATTTTAGAGTCACTTAAACAATAGAAAATTAGGTACATAATGGATGCTCAATTTAAAAGATATTAGGGACCTCCCTGGTGGTGCGGTGGTTAAGAATCTGCCTGCCAATGCAGGTTCAAGCCCTGGTCTGGGAGGATTCCACATGCTGTGGAGCAACTAAGCCCGTGCACCATAACTGCTGAGCCTGCCAGCCACAACTGCTGAAGCCCGCACACCTAGAAGCCCATGCTCCACCACAATAGAGGCCACCACAATCAGAATCCCGAGCACCACAATGAAGAGTAGCCCCCGCTCACCACAACTAGAGAAAGCCCTCGAGCAGTGACGAAGACCCAAGACAGCCAAAAATAAATAAATAAATTTAAAAAATAAAATAAAAGATATTACACTTGGTAGAGAAATTCTCTCTGGACTGAATCTTCATATATTAATTGAATTTAGTTTCAATAATGAGATGCTGCTAACAATATTTTTTTTAAAGTGTGAAAAGAAGAGAGATATAATACACTAAGATAAAGGTAAAAATCTCTGAAAGTATGAGGGATTATAATAAGCTAGTGGTTCTTATCCTTGACTGTGTATCAGAATCACTCATGATACTGTTTTTACATACCTGTGACCTAGACCTTCCTCTAGAGAATCTAATTCAGGAAGCGAGTTGACATATAGCATCTGTACTTTTCATAAGGCTCCGCTGATACGCTTGATGTATGGGCAGGATTGTAAGCCATTACCCCAAATGAAATGAGTCAATCAATCCAGGCACTAATTAATGTATCTGAAATGACCCAGGTCCTTCAACTTTGTCAATTAAAAGAAGTTAAGTTTTTACTTAGTAAAGCTATAGTTGCCCAAACATTTGGAACTTTTCTTTGGGAAATTTCATCAAAGATGATTTAAGAGCTGCCCAAGATAATCATCCTTATTACTTAATGCTTCTGTACACCTAGCCTGCTAATTTTATTTTATTAAAGACTGATTACCAACTTAGGGGAGACGTGTAAAAGCAGAGGTAATCACCTTACCCCTCCAGTCCTGTTATCTGCCCCTCACAGTGAGTTCTCGATTAGCCTCTACTGAATGAATGAATGATTCTGCTTCCTCATTTTCACAGATGAGCCTCAGTTTCGTCCTGCCACTTGCCCACAGACTCATTACTAGTTGATGGCAGTGTTCGGACTCAAAATTAAGAAAGCCCATTCTCAGTGCTCAATTCCTCCCACCCTGCCACATGCTTTACTTACCTCTAAACAACTGTTGAGTGTCCCGAAAGTTAAATCCATCCTTTAGCTTCCATAGAGAGCATTAAAAATAATGTACCACAACTCTATAAACATAATTAACAAGAATACTTAGAGCAACAGTAACACCATGTGAGTGGAATGTCTTCCAAAGTGTCTACTTTGAGACACACGTTGATTTCTACATGTAAGTTCTGGTTTCTTAAAACTCAGTCTTTGGTTTGTTGGGGGTTTTTGTTTATTTGTTTGTTTGTTTTGTTTTCCAGCATGTACAAAGCTGTTGGTTTATTCAGCTGGGGAAACGCTTCCTTTTGGAACGAACAGAAAAAAAAATGTGTTCATGAACAAGGCACAGGGGCGCAGGTCAGAGTCTCTACTTCAAATCCTGGCTACCCAAGAAGAGAAGGGGTCCTCATCTAGGCAAGCTGATTTTCTTAGCGTGGTCTCAACTGGTCGTGAAATTATGAAGAGATGCTTTGTGTACTCTTTTTTGTTGGCAGGGATATTATATCCATTTGGTAATGAAAAGAAACTCAGTGGTCACCTTCTTTGTCTGCTGGTACAGCAACTTGGTCCAGTGAGATATTGGCCTGAAGGAAACTAGTAACTAAACCTGCGCATGGATGCCCCTCATTGGAACAATGTATAAGTAGAGGATACATTGTGCAACTTAGAAATCAAAGACTGGGTTTCTAAGGGGAGAGGACATTGGCTCCCCGAGAAGTGGTACCCACTGTAGCGCGAGCCCTGGGGGGAGCAACTGTTGGAACAGAGCTGGTGGCACTAGGCTTAGTCTGGTGGTGCAGGGGGACGGCGGGATGAGCTGTTAAGGATCTGCCTGGTGTGCAGGGATCCAATGTTTTCCATAGGTGGTGCAAATGCCCTGGGAAACCGGTGACTTCGTTGTCGGACTCTCTGGAAAGGTAGCCTTAACCCATGGAGAATTCTTTCTTCTTCCTCGCCTCACCTCCAGCCACAAGACTTGACTAAGCCTAGTGCCACCAGCTCTGTTCCAACAGTCGCTCCCCCGCAGGGCTCACACTGATGGGTACCAGCTCTGGGGGAGCCAATGCCCCCTCCTCTTAGAAACCCAGTCTTTGATTTCTAAGTTGCACAATGTATCCTCCACTTAGGCATTATTCCAATGAGGGGCAACAATGTGCCAGTTTTAGTTACTAGTTTCCTTCAGGCTATTATCTCATTGGACAACTTTGGCTCAGATCCCCTACCCCCCCCCCCAAAAAAAAGATGGCTAAACTTTAATCTGTAATTAATTGGTGTCTCTGTTTTCACAATTGTATGTTTTTAGATACAACTGCCAGATTGCCTTCCTAATTGGCTTGTGTAAACTGTCCTGTAGAACCAAGAGAAACTGTAGTTTTTTTGTTTTTTTGTTTTGTTTTGTTTTTTAATGCATTCTCACCACACCCCTTTTTAATCCACCATGGGGGAAAAATTATAACAATGAGACAGCACGAGAGGGTTACCATTGTTGACCAATCTCCCTCCAACAATAAGAATGTTGCAGTAGGACTTTGGTCTTAAATAATAACTTTTGTTTTACCACATAATTTTTGCTGCTATCATGTCTGAATAGAAGATAACACAGAATTCGGATAAACAAAGAAGTGGATACAGTTAAAGTCGCCCCAACTATATTGAGAACAGCTTCTTTGGACAAAACAGGGGGAAATGAGTATTAAAGTCTAGGAAAGGAAAAAGATTTTCACAGAGATCACAGTTTTTTACTGATATGACCAAAGTGAGAAAGAAAATAGATCCCCATTAAGCAAAAGTAAAACTTGTATGAGATTCTGTGCAGTATAAGAGAATCATTCTGGTTTTGGTTAAGCCTGCTTCTTGTACTCAACCAGTATCTTCCCTGGAGCACAGCCAAACCAGCAAGGATCATGGTGGGTGCATCACTGCATACATCTGAATGGACTGGCTGACAGTAGCGGTTGTTTCCCCCTTGGAAAATTTTAATTCTTCCTTCCAGACCTATAAATTCTGCTGTATATCTCTCCACTTTTATTCTTACCCTCAAGATGGTCTATGCATGCAAACGATCCTTGATGGATAGATTCAGCTTAGGGTTGAATTCAACATTTGTTGAGTCCCTTACTTGTATGAGATGCTGTATGATTCAGGAGAAAATGAAAAGACAAAAAAATCTAATTTCCTCTCCACTCCTCTCAAGAGATCTCAAGCACCTTTTAAGTTTTCATGTACCTTAAAGTAATGTTTCTTTCACTCCAGAATATCTCTCTGGACTAAAATGGCTTAGTTATTAAACCGTGAAGTTTAAGTTTTAGATCCAGGAAAAATATACTGTGCACCCAGAAAACCCAGGGGACAGTTAAATGGGAGGAAGAGAATCTCTTAACGTCAGAGGGGCAGTTTACATTTTGTAGCATGAGGTTGTGTACGTCATGTTGTCTGACGGCGGGGCTTTCTGAGGTGGTGTGGGAGGCAAGTAAAAAGTCCCTTCCTTTGTGTTGCCTCTGACGAGATTCCGCAAGCACCCTAGTGTCTAAAGGTGTCAGGACACTCTGTTCATTGTGTCAAGAAAAGAAACCTCGCCGCTCTGTGCCCGATCGTGTGAATGAATATTCAGCACCTCCAACTCAGATTCATGGCTAATGATCTCGATTCTGAATTTTCAAGGACCAATTGTGTGGCCTCCTTCTCGCATGCTGCCTTTCTTTCTTAGCAGTTTCATTATTTGTTCACACCTCCAGGAGAAGAGGTGGAGAAAGAAGATGAAACATAAATTCACCAACTTTTTTCGACTCCGTCCTCAGTCTTGCCAAAGTTCTCTGGTTCCAGGAGGACTTGTGGGAGAGGATGGAACAGTTGAGGGGGGCAGTCTTTTTCTGTGCCAACAAAAATGTAACACAGGGCACACTTCCTCACATCAGGACCAACTGAATCCTCTTCATACAAAAAGACAGCATCCGAAGTAAATATTTGAGTATGGCACTGAAAAAAAAAAAAAAAAAAGCCTGGCTAAACCCAGCATCCAACCATCTGAAGGTTTCAATTACCCAGTGCTGACCTGAACGGAGACACTGCAGCACTGTGTGTGTGTGTGTGTGTGTGCGTGTGAGGCAGACACACACAAAGTGTACACAGCTGAAAATGGATTGGCTCTGTTGCCTCTTTCAACAGGTAGCCTTAAACTAAGAAGCATGAAATTTAGTTTGTTCTTGATGACTTTCATATAGTTTGCTGGCACAGTTTTGCCAATGGGAGGCATTTGGAGGTAAGGTATTACACAGTACAGCCAGTATTTCTGAGGCTGTTATGGGTACGGTCATGAGAAACTGAAAATACGCCCACATGGGGCTTTTGTTTATTGGTGATGGTTTAAGGAATACAGAGTCAACAAGCAAAATTGTGAAGTAGAGGGGATTTCTTTTGACACAGACACGCCTCACTTTTGAATCCTCCTGTGTCCTGATGGTACGGTCCCCCAGCCCCACCTCGACCCTATGTCACAGTGCCTGGCTCCTGTCCCCAGAAAAACAGGAGAGGGCAATCCACCAGTAGGAGATCCAGTCCATAAGCGACAAGCTTAACCTCTTCCAACCCTTTGCATTACCCTCAGTATGAAAGTGCAGACCTCTTAGCCTGCCTCCCCTGTGGCCCCTCCAGCCTCACCTTCTCCTCTCTGTCTGTCTCCAGCCACACGGGGGTCCTTTCCTTCCACAAGCTCTGCTCCCTTCTTGCTGCTGGGCCTTTGAACACCAGTCTCCATGCCCGGAACACTCTTCTACCCCGTCCCCCAGCCACGTCCCAGGAAGCCTGCCTTGACCCTGCAGGTTTGGTCAAGCTCTGCCCCTCCAGCTGTTTCCTAGAGCATCTGTGCTTCTGCTTTGAAAATCCCCGCATCATGGTTAGTCCTTCATGTCATGTCGTGTTCCCTCCTCAGCTGTCAACCTGTGGGTGTCAGAGCTCCTACATGTTTATTGCCGAGGTCCCAGCCCTGAGTCCCAGCACTGCTGTGGGCCAAGTAAATATCTGCCATGCTCTTAACTACACTGTTTCTCGTATGTTAGGGATGCCTGTTGCCCTGACTACATCATTTTCTGCAGGAGTCCTCACCTTTAGTTCCTCCTAAATGAGCATCGAGGTATATGACCTTGCATTTCATGGCCTCAAGGACCTGGACAACTGCTAAATAGCTGACACAGGAGATTTGATCCGTAGGCCAACAGTGAACTGAGACTTGGGGCCTTGTCCAGATGACAATATAGACCAATCAGATTCCTCTCTGGAAAGTCTGGAATTGGGAAATGAGCAACTAGTCCTGTCATCAGTGGATGTCAGAGATAGCCAGTACTGATCTAAATGACAGATAGAGAACTGGATGGGGCCATGTTGGGTCTTGTGTGCTTACTAGAGAGCTGGCTGAAGCAGAAGAGCAGAGCATATAGTCAGAAACAGATGTGAGAGAGACCATCTGTTACTTGAGACTGAGAGAGACTAACTCCAGTTCCTCATTTTTCTCGTTCCCAGTTTCTGGGATTTCTGTTCCTTGTAACCAAAGGATTTATGATTAGAACCCATTGCCTCAAGATTTCTGGTCCCCAAGGACCCCAGTTAGTCCTTCCAGGTGAGCCCAAAAGGAGAAAACAAGGAGCTCTTTGGTGGGAGGGGAAGCAAAAGGTGGAGCTGATCCCCAGGGGGCTTCCATTACCTCCACAGTCCCTCTAGCAGGATGACCCTGACTGAATAGCCACGAGGCAGCATGACTGCTCAAAGCCGAGCACCTGTAAAGACTGGGGATGCAAACAAAGGTGCCCAACGGTACAGCTTTTATCTGAGTGTTCAGAGCCACGTAGCCACCAACCCCATATGCCAGGGTTTCACAAGCCTAGGCTAGAATAGCAAGCCACTTAAAAGTGAAACTCTGCTATTCAGTAATGCCAGGGATTCACTGAGAAACAGAAAGCAACAATACTAATATGATAATGGCATTAAAATAACATTTCATGTTTCACGAAGCCCTTTTACTTAAGTCACCTCATTGGATTCTTGCCACAACCCTCCATTTGGTCACTGAGCCTGGCTAATTTTATATTTTGAATTTCTTTTGATTCTATCTCCCTCTGTTCTTATATTATTATTTCCTTAAAAACAGCATTCAATGTGAAGAGCCTTGCAAAGTCACACTAAGAAATTTGGACTTTATTCTTAAGGCAATATAAAGCTATGGCCAAGATTTGAGCAGGAGAATAATGTGTTTAGATTTATATTTTGAAAGCATCACTGGGCTACAGTGTGGATAATGGACTAATGGAGGGAAAGAATGGAGGCAGGCACATCAGGAGGGAGGCTGCTGCAGGTACCCAGCAGAGAGACAATGGTGGCTTGGATAAGGTAGAGAACTGCGTATGAGGGTGGAAAGAAAATAGTACCCAAGTATCTGACTTAAGCAATGTGGGGATGGTGTTTCCATGATAGAGGATTAAGTTACTTCCAAAGAATATTGAGATCATGCAACTTCAGTTACTTTTGAAGGAATATATACTTTTACTCTGCACAAGCACCAAGAATATAAGAATAGAAGTGATAAAGATTTTTGATAAAGAAGTTACTGAGTAGAGTTGTCAGGCGATGCTCAGCTTCCCATTGCCTGTAGAAAGAGGTAGAGCCAAGTCTAGGGTGCTGGCTTTAAAATACATGTCTTAAAAAAAAAAAAAAATATATATATATATATATATATATATATGTCTTGAACATCCTTATCTAGAGCTTGTCTTAATTCCAGGATTAAATTTAGCAGAACTTTTATACCTCTATAAGAATATAGAGAGCCTTTTAAAAGGGATAGGGCCATCATCTCTGAATGTGATTCATAAAGCCCAGTAGTCTATGGCCAATCTAATGATTGACTCTTCTATCTATAAAAGGAATGAAAGATGCACAGACTGAATAAATTATTTAATTGGAACAATTCAGGTTAAAATATCTAAATGAAAACAGAGAGAAAGAGACAGCCAAAGCAAAAAGAATTCCTACATCTGAAATTTTTTTGTAATTTAAGAAATTCAAAATACATTTTTATACTCAGAATATATTCACTTTTAAAGCTATGAAAATACAGCTTTTGTAATTTTTTAATTTTAAGAAATAAGGTCTGTTTATTATACAGAATTGTATTACCCATAATAACTAACAATTCTAGTAAACTGCCTCTTTGAAATGTAGGCTTGAAAGGCTGAGACATCACCTTGAATTTTCTGTATAGCTCTCTAAGACAACTGAACTGGATGTGATTGTCTAGGTATGATTGTCATCACTGTTTAAAAAATGAAAATTCCCTTAAGGATCACAAAAAAAAATTATCTAGATGGTAAGAGAAGGAAAAGACAAACCAGAGACTGGGAGAAAATATTTGCAAATCACACACTGACAAAAGATGTACCCATAATAAATAAAGCACTCTCAAATTCAATAATTAAAAAACAAATAACCCAATTAAAAAATGGGCAAAAGATTTGGATAGACACTTCAAAAAAGAAAATATATGGACGGCAGAAAAGCACCTGAAAAGATGTATAATATCATTACTTATTAGGGAAATGCAGATTAAAACCACAGTGAGATATCACTACATACTCATTAGAATGGCTAAATTTAAAAGATTGAGCATTCCAAGTGTTGACAAGAATGTGGAGGAACTGGAACCCTCATACACTGCTGGTAGACATGCAAAATAGTACAAGCACTATGGAAAAGAGTTTAATAGTTTCTTAAAAAGTTAAGTATATATGTGACCCAGCCCAAGAGAAGTGAAAGTGTATGTCCACACAAAGATGTGTACACAAATGTTCATAGCAACTTTATTTGTAATAGCCCTAAAGGGGAAACAACCACACGGCAGAATTAAAAATAATTTTTCTGAGAGAAGGAAGCCAGATTAAAAAAAAAAAAGTATATATTGTGCTATGAAAGCCTAGAAAATGCAAACTTATCTATAGTGGCAGAAAGCTGATCAGTGGTTTTCTGGAGGTGGCAGGGGAGATGGGGAGGGGGAGGAGGGATGGATTACAAAAATTTTGGAGGGTAATGGACATGCTCATTATCTTGATTGTGGTGATGACTTTATGGGTGTATACACACATTGAAAATTATTTCATTGTACATTTTAAGTATGTGCAATTTATTGCACATCAATCAAACCTCAATAAAGCTGTTAAAAATGAAGAAAAAAAAGTGTGATCAGTATTTGTGGTCTAAGTAGAGCCTGAAGAAAGATCAACATTTAACCAAGACAGTATTTAAAGATCAGGATTGTAAATAAGTTAGTGATGATGCCCTGAAAGTGTGAGCTCGACCTTCAAATGTCTAACATTTTTCATGGCTACTGTGAGGAAGTTTCCTGATTTATTTTTACTTCATCTTTACTAGGTTGTAAACAACGTGTATTTATTTTCTTGGTGACCAATGAAACCCTTACCATTTCCTCCCTAGGATGCTTTTAAACACGAGAGCTCTGCCTTCCATGTCTTAGGATGTTCCACTAAAAGAAATTTATGAACTTAATACAGAATCACATGTATCACATATTTCATTTGTTTTGAAATGGTTGCAAATGAATTTTTCCTTGTCTATCAGTTTTATGATATTAAATAAATCTCTATTTCTTCATTCATCCTTGAAGACACTATTTAAGCTTAATCATCCACATACATGGGCCACAGGCAACATAATAACAAAAAGAAATAAGAAAAATGAAGAGGGCAATGTATTTTAATATACTGGGATTTCGCTCCAAAAGTTTTTGAAACATAAAATTTGAAGATGTATTGGCTAGTCCATCAATCCTTAAAATAGCTTTTTAAGAGAAATACCATGGGCTTCTATTTGAGATAGTGATTGAACATACATATTTGCCTATCCTGTTTCCCAAGACCCTATTGAAACAGCCATAAAGAAGTAAAAAAAAGAAGGAGAAGAAGGGGGAGGAGGAGAAGAAGAAGAAAGAGGAGGAGGAGGAAGAGAAGGAGAAGAAGAGGAGGCAGAGGAAGAGGAAGAAGAAGGAGAAGAGGGGGAAGAATAAGCCTATAAGAGCAAAAAGAAAGGAAAGAGAAGGAGTTGTCAGCATATAAAGGACATCAACAAATATTTGGACATTGGGAAGAGGAAGGGAGAATGTTGACAGGAGGACCATTCCTGATTATCCCCAAAAAGAAGGGTTCCAGAGTCGGGATTCTAAGGACAGCACTAGGGAGGCTCTGAGCTCTGGATCTGCAGGAATCGAGGGCAAAGGTCAGACGTGGACGTGAAAACTGGGGACTTAGTTAAAAATCCCTTTAGAGAACAGCTGCACTTGTCATCCCTATCTCCACCTCCACTCTTCAATCCTTACACACCACGCTGACATTTACCCCCACGCTCTTTTCTAAAGAAATGAAATAAACTGAGATTCCTAGCTATTGGGTCATGCCCCAGAGTAAAGGTTCCCCTTTTCTGGAAGTTGGAAGTCACCTACCAGTCATTGTATCCTGTCCCTTTGTCCAAGCATGAACAGGCAACAAAGGACCACAGAATGTGTAAATAAAATCAACGGCAAAAAACAGAAGGGTCAAAATGAACAGTCCTCAAAAGGAACAGGGAGAATGGGGGAAACAGAAGACGACCAGTGAAAATTTTTCATGTGTCCTCAGGCTATCAATGAAGATATTGCATCCATAAAATAATAATTGGAAGCTATCAAAATAGCAGACTGGAACAAGAGGTCATAAGATTCAGAGAGAGAAAATGAGAGAGATCTCTGTAAAGGAAGTAGATTTCTTGTAATTAACGATTAAAAGTCAGCGTATTTTTGAGTATATGTCGAAAACACATTGTCTTTTAGGCCAGAAACCTTCTCCAAAACTTCAGCTGTTCAGTGACAGTTCAATCAACAAATAGACATGATATAGGAAAAAATAACTTGATACAGGACAAAAATGCTATCAGCTTTGACAACGTGAAGTGTATACTTCAGAAATAGGAAAGCAGAAGAGAAGGAGAAAGATTGAAGGAAGGCTAAGAAAGTTGTATCTTTCACAGGGTAGAGTCATGAGACTGTCTAAAAAGGCAATGGAGTCAAAAAGGAGGAAGAGATAGTGGGGCAGCGAGTAGAGTCCTAATTATCTTATTTATATTTAAAATGATATATTAGCATCTAATTAGGGATAATACACTGAGCTATATCCCCATCTTTCACAGCAGGGACCTTTAAGATACTGCCTAAAATTTCCAATAAATGTAGAAGAGTAACCCTGTTATTTAGAGTTGTGATGGGAACTAGCCGTGGAACTGAAAACAGCAACGGATAAGAGCAGATATTTCCCACTGGGCAGTGCGAGTGATGGACTAAAGACCAGGAGATAGTTTTTCCACCAAAAGTCCTTCTGGAATATTTGGATTTTTTACCATGTTCTTGAATTATTTTCACACATATTTTTAACAATCTAGAGTGAGTGTATGTACTTCGCACTGAAATAAGCAAGATCTATTGCCCATCAATCATTATGAGTGACTTTTGTGACTTGGGGCAATTTCACACACTTTATCTTATTTGAGCTACACCCAGGGAGCAAGGAGGTGCTGCTTTCTTGTATCAGGGAGAAACCAAGATTTGGTGCGTTTAGATGGCCCCCCGCATGCACAGAGTATCCCGGGATAAGTGGCAGAGGTAAAGCCTGAGCTGAAGTCCTCCGATGCCAATTTCAATATTCTTTCTTCTGTTCCAGCGGTCCTCAAAAGTTTGGTTTTTGCATTCCTTTACACTCTTAAAAATTATTAAGAAGCCCAAAGACATTTTGTTTAAGAGGATCACACCTATTGATGTTGACTGCATTAAAAGTTCAAACCGAGATCTTTTAAAATATTTATTGATTAATTCATTTCAAAACAAAATAAAACCCATATAGTAACATAAATATTTTAATAAATATAATTTCCAAAAAAAAATAGTGAAAACAGCGACATTGTTTTAACTATTTGTAAATCTCTGGATTGATGGAAGACAGCTGCGTTCTCATAACTACTCTGCACTCATTGTGTTGTGATAGCCTCTGGGAAGATTCCACTGTACACATAAAAAGGGCAAATAATATCTTAGTATAATTAAGAGAATAGTTTTGAGTTTATAACCCCCATGAAAAGGTTTCAGGGACCTCCAAGGGACTCCAGACTCTACTTTGGATTCCACTTTTTCAGGAAATTTTCCATGGTCTCCCCAGGAAGAATTCAATCACCTTCAGTGTCGTTCCCACAGTTCATTCCTTGAACCTCAAGTAAGTCCTAATGCTTGTACAATAGTTGTTGACAAATCCATGTCCTTTACTAAGCTGTGAACTCATCTCTGGTCTAGCCCCCACCCATTGCCTAATACAGGGTATATACCTAGGAAATAATCACTGTGGAATAAATAAATAAATGAAGCCCAACACAATGTACCACAACAGTATGAGCTACAGTGCTCTGGTAATGAAGTAGGACAACCAAGCTAGAGTACAGTGGCCCTGTTAAGAGAAGCTAGCAAGTTAAATGAATGGGTTTGATTTGCATCTCTGCCACTTGCTAGCTGTCTTACTTTTGAGCAAGATACTATGTCTCAATTTCCTCATCTGTAAGATAAGGATAAAAATAATAATAATAATCCCTACTTGTAAAGTTACTGTGATGGTGAAATGTGATAATTTAAATAAAGTAATTATCTCTATAATGCTTGACAAACTGTGAGCACTTTTACATTTATGATCACCTCTGTCGCTGAGGGGGCAAAGCTGTCGCTCTCTCAATCTCTACCCTTTGACTAAAACGCGGGAAAAATACCTCACTCGGAAGAGGAACTCAACAACTATTCAATGAATTTTAAAATATAAAATATCAGATTTTGAATTGAAGCAAATTTCCTCTAGCTTACTTGGAATTAGCGAATCATAGACCACAGGGGAAAATTAGAGTAATGACAATAGATGATCAGAGAAAAAGAGGTGAGGAATACAATTCGGGGATGTTTGTATAGATATTTCATAGTGCTTTGTTACTTTGAAAGGATTTCAATAGTGGTGATCAATCCACTTGTTTGGATCTTAGTAAATACATGAAGACTCTTAAATTAGCTCTTTATTCTGAAGTCTGCTTTAATGTCATTGGAGGAAGATGGTCCGATAACGGCTTAGGACAGTTCTTACTTAGAGCAACTGGAAATAATGCCATACATCTTGAAGACAAGTTTCTTAGTTCAGCTTTATCCTATATTTACTGAGTTACACTGAGAAAAATTTATTGCAGTTAATCCTCATTTAACTCGTAATTTTAATGATGTGTAGTAGTGCTGAATATTCACTCACATGGTATACACTCAGATGTACCAAAAAATTCAGTTTCTTTACTTCATTATAACTTTTCAGATTTCTTAAGTCCCCACATCGTTGGGGTGGTTGGAGGATTGGAGAGTATGAGGGTGGCCAGTGGGTATTTTGTTTAATCTGCAGCTGTTAATCCTATCCAATCATTTGTACTATCTGTTCAGATAACTCAGCTTCTGCTTGGATGACTTCAGGTAAGTGCTCAGCCATTCAGAAGTCCCCTCCCTCCTCTGTTCTTCTCTTTGAAAACTTCTGGGTATAGGAAAGGGGGCTGAGGCTTTGCATTCTTAAAGGAGGAGCTTAGGGGAGATGCAGGGGGTGCTTCTACTTGGACTGGTTACTGCTGATGTGTGACAGGTATTGTCTGACTTTTGAAGGTGAAAACTTAGTTCCCAACACTGGAATCTGTGGTTCAGGTCATTTGCCTCTAAGTCTTCAACTCTTTAGCTTCCCCTCTCTGTACCTAAGCCTCTGCTGGTCTACAGGCTCTTTCTGCACTCCTGGGACTCTTCAGGGAGGGTCCCCTTTAAGGTCACATATGTGAGCAGGAGGAACCAGTTACTCATCTCTTGACCCGAGTTGTCCTCTACCCCGATGCCGTCTCCTTCACACCATCTTGGATGTGTATCAAGCCAAAGGCTGGAGCTTCTTCTAGGAGCCACAGCTTCTTCTACACTAACCTCAGAAAAGTAAGACATCAGTCCAAATGTCCTTCAGCTTCCACATACATATCTGGATGTTTCTAAAACCTTACTTGCTGCGCTTTCAACCTCACTTGGGAGATAGGAATGTGAGTTTGATTATCTGACCTCCTCAAACTTCTTGTCTCCCTCCCCAGGAAGGAAGGATTCAGGCTTTCTGGTTCACCTGTGTCCTCTTTTCTCCTCAGTCAGCCATCCTCATGGCTTAACTGTCTTAAGGGGGAAGAGCTATCCTCTCTGCACTATGGAAGAAAATCTATGATTTGAATTATCATGGCTTAGTCTCAATAGTTAAAGAAATTTAGAAAACTCTTTCTTTCTGGGCAAAATCTGGCTTAAATGACTATTGTCTTTTTGAAAATCCTATTTTAATGTTAGAGGTTAAAATACTAAATCTAGGAAAGCCCTTTGTATTCATTCCTTCTATAACATTCCTAAATCCTCTCAAGGCAAATGGATACTTCTGGAAGAAAGAGGAAACTAAATGTGAAAACTTAATTAACATATTTCAAAACTATCCCCTGTCATGAGTGATTGTCATTACTCCAAATCCAGGCAATATTATTGGACAACATTAATTTGTATATTAACTGAGAGCCTTCCAACTGCTTTTGAAAGGCTGAAACAAAGAGCCAAAATTGTCAATAGAAAGCAGAACCAATTCTTTGGGAGTTTCAAAACTAAAGAAATGCTTACTAAATATAGGCATACTTTTCAAAAGTTCCCCTAGAATTCCATAATTCCAATCAACTAATGAGACATTTGATGTTGGATGACCCACCATTATCCTGAATTATTTTTTCCAAATCTCAGCTCAGAAGTTTTCTTTAAAAACAAAACAAAACAAAAAACTAGCTTTCTTTCTTCATCTTTTAATCTTGCTAATGGTACCACATTTCTCCCAGCCTTACAATCATCTTCAGCCCACTTCATTCAAACCATATTTGAATGGCAGGTACCATGTAAGCCACTGTGGCTTGTCTAGAGCACAAACTCTGCCCTTAGGGAAACTTCTATGTAATGTCCTCTATCTAATCAATCACTAAGTCATACAGATTTTTCCTTTGAAATGTGTCTCATGTTTCCTCTTGTTCCTCTTTTCTACTGTCACCATGTCCTCATGTCTGAATCACAGCCATGGCAGTTTGATGCCCACTCCCTCCACACCATCCTCCTCCTGCTGCCCAGAACACACCATCTTCGACTTCTCAACCTCAGTGTTGTTGGTGCTCAATACATACTTCTAGATTTCATTCAGGTTTCCAATCCCCATATAGAGGACTCTCATCAGTATAAGAACAGTATCCAGAGGTAAGGAGAGAGGACTATCCACTGTCGATATGTCAATATGATTTCATTCACATGGAGCAACCATCCACGTCTGCCCACTGCTCTCACTGGGTGATCCACTACTGCCTCAGAATACTGGGTCAGATCGGTCCCTCTTTGGATCATTCTGGCATTTTTTGAACTTCTTTTCTCCATCTTTCTGTGGATGCCTTATGCACACAATAGTTTCTTCGTGTCCCTTCCTTCGTGGTTTGTGTCAGTCACAAATTTAATCCTGTGACTATGTTTTCTTTGCTATTTTCATTCTTACTGTCTCAAAATATTGAACCAGCAATGTTAAGGAATGTTGATACTATTATCTTGAAGATTGCAATGTAATGTAATTACTGGCCATTTTCCTCCCTGGGGAAAGAGGGGAAAGAGGAGAGGGGATGTTTGGTATCCAGGTTCCGGAACCACTTCTACTTCAGAAAAACTCCCACTTCCCCTTGCTCCCATGTAAGTCTTTAGATCATCATGAGGAACACAGAATATCACTAAATCTCTTCAAAGAAAAACTTGCAGTTTGCTCAGATGGTACAACTGTTGTTAAATAAGCCTATTCATCCTTCTTGAATGGAGGGAAATTCTTCCATGCCTCTTGGCTCCTTGGGTAGGTGGAGTAGAAAGCAGAGAAGATTTTAAAGAGAAGCCTGCTCTTTTCTTTTATAAAGAGAAATATGGTAAATAAGGAGATAAGAACTGAGAAATTGCTAGAGCAGAACAAGCCACAGACCCCAATGTCAAGGGCCCTCCGCAAACCCCACCAAGCAGTTTCAGTCTTATACAGAGCTGTTCATTGTCTTCTTGTGCATTCTGATGCTTTTCCCAATCTTTTTCAATAAGGTTTTTAATATGTAAGTAACATAAATATCATACAGGAAAAAGTCAAAACAGAGATGAGAAAAAAAATCAACAAAATCTATCACTTTTCTCCAGTCATTATAAATGCTTTCTAGATTTTTTTCCTCTCATGTATGTATCTCAATAATATTCTAGCCTCCAGTAAATGTTTGTTGGATAATTAAATTAATTGAATGATTAAAGGCTATAATCATACAATTATACGTCGGTGCTCTGATTTTTTTTCCACTTTAATTAGCATAACCATTTTATTTTTTGATATTGTTAGTCATTGCCTTCCTTTCTCATGGTTTTGAAAAGTTCCACTGAGTGGATATGACACAATTTACTTAATAATTCCTATATGCTTGGGGAACATTTACATTTTTTCCCCAATGTTTCTATTATGAATAACACTATGATGACAAGAGTATTCCATATTTTGTGGGCCACTTCTTCTGGATAGATTCTCTAGATCAGGAGTAGGCAAACTTTTCTTGTAAAGGGCCAGATAGTAAACTTGTTTGGCTTTGCAGGCCATATGGTCTCTGTCTCAGCCACTCAGCTCTGCTGATGCAATGCAAAAGCAGTCATAAATAACACATAAATGAATAAGTATGTCTGTGTTCAAATAATACTTTATACGTGTGCAATGAAACTTGAATTTATTTAGTTTTCAATGGGTGATGAAATATTAGCCTTTTAAAATTTTGCTTCAACCATGTAAAAACTATAAAAACCATCCTTAATCCACAAGCTGTACAAATACAGGCAGCAGGCTAGATATGGCCAGCTGGCCTAGAGTTTGCTCTAGAGTCTAGGGATTGCTGAGTCAAAGGATATACAATCAGCCAGGTCCTTTCTGGTAATTCTGATGGCTACCTTCAACCATATCTCTTGGTTGTTATATTTCTAAGTTTAGGTATTTAAATAGTCAATGTCTTCATCCTGAACAACATAATTACTAAGAGACTATGCAAAAGAGCTACCCTTGCAGTTTGTTACCTCTAGCCAGTAACTGTTTTCTTGAAATGGACTTAGAGTGACAAGATTGTACGAGAGATCACCTAGTCCAACCTTTTGCAGTGGCCCTCTGAAGCAAGAAAAACCGTAGTTAAAAGATGTCCAGCAAGTACATTCCAGAATTTCATCATCTAATCTTAATCTTCCAAGTTCAAACACATTTCATTCTAATTCTTCAGTTGAGCCTGAGAACACCTGGCCAGCTGCCACCTTGAAACACAAAGACAATTATTAACTTAATCCCTCTGCATTTCTTTCTCTATCCTGGGTTAATAATGATGAACAAGAACTATTTCCTTTCGTGGATTGTGAAACTAAAGTATAAAAGTACCTTTTCTCTGACTGCATGTGACTCAGAGAAAAGGAAAACTATGTTCCCTGCCTCTAGGGCTAACTGTCATAGTCATAAATTAATATTTATTAAGCATCTACTGCTTACATTCCACTGTGTAAGGCAAAATGGCAATTAGTCCCATTCATTACTGTACATTTTTTTAGTTTTTTTTAATTTATTAAATTGTATCCTGGGTAATTAGATTGCTTCAGGCCATAAGCACAAAATTGAAAATATTCAATTAGGACACATCTAACAAGGCAGAGCAGTTAAAACATGGTGCATTAAAGTATCAGCTTGACAGTTACTATTCTCAAAATCTAGAAGGGACACATTTACAAGATGTCCTGAAGGCCAAAGGACTCGGTCAGACCAAGAAAGAGAGTGAATTCTTTGCAAAGAGGAAACTCTCCAGCTCTCTATAGATGAAATTTGGGGCCCAAGATTTGTAATGGCTTATGTTCCAGAGGTTTTCTAAATTATTTCTTAATTTTAAGATATGAAGAAGGTATTTATTCTTATTCCAACTAGAAGTTAAGAATCTTTCAAATAAAAATACTCATTCAAGAACTCTTCTTTATGTAACCCCACCACCACCATGCTCTAGTATTTTTTTATGGGATGTTTGTATAAATCAAGCAATAAAATACAAACAAAGAAAACAGCCATTTCTCTTTATGGAAATATCACAGAAGTTAAGGCCAAAGTTACTCATGGTTGAGGATCACTAATGGGTAGGTTGGTATTCCACAGAAATCAGTTTGAAGAGAAGAGTTAGAAGGGGGGTTGCTTACCTGTATCTTTACAAATAAAAGAAAAAATCAAATGTGGGCTTAGTAAATATGTTACTGGTTCTAAATCATATTGAATTGGTGATAAGTACTACAGAGAAAAGAGGTAAATTCAAAATTGCTTTAAAAAGATTTGATTAGATTTTTTAAAGATCAAAATGATGAAACTTAATAGGGACATTTAATAGGGTGAAATCTAATAGGAACAAATATAAAAGGATACACATCAGGGAAATGAAAGTCAACCAAGAATACAAATGCAATATAGGAAAGAACTGGTTAAGTCTCCATAAGATAGAAAGAACTTGGGATCATATTTGACAATAAAGTGAATTGTCAGAGTATCATTAGGAAATAAGCCAATATAAATTTAGGATATTTTGATGTTTGTCATCATGTCATAGGTTCAGATGTATAAAAATCATTCTGTGTTAAACCCAAACAGCATGACTCTGAAACAATGCCTAAGAACTACTGGAGAGTTTTCAGAACAAAGACTCCAGCACCCAACACCGCGATGTGATATAGTAAGTACTTAAGAAGGGTCTCAAGAATCTGTATTTTAAACAAGCTTGAAACATAATTCATATTCAGGTCAGTCTCTGGACAAGGCTTTGAGAAGACATTACTCTAGAGGGTAATCAATTCTTTTTTAGACACTCTGTCTGCAGTTCAGGCATCTACTCTTGTTATGTGGTACTGCTGTGACTTTCAGTTGAGTGATCTGCTTACTGAGCTTTGTACAGATCGGAGAATTAAGAGTAATTACATTCGTGCAAGTGATCCACTTCTGTTTTTTATTTCTTTTAAAACATAACTCTTTATTAAAACAACTGCTCAAATGATATACACTATAATCAGAATATACCTCTATCCTCTAAGCTTCTTGAAAGCAGGGACTGTTTTTGTTCACCCTGGTGGCATTAGTGCTTAGCACAGTGAAGCTCAATTATATTTTTTGTTGAATGTTAGGCACAATGGTATTGATTTATTAATATTATGAGATATGCTATATGATATATAACTTATATCTGTATTAAAGAAATATAAATCTTTGAGTAACAGAGGTTCCCACTTATATTCAAGCTTTATCACTATGAATAGAAAACTTTTTCTCACTTATTCTAGTGCTCCACATTCACCCAGTTCTCCTGCTCTGGCTGAGGGCTTCAGAGCCATTTCAGATTATCTTAACAATTGATTATAATTTATTAGAGAAAAGGTATTGATTGCTTTCTTAAGAACAACACTGTGTCTCACTAGCCTCCCTACACTTAACTCTCAGTCCATTCAGGTTTAAACCTGCACTGTCTCAAGAAAAGCTGCTTTCCTAGCCTGCCAAACTAAGTGGGTGGGCTTATCCTAGGCTGGCATTCCCCCACAGCCCTGGCCTGCCAAACCCAGCAGGTGTGCAGTGCACATAGGGGACATCCCTTAAACATCTGGCTCCAGTGGCCAGGGGACTTGCATCTTTGGGCCCCACAGGACTGAAACAATCAGAGAGACGCTCTTAGCTGGCTGAGGCCCCCAGGGCACTGCACAGACAGCAGACTGAAATACAACCCCAGTGTTCCTGTGACCACTCTTTCAAGACTGGAAGAGGTAGCTGTTTCACCTAATACATAGAAACAAACACAGAGAGTCAAGAAGAATGAGGCAGCAGAGGACTATATTCCAAAGGAAAGAACAAGACAAAATCCCGGGGGTGGGGGGGTGGGGTCCTTAGTTAAACAGAGATAAGTAATTTACCTGATAAAGAGTTCAAAGTAATGGTCATTAAGATACTTACCAATCTCGGGAGAAGAATGGGTGAAAACAGAGAAACTGCAACAAAGAGATAGAAAATATAAGAAAATGCCAAACAGAAGTCATGGAGCTGAAGAATATAATAGCTGAACTGAAAAATACACTAGAGGAGTTCAACAGAAGAGACTAGATGAAGTTGGAGAAAGGATCAGTGATCTGGAAGACAGGGAAGTGGAACTCACCCAAACAGAGCATCAAGAAGAAAGGAGAATTTTTAAAAATGAAGTTAGCTTAGGGGACCTATGGGATGACATCAAGCAGATCAACATTTGTATTATGGGATCCCAGGAGGAGAAGAGAGAGAAAAGGGACAGAAAAGCTATTTGAAGAAATAATGGCTTAAAAATTCCTTAACCTGGAGAAGGAAACAGATATCCAGATTCAGAAAGCTCACAAATTTCCAAATAAGTTGAACCCAAAGAAATACTCACCAAGACACATTATAGTTAAAATGTCAAAAGTTAAAGGGAGGCTCTTAAAAGCAGCAATAGGAAAACAATTTGTTACATAAATGGAACTCCCAAGTTTTTCAGCAGAGACTTTGCACACCAGACAGGAGTGGCATGATATATTGAAGTGCTGAAAGCAAAAAACTTCCAACTAAGAATACTCTACCCAGCAGGTTATCATTCAAAACTGAAGGAGAGATAAAGAGTCCTCCAAATGAGCAAAAACTAAAGATGAGCACCACCGCTAAACTGGTCTTACAAGAAATATTAAAAGAACTTCTCTAAGTTGAAAAGAAAGGGCACTAGTTATCAACAAGAAAGCATATGAAAGGAAAACTCTCACTAGTAAAAGTAAATGTATAGTAAAGGTAGTGGACTAATCATTTATAAAGTGAGTATGAAGGTTAAAAGACAAAAGTAGTAAAAATAACTATAGCTACAATAATTAGTTAAAAGATCCACAAAATAAAAAAAGATGTAAAATGTGACATTAAAAAAAAAGATGTAAAATGTGGTGGAGGGAGCAAATATGTAGGGTTTTAGAATGCACTCAAATGTAACAATATCAACTTAACTAAACTGATATATGTATGCCTCATGGTAACCACAAAGCAAAAGCCTATAGTAGATACAAAAAAAGATAATGAGAATGGAATCTAAACATAACACTAAAGAAAGCCATCAAACCACAAGGAAACAGAACAAGAGAAGAAAGGAACAGAGAGAAACCACAAAAACAGCCAGAAAACAATTAACAAAATGATAATAAGTACATAGTTATCTATAATTACTTTAAATGTAAATAATAATAAGTATACACTTATCTATAATTACTTTAAATGTAAATGGACTAAATTCTCCAATCAAAAGACATAGAGTAGTTGAATGGTTAAAAATATGCTGCCTAAAGAGATTCACTTCAGATGTAAGAACACACACAGATAGAAAGTGAAGAGATGGAAAAAGATGTTTCATGCAAAAGGAAACCCAAAAAAAGCTGGGGTAGCTATACTTGTATCAGACAAAATAGACTTTAAAACAAAGATTGTAATAAAAGACAAAGATGGGTGCTACATAAATGATAAAGGGTCAACCCAACAAGAAGATATAACATTTGTAAATATTATGCACCCAACATAAAATCACCTAAATATATAAAGCAAATATTAATAGACCTAAAGAAAGAAATTGACAAAAATACAATAATAGTAAAGACTTACTACACCCACTTACATCAATGGATAGATCATCCAAACAAAAATCAATAAGGAAACATTGGTCTTAAATGACACATTATACCAAATGGACTTTATAATAAACACACACACACACACAGAGAACATTACAAATCACATATGTTATAAGGGGTTAATATCCAAAATTTATAAAGAACTCAATAACAAAAATACAAACAATGTGATTTAAAAATGGATAGAGGATATGAATAGACATTTCTCCAAAGAAGACATACAGGTGGCCAACAGACACATGAAAAGATGCTCAACATCACTAATCATCAGGGAAATGCAAAT
This sequence comes from Hippopotamus amphibius kiboko, assembly GCF_030028045.1. Taxonomy (NCBI): domain Eukaryota; kingdom Metazoa; phylum Chordata; class Mammalia; order Artiodactyla; family Hippopotamidae; genus Hippopotamus; species Hippopotamus amphibius. The sequence goes on from NC_080197.1 coordinate 58,566,710, forward strand.
CAAAACCACAATAAGGTATCACCTCACACCTGCTAATATGGCAAGGATATGGAGAAAAGGGAATCCTTGTGCACTGTTGGTGGGAATGGAAATTAGTGCAGCCACTATTGAAAACAGTATGGAAGTTCCTCAAAAAACTAAAAATAGGAGTACTATATGATCCAGCAACTCCACTCCTAAGAATATATCCAAAGAAAATGAAAACACTAACTTGAAAAGATGTATTCACCCCAATGTTCATAACAGCACTATTTACAATAGCCAAGATAAGGAAGCAACCCACGGGTCCGTCAACAGAGGAATGGACAAAGAAGATGTGGTATGTATATACAATTAAATACCACTCAGCACTAAAAAAAGAAGGAAATCTTGCCATTTCCAAAAACATGGTGGACCTTGAGGACATTACACTAAGTCAGACAACAAAAGACAAATACCGTATGATTTCACTTATATGTGAAATCTAAAAATACAAAACAATCACTCAAAACGAAACAAAACTCATAGATACAGAGAAAAGATTGGTAGTTGCCAGAAGGGAGGAGGTTGGAGGGTGGGCAAAATGGGTGAAGGGGGAGAGGTACAAATCTCCAGTCATAAAAAAAAGTCAGGACATAATGTACAGCATGGTGATTATAGTCAACAGTATTACATTACATATTTTTTAACTTTGTATGGTGATAAGAGGAAACTAGACTTATAATCACTTCATAGTGTACACAAATCATTATGTTGTACACCTAAAACTAATATAATACATGTCATTATACCTCAATTTGAAAAGAAACAGAAAGAAAGGAAGAAAGAAAAGATTGCTTTCAATTTCTTCATGCTGTGATGCTGTGGTTATATTTGTACTCTAAGTTCCAAGGTCCCAGGCCTCACGCTTTCTTGCTCTGTTGTTAGCACACCCCCCCTCCCACCCACCCCCACCCCCTGCCCCCACCACACACACATTGAAACGTGCAGTGTTTGATTCTGCTTAATCCTCTTTATCTAACTTCTCTTGTCCACTGTAGTTAAACTTCCTCCTACCCATTTATCAACTTCATTTGGGTGTTATTCTGTATAACTTGTTTTCAGACAACATATTAACTCATCTTCACAAGCTTTCAAATCATTTTGAAGTTGTATCTTTTTTTTTTTTTTTTGCCACACAGTGTGGTGTGTGGGATCTTAGTTTCCCAATCAGAGATGGAACCTATGCACTCTGCATTGGGAATGTGGAGTCTTAACCACTGAACCACCAGGGAAGTCCCTGAAGTTGTGTCTTAATGGGATTTCTCCTACCATGAATATTTTAATGTTTAAACCAAGCAAAACTCTTTTAAGACAAATTATACTGTTGTTTCCTCATAAAGACCATCCTCGCTCAGCACTGAAGTCTGAGCTTTAGTCAACTGTTGTAGTCAGTAAATCATTGTGAAATAAATTTGTTAAAGTGGCATCTTTTCAGAAAAAAATTAGGTCCCCTGGAGAAAGATTAATGATATTGGTCTATACACCAGAATGCTGAGGGTTAGATTTACTTTCTTCAGCTACATGAAGGGCTTCTTGGGAAGAGATATTTGGTGACTAGTTATTCATGTCTGGAGAGAATAAAGAAGAAATTCAGGGCTTAAATTAACTCAAGAGAGCCACAAGTTTAACAGCAGGAGGAACTCAGCTGCAACAGTCAACTGAGAACAGCAAACTCATTGGATTTTCACTTGCCTAAAAGTAGGACCTGGCCGAGAGGCTCTCTTGAAGCCTTATAGAACTGGATGAATGATAAAAAGAAAGCACAACTACATGGGTGAATATGGAAATGATTTTTCTCAAGTTGAAAAAAAAAAGGATGATTTGATACATTGCATGGAAGATGATCAAATGAGTTAGCAACAGGTACCCAAAGGACAAACAGGGTGATGACTAAAAGGACTGGCCAGTGATATGTTACACAGAGGGATGACAAAGGTTTAAACAAGCTAATGTACCACTAATACTCGTTTGTTCACTTATTCACTTAGCAGTATGTACTGGGTGCCTACTACATGCCAAATATTGTTCTAGGCACTTGAACAAAATATAGATCCCTGTCTTTGTGCAGTTTATATGCTATTAGAGGGACACTAAGAATAAGTAATAAATATAATATATAAGTAATTCATAAAGTATGTTAAGACAAGAAAGAAAGGAAAAAGTAGAGTGGGTTAAGGTGGATTGTTGCTGATCCAAACTGGGGTTCACTTGCCCATGCACAGTAAAGCCAGTCTACCAACATGGGGTTGTGGTGCAGGAAAGAGCAGTGTTTATTGCAGGGTGCCAAGCAAGGAGTCCAGGCAGCTAGTGCTCAAAACACCCAAGCTCCCTGATGGTCTCAGGAAAGAATTTTTAAAGGCCAGGTGAGGGCAGAGGAGTCCCAGGGTATGTGATCAGCTCATGCACAATTCTCTGATTATCAATCTCTAGGTGCCAGTCAGTCTCGGGACTATGTGCTTATGGTCACCAAGTAGTTAATTTCTTCCATTCGGTGGTGGTTTTAGCAACTGTAAAACAACACAGGAAATGTACATCAGATACTATTATTTAGGTACTGCAGAGAGGAGTAAAGCAGAGGATTTGGGGTAGGGGTCTGTCCCGAGGAGGCCCCATAGGGTCCTGCTCCTTACAGGATCAGGCGTGCAGGGGTGCATGCTAAGTTGCAGAATTAGAGAGGTCAGGGCAGGCCTCACTGAGAACAAAGATTTGCAGAAGACAGAGAGTGAGCCTGATGGCTGTCACTGGGGAAGACTGCTCCAGGCTGAGGGAAGAGCTTACGCAAGGGTTCTAAGGCACAAAGCACTTGATGGCTTCCAGGAACAGCATGGAGGCCATGTGGCTGGAAGGGAGTGAGAGAAGAGAAAAAGGAAGAGGTTGGAAGTAAGAGGGGTGAAAAAAGATCTTGAGGGACTCTGTAGACATTGCTCGAGTGAAACAAAAGCCATGGCAAGGTTTTAAGCAGAGGGGTGACAGGATCTGACTTTTATTTTAAAATGCTCACTAGGACTGCTGTATTGGGAACAGCCTGAAGAAGGGAAGAGCAGGAGCAGAGAGACCTTCCCGAGGCTCTTGCAGTAAGACTACAGATGGTAGTGGCTCCAACCAGGGTGGTAGCAGTAGAGGTAATAAGTGAGGGGAAACCAAGCAGGTTGTAAAGAAGGAAGAAAAATGGTCCAAGAGCTACCATTGACAAGTTGTACCTATAAAGGAAAAATGCACAATTCCTTTCTTTTATCAAAGAGACAATACAATCCACTGTATGTTTATGCTGAACGTTGCTGCTTGTATAATTTCTCAAAATGACTGACAGCCTTTGATGTAAAGATGAGCTTGCTCTGGCAGTTATTATAGAATAGCAAAGTAATTTCTCTTACAATCTAACACACTGATGTTATTTGTGTTTAGATGGCAGTGATTACTTGGGTCTGCAAACACTGTAAATTGAGTTAAAAATAAATTGGAAATAAAAATTTTAAAAATTTGAAAGTAAAAAAACGACTGGGGGACATGGGAAAATGAGGACTATAAAACAAGGGTGTATTTGTACACTATATTGGCAGGAGGGGGTGGTCATGTTATGCGCATGGAATGAGAACAATCTTTCAACAGCATTCATCGGGGACTCAGAGCACCTGGCTTTAAAGGGGCCACTATGTGACAGTGGGCAAATCAGAGTGTCCTGGACATAAATGCTAAATGGGCTGCTAATGTTCTGCTTTAGGAGCAGCCCTTCCTGCTGGGGCTCTCTTTGTTCAGCTACCTTCCATCCAACTTGCCTCCGCTAGGACCTTCTCTGCCTCTTCTGGTTACAGAAAGAATTACCAGGGCCTTTTAGAGTCAATGAGCATAGTCAGAGAGACTTCCTGCAGATCTGTGATGCAGGTAGTAAGAAGCTCTCTCATTCAGAGCTTGAAGGTGCTACAGCTAAGCTGTTAAACCATCTCCATCCTGACCAGTTTGTTGCCCGGGGATGTTAGATGTGGCCAGGAAGGTTCTGTGTCTGTTTATAGAACCTGGGCAGGGTGGGCTCATACAAGGTCATGTCCTGGGGAAGAGGAGGTTCAGAACAGGAAGTAGGTAAGGATGTACAAATACTGAAGAGTTAAAAACAAAAGGAAGGAAGGAAGGTAGAGTAAGAGGAAGGAAAGGAAGAAGGGAGGAGGGAAGAAAGAGAGAGACAGAGGGAGGGAGGGAGGAAATACAGCAAGGTGGGGAAGAGACGGGACAGTGAATAGAGGTTAGCACTGAATCCTCTCCCACATCAAGCTGCACTGATTAATAGCCCATGTCTGTCTTCTGTTATATTAAAACAAACAGGTCTTCTACCTTCTAAAACAAAACTTATTCTCCATTTCTAGTTGCCTTGAATTTGAGATTTGGAACAAACACAAAAGATAAAGTAACTACCCCTTTAAGATGACTTTATCACAGCTCAGAAGGTAGATCATGCGATTTGTGTGCTTTTTCTTGTAAAAATACTTTGAATCCTGAACAAACCATGTCAAAAGGAGCCATAATCAAGCACATCACCCATCTGGACTCAGGAGAGAGCTGATTCTTCGTGAAGAGTCTGCCTAGTGGTCAAGGCATTGATTTTTGTCCCCTGATTTGGAGTTGCCATGCGGCCAATGAGCCACTTAACCTTATTGATACCAGAGAGTGTGTGTTTTACCCAAATAAGCAGGGGTGTAGGGTATAGCCATGGAGTGTCTAGACACATTCAACAGTAAACTTTAAAATCACTTTGACCATAATTTCTAGTGTCTTCTTCTCATCCTAGTACAGAAATTGGGGCAGGAGAGCTGGGCATTCTCCCAGATTTCCTTAAAGAAGGAGCAAAACTAGCCATCTGAACAGCCCAAGAGTGTCAGCATGCATTGATAATTGAGTATATCAATATAAGGTTTTGTGGGCCAAAATGAGTTGATTCTATTCTGAATGGGCCAGAATTAATTCAGTCCATTTTACTCAGACATGCTTAAGCATGAAACAAAGACTCCAGGGTTGGGGCCGGGGCCGGGGGGACAGTGGCCCTGGTGTATTTTCCAGCTGTCAGTTTACTTCTGTGAATGACATTTAGCTGGCCATCAAAGAATTGCTTTCCAGAGGATCACTGTATCCTGCAAACAAAAGGACCTGCAGTCAGGTCCTCAATCACTTTGTGAAGTCAGCGACCACCTTTGTTAATTATTAGCCCATACTAAGTTAAGGGTCTATACAAATCTGCACCTGGAAAACACTACCACAACCAAACACAGCACTAACAAGGGTGAGCTGAATGTCATTTGCAACTGGAAAACAAGGTTTTTTTGTTAAAAACCAGATAATTTTCTAAAAAGAGCTACCAGGATAGCACAAAGTAAAGAGTCCTGCTCAAAACTATTTCCGCCATGATCTGAATCTCCAAATTCACCATTAGAAGCATATTTCTTTAAGTGGCAAATGGTTCAGTGTCAAGCATACTTGATTTAGAGTCTGACACTTTGAGTCTAAAACTTAAGGCACCACTAGCAAGTCCTCAAACTCGATGGGCCACAGTTTCCTCCTATGCAAAGTGGTGATAATAAAACCTACCCTACCGGCTTTGCAGGGTTGTTTTTCATCCCCAGCTATGCAGCTCTCTATCCTATACAGTAACCACACTTCCTGCCAAGCACCTCTAGAGAGTGTCTTCCTGAGCTCCTCTCTGTATTTATCCCTTCTTAAAATTATTGTTTTCTATGAAACATCTGTTGCAGTCAGCAGTATGTCAATTGTCTGGAATCTCTTTCTTGTCACAGTTTGGGGTTTCTCCAAATCACGTTTAACATCTCTGAACATTTCATCTTCGACCCATGTTGGCCTTTCTGAGCCACTCGGCTGGTTTGTTTGTCACTCAGAGGCTTGAAAAGAGACCTCTTTGGCCAAAGGAAAAACAGGTGGTGTGAGCTTAATTATCGCCCTGTGGTCCTCCCTTTCTCATTTCCTTTTTTTGTCTTTCTAGTCATGCTTTATTTGCATTTTTGCCCCACCATTCGAAGGAGATGCCATTTCTGCTCTCTCACACCCAGCCTCAGCACTTCCTTTCCCAAGGCAGCTGTTCGAATGGAAATACTGTGGGCTTTCTAATGCTGCCGACAGCGGTTCTAATCCTGGCTCTGGTATTTACGAACTCTGTGATTAACGGTGACTTCTCTGCACTTCGATCTCCTCATCTGTGTAAACGGAAATCATGTCTATTTCAAGGGTTCTTGGGTGATGAAGGGAGATTATATATGTGCTCCTGGGTCTACAAAGTGATTAATAAATATGAATTCCCTTACTCCTTTATGAATGTTTTCATCTTTGCTGGGTCTTACTTGAACGTTCTAAAATTCTGTAACATCAAAGTTCTTCGTACCCACTTCCTGATCCTTTCCAGATCTTCATTGTCTTCTCTCAGCTCTTTGGGTGCTCTGGAGGAATGCTTAAGCCCCTGAGCTTTTGTCTCAGAGAGCCTAGATGTGAAACTCAGATCTCCTGCCTTCCAGGTCCACCTCCACAAGGTCACCAAGTTACCCTGTCAAATGGGGCAAACCCAGGACTCACCTTCTGGGTTGCTGTGGTTCAGTGTGGCGGTCTGTGTGAAAAGCTTGCCATGGAGGCATCACGTGTAGTGAGTACATGGTCACTGCTGTTAGCTCTAATCTTTATCCCCCTGATTCATTATTAAATCTTGCTCTTTCCTTTACATTCATCATGAATGATCTGCTTTCATGTTCTTCTAACCTCAGATTTCCTCTTTCAGATTAACTCTTCCCCTTTCTGCCAAATCACTCTCTCGCCTACACACCTATTTCAAAACCATTCAAAGGGCATCAGTCTATTACTGGTCCAGGAGACACTTGCTTAAATGTTAAGGTATTTTTCCTTTGACATCTTAAAGTTGTAGGTTATAGCTCTTTAGGGATACAGCCTGGGTCACTTTTACACTGTTGAAGGCTTGCTTATCTCTCATTTTTTCTTCTACCCCCAACAATCTCCTTCTATCTCAGATACCTCCTCCTAGTCCCTTTTTCTGTGGCTCTCTCTTCTGTGTTCACAGTCATTTTTTTAAAAATTTTTTCCCCACTTATCTAGTAATTTACCTCTCCTTGATCAATCTGAACCAGTAACTTTAACTCATGACTCACTCTCTATTATTTGACCTACCCAGTATTAGAAGAAACAGAAGTCATCCAGTGACCTGGCTTTATAAGATGAATACACTAGTCATTAGTTTAAAATCAGCCAGCAGCCTTGTTTTTCTAATTCAGTGGTCTTAGAACATGATTTTTTTTCCCTAAAAAATATTCAGTGAAGAATAGAGATTCTCCAGTAGTTTGATAGCTGTCCAGATGTCACTCCTAATAAAATTCTCCATCTATGAAAACTGACCTATTCCTGGGTTTTCTCTGTCATTCTACTGTCATGAGCAACCTTCTTACTACACACCTACCACCATGGTGCCCCAACCTCCAGGCCCAAACTCCACTTCTTCCTAAAGTGGATTCTGGCCCAGGACCCAGTCCTACCTGTTCTCTAGACATACCCCTGTCCCTTAATCTGTTTGCTGATAATATGCAAACAAACAGCACTCTACAGCTTCCAGTAATTGAACTCATAGTAGGTACCACATTCTGGGCTAGAATGTTCTCATACTCTATCTCAATTAATCTTCATAGGTACCATTTTTATTCCTATTTTACAGATTAGAAAACTCAGAAATTTTAATGCCCTATGAGGAAAGTATTGGAGTTCCTTTCATTTATCAAGTGGCAAAGTTGAGGCATAAAAAGGCTAAGTAATTTGCTTGAGTTCATGGAAATAAGGTACTGTGACAGAGAGTGGACATATGAGGAGTAGAGCTACTTTAGATAAAATCACCAGGGAAGACTCTCCTAGGACATTATGTTGGTCAGGGTTCTCCAAAGAAACAAAACGAATACAGGAGATAGATAGATAGATAGATAGATAGATAGATAGATAGATAGATAGATAGATGATAGATAGATAATAGACAGATGATAGAGTGATGATAGAGAGATAGATGATAGATAGATGATAGATAAGATGATAGATAGATAGATAGATAGATAGATAGATAGATAGATAGATGATAGATAGACAGATGATAGAGTGATGATAGAGAGATAGATGATAGATAGATGATAGATAAGATGATAGATAGATAGATAAATGATAGATTAGATAGATAGATAGATAGATAGATAGATAGATAGATAGATAGATAGATGATAGGTAGATGATAGATAGATGATAAAGAGAGATTTATTATAAGGTGTTGACATGTGATTATGGAGGCTGAGAAATTTCACCATCTGCCACGTGCAAGCTGGAAACTCAAGAAAGCCAATGGTATGGTTCAAAGGCCAAAGAGCCAGAGAGCAGTCCAAGTCTGATGGCCTGAAACCAGGAGCCAAGGATCAGGAGAAGATCCATGTCCTAGCTCCAGTAGTCAGGTGAAGGTCGAAATCCTCTACCCTTTCGTTCCACTCAGGCCCTCAGAGGGTTGGATAAGGGACACCCACACTGGGGAGGGCCACCTGCTTCCCTCAGCCACCAACTTCAAATGCTGATCTCTTTTGGAAATACTCTCACAGACACACCCAGAAATAATGCCTACCAGATATCTGGGCATCCTATGGTCTAGTCAAGTCAACACATAAAATTAACCACCCCAAGTCCACTCCTTGCCAATTTGGCAGCATACACATCTCCTTAAGCCATCCTTAACCCCCAAATAAAGACAATAACAGAGTCATAACTCCAACTAACATAGTCTATCTATCTTGCATACAACCTAAAACGTTCTAACCTCTTCCTCAGAGGAGGAAGTTGAGTGATGTTGATTCTTCTCCTTGATATGTCGTAACTTAAATACTGTGATGTAAAATGAACGATACTTAAATACTATGGTATAAAATTAATACATCTTATGTTACACGATAAGGGAATAAGAGAGGAAAATAAAGATATTTGATACACACACACACTCATAACTAACTAAGGAGGAAATACTCATTATAGTAACAGTCCTCACTTCTGTGACTGATCACAGGGTACTTATAACTACCTTCTTCACCTATGCACTCCATATTTCCCTTGCCTTCAGGAAGCACCCAGCAAACTGAACAACCAGGAGCACTGTTTGAATTTCTGCCCCCTGAGAGCATTTCCCTTCACCACTGTCCTTCAGGGATTTCGCAGAAAGGGGCTGTAGCGCTGCAGCCATCCGCCTTCCCATGCTGCCTGCATATCGCGCAAAACCATCTATATGCCAGGCCTGAGTTTTCTCTCTTCCTCTGTGAACTCATCTTAGGGGAGTCCCCATGAGGCCACAGGTACAGTCTGGGAGAGAGAAGCCAGTGCAGGAGAAGTGGGGACCATGGGCATTTGGGCCACTTTTTCATGCAGTGTACTCGTGTCTTCAGAGCCTGCTCGGGCCTGATCAGAGATACTCAACTCCCATCGGAGGATGGAGTGCTCCTGTGCGTGCCTGACATCCCTGTCTGCCACTGCCACTTCAAGGACCAGTTCATGATGGGCAGCTCAGGTTGACTGGTAACTTGGTGGCCCGTGGTTAGGTGTGCAGTCTCTACTAAGACCCAGTAGCAGGTCAACAACTCTTTCTCAAAAGGAGAGTAATTATCTGCAGAGAATGGCAGGGCTTTGCTCTAAAGTCGTAAGGGCCCACACTATGATTCTCGTATGGGAGCTGCTAACTGCCCCAAATGACATCCCTACCTGCCACTGCCACTTCAAGGACCACTAGATCTGTTGGGTCATACCCAAGTGGCTTGCACAGCAGCCTGGACCAGTGGCAGTCTTCTCTGGTTCTGGGTCCCACTCAAAACTAGCAGCTTTTCAGATCACTCAGTACGGGCACCACAGCAACACACCCCAAATGAGGAATATGTTGCTTCCAAAGTCCAGAGACCCACTAGGTGCTGTGCCTCTTTCTTGGTGGTAGGAGGGGCCAAATGCAACAACCTACCCTTCACCTTGGAAGGGATACCTGGACATGCCCCACACCCCAGGATCCCTGGAAATTTCACGGAGGTAGAAGATGTCTGAATTTGTGTCAGATTTATTTCCCACCCTCTGGCATGCAAGTGTCTTACTAATAAGTCCAGAGTCGTTACTACTTCTTGCCCCCTCGTCCAGCCAACATAATGTCCTCAATTTAACAGACCATCTTGGGAAAGAGAGAGATGACAGAGACCCACACAAACTAAACTAAAGGACGTCGGGCTGGAGAGCTGATACACCCCATGGTAGGACGGTGAAGGTGTACTGCTCACCCCGCCAGCTGAAAGCAAACTGCTTTTGGTGGACCTTATGGACAGGGGTGGAGAAAAGGGCATTTGCCAGATCAATAGCTGTGTACAGGCCAAAGGGAAGGTGTTAATTCGCTTAAGCAATGAAATTACACTGGGTAAAGCAGTTACAATTGGAGTCACCACCTGGTTAAGTTTACAGGAATCCACTGTCAGTCCTCAAGTCTCATCTGCCTTCTGCACAGGCCAAACTGGTGAGCTGAATGGAGATGCAGTGGGAATTACACCCTTGCATTCTTCAAGTCCTTGATGGTGGCCCTCATCTCTGCAATCCCTCCAAGTATTGCTTTTGGTTTACTTTTTCTCCTAGATAGAGGCAGTTTGTAGTTTTTAATTTTAGTGGCACGTGGCCTTTCCCACCATCATAGCTCTCGCTCCACAGGTCAGGGAACCAATGTGGGAATTCCACCAGCTGCTGAATATATCTATTCTACTTATGTATTCTGGAATGAGGGAAATGACCATAGGATGGGTTCAGGGACCCTCTGGACACACTGTGGGAAGGACCTTAGCTACAACTCTATTGGTCACCTGAACTTCATAAGCCCCTATTCTGACTAAGACCACAGTGACTTTTGGGTCTCCTGGAATTAGTGTCAGCTCAGAGTCAATGTCCAATAGGTCCTGAAAGGTCTGATTATTTCCACTCCCCCAATGCACAGTTATCTTGATAAAAGGTCATAGGGCTTTCTGGGGAAGGCTAAAAGAAAGATCAACACAATAAGTTTTTGGTAGCATGCTGGGGTCCTTCCTTGACTTTGTCAGCTTGGGCTAACATACCACTACCACAGACTGCGTGGCTTAAACAACAAACATTCATTTCTCCCAGTTCTGGAGGCCGGGAAGTCCAAGATCGGGGTGCCAGCAAGCCTGGTGTCTGCTGAGACATCCTAACAGGTGTGCAGATGGCTGTCTTCTCCTTGTATCCACATATATTGGAGAGCAGAAAGAGAGGAAGCAAGCTATCTTGCATCTTGTCTTACAAGGACACTAATCCCATTCATGAGAGCTAACTACCTCGCAGAGTTCTCATCCCCAAATACCACTACATTAGTGATTAGGCTTACAAATTTAAGCGGGACAGAAACATCCAGTTTGTAGCATTCCTCAAGGGAACCCAGTCTCCCCTTCATTCAGGGGGTTTTCGGTCTGTAAACTGGCTCAAGTCTGGGATTTGATTAAAGGGCTATAGTCCTGTTTGGGTTAGACCTCAGTTCACTTGGCCTAGAACTTTTCTGCTTATTCAGATCAAGTAAGAATGTAGTAGGCGTCCTATCTATTTGATTTTTGGAAACACCATGGTCAACACAACAGCCAACTCCACAAGTTTGCATGAGTCAGTCTATACTGATTGCTGCTTTGATTCTGCTGTTACGACCACGCTCACCTTGCCATTGGCGTTGAGTGCCACCACTTGGCCTCGGCCACCTGGGGACCCCATAACTCCCATTGCATTTAGGTTTCCTGATTCAGTGACTACAGCTCCCACGGGGAGGACTGGCCTTCAAGAGAACAATCGCAGGGCTCTAAAGGATGTCGGGGCTCCTCTCACAAACTGATTTCTCACAGTATTGGTGAAAGGTATGTCTTCTCGATTCTCCCAGTAGGGGCAAGTGGATCTTAAGTGACAAACCCACTCTAATATTCCAATATCTCCAAGCCTTTCAATCTCTTCTGCTACTTTAAACCAAGGCAAATTAGGCATTTTTAATTCACTGACTTGCGCTACCTTTCCATCTCTGTTTCAGCCAACCAACCAAACTTTCTAGCTCCCTGAGCTACCACATTAAATACAGAGTCTCTGCTGGGTGGTCCATATCAATCATGTCAGTCGGATGCAACCTTATGTTCCTTTCTCCTTTCTCTCACATTCTTTGTAGCCATGCCAGCACATGTTGTCTGGCTTTTTATCTGCATAAATTAGAAAACTCAAGTAGTTCTTTTGGACTGTAGTGGACTTCCTTGTGGGTCACTCTTCGTACCTCACCTTTACGGGCCTGCTGGGACTGGAGTCTAGTTATAGGTCTAGGGGCAAAGCGGGGTGGTAGGAGTGGGTCTTGAGGAGAAGCAGCATTGTCTTGCATGACAGCTGCTTCAGGAGAGGCCTTTACAGATTCTCAGGCAAACAGGGTTAACCCTCTGAGATGGGAGTAGAAAGGTCAATACCTCTGGGGGTGGGGATGCTATAGCCAGTGGGGTTAAGGAAACCACCTCTACCAGGGGGGCGAAGAGGTTACTTCCACTGGGGTGGGGAGATCACTTATACTCGGAGTGAGGGGATCTCTTCCACTGGCAAAGAGGGCTAATCAGAATTTAGCAGCTCAATGTCTCCAGCTTCATTAGGGTCTCTCCCAGCTTCATCAATGCTTTCCCACATGTCCCCATCCCAACTTAGAAGATCCAGTTCTTTCCCAATCAATGCCCTTACTTTTATTATTTTTTTAAATTTATTTATTTTATTTTTATTTTTGGCTGTGTTGGGTCTTCATCGCTGTATGAGGGCTTTCTCTAGCTGTGGTGAGCAGGGGCTACTCTTTATCGTGGTGCATGGGCTTCTCATTGTAGTGGCTTCTCTTGTTGTGGAGCATGGGCTCTAGCCACTGGCTTAGTTGCTCCATGGCATGTGGGATCTTCCTGGACCAGGGCTCGAACTCGTGTCCCCTGCATTGGCAAGCAGATTCTCAGCCACTGCATCACCAGGAAAGCCCTGCCCTTACTTTTACAGTAGACACCTTGCAAGGGTGGAAGTTCAACATACGTTGTAACTCAGCCAGTCCCAGGATGAGATTCTGCATTTGATTTTCAGCAATCTCAGCTCTGCATCTCTAAGGGTCTCATAAAGGCACACACAGAAGCTTTCAGGCCATTTGTACAGCATTTGAGCTGGGAATTCAAATCCCTGAGCTCATCCTCTTCTTTTACCACTTTATCCAAAGACATTAGGAGCTGCCAACCAATATCATTATATTTGTTAGTTTTCCCAAAATGTTCAAAAGCATCACATACACAGTCATTCAGCTCCTTGCTTCTTATAAGTGGTTGATTGGGAATACCCAGTAAAGATATTTTGCATACTTCTAGGACCAAGTTCACTCCATTAACTACCAGTGCTTTCTTTACTATTGGAAATAAAGTCATTAGTACCTTTAAGTCTAAATAGATGAGAAGGCCAATTCAGAAACCCCAGAACCAATTCAGAACACTCATCCTTAAAATTCTATTCCTCTAGAACCATTCAGTACCAAAATCTGTATTAGTCAGGGTTCTCCAGAGAAAGGAAACCAATAGGAGATTATATATGTATATATAATATATATATTATATATATATATAGAGAGAGAGAGAGAGATTGACTATTAAGTATTGATTATAAAGTAATGGCTCATGGAATTATGGAGGCTGAGAAATCTCACAATCTACCATCTGCAAGCTGGAGATTCAGGAAAGCCAGTGGTATAGTTCAAAGGTCTGAGAGCCAGAGATTCTAGTCTGAGTCTGAAGGCCTGAGAACCAGAGCACCAAAGACAGGAGGAACCTGATGTCTCAGCTCCAGGAGTCAGGCAGAGAGTAAATTAAGACTTCTTTGCCTTTTTATTCTATTCAGGTCCTCAATGGGTTAGATGATGCCCACACGCACTGGGGAGGGCCATCTACTTTACTCAGTCAATCAATTCAAATGCTAAGCTCTTTGGAAAAAATCTTATATATACAACCAGAAATAAGAGCCAGACATCTGAGCATCCTATGGTCCAGTCAAGTTGACACATAAAATTAACCATCACAGAGTGATTTCACAGAAACCTAATGAGAAGGAGCCAGGCCTGGAATGTTGTGAAGGGAGAAGAGCATTCCCAGCAGAGGCAACAAGTGCCAAGACCCTAGGATCACTACATTTTAGAAAAAGAAAGGCCAGTGTGTCTGGAATGTAGTGCTTGAGGAGGACAATGTGCAAGATGAAGTGTTAAGGGAGGCTGTAGCCAGATGACATAGGGTCTTATTGGGCACTCTACGAGCCTGGGTTTTCTTCTAAGGACAACAGGAAAATGTTAAAGAGTTGAAGATGGGAAGCAATACTGATATGATGTGATGTACATTTTAAAAATATGACTCTGGCTCTTGTATGGAGAATGGACTGCAGATACATTAGAAGTGGAGGCAGAAAGAGCAGTCAGGAGGTTGCTGCAGGAACACAGGTGAGACGTGCTGGTGATGAGAACTACGATGGGAGCAGGGAAGGGAGGGATTCAGGGTATCTTTTAGAGAGAAAGTCAACATAATTTGCTGTTGGAATGAAGGAGAGTGATAAGGGAATTAAACAGATCATTTATTTATTTCTTTTATTTTTTTGGCCACCCTGGGCAGAATGCAGGATCTTAGTTCCCCACCCAGGGATCTAACCCATGCCCCCTGCAGTTGAAGTGTGCGTGGAGTCTTACCCACTGGACCACCAGGGAACTCCAAAGGGATCATTTATGATTTACTATGATTTTGGCCTGACATAGTAACTTGTGACAGTCAATTGTTAAATTTTTAGGAATTCTGCAAGCCAGTTGTTAAACATAGACATAATTAAAGATTAAATTATATAAATTTATAATTAAATCATATTAAATTTTTTAAAAGGTAACAAACTCTCAAAATTCACCACTTTCTAATTATTTTACTTCTACTACATGTTTACCACATTTAGGATCTTGAAGTCATCTATAATTACGTGTATGTTTGGTGAACGTAGTCCATAATGATGAACTGTTGCACATCTTTTCCTACATTCAGTAACGTCACATTGGTACCCTGAAACCAGCCACAGTCAGAGGTATTTACACCACGGAAACTGTAAGTGTATAATCAGGACTTGACTTATTGTCTTGTTGATTGTCTAGACTTACAAAAATGATGGGGGAAATGGTAGAAATGCCAGATAGACTTGAAAGTGTGTTGTGTCTGTAGTCATTGAATTAAGAATAACACAAAATATTGAGAAAATAGTCTTCCAGCATCCAGAAGTATTATCTGATGCAGCACTTCTTCTTTCAATCTAGAGACTAAGTACTACCCAAAAGCAATAGTTAAATTGTTGAATTGGATGAGAAAACAAAAAAATCTAGCTGTTTTGTTTTCATTTTCTAACAGGCAGGGGCATATAAGGAAGATTAGATCACGTATGGACAAAATTTTAAAAAATATTTATTTCCTCCATGTCTGAATGTAATGTGTTAATGAATTTGCAGCCATGCTACAAGTAATTTGTAATCGACCCCCTTAGGCCACAGGGACCCTTTAAGCATGCTGAAGTCTGGGTTTTGTCATGCACAGATCCGTTAGATGCTCTGTGTGAGCTAAACTGCAATGTTCATGAGGGCAGGGAGTCTGTCTGTTCACCGATGTGTCCTGAGAACTTTGAACAGCTCCCAATACACACGAGGCATTTAATAAATGTGTTGGATTTTTTAATCATGATAGTGAAACTTTACATGAAAAAGTGCCTCCAAGCAGAAGTTTAGACACTCAACTGGGGATTTTAAGAAGCAGCCATGCTGGGTAACAGCAAGAGAAATATTAACACAATGTATGTGACTATTTTTTTCATGGTTGAGAAGAGATCTAAATAGGAAAATAATGCCAATACGATTCTAAATATCCCAGAATGAACTTTATTCCCTTCACTTTCTCTCCTTGCTCTCTTCTAACATCTCCAAAAGGATTTGGTAATGTTCGATGGTTTTATTTGGGTATTTTAACAAAAGCTGATCTCATGCTGGCATTATAGCATGACTCTTTTTCCAAAAAACCTGTTCAGAAGACTAACAGGCACTTAAAAGTTCTCTGAGAGAAAGAACAGTCATGGAGATCTTTAAATATATACTAGCCCCTTTATTTCTACATCCCACCTGAAAACCCCACCAAGATTTGTCTTTCTAGGGCCTGAAAAGCAATGAAGAAGAATCTCTGTATCTTAACAAATTGTGGAGATGTTTGTTACAACATATCATTTCTCAACCACTGTTCACACTGGCTGGTGAATAGCATTCTTGAGTTCTCTAGTGAGCAGAGCCAAACAAGTGACTTCAGACCTGAAAATCTCAGGAGTGATTTTGGCCTGGCTCTGACTTTCCCAGAGGCAAAATTATCCTCATGCAGAATACATCACAAATCCCAATGATGACTCTCTTTCCAGGTTTTAAGACAGGTCTGAAAAAGCAAAAGCCTTATGCCTCCTTCCAAAATCCACTCGCATCCATGGCACTGGGCCTTGTGCTCATCATTACAAAGCGTCCTCGGCTCAGGGGCTTCCAGGGTCGCCCTTAAGACTTTTTTTTAAGTAGGCAAGTAGATTATAATGATTTTGATGACTGCCCAAATTAAAAATGTACAGGGATTTGCACAAAAAGAAAAAATATGATTTTTCACTTGACTTTTTTTTAAAAGGGCACTTATAAACAAACTCTTTTTGAAGCATATTTAGACTCTATGCATAGCACAAAGAAACAATTTAGTCATTCCTGGGAAAATCAGATCATTAGCTGAAGTGGAAAAAATAACTAAACCAGTTTTATAGCATCAGTATGTAAAACTATAACCGGTTAATAGACTAAAAGGTGAGGGTGTCATTTTGGGGAGAGTGTCACGTAGACATTAACAAAAGCTCTCACTGAAATGTGTTGCTCAGGGTTGGACTATTTAGCTGTGTGATGTTGCCACAGCGCTTTGCGTCACGTGTAGTGTGTGTGAGACGTGAAGGACAATCCCAGCATCCCTGTGCTGCCCCAGAGTCAAATCCACTTTTGGCTCCCTCCAAAGTGCTTTCTTTCATCGGGCGAATGCAAGCTTGGCCTTGAGCCCTCCTGACACAATCAAGAGGGAGCTATAAACCATGGGCGCCCTGGGTTAAGACGGCGTTCAGTCAGCCGAAATTGTCTTCACGTTTGAGACAGTACACCATATAGCATAGTTATGCGCCCATGTTTCTTCCTACCTCTGAGAAGACATGAGACAGTACTGCCCTTGAGAATATATGTATCCCAATATAGGAGGATTTAAATTCTACAGCCTCCCCTTAAAAACTTCAGGTGTAGTATGGATGGACTTGCGTGTGTGTATGTATGTGTGTACACGTCTGTACACGTGCATAGCTACATATATTACCTGCATAATAAAAGGTATAGTAATTGAGTCACAGGGTATCATGCTATGTGGCTAATAAAGATTACATCACGCATCCTACATAGTATAACACATATTTCCAAAGTATTATTATTGTTGCCTTTGCTATTGTTGACAATGGCAAGAGGCACCGTGTACAAGTTATGTGCCAGAGAAGTGTATGTGTTGGCTTGCTTAATTCTCACAAGAAACTTCTGAGCTAAATGTGATTATCGCTGAAAGAGAGAGGAGATTATTGCTGAACGAGGCTGAGGGGTGAAATGACTTGCCCACTGTCAGAACTAGAAAAAGATGAAGCTGGGCTTCAAGTCTGATGATGTTTGACTTCTCCAAAGTCTATTTTTTATGCTAAAATAAAATGAATTAAATATTGAAATCTTTAGGAACAAAATTGGTTCTTTCTGGGCTTCCCTGGTAGCACAGTGGTTGGGAGTCCACCTGCCAATGCAGGGGACACGGGTTCGATCCCTGGTTAGGGAAGTTCCCACGTGCTGCGGAGCAACGAAGCCCGTGCACCACAACTACTGAGCCTGTGCTCTGGAGCCTGCGAGCCACAACTAATGAGTCCATGTGCCACAACTACTGAAGCCCGCATGCCTAGAGCCCGTGCTAGAGAAGCCACCGCAATAAGAAGCCCATGCACCACAACGAGGAGTAGCCCCTGCTCTCTGCAACTACAGAAAGCCTTCACGCAGCAGCGAAGACCCAATATAGCCAATAAATAAAAATAAATTAATTTTTAAAAAATTGTTCTTTCTTTGATGATTTTTAAAAAATCCCTATTGTCCCAGTGCCTCTGAATCACCAATTTTGTCACTAATTACCACATATGGTAAACACATAAAAAACAGAAAGCATTAAGATTTCCAATCCTGAGAGTTATAAACGAGTAAACGTTTATTGGATGCTTACAAACGCAGCAACACAAGCAAAGAGACATAGTACTTTTGAGGTGGAATTTATAAGCTGCATCACCTCTATAGCCAATTGAAAAACAGTTTTTATACACCAAGTAAAGGGAGTAAGCCTCATATTCATCAATTTATAGTAAGTGCTTCTCTACAAAAGATAAATGTTCCAGAAAGAAAATCTACTATTACTTTAAAATACAAGAAAGCTTGCTGTTTTTCTAATTGCAAACCTTAAACAGGAATAATGCTTGATGGGGAACAAAGAGAATTTGTGATTTTAAAAAAAAAATCCAGACATTTGCATGGGGCACCCAGCAGGTCTGAGTATGTAACAAAACAGATGAGAACAGTAACTGCACCGAGATCAGCCAGTAATGATCGGGCAGACACAGCATTTTGTCCACTGTGATTCCTGTAAAGTCTTCATTTATTTCCAAGACATTTCTGAATGGAAATGTCACCTAAGAGCACAACTGAGAGACTCTCATAAGATAAAGTAAGCTTTTTTAAAAAGAAAAATTCACCACGTTACAATCCTTCGAGTTCTTGTGTTTACTTGATGTAGACGTAGTTTTAGAAAGTCATGCTTGAAACAAGGTGGAATTGAGCTAAAATGTTATGGAATGTGAGATGCCAAGATCATAAAACCTGAAGCAGAGGAACTCTAGTTTGCTTCAGCCCCTCGACTTTTCACTTACGTCCACTCTATAAAGCAGCACATCAAGTTGGTCTATTTTTTATCATTACATAAGCTTACAGTGTTCATATTTATTTCACAGAGTCAGTTCTAAAGCATGCAACAGGAGTATTCACTGCCTTGATTTTTATTCAGATCGATTTAGGGTTTCCTCCCCAGCAGTGCCCAAAACAAAACTACAGACTAGGCAGCACCTTACTTTATTTACACCACAATAGCATGAACCTAGGCCATTTCTCTTGATTAGAATCTGGGGAAGAAGCCAGGTGACTACTCAAAGTAAGGCTGAGATACACAAGGCCACAGAGATCAATTGACACTCAGCGAATAACAAGAAGAGTGGTTGGAGAATGGAAAAGCAGCCAGGGCCAGGTCACACAGGTCCTTGAGAAGGGCGTTGTTATCCATAGATAAGATCTTTCAGTTCCTCCCTTAACAGAAATTCACATAACAGAATTCCAAACCACAAACTGTATGTACTAATTATTTTATAATCCCTTGGCCATTTCTATTTATGAAGTGAAGCTTTTGCTTCATGACATAAATATTAAGAAGTATTCTAAACTCCAAAAAGTTCTCTTAGATACAATGTAGACATATATTGCAAACACTACTTTTTAGGTTGACTCAATCAAGTCTTAAATGATTAAAGTCACTTAAGCTTATTGCCAATAAATGAAGAAAGATCAAGACTTCACATGCCTCACTTTGACATTTATCATGTCATCTATTAAAATATCCTTTATGATGTGGAAAAATGAAGACCCTCATATACTTCTGGTGGGAGTGACAGTAATGCAGCCACGTTGGAAAGCAGTCTGGCAATTCAGTTACCATGTGACCCAGCAATTCAACTCCTAGGTCTATACACACCAAGACACTGGAAGCACTTGTCTACACAAAACCTTGTACATGAATGTTGACAGCAGATGACTCATAATAGCCAAAAGAGGAAATAGCCCAAATGTCCATCGACTGATAAACAGATAAAAAAAACTGTGGTATATCCACACAATGGATGCTACTCAGCCATAAAAGGGGATGAAGTACTGATACATGCTGCAACAGCAAGGAACCTTGAAAATATTATGCTATGTGAAAGAAGGCAGGGACAAAGGGCAACATGTGATATGATTCCATTTACATGAGATGTCCAGGACAGGCAAATCCTGGGCGGCTGCACAGGACTAGGGAAACGGGGCAGGGCTGCTGCTGAATAAGGCATTTCTTTTTTGCATGATGAAAATGGTCTAAGTTGATTGTGGGGAAGGTTGCATAACTCTGTGACTATACTAAAAACTAATTGTACACTTTAAATGGGTAGATTTTACAGTTGGTGAGTTATATCTCAATAAAAGTATTATTAAAAAATTTACAAACAAGGCAAGTTAAGTTTGCCTTAACTTGCTCTCTGCATGGTTTAAAAAGTTAATAGTTGCGTGTGGGGTGGGTGAGGTTCCAATTACTACTAAAGTTAAGGTGGATTTCAAGAAATGTGGAGAAATTAAGACCCTCATAGACTGCATTTCAAGAAATTATGCAAATGACTAAATCAACTGATATTAAAGGATCACTCCTGGGGGATAGAATTTGTCAGCAGACACGTCCTTTACATCCCTTACATTGAAATGGTCCCAACAGAGGTCAGAATGAGGGTGAGACTGAGGGTGCTCCGAAAACCACCTGCAGAGTGAAGGTAACTAACCCAATCGCGCATCTGAATACGACGTGGATTCCAGTCCACCCACCAAAGTAGGCTGTGCACTCTGGAAGAGAAGCATTCCTTAGAAGCAACTAGAGAACCCAGACCCAACGCAGGCAATAAGTTAAACAACAACAACAACAACAACAACCAAAAAAAAACAACTGTCTGAAGGCAAGAGTGAGAACTGCAGACTCCTGGTGGAAGGCCATGGGGCAGCTCTGAGTTCTGTCTTCATGGAGTGGGCCATCATCTCCACCCCCACCCAATCCAAGCCTGTGGTGATGGCGCCACGGCTGCCCCATATGAGGAGTTTCAGGAACATGCCCAGGCCCCTGGGATCCACAGTGGGGAATGAAAGCCAAGACGGAGTTTTGGATTCTTGCAGGCATCCTGACCATTCCCAGAAGTATCGGTGGACAGAGGATCTGTACAAGTCAGAACTGCGTGGGAGCTCACAGCCATCAGGGTATGAATGCTGATGTCCTGGGTATAGGGGACACCACCATTTTGCACCTGCCCCGCACTCTTCCCGCACTCCTTTGATACAGATCCCACCTCATTCCCAACCATAAGGGTAGACCCATCGCTGAGGCGAATGGATCAGAGCCCGCCACCAGTCCTCTAGGACATAAAGATTGATCAACCCGGCCCAGGAAGAGCCAGTTAGCGTCCTTGTCCAGCCCTTCTTGAAGGAACACTAAAAGGATTAACCCTTCTTTTCTCTGACTACAAATCTGTGAAGATGTGTCTTCAAGCTGCAGCCGCGGCCCCCCACCCGCATTTTAGCCTAGGGGAACAAACTAGCTTGAGAAGATAAAGCTCATTTGCAGAGAGCACTCAGGAGAGCTGGAGAGAAAAAAGTCCAGTGATGTTCTTGTCTGTAGTTCTGTCAACCTTGCCCTCCGCTCCGTTGGTTACAGTCACCTCTAATCTCCTTCACAACTTCAGCAAACCTGAATCTGGTTTCAGCCGCTTGCAATGGGGTGAGTCCTGAATAATACAATGGTGTAATCTGGCTGGTGAAGTCTGAGATATTCCAGTTACACAAATGTAGATGTGACAGGAGTTTGACAGGCATCAATTCTAGTTTTCTTAATAAACTGGCAAAAAGATAGACTATATACAATTCATGGACCATGGATTTGCGTGAGTGGGTCTGACAGTATTAGCATTCTTTTCTTCTCCAACATAAAATAGTCAATCATTTAAATTTGCTCTATTATTCAATTAATTGAAATAATAGCTGAAAAATACCTATAGGGTGCAATAGGAGTGATCACATACTAGCAAATTTATCATTATGTTGAATAATCTGGAAAAGCAAACATAAAATGAATAGAGTTTGTATTGCATCGGCAGAGAAAAGAAGTGGCCAGCTCCTAATTTTTTAATAGGACTTTAGACTGTGAATAAAATAAGATACCTTTGAAATGGAAAGATTTAGTAGATAATCCATTTCACCTGTCAGACAGTTGGCCCATTCTATAAAACCATTCTTTCAGCAAATATTTACTGAGCTCCAGATCTGTCTTGAAGGTCAGTGGTAAACAAAAATGGCAAAGCCCCTACATCCTAGAGCTCATACCTGCCTCATGTTGCAAAAATGGCTACAGATTGTATCCTATTCATTGCTAGCTCTCCTTTTGTATTTGTTGCAGAATAATAGGAAAACAGCTCTGTTCTTCAGGGGCTCACAGTCTGAGAGAGACACAATTTCTATGTTATAGGTTACAATTTTAACAGGCCAGTGGGAACAGAGACCGCTCCCCACCTTGCTGTTAGACAGTAAAGAACCAGGAGGACTGGCCATTACTGCTAGGGCTACAGTAACAATCTCTCTTAAAGCTCCGGACTTTGGGCACTAAAACCTCTTTGGGTCTTTTACTCCATTAAGTTCACTTGCTTCTTCCTTAGAGCAACGGTCCCCAACGTTTTTGGCACCAGGGACCGGTTTCGTGGAAGACAATTTTTCCATGCCTGGGGGTGGGGGTGGGGGTGGGGGAGGGTTCAGGCAGTAATGCCAGCAATGGGGAGCGGCAGATGAAGCGTCCCTCACTCGCCCACCGCTCACCTCCTGCTGTGCGGCCCCGTTCCTAACAGGCTACGGACCAGTACTGGTCCGTGGCCTGGGGGATGGGGACCCCTGCCTTAGAGCATGCTGGCCAGGATTTGATTTTCGTGCTTTTGTATACCATGGCAAAATTCTGCATTCTAAATCTCTTACTAAATAAATTGATCTTATTCTAGTATTTGTTTCAATCAGCAAGTTTTTGTCTTACGGTGCATCACAAAAAAATGCAACTATTTGTTTCAGATGCAAATATATCAGATTTTTATTTCTAACCATTCAAAACACATACCTGATGCTGGGCAATTACATTGCAGAATCCTTTTGCAGGTCTTTGAAGTGCCCCTCTTGTACCCTACTTGCCTTGGCTCTGGATTTCTTACAGTGTCATCTGAAAGGCACTAGAGAGATAAGAGCTCTGGAGACAGGCTTCCCATTGTAAATCTTAGACTTTCATTGACCGTGTGATCTTGGGCATGTTTCTCAACCTCTCTGAGATTCCTATCCTCCATCTGTGAAATGGAGTAATAATAATAATGCCAACCCCATAGGTTATTGTGAAGATTAAATGAAACCATATGTATAAAGTTCTTGACAGAGTGTCTGCGACCGTTAAGTATTCAACAAATAATTCTCTACCATGACTACATGGGAACTCACAGTGATCAAGTGTATCAACACGATATATTCCAGTCATCTTGAAGAAATTCTTTGCTTAGCTGTTTGGTATCACCTATATTTATTCACATGATTCCTGTTTTCTTTAAAATATGAATAAATGTTGCTTTCCCAAATATTTCATACATTCAGTGGTCATATTTGTTTGTGATAAAGGTGATATGTGTAAGATATTCTACTGAGAACTACAAGACATAAAAACTAAGTCATAGTATCTGCTTTCAAGAAATTTACAATCTAAGAGGAAGACAGTTAGACCAAAGCACAAAAAAGTTACAGTATAACAATCACCATAAAATTGGTAGAGGTAAGGAGTGGTAGTGATTCAATAAAAAGCAATGGCACCCATTTGAGAGAATCTGAAAGAGGCAACATTTGAAATGGATGCTAAATCACAGGTGCAGATGAAGAAGCCAGGCATTTCTGGCCATGAAAGTACATTCCTGATTCTTTTCCTTCCTTTCTGACTACTCCATGTTTGTCCCATTCTTGGATTAATCTTCTTCCATCCAATGCATACAAATTGATATTCTGCAGTGTTCCACCCTCGACTCACTTCTCTTCTAATCTCTATGTCTGTGGAACTATCTCAACCACTCACATCATATATGCCATTGACGCTCCAATCTAAACCTCATGCCCGATCCTTCCCCCGAGCTTCAGATCCAATTATCCAAGTGCCTCTGACATGTCACCTCCACCCTGACCTCAAACATGTCATAGTGAAATCTGTCTCATATCCTCCTCGTGTATTCCCTATTCTTGTTGGTGGTACCACTCTCTGCCCGGTCACCCAAGCCAAAACCCCAAGAGGCATTCCTAACCCTTCTTCTCCCTCATTCCACACAATAATTTGGCCTCCAGTCCCATGAAATCTAGCTCAAAAATATTTCTCAGATCTCTATCTTCATTGCTACTTCCCTAGGATCTTCTATCTTGACAATGGCCACATCCACCCAAATAATGTCCTGCTGCAGCACCCCTCCCCTTCAGTCTATTCTCAGTAGTATCCTGGGCAGAAATTTTTTACAGTTCAAAACTGACAAAGCTTACAACCCTTCAAGGGCCCCTCACTGCCACCTAGACAAATTTACAATCTCTTTGTAGGTCATACAATGTCCTCTGTGATGAGGCGTTTTCTTACCTTTCACTTTAGGCTCCCAGGTAACCAAACCACCTGCAGTGCCCATAATCCCTTTCTAATTCACACCTTTGTGCCCTTGCCCTTCCAACATCCTCTGCCTGAAAATCCACCTGCTCTTTTTTTTATTTTTTAACCTGGCTTTACCTTCCCCCTTTGTTTTCAAGATTCTTCCCAGTAGTTATTCCTCTGGAAAGCCTGCCAAGGTGCTTTTCCTCTTGATGCCCAGAACACCCCACATAAGTCCCTCTCACAGAACTCATTACATTGTTCTATAATAATCGTTTCATTCGTCTTCTCACCCACAGACTATGCATATTCTGAGGCAAGGCCCCATGTTTTCATTCATTTTTTCAACAAATATTCTCTGAGCACTTACTGGGTGAACATGGTAGAAGATCCCCGATTTCATGAAGTTTCTATCTTAATGATGCATGTCTGGTAAGGGGTTACAAAGACAATAAACATATTATTAAGACAACTTCAGATCCTGATTAAAGCTATATAGAAAATAAAATGCAGACTAAAAAGTGACTAGGGGATGGTGCCTTTTTAAGGAGCTTTCGAAAATCCAAACGATGGAGAGCCAGCTCTGTGAAGATCTGGGGAAGAAACTCGTAGGCAAAGGAATAGCTGGTACAAAAGCCCTAAGAAAGGATCTGCTTGTCGGTAGACAAGATGACATGTAGGTGGCTAGAGCATGGTGAACAAGTGGAGAGAATGACAGCAGATGAGGTCAGAGAGACTGACAGGAAGCAGATCTTGTAGGGTTTTGTAGGCTACTGTATTAGTTTCCTGTTGTTGCTGTATGTGACAAATTGTCACAAATTTAGCAGCTCAAATAACGCAAACTTGCAGTCCTATAATTTAGAAAACTGACATGGTTCTCACCGGGTTAAAATCAAGGTGTTGGCAGGACAGCATTCCCTTCTAGAGGCTCTAGAGAAGAAGCCACTCCCTTGCCTTCTCCAGCCTCTAGAGACTGCCCACATTCCTTGGTTCTTGCCCCGCTTCCTCCATCTTCAAAGCCGGCAATGTCGCATCTCCCTGATCATTCCGTAGTCACATCTCCCTTTGACTCTCTTCTGCCTCCTTTTCTCACTTTTAAGGACCCTTGTGATTACACTGGGACCACCTAGATTATCTCAAGGTCCTTAAGGTAGTCACATCTGCAAAGTTCTTTTTGCTGTGTAAGGAAATATTTATTCACAGGTCCCAAGGATTAGGACACGGACATCTTTGGGGGCCCATGATTCTGCCTACCACAGACACAGAAAGAAATTTGGACTTTATCCTAATAATATAAATACTCACTAGAGAGATCTTAAGCAAAAGAGTGACACGAGCTGGGTTATGTTTTTAAGAGTTAATTCTTCATACAGTGTGTAAAGCTAGATAAGGGAAAAGATGGAGCAAAAAGATCAAATGAGAGTCTCTTCCTCGTCCCAAGGGGAGAGAGTGGAATTGACTAGAAGATGAAGCAGTGAAGATGGGGATGACTGTCCACATTCAGGAAATATTTTGGTACAGAAAAATACTGGACTACCACAAGGGGAGGAAGTCAAGTTTAAGACAACTGGTTTAAGATATGCAAGGGGGGGGTCCTCAAGTAGGCAGCTGGGTTTATGAGTCTGGAGTTTGCAGTAAAAAATGGAGGTGGAAACCTAAATTTGGAAGTCATCAACATAAAGATGGCATTAAAGCCATGAGCCCAGATGAGATCATCTAGGGAGAAAAAGTAGGTAGTGGAGAGGTCAAGGGTGTATCCTGGGCAGGCCTTGTTCATATTTATAGCGCCAGCACTTAGTCCTGGCACAGAGCAGCCCCTCAGTAAACTGCTGATATGCACGGGGCTAATTCTGGGCTAGCCATTATTAGAAATTAGGTTATATGAACATAACTAAATAAGTCATATTAAGAACGAAAGTAATGAATACTCAAAACTCAACACTTCCTAATTGTTTTACTACATTTTACTGTTCTCTGTGCTCTTGAGATTAATGTCTGTTGCAGCTTCCCAACTCCGCGTTCGGTGATGTTGCATTGGCAGCTTGAATGCTAGTGCCGGGAATGTGTATGCTGCGGAAAGTGGCAAATGCTACAGATGAGGGCTTGACTTCTTATTCTGTCAATTGTTAGACTCAAGAAAGTGATAGAGAAAATGTTAACCATGCGGACTGAACTTAAAAGTGTGTCCTGTCTGTAGTCATCATATTGTGAATAGCACAAAAAATTGAAGAAATATTTTTCCAGAATGTGAAAATTATTTGGTTTAGTAAAGAAGTGGCTCATATCACTGGTGAGTGAGTAAGTTTCTAACAAACGTCTTCATTGTTTCCCTTTTGCCTCATTCATGAACGTAATAGGACGTAACATTAACATAGCGACTCATAGCATAACAAATAAAAAGTCAACCAGTACTCATGTAGGAATTACACTTGTGAATTAATTGCAATCATAGGTTGGCAAGAGATAAAGAGTTTGGCAAAAATCAATAAAAGCATTCAGTGAGAATCAATTGGCTACATGGAGTTTAAAGGAGCAGTGTAATTTTAGTGTTATGTGTAAATGTGTGCTCTGCTACCTAACATTTTTAACAGTAAAATGTATACTAAACTATACACATACACACAAACATACGTGCACCAGTTAATCTTTTACAAGCATACCACTGCTTACACACAAACCCAACAGGCATGTGGTATTGTTTGCAGTCATAAAATTATATTACTATCTACTTATGGGAAGTGACTAAAATATTCACAGCAAATTCATGATCAAAACGTTGAGTGTATAGCAGAGGGAACTCTAATTCATCTTGCTGTTCAGTAGAAACAAACACAATATTGTAAAACAACTATATCCCAATTTTTTTAAAAAGTTGATAAGTTATATCATTTGGGATCCAGTAAAATTAAAATGGTTCTGTCAAAAATCATAAAAGCTAGAGGTTGAGGGCTCTACCTTCTCTTGTTTTGTTTTGTTTTGTTTTCTTATTTTATTTATTTTTTTTGAGGTACACCAAGTTCAATCATCTGTATTTATACACATATCCCCGTATTCCCTCCCTCCCTCAATTCCCCCCACCCTCCCTGTCTATCTTCTCTTTATTTGCCTAAATTTGTGCTTGATAATTGATATTTTTTCTTTCCTACACAGAGGTCTTAGACACCTCAGAAAAAGAACAAGCTAAGAAACTGTCTTGGCTTTCTTAAAAGAATTCTGTGCTGATCAGCTATTTGGACCTGATTGAAGTATCTACACTTTTACTGGGCAATACAATACCCACTAACCACATGTGGCTATTTAACTCAAATTTCAATTCGTTAAAATTAAATTAAAAAATCAGTGCCTTAGTTAAACTAACCACATTTCAAAGCCTTAATAACCACATGAGGCTAGTGGCCACCATACTGGGCAGCACAGGTTATAGAACAGTTTCATCATCACAAAAAGTTGTGCTGAACGGCACTGATATAGAAAATGCTTTCCATATAGATGCTCTACATTATTAACCGAATGACCAAATTTTACCCTATTTTTTAAAGCTGAAAAGTTAAAAGAAATCAAAAATTTAATTTTCAGGAGAAAAGAAGCCACAAATAATTGCATATTTGGATATATTTAGATATTTAGTACACAAGGTAAAGACATACATCTTGGGCATCTCCTGTGTGTCAGACACAATATTACTCACCCTCACAACAGGTATACGATATCTTCACTTTATAAATAGTGAGGACACTGGGGTTTGCAGAAGTTCAAGGTAAAGGGCAAACAAGGGGTGGCAAAGTTTAACCTTGTGCTCAGAGTTTCAGACTCCAAAGTCCATGTTCCTCTGGCACCATGAACCTCTCTTCTCTAAAGAGAAGGCACAGATGGTGAATAGAAATGTTCCATTTTCCTCTGGATATTGGGGAGGCTGTTGTGCAGAGAGGCAGTGAAACGAGAGATTGTGGGCACTGACCGTGAACCTGGGCTCTGCCACTTACTAACTGGGTGAGGTGGGCGAACTGCTGCATCTCATGCCTCAGTTTCCCCTGTTTCTGAATGGCATCGTCACAGTTCCCGTCTCAAAGGACCACTGAGCAGTTAAATGAATTCATATTTGTAAAACACTGAAAGAGCATGACACCAAGTAACTGCTCCAAAAGTGCTTGCTGTTATTATTAAGGTAGATGGCATAAAGAAGAAATACATCAGAGTATCTTCCACGGCAAGCTAACAAAACTTGAAACTGAATTCAGCCATGTCATTCATTTAAGACCTGAACAAGACTTGACTTTACCACAAAGCATGGGCTGACAGCATCTCCCCCACATTCGTGCACAAATATGAGCTGTGCAACCTCTCAGAAGAGCTCTCTGAAGAGTATGGTTCAAAATCATATGGTTGTGGTCAGTACTGCCCATTTGCAACTTACACTTGCAATAAATCTACATCTCATTAATGGAAAATCACAGTGACAAGTCTGGCCTTGTATTGTTATTCGCCTGTTAGTAAAGGAAAGAATGATTGAAAGCAATAGGTTTACCTTTTGAACTTAACATGTGTTACCTAATCTATCAATTATTTTCAAACCATACTCTATGATCCCCATAAGTTTAACCAAGCAGCTAAAAGAGGGCAACAATAGCTTCCATTTACTGGTCACCTACTGTGCTGCAGGGGTTCGCCATGCAGTGTCGCCAACCTGCACAGAAAGCAGGCAGACGTCGGCACTGGTACCTCCATGTTACATTTGAGAAAAATGACCCATTAAAAACATGCCCAGTGCTCACTTCAGCAGCACATATACAAAAGTTGGAACGATGCAGAGAACATTAGCATGGCCCCCGTGCAAAGATGATGCGCAAATCCATGAACATTCCACATTTTTTGAAGAGGGAGAGCATATGGGGATATATGTATACAGAGAGCTGATTCACTTTGTTGTAGAGCAGAAACTGACACAACACGGTAAAGCAACTATACTGCACTAAAGATGTATTAAAAAAAAAATAACTTGCCCAAGGTCAGCTGGTCAGGGGAAACAACATTTGCATGGATGCAGGTCTCCTTGGTCTCAAAGCCAGAGCCCACATCGCTCTGCCACCATAAGCAGGAATATGAAATAATCTGAAACAAGAGAGAAGTATATGATGTGTCTATTTCATTACCCTCAGTATGTCTGAGGCAGAATTTCTAAAATATTAAAAAAAAACCCATAGATTCCAGAAAAATCATTAGCATTACTATCCGAAGTCACCATAGGCTCTGGATTTTAAGGGCTGGATCACCAAGGACAACGAGGATGGCTCAGCAGGTGTGAACTCAGACCCAGGCCCGCGGACTGCTCGCCATTCCCAGGGCTGGGTTTGATTCGCATCGTCTTTGTTTTGCAACCTCATGAACGGGAAAACCAGCGCTGTCTGTCTGAATACACAAGGAGGAGAAAGACACTTCTGAGTTTCTGCAAGTGTGAGCGCCAGGAATTAATGCAAAGTTGGTTTGGGGATGAGGGTGGACGTGGTCCTGCCCCTATTTCCAGACTCTCAGGAGCACGACGAGCCACCCCAAGGAGAACCCCCCCTCCCCCATCAGCAGCATCTCATGGCGACCTGGCTTCTGTCTCCCGCGTCTTGCTGCGCTCTCTCTGGCTTCACCGACCCCTCACTTCTTGTCTCCTCTGTGCTACCAGTCTGGCATTCTGATGGCTTGGCTTCACGGGCTCCCCACCCGCCCACTTTGTTCCACAGTCCGAGGCTTGACTCCTGCACCCTGGCACAGTGCTGGTTTCTTTCTGCACTCCTGGTAACCTAGCTCTCTGGCACCACCTCAAGACCCCCTCCTGTGATCCCTTCAGCCCAGCAGACCTGTAAACACAGCCGGCCAGGCCAAACTCTGCATCCCCTCCCCACCTCTGGCCTCAGAGAGCCGTGCCCTGGGTGTCACTTCACCCGCCCACGGTCTCCAGAGCACCTGTGAAATTCAGCTGGGCTAGTCCCAGACCCTGATGTCTGCCGCACCCGTGCACACTGTGAAAGGAAGTAAAATTCTGTGAGTGAAAAACGCCAACTTACCAAGACTTGTAGACGGTATGCTGGCCGAGTTTACTGAATTCTGGGCACAGAACATGTCCATCCTGGCACAGTGACCAACAGGCATTCCAGAGGCACGGGCCCTACACCCCAACAGAACTGCCCACCACTCCGCTAAAGACCCTGCCAGGTTCCTGGGGTTCCTGCTCTATCAGAAGCACCTGACGATCTTATATGCTACCTACTTCCTGACCTTCACATGCCTGGTGAGGCCAAGAAAAACATATGCAGCACCCCCAGTGCAGGGGCGGTGCCCCAGCCCATCAGAGCTGCATCAGTGTGGAGAAGTCCCAGCAGGAGGATGGGAAAGTAGGAGCCAACACCACACTCCCCACCTCCTGCACCTATGAGGACCCTTCAAATGATAAGTGGCTGGGTTATGACTTGTCCTTCAAGACTTTCACTGGAACAAGGCTTCAGCTCAGGTGACACCTGAAGGATGAGTAGGAGGAAGAGAGTTGAAGGGAGTTGGGGATGAGGGAGAAAAGCATTTCAATCCGTTGGGAAGTTGGGACAACATTAGTGAAGGGCCTGAAAGACCAGGATAGATTAAAAAAAGAAACACTGAAAGAACTTGGCATGCTGGAGTCTACAAAAGAAGTAGAGAAATGAGAGATGACACAGAGGATGTGGACAGTGGCCAAGTCACACACGGTGTCTCTCAGGCCATTCAAGAGTCTTTGTTTTTATTTTTATTCTAACCTGATGGAAATGGGGAACAAAGGGTTTTGATCAAGGGAAAGACATGGACAGAAAGATTACTCCGGTCACAGCGTAGAACTGAGTGAGGTGTGGGGGAGGGAGAAGGCAGGCCTACCCAGTGGATATGGGGGTGAGATGTCTGCTGTCAACTCTACCCCAGATCTACTGCCCTCCCCACAGGCTCTCATCACAGGCAGGACATTTGGGAACGGCATTTTGCCCTCTCTCTTGCCCACAGCGTTCCAGTTCAGATGATGCCAACGAGAGGCCCTTGTGCAAGAGGCAGAAAGTGGAAGAGACACACCATGTTCCTCTAGCGGCGTCAGCAGCTGTATGCAGATGTGAGGTTCACCCTGGCTTCCAGGCAAGCTCCTGCAAGTCAGCCTCTTCAGCAACGCAGGCAGCTGAGCTCAATGGCATTCAGGTTTTCCTGAGATTCCTAACTGTCAAGATTTCCTTAATGTTAGTAGCTGTTTTTCCTTGATTGCCCCAGCTTATGGAGCCAAAGGTTACCTATGCTTCTAATCCCCTTTGTTAAATCCCCCCTACTTAAAATACCTAGAGTGGTTTCTGTTTGCCTTACTCAACCACAACTGTTAAGAAGTTCTTACAGTATTGGGAGTGAGAAATTACGGGGGCTCGGTCTAGGACCTAGGCAACGAAGATTTGAAAAAAATAGGATGAATTTAACGTACATTTAAGAAATGGCATCTACAGGACATTGTTATTAACTGGATGGGGGGAGTAAGGGAGATGAAGGGGTCCAAATAACGACCAAGTTTTTGGCTTTGAGGGTCATGCAGTCTTGCTAAATTTGCCATCCAGTCCATGTAGCTGGAAGGAGTCTGGACATCAGGCTGCCCCCAAGAGGCCAGCCCTACCAAGGCTCCTTTCCAGACTGAAGGGTGAGGCCAAAGAAGGAAGTCAACAGGGAAGAAGATGTGCCCTTTTGCTGGATGTGAAAATCTATGCCCTGGAGGCCAAGGGCCATTGTAATAGCTTATCATCTTTTTCAAAACTGCTCCAACCTGTTCCAGAGCAGAGGAAGTCAGTTAAGCCAAGGTCTGTCCAAATCTTCCCCTAAAAGGAGGCTGCTAGGGCAATGACCAAGCAGCCGGGGTCAGGGTGAGGGCTGAGCGACTGGGGTGGAGCCGGAGCTTCTTACTGGAGACTACAGAGGATGTGGAACACCAAGGAGGCAAACCAGCTTTTAAGCCACAGGGCAAAGTTCATTTTTTTTAAAATTTCATTTATTTATTTGTTTATTTTATTTATTGGCTGCACTGGGTCTTCATTGCTGCAGGTGGGCTTTCTGTAGTTGTGGAGAGTGGGGGCTACTTTTCACTGCAGTGCACGGGCTTCTCATTGTGGTGGCTTCTCTTATTGCAGAGCACAGGCTCTAGGCACTCAGGCTTCAGTAGTTGTGGTACATGGGCTCAGTAGTTGTGACGCATTGGCTTAGTTGCTCTGTGGCATGTGGGATCTTCCCTGACCAGGGCTCAAACCTGTGTCCCCTGCATTGGCAGGCAGATTCTTAACCAGTGCACCACCAGGGAAGCCCCACAGGACAAAGTTTAGATTCAACTACCAAAGAGAGCAGGTTCAAATACTAAGCTACGAGAAGAGAAGATCCCAATATATGTCACAGGAGATGGAGAATCAAAGGCAGAGCAGATCAAGAGCATATAAAGTTGTATATGCTTGGAGGGGGTGGGTGTTGAAGGGGGCGTTCCCACCAACATCAGGAAGTAGGGGCAAATTGCAGGAGGATAACGATGGTCTTGACAGCTTATGGGGGCAGAGCAGATAGTATTTTACTTGCCATCTTTCCAGTCAGGCATGTTTTGATTACAGGAGGGCAAGGCTACACTTTCTGGAATGATTTCTAAAGTGTATTCCATAGAAGCATAGCTGTAAATGTATCTCAAATGCGCCAAAAAGGAGGCATCTGAGTACTGCCTTTGGAGCTTGAGAAGGCTTTAGGATAACTACTCCGCTTCCTTAGTGATCTCTCCTCTTTGAGAAATTACGATCCATTAAATTGTAAGGTTGTTGATGACAAGATTCCACACTGAATCCCTAATGCCCCTCACAGCGCACAATAAACATCAGTTTAACAGATGAAGACAGAATAGCAGATTCAAGACACTGGGTAGCTTTACGCAGTGGGCTAACCACAGCCTCTATCCGTGTGTCCATCTGTGGGGAAATACAGCCTGAATTCCCATTCGAATGTCAGGAACACCACTCCAGAACTAGAATGGGATCAAGAATGGCCCCTCTCACCGTCGACTTCATTTCTCAACAACCCCTCTGGTGATGGCTCCCATAGCCTGGAGAAAGGGAGGTGAAAGTCTCGGCTGTGGGACCCCTTTGGGGGCTTAAGGGAGAAGGTGGCTTTAGAACCCTAAGGCTTCTGCCGGTGACAACGCGGGGAGCACACTTCAGGTCCCCGTTCCCTGTTGCCTGGGGAAAAGATAAGTTATCTAAAATCTCGAAACTTGAGTTTGTCCATCTATACAGTAGAGTTAGTGGTGCCTCATTCAAAGAATGGAGAGAATAATGTTTGTAAGACACCTGCCTTAACACCTGTCCACTAAAATGTTCCAAAGCTGTGTTCTCTTCCAGAATTCACCTCCCAATACCAGCCTTAGAGACTGGCCCTGCTGCTCCCATTCTGCTGCACTCACCTACCTCTTCTTTCCTCCTTCATCTGCTCCAGAACCCAACACAATCACAAGGGTCTTCTCCCAATCTCCAGACTCCAAAGCCGTTGTATCCTATATCGGTGCGTCTCGAAGTAGATGAAGAGCCAAATGCTAGCTCCCTTCAGGTGGGAACTAGCAGAGGGTGTATTCCTGCTGGAACTTGCGCTCCTCAATTCAAATGCTGGGGGCAGAAGGCATAGCTGAGGACAGATGCCACTACATTAAAAGGAAGACAATCATTTCCCAGAGAACATGCAGCTGCAATTTGCATTCTACAGGAAGTAGAACAGACCCTTTTAAGTTCCCTCCCCAAGCAGATTTCTACAATTATTAGAACTTAAAAATACAGATGTTAAAGACCATGTGCTTAAGGACTTAGTTAAGTATGGGTAACTGCAGATGGAAAGACAAAATTTTCTGAAATTGGTATTAAATATCCTCATACAATAAAGGGACACTGCCAACACATATGGCATAGCGGAGAAAAAAAGATCCACTGATGAAAAAAAGAGAACCCAAACAAGCCATTTCCTTTAATTGGACCACCACAGAGATGGCCAGTGCCAACCCAATATCCATTCTCTGCTCCCTCGTTACTAAAGAACGCCCTACATTGTTGGGGGAGTCTTAAATAAAAAACTGTATTTCTAGTCCCTTGTGATAGGATTGGACAAAGCAGAAGTCACTGGGTGGAGCTTATAAGAAAGGCTCTTTAGAGGAGACCCTGCTCAGTTGGTAGACACCCTTTATTCTTCCCTGCAGGAGCTCCAGCAGCCATCTCATGCCTATGAGGCAATCTTGAGGCTGGATGGAAGCTGGTGTAGAATGGACCATAAGTCTGGGATAGTGTTGGCACTATTACTACTTCACATTGCCCTGGACTCCTTTCCTCCAGACTTCTTTTATGGGATCAAAAAAGAAATTCCTAATTTGTTTAAGCTGCTGTTATTTTGGCTCAAATGCAGTTCTTAACTGATACTCACACCTAGCCTAGGTTTCCATTAGTTTCCTTGTGAGTGAGGATTATAAGTTAATATCAGGAACATATTACTTTTTTGGTAATTATATATGAATTCTTGCTTTAATTAACTATTGAATAAAATTTATACCAATAGTTCTAAGTGTAGATTAAATCTAGTCTTTTGTTGCCTTTATAAGGTGCCAGACTCTGCTGCAGACAGCTCTCTGCACTGGGCGGACACCATCTAAAAATGGATTCAAGGGCCATGCCCCTAATGGGCAGATGAGGTAAGTGGCCGTTTAGTATATCTTATTCCTATTTGCGTTTCACACGATAACACAAACATACATCTCTCTGAAGCATTTCTAAGGATTTTCATCAGCAGCAACAAGGGAAACACAGGAGTTAAAAGGTCCCCTCTTCATACAGCCTCTCTTGTTTCCACTATACAGCTAGGCCAGGAGAACCCAGAAAAAGGCAGGGATCACTTTGTGGAAATCCTTATGGATTTGTCATCTGTTCCTCATTCTACTTTTCCTGTCTCACTCTGGATCAACCTC
Source organism: Hippopotamus amphibius kiboko (assembly GCF_030028045.1). Classification (NCBI taxonomy): domain Eukaryota; kingdom Metazoa; phylum Chordata; class Mammalia; order Artiodactyla; family Hippopotamidae; genus Hippopotamus; species Hippopotamus amphibius. The sequence continues at coordinate 58,602,464 of NC_080197.1, forward strand.
AATCAGTATGAGGAGCACCTGGGCATGGGAGGGACCAGACAGATACTTAAGGAGACAAGAACCAGGGGGATCCCCCTACCGTGGTCTTAGGCTTGGCTCTCCCCTAGTTGTCTTTTGTAGGTAAGAACTCCAGGAACATTGGGCATAGGTTACATTTGGGACCACATGCATAAGTGTTTGTGATGATCACAAAACCACAGATCATTTCAGTAGTAATAAAATTCATTTCCTATACTTAATATTACCTGATACATGGTGCTATGCAAAGACTAATAAGTGTATAAACCTCTTGAGCAACGTTACATAAATATAAAACATGATTCATGCGTATGTTTACAACCACAAAGACGTATTAATTGGTAGCCTACAGAAAGACTGAAGTTCTTTTACAAATTAAACAGGGACACTTGTGCTAATTTGCTGAGGGTGCAACTAGAAAACCCAGCCTCCTATTCTGGGATTTTAAATCTGGTGCCTTCAGCAAATAGCATTATCAGTGATTTATAGTCATATTTGACTTCTGGTGAATAGCAGTGGGGCTTCTCTCCTCCTAAGATCCTCCTGTGACGTGGTGTCCTTCCTCCTGTGGTGCGCCTGACAACACTAACCTTTCTCCCCTGAGAGCAGTGTACACGCCCAAAGGAGGGATTCCAAGAGGCTTCACACACCCCTGATCTATCATCTCACTCTGGTCCCTGCCCTCCACGGCCCCCACCTTGACTTTAGCATCAACCTTCAACTTTTTCTGCTAGATTTTCTTAAGCTGACTGATGAAATTTTTGATGTGAAATGATGTAGAATGGCTAAATTCTTGTCCACTACCCAAAACGCAGGTGATTAAGAAAGGCATCTGCACACCTGAGGCTGCATCTTCACAGCAGTACAGGCAGGAGGCTCCGCACCTCTGGGCACACCTGGGGCCTTCAGGCCATTAGAGATGCACAAGTAGTATGTCCCAAACACCCTAGTCACCTCTCCAGGACAGTGGCAAAGCTTGTAGAACCCTAAAAAGGCAGAAAACCTCTTCTCCATGGCAACTTTAATCCTCTCAGGAGAGTTTGCTTTCTGTTGGAAATTCAAGACTTTGCAGGCAAAGATGATAAGACCTTCCAAAGTCACAAGGTGGCTAGAACGAAAGTTGGTCTTAGAATACTTAGGCAAGGGTGAGGGGAGAGGGGCGGGACCTGGGGTAACTGTTCCCTTTAATTAGAGTCTCTATAGGTAGTGATTTCCCTACTTAACCAAAAAAAGCAATGGAAGCAGCTTTCCCCCCACCATTAAAAGGAGAAAAATGGGTATCTTTAATTGAAAGCAAAGCATCACAAAATTCTTTAATTATAGGCTCAAAGGGGGTTTGAGCTCATCTTTTAGCTCCTTGGCTTTCAGCAGGACGGTATTAAACCTTCCTAAAAAGATAAGACTCAACCTATTTTTAAACGTACCCAAAGAGGACATTCTAGTCTTCTGTTCCTTTGTTAGACAGGGGAATTTTTTTCCCTTTCTAACCTCACCACAGGTGAACTTCCCTGTTACTAACCTGAGCCTTCACATTAGAGTTTGGCTTAGTTTTCTCAGTGGAAATGAACAGCTGTTCACCATTAGCCTTTTTCTAAACTGTACGTCCATCTGTCCATATATATGAAATTGTAACAATTAATTAAGATATTTGGGTTTAAATCAATACATTTGGAGCTAGATGCCAACAGAATTACTTACTGACAAAAGACTGCCATCCTCCTTTTTTTCATATCTTCTTCTTTCTCTACTTCAAACTCCAATACTAACATTTCTTCCTTCCCCATCTTTATTCCAACACATTTGTACACACACACACACTACAACAAATGTACACATACACACTACAACAAATGTGCACACTCACACTGGTAAATTAAAAACATCCCTGAAACAGTTAGCTAACACTTAGATCTTGACCCTCACTGTTCACATCAAGGGGTAATAGTGAAGGGCTCAGGCACTGGAGCCCACTGTCTGCTTAAATCCTGGCTCTGGAACCGTGGGCATATTTTGTAATCTCCCTATGTGTCTATTTTCTCATCTGAGGAATGGAGACAATAATAGTATCTACCTTATAAGACTGTGGAAAGGATTCATGAGTTACTACATTAAAAACCCTTAGAATGCTGTCTGGTACTCCAATCATAGATGGTATATATTTGTTAGCTATTGTTACATCCTCCTTGCAGCAAAGGGACATTCGGAGGCCCGACATTCCAGAAGGCAAAAGTCTGACAAAGAAAAGAGTAGGACTCAAGTTCAAGAGGCACTAAAATAAGCAAAAAGAGTTGATCAAGGTGAGAAATTTAAAAAGACAAAAAGCAAATAAGAGAACAAAAGCTACAGGGAAAGAGTAAAAGCAGATATTTAATGGGGGAAAAGGTAGAAAAAAATATAAGGTGGGAAAAAAGAAGAAAAGTAAAAGGGAAACAGGAGTAAAAAGATGGGCAGGAAAAAGGAAAAAGAAGGACTGAGAATAACAAAGGAGACCAAACATTAGAAAAGACTCCACTTACAGCTTGAGCTGGGTACCAGGAAAAGAAAGGAGTGAAACAGAAAACAGAAATAGTGGAACCGAAGAGATGGGGAGAGGAGAGAGAAAAGTGGTAACAGGAAAGGCTTTATTGGCAGCAAGGCCTCTTTGTCTTTGAATTAGGGGAAGTTTACATCCAAAATTAACACACCTCTGATCTGCTAGACTTCCTTCCCAATTCCTCCTATTGCCTTAGAGTCTGCCCCAGACTTGCTCCCTAAGGTCTGCCCTGATCAGCTGTCTGCCTTGCATCTGGTCCGCTGCTCTACCGACAAGGCCAAGATGCAGTGATCCAGTCTTCACTTCATTTTCTCTAAATACTCTAGCCATCCTTTTCAAGTGAAAATTTATCTCTAGAGCAAATATTTACACCCTCTTCCTCCTCCAACCGTCAAAAACCTATAAGGGAAGCTGGTATTTCATTTAAAAAAATTATTCACCTTGACGACACCCTCCCCAGGCTCCTTTGCTTTTTTTGGGAGGTGGGGGTGGGGGTCTCAAATTAGAACGAGAGGACAAAATGATACAGTGCTGCAGGGGTATGCCGCTTTTAGGACTACAAACTGTCCTTCCCACCAAAGGGAATTCATCACCCGATCACCTGAAAACAAGAGAGAGGCTGGCTCCAAGTATAAAGTAACATTAGTATTTAAAAAATACTTTTTTTTTTAAGGCTTATTAAATTGCCTGTTTGGTGCAAAATACGCCTCCCTCTTGGAGGTAGTCGAGAGACCTTAAAGGGCCCTCTAAGCAGCCGAAGTGGACGGACGGCGAGCGTCTCCCCACGCCGTGGTGAGCTTGGGCCGCCGCCGCCTCCGGAGTCACGAAGCCAGACGCGGCGCGTCTCCGCCCAGGACTCGGGAGACTGCAGCAGCGCGGCCGCTGCCCCGGCGGCTCCCGGAGGCGGGGGAGAGACGCGACTCCCGCAGACACGTGACCTCCCAGCCGCCGCCTCCCGCGACCCAGATCCGTCCCCGGAACCCGCGCTCGGCGGGGCGGGCCGGGAGACACGTAGCGACGGCCCCAGTCCCCGCTGCGCGCCGGTGCGCGTGCCTTCGCCGTACTTCTCTCCTTGGTTCACGTGCCACTAGCAATAATGAATGTGTCGGGGATCACCCGGGAGAATGCAGGAAGAAAAGGCGTTTGGTTTGATATCTGTCTACCTGTATAGAGAGATTAATATCTATTCTCTCCATCCCCGCCGTGGCAGACCCGAGTGGCGGCAGCCGGGCCGGAGACCTGGGAGTCCCGCAGGACGCGCTTTCCCCACCCCGGCCTCCAAGGCCCCTTGCCCTCCGCTGCTCCAGGCGGCAGGGGCAGTGCGCAACTGCGGGCACCTCCGGGTGACTCTCACTAGCAGTGAGTCACGCTCCCGGGATGCCTCTGGGGAAAGGTAGCTCGGCTCGTGCTGGCCTGTGCTTTCCCCGCGCCGGGAGCCGCGGCTGCTGGGCGGGCGAGCGCGCGCGCGCGCACGGCTTCTCCGCGCAGTGATGTGGCAGCAGCCGCGGGTCGGATCACGTTGCTGGCCCTGTGCTGGTACCGGTTTGAGACAGGATTAAGGAGGGAGGCTGTGGCGGTGCCAGCGGTAGTAAACGTGGGCTCTGCACACTCCCGGCGTCGCTTATCGCACGAGGGGGGAGGGGGCGAGGAAAGCACGCAGCGCCACCCAAGGCGCGGAGGGGCGGCGGAGTTTCGCCCTCGAGTGATACTGCTGCATTGCTTCTCCGCGGTAGCCCCTCTCGTGCCACCCCATCCTCTCCCCGTCCCTCCCCGCCGCGTTCCTCGGGGAACGCCAGAGGCCCCAAACGTCGTCATCTGCGGCTGTGATTAGTGGCACCGCAATTCCGGCTGCTGCGGGAAGTTTGGGTGGCCCAGGGACACCGTGTGGCCGCAAGACACTTGGATTGCGACATTCTGACCCACTGGCTACATTTTCATGTATTTTAAATCCTTCACAGGGAGCGGATTTCAGGTTGTCCCTTTTCGGGGCAACCTCCAATCAGGGCTAAGGGGTACCCCCGGCCACCGAGCGGTGAGCAAACAAGTCTCTAAATAGTCCTTTGGGACTGAAGTTGACCCACCGCGAATTCTCTTTCTCTTTCCTTTTTCTGGTCCAAACCAACAGCACAGTCGCTGGAAAAGCAAAAAGCCACGTTCACGTTCCTGAACCGTAATGACGGACGGATTGAGGGAGTCGCACTTCCGAGCCCAGGAAGCCCTGGCTGCCCCGCACCCCCGGCGCCCCCTCCCACTCCCCAAGCGGACAGCACTGCCCTCGGGAAGATGAATAGCTTGGCTGAAGTTGTTTTTCCTTTCCGGTGGCCCTGATCAGGTGTCCCCGCCCCCTCCCGCCGTTCGCCTTCCCTCGCAGCCTTCTCCCGACGCCCCCTCCCGGCCCGGCCCCTCCTCCCCCGCCCCCCTCCGGGCTGGACCGCGGATGGTACGTTCCGCACGTGAGCTGGGTGCTGGTCTGGCCGGCGACGCGCGTGCCCTGTGGCCAAACACTGCCCGGAGTGAGAGCAAACTACCAGCGCAGTGGGGCTGGCGCGAGTGTGCGTGCGTGTGTGTGCGTGTGTGTGCGAGAGAGCGAGCGCGGTGGGAGGGGGGGACCAACTGCTTCACACTTTCAACACTGCACTGAAGAGGGAGAGAGAGAGAGACTGGAGACGTACAGATCCCCCAAGATCTCCCAAAGCTACCGTCCCACAGATTATAGAACAGAACCCCAAAAATCGAAACAGAGGAAACGGACAGCGATTGAACATGGACGAAGGAATTCCTCATTTGCAAGAGAGACAGTTACTGGAACATAGAGATTTTATAGGGTAAGGTGCACGCACCCTTGCGAATATCTGTCTAGGCTTCAGTTTGATTTTTTTCTTCTCCAGAAAGTGGTATGGAGCGGGCGAGGGCAGAGCCCCTCCCCGAATGGGTGCCTGATGCTTATTTCTGTTTTGCAGACTGGATTATCCCTCTTTGTATTTGTGTAAGCCCAAAAGGAGCATGAAGCGAGACGATAGCAAGGTAAGTGTAAGTTTCCGATGTTGCCCATAACCTGCCTGGATAGTTAATTAGGGCCATTGATTTCACAGCGAAGCTCTGCCCGCAGATATATTCCAGCCCTTGAGCTTCCCCAATTGTGCATTTTAAGTGGTTTGCTGGATACTCTCAGGGGGAGATTAAACATCATACCTGAATTTAAATTGCATTTCGGAACAGTCCAGAGGAAAGAGGTGTCTTGGGCATAGCTCCTCACATAGTATGGGGAGGGGGCGGTATTGTAATATCCCGTAAATGCATGTTTAGCTTATTGTTTTTTCTCTTCCATGACTCTCATGTATTAAGGATACCTACAAATTGCCGCACAGATTAATAGAAAAGAAACGAAGAGACCGAATTAATGAATGCATTGCCCAGCTGAAAGACTTACTGCCCGAACATCTAAAGTTGACAGTAAGATGCACATTTTTATTCTTTGCTACTCTCCAAGGGCATGTTAATAGCCTGGTACTGCTCCCAGAGATAGAAGAATAAATGTAAATATCAGATGCCTTACAACTTGTGCTATAGTGTAGAGTTTCCTGCAAACTCAAGAGTAGGTGTTCACAACTGAAGGCAAGATATCATTTATAACCTGTATTGTGGAAAGCTCAATAAGTATAGGAATAGTACTTCTTTCAAAGTGTTGGCTTAAGTTGCTGTGCTGAATGGAGAGCCAATGAAGCCAAATGTGTGTTTTTAAGTAACCAAGTGCCCCCTTCTTTTTTGCACCACTGCAGACTCTGGGGCATCTGGAGAAAGCGGTAGTCTTGGAATTAACTTTGAAACACTTAAAAGCTTTAACAGCCTTAACGGAGCAGCAGCATCAGAAGATAATTGCTTTACAGAATGGTAAGTCAGTTCAGGGAGGCCAACCCACCCCATGAAGCTGGGCAGCCCACAGAGGAGCAGTGTTAGGACTCTTCCCCCACCTCCACCTCCTTCCCGGGGCCCACGGGCTCACTTTCATTTGTTAAATTGCTTATACTTTCCTTTCATTGGAAAGAGCCCATTTCCCGAAGCATCCTAAAGGCTTTCAGCAGAACTCAGAAGAATCAGATTTTTATTTAAAGTGGCGGCTGCGCCCTCTCCACTTCGGTTTTTCAGCTGGGAGTAGAGCGCCCCCCTGCTCCCCACCCCCGCTATTCCCCACTCCTCCCACCTCTCAGCAACCGGTGGATTATATCATTCGAATACGGAGGAAAAGCCGAGATCACTTTAGTCAATGCAAGGCCCACGTGATAAGCAGATGCTTTAACGTCGGTATTTTTCTTCTTGCCTCCGTTCCTCTGTTCCCCACCCCCACACCTTCCTCATCCTAGGGGAGCGATCTCTGAAATCGCCCATTCAGTCCGACTTGGATGCGTTCCACTCTGGATTTCAAACATGCGCCAAAGAAGTCTTGCAATACCTCGCCCGGTTTGAGAGCTGGACGCCCAGGGAGCCGCGGTGTGTCCAGCTGATCAACCACTTGCACGCCGTGGCCACCCAGTTCTTGCCCACCCCCCAACTGCTGACTCAACAGGTTCCTGCGAGCAAAGGCACCGGCGTGCCCTCGGCGGCCGCCCCCGCCGGGTCCGGGGCCGCCCCCGGCCTGGAGCGCGCCGGGCAGAAGCTGGAGCCCCTCGCCCACTGCGTGCCGGTCATCCAGCGGACTCAGCCCAGCGCCGAGCTCGCCGCCGAGAACGACACGGACACTGACAGCGGCTACGGTGGCGAGGCCGAGGCCCGGCCGGACCGCGACAAGGGCAGAGGCGCGGGGGCGAGCCGCGTCACCATCAAGCAGGAGCCCCCCGGGGAGGACTCGCCGGCGCCCAAGAGGATGAAGCTGGATTCCCGCGGCGGCGGCGGCCCGGGAGGCGGCGCGGCGGCGGCGGCGGCCGCGCTCCTGGGGCCCGACCCGGCCGCCGCGGCCGCTCTGCTGAGACCCGACGCCGCCCTCCTCAGCTCGCTGGTGGCGTTCGGCGGAGGCGGGGGCGCTCCCTTCGCGCAGCCCGCGGCCGCCGCGGCCCCCTTCTGCCTGCCCTTCTACTTCCTCTCGCCTTCGGCGGCCGCCGCCTACGTGCAGCCCTTCCTGGACAAGAGCGGCCTGGAGAAGTACCTGTACCCGGCGGCGGCCGCCGCCCCGTTCCCTCTGCTGTACCCCGGCATCCCCGCCCCGGCCGCCGCCGCCGCCGCTGCCGCCGCCGCCGCCGCCGCCGCCTTCCCCTGCCTGTCCTCCGTGCTGTCGCCCCCTCCCGAGAAGGCGGCCGCCGCCGCCGCCGCCGCCGCGACCCTCCTGCCGCACGAGGTGGCGCCCCCTGGGGCGCTGCACCCCCCGCACCCGCACGGCCGCACCCACCTGCCCTTCGCCGGCCCCCGGGAGCCGGGGAACCCGGAGAGCTCTGCTCAGGAAGATCCCTCGCAGCCAGGAAAGGAAGCCCCCTGAACCCTCGCTCCCCTCAGGAGGGAGCAGGGTGCACGCGGAATAACGCTGTTAAGTTAAAACGCCCTTTCACGTTTTTAAAGGAGGAAGTGTAAGAGATGCACGACAGGCTTTTTTAAAAAAACAAAAACAAAAAACAAAAACACAGGTGTTTTGTGTACATTTGGAGTTCCTGTTTTGCTCACCGCCCACCACCCTCCACACACTAACATCCCTTTCTTGCCCCACCGGCTGTAAAAGAACCTCATGGATACCGGTTCTTTTCTCTCTAAAGAACTCCCCGTAATAAGTTTTGCCTTCTTTTAGGCCCCGCTCCATTGTCTTTTAAAACATAGAAGCGAATTCTCGAGGAAGTGAGAAGGGTCTGCTCTGGGAGTGAGCTCGTTGAGCCAGGGTAGGGGCAGGTGGCGGAGGAGCTGACATGGAACCGCAGGTAGCTGCTATCTGCCTGCGTCTCAAAGCTGTCCTGCTTGCTTTAGGAGTCTTTCCACAAACAGGAGGACCTTTTAGAATTCTACTTACTGTTCAGTATTTTATAATGTTCAGCTTTTTAAAAAGCGTATATTTTTCAAAGAGGAAGAGGTGAGGATGCGGTCACTTACGCTGCAGCCTATTCTGAAGTGGTTTGAATGGTATCTTAGTAACTTGCACTTGTTTGAAGAGATGCGCGGTTGGGCCGTCGTCAGAAATAAGTCAGGGAAGGAGATGGATGAGGAAGGCCAGAGTCATTCTCAGTACATTTGCTAGCACTTTATTGAGAAATTGACCATGAATCTAGTAACTCATCTCAATTTCATATATATATATATGAAATTGAAATTGAGTGCATCTATTCTCACCCTGTTGTTATTTAATCCATGTTTCTAAGTTTGTATCATCTTGCTGTTAAAAAACAAAAAAGAATGTGCACTGAACTTAAAAAAAAAAGAAAACAAGTCCAAACTGATTTATCCTGTATTTGTTAATTCGCAAAAGTGGAGGAGGAGAGCATAATACTGGTCAGTTTTGATTGGAAATGCTGTAAAGATGTGGAATGAAGCCCTGTGAGGCCTTCCTAGCTCCAAGTTTATGTATTTTCTGGAGACCAAACCAGATACCAGATAATCACAAAGAAAGCTTTTTTAATAAGGCTTAAACCAAGACCTTGTCTAGATATTTTTAGTTTGTTGCCAAGGTAGCACTGTGAGAAATCTCACTTGAATGTTATGTAAGGGGTGAGACACAACAGTCTGACTATGAGTGAAGAAAATATCTGGGTCTTTTAGTCAGTTTGGTGCATTTGCTGCTGCTGTTGCTACTGTTTGCCTCAAACGCTGTGTTTAAACAACGTTAAACTCTTAGCCTACAAGGTGGCTCTTATGTACATAGTTGTTAATACATCCAATTAATGATGTCTGACATGCTATTTTTGTAGGGAGAAAATATGTGCTAATGATATTTTGAGTTAAAATATCTGGGGGAAGATTTGCTGAAAAGTTGCACTTTTGTTACAATGCTTATGCTTGGTACAAGCTTATGCTGTCTTAAATTATTAAAAAAATAAATAAATACTATCTGCAAGAAACCAGCTGGTTTAGAAAAGTTTAGTATGTGAAGATAAACTAGAAATTATCTTTATATTCTAGTATTTCATCACTCCACAAATTCTATTACCTAAAATAAATATTGCCACGCTATTTTGTGATTTTAAAATTCTTACTAAGGAATAAAAACTTTAATATACGTACACTATGAGACTGTCTAATAATTAACCAGACATAATGGCTGCTCGATTAGTTTTAAGATATCTATGAATACAGGGATGAAAGTCATTTTACGTTCTCAGATACACAGCTTTATTTGTCATTGGCTTGATATCACACATTTCCAATCTCTTGCAAACCTCTAGGCTCTGGCTGTGTCTACTTGCTTGTTCCCAATGTATCTATATGAAAAGTGCAAAAGAAAAACCTACCCATCACTTGCATAGTTTGTTTACGCTAGACCCAGTTTGCTAATATTTTTATGATTGAAGGATATTTCGCTTTTCATCTTTGACACCAGATAACCTCTGTTGTGTGGTCTGGTGTTTCTCTTTCACTGGGTTCCACATAAATACTCTACCAGTTAGGGGTGGTTAATTTCTCAGTATATTTTAGCTTCTTAACCTTTATAAAATAGTCTGCTTGTGGGACTTTATCATAGAATTCAAGGAATAGAAATAATTATTTCTAGATTTTTCTCAAGTTTATAATCAAATTTGTGATTTGATACCACCTGTGTGAAGGATTGTCAATATTTAGTTTCAATGATGTTCTTCACAAACCCCTTGATTTTTGAAAGGTGTTGAAATAAGTCAAAATTTATGAGATGTAGAAAAAGTGCTCCCTCTGCTGACTTTATGGCAACCAAACTGCAAGTCATAGAAAGTGGAGCTGGAAGGAACCTCAGAGATCAGCTGTCCAGCCCCCTGCATTTTAAATATGAGAGAAATGAAGCCCATAGATATCAAGTATCTTCCCAAGGTCACACAGCTTCCTGGAGCCAGCACTAAAGGCCAGATCTGCTGTATCCCTCAGTGAACTACTTCCCACTACAGCATCTTGAACCAAATAAACCAAATTTGATTGGGCAGCATTCATGAAATGTCATGAATAAACCACACGAAAAAGAAATAAAAATTAACATTACAAAACCATGTAGGATTTTTGAGCATTGTAATTTACTGAACTTTAGAAAAATATTCTGTCCAAACCAGACTAATGGAAAAAAAATAGCATTTTAAATATTTTGAGCTATGTGTTAATGATATATTGTAATATGTTTCATAGCCAAAAAAGATGCAAAGTAAGTCAGAGGATAATAAATGTTTTAGCATTTGTATAATTTTGGTATAATAAAAAACCTTAGGGTTGGACCAGATTTTATAGATTAGTTATTTAGTCCAAATGCCTCTATATTAGCATGGTAATAATGTAAAGTTAGTGAGGATAGAATTACAAAATAATATTGTCTGTATTGCATCTGAAAATGTTATTTTGGTCATTGATTTATTTTAATGAACCAAAAGACTGGAGTCATTATAATTCACTAAGAAGGATTCTATATCTACAGCAGTCAAGTTTAGCCTAAATCCTCTGCAGTATATGTGATTTTTCAATATACGACAAATATGAATCGAGTAAATAATGTTTTACACGTATAATACCAATTAATTTTACATACACATCTCTCTTAGCAAAATTTATATTGAACTGATAAATATCCTTTCCTCCCGCAAAGAGTTAAACACATTTTTAAGGCGATAGAAGCTACATTTTAATAGCTCTTTAAAGAATGACTGGAGTTTTAGCTCCTATTAATTGTGAAAACTATTTTTCATTTAGTTCTCGGTTTCTGGCCATGCAGGCCATAACTTTTGTTAGTGTCCATTACCTAAGAGTTGTTCAAAAGTATGTCAGAGAAGCCTCAGGCGTTCCTGTCTGTGTCACAGGTCGATTCTGAACCTCTCCATGGGAGGTGATTGCCAGTTGAGATTCTGGGAAGACAAGGCTGGGCAGACTAGGGCCTTTTACTTTAGATAGAAATAAACAGCATCCTCAGGAACAGTTAAGCCCATTATAATGCCAAAAGCTGGCTGTACTACTGTGGTAATAGTATGTTATTTCAGAGAGCAGTATGATGTTTTCCATTAAACAACAATTCTTAATCTATTGGACCCTCACATCAACATATTTAGGCCCACACATTGTTCTAATTGTGCTGTTTTAAGTTCAAAATGGATATACAGTGCATGCTTAAGTCCAATGGAAGTTCCTGTGTTTCATAGCATTTAATAGGGGATTGACATGGCAAATTATCACATATTTTCTGTGATTAAGGTGGGATTTGTACTAAAACACATGTGCAGCATGTACTTTTTTAAAATGCTCCAGGAAAAGAGTCAGACATTTGTCTTAAATTGCGTTTCTTGCACTTGTTCAGTGATTCCATATTGAAAACACCAAACAAATGTAAAATTAAATCCTTTAAAAAGCTGATGTTTTAAAACCCTGAATTCAGTGATGCCCAATTTATGTAGCTTCAGGGAATGATATGTGCCCCCATGAAACAATGGGGAATCATGAAAGTTTCTATGTTCAGGTGCCAACATTGTTTTTTTTTTTCTGTTATTTTCCTACGAAAAGCTTAGTAAAATATGTTACATGTGTCTTAGGAAAAAATACCCTATTGAGAAAATTAACTTTTCTCAATAATTCAGGGTCATCATTATAAACATCAATTTGTACTATGCATGTCATCTGGGAGAACTGGCACCTGCACAAAATTCTTTTTGAGTTCTTATATCTGCTTTTTATAGGTTTTTCAGTCTCTTTACGCAGGGTCAGGCTGTCAGCTGTCACTTCTGGATGTGTCAGAGTGCCAGCCTCCAAGTCTTATCTGATTTGCTACTTCTGACTTACTGTGACCTGGGAAACCATTTAACCAAAACCACACCCATTTGAAATCCATCTAAAATTAGAATAAATAGGTTCTAACAGAGTACCCGAGGGGCATTTCTCTAAATTGTGTGAGCTTGTAGAATCAGTGACATGTTGATCATGCCAACGTTTTTTCTCCTTTTAACTTTCACATTCTCAGCAACGTTCCATATCAGAACACTTATGCAAAAGCCTTCAAACACTTTGTACATTTTTAATCATTTTCATTACATAAAAAATGGTCTTATTCCACTGAAACTACAAAATAAATTCCCATGCCAGAAGCATATTATTTGATTTGATGAGCACTTCTTTCTCCTAGGATGATAGAAATAGGGGACTAAGGGCCTTCAGTGAAAACTGATACTGCATTTTGATTCATGGATGACCCTGGACCCTGCTACTGGTGTGTCATCTCTGCCTCTGGGTTTTGGACATCTTGGGTGGTAGGTCCATCTAAAGCATTCTGGGGAACTGGCAGGAAGGATGTGTAGAATTTAGACACACCCACTGGAAAGCCTTTGGTGAGAGGTTTCAGACTCCCTGTGGATTGCAACACACTCCTTTTCCCTTGAGCCTACAGATTCAAGAAATAGTGGGTATGGTGATACAGGCATTTGTTTTGCTCCTACTATATGTGAGGTGCTGTGGTAGGTGCTGGATAATCAAAGATTAACAATCTCTGAGGATCTCAAAGTCTATTGGGGGTGAGCAACCCACACTAAAATAAATTACAATGCAACATAGTATGTGCTATGCAGTGGTGATTACAGTACTTGGGGGTGAAGGTTGCCAATTTCGTCTAGGTGGGCCAGAGAAGACCTTGAGAAGTAGCTGGACTTTACAGAAGGAACAGGAGAGTGAGTCCATCTCCAAAGAGAAGGCTCTGGCACACTCTGGACCTGTGCCAAGCACCAGGACAGTTTAATTGGTTTTATTTGACTTGCGGTCTGAGCAAGTACTTCCTAACTTCTCAGTCTCTTTATAGCTTGACTGCCATACTGACTCTCATCCGTCGTGTCCTCCTGAGGATCTGGACCATAAGGTGGGATTGAGGGGGTCACGATATTTCCTACTGCATGATAATATCTAATGAAAAAGATATCTATCTCACCTCACCCATCTATCTATCTGTCTTACAAAAGAAACTAAGTATGACTTCTCCTCCTTCAAGTAGGGGCATGATGATCCATGTTCTCCACTCAGTACTCCAAGGGGAAATGAGAGAGAGGAGCCCTAGAGGAAAACAAGGAATCTTAAAGCCTGTTTTTTGAAACGTCTGGGAGGAAGCTGAAGCAAACAACTATTCCAAGGTCACATAGCTCAGTAAGTAGCAGAACCAAGATTGGAACCAGATGTTTTTGGTTTCGAGTCCACTGTTCTTCACACTGTTATCCCACAGTATAGTAGTTAGGAGGTGATATGCTGTTTCCTCATGAAATGAGTTAAACTAGTCTATTCACGGTCTTAAGAGGCAGAGTATACGTTTTTGGTGGACAAGGAAAGATGACCACAGTCATAGCCTTTCCAACTTATGGCACAGAGCATGCAAAAATTATGATGGAGAAATTCTGGAGAAACAATTTTCAACAACCCCTACAAAGAACCATACAATTTTGCTGTCTACTCCATTTGGAGACATCCCCCAGAAATGTGTCCTCCTTGGTTTGGAAGTCCCCACGTGATCTGGTGATCTCTGCCTCTACCCCTCCGTACCTAGTGGTTCTATTCAACTCCCAAGGTTCTCCGTGAAAGAAGGGATCAAAGCAAGCCATGAATCTGGACAGAGGGAACCTTAAGAATTGAGGAAGTAGGAAAGAGGGCGATTTGCTGCAGTTTTTATATGGGGTATTTTTAGCGTGTTGTAAACTTTAGCTACGGTTTCAATTTGAAGACTTTTACATAGGAGTGTGCACATGTGTTTACATAGAATATCAAATGCCTCACAGCGGAGGTACTGAGGACCCGCCACATAACTCTGTAATAAACTTCGCTTTCATATACGACTCAGGCTCAGCAGTGTTTCAGAAATTAGTTTTAACAGGGGGACTTCAGCCTGGATCCAATTCCTGAAGACCTCAGTTACTTAGAGTAATCAGAAAATTCCCTCTGGTAGGACACTTTAAAGACACCCGCTTCTCTCTCCGTGATACCTTAAGCGGGTTTGATTTTCGCGTATACATTGTGTGAACAGGGCTTATCTGCATAGCTCTAATGTAGCTGTGTGATCCGCATGTGACCCAACAGGTGAAGAAACCTGATTATGTGCCCGCACCGTGGAGAGCTCTGCAGACACAAGTGGGCGCGATAAAGGATCTATTTCTGAGCTCTATGTTTGACATGTACTCGTTTAAAAACTGGAAAACCAACCCTAGTTCTGAAATCGCCGTTCGAGCGCTACGTGGTGGAGGAATTAAAGCAGAGGGGAATAATGTCATCAGCCTGGAGATTTTCAAGGAGCTCTAGGGCTGGAAAGAGAGAAGCATTCTCAGGTTGCCTAGCGATAAATCTGCGGATGATATCATTCTCTGGGAGCCCGGCCTACCCCTCCCGTCTCCGCCCCCCCACCCCGTCTCCGCCCCCCCACCCCGTCTCCGCCCCCCCACCCCGTCTCCGCCCCCCCACCCCGTCTCCGCCCCCCCACCCCGTCTCCGCCCCCCCACCCCGTCTCCGCCCCCCCACCCCGTCTCCGCCCCCCCCACCCCGTCTCCGCCCCCCCACCCCGTCTCCGCCCCCCCACCCCGTCTCCGCCCCGCCCCCCCGCCCGGTTTCCCTTCGTCCCTTCCCCCCCCCCTTTCCCCCTCTCCCACGCCCGGGTTCAAAGTACAGCCGCGCGGGGTGAGGGAGCCCGAGCGGGACACGGCGCGGTCACGTGCGGCCGCACATGTCGGGGCGCACGCTGCGCGGCACGTGAGAGGGGGCGGGGCGGGGCGGGGCGGGCCCCGGGAGGCTCCCGCGCACCGCCTTCTGCGCGTGCGCACTGGTCCCCGCGCCCACCTTTTCCCCCGAAACGGGCTCCGGGGAGCCGGCGGGCGGTCGGGTGGAGGGCTGCTGGGCCGAGGGCCCAGGGCGGGGCGGCCGGGCGGGGACGAGGACGCGCCCTCCCGACAGCTGCGCCGCACCCTGCCGCGCCGAGTCCTAGCGGGCCGCCCCGAGGTAGTCATTCCTCCCGAATTAAAGCTGGCTGTGACTCCGTGCTCCTCGAACCCTTCTGACACAGCAGTTTCCGAGCAGCCCTCCCGGGCGCGGGCTGGAGGAAGGTCGGCGGCCGCCCCGGAGGCCCTTGGGGCGGGAACGTGAAGCCGGGGCCGGCCGCAGCCGGGGGAAGCGACAGGCTGGGGTGGGGGGGACGCGCTGGGACACACCCAGCGGCGCCGGGACGCGGGCCAGACCCTGGGCTGACCTGGGCACGTCTTGCGGGAGAAGCCCTGGCCGTGGGGGTGGGATGGGGGTTGGAAGTATCTTTCTTTGGTCTCAGTTTTGCAAATTGAATTCCCACTAGTTAAGCACTAGGGGATTTAATTGTGATAAATATATTGGGTCTCTCCGTGTAAGGTGTAAAGTAAAAGAAGTGATTTTATGGCACTAACGGATTCTTCATGGTGCAGCAAAGTGAAGGAAATTAATGTAGTCAGTGCTTGAGGGGTGGTCTTTTGTTATATTTAAAAAAACATATTTAGAAACACCTTCTCTTAGGAAAAATGGTCAAGTGTCACACTAACTTTTTGAAGTGATCACACTTACTTGATTCTGTAACACGTATGGAACCTGCATGTTTACAAAGGATCTAAAATGAGTAATTCCTCTGGATGAACCGCGTGCACACAGCACTGTTAGGAAGATAGGGAAGCACCACTACCCCTCTGCAAATTTGATTTCGGTCATGTGATGGAAAGTGATCTCGGGGGTGGCCAGTAATATTTGGACAAGTCAGGTGCCAGTATTTGCTAAGACATCCTAGTGTGGTTGTAAACTCTCCAGTGTAAAGGGCACAGGGAATGCCACCCTGGAGACAGACTGCTAGGAGCTAACAGACATTCACAAAGCACTAAACGAATTCATTGTTTGTTGTTTGCCTTGTAATGATATGTATGCCTAATGTCCTATAGGTTGCGTTTGAATAACACTCCTTTACCACCCAAACTGTTTGTAGGAAACAGCTTAGTTATTAATAACACTCTGAAAGTTGGAAAAGCAAAGGCAGACTTCAAACATGCAGTCAACATATATATTGAGTTCTTACTATGTAAGGGGATACAGGCATTGGGGATACAGCAGTGACCCACACAGACAAATTCGTCACCCATCATGGTGCTCAAAACTTGCAATAAAGGCTCACAAGTTCCCAACATTTGCCAACCAATTTATGACAACTAGCAATCATGTTCCTCTGCACTGGATTTTTTTCAGCTGGTGCTTATGAAGATGCCAGGCAAAAGGCATCCATTCCCATCCCTTCCTCCTGTCCCCTTTCCCTTCCTCCTGTCCCTTCCTCCTGTCCTCTCTCCC